>NC_087317.1:2975000-4236666 GCF_037043105.1 Vanessa tameamea
GCATAATATTGATCCTACAGCATACATGCCTTTCGGTCTTGGACCGAGAAACTGTATCGGTAAGAATCGAATATTTAAATTTTATTTTATCAATAAATGGTATTCTTTTACATTTATTTAATGTCAAACTAACTGTCATCTATATAAACCTTTAATGCTTTTATAATATATGTAGGCTGCCGGGCAATTGGACCACCCGTCTGTTAGTAGTAACCACTGCCCATAGATAATAGCACCGTATGAGTTTTTAACCTTACATAGCCAATACGCCACTAACCATTGACAACTAAAATTGTTGAATCCTTTGTTCCTATAGTTACATTTGCTCATTCATCTTTCAAACCAGAACATAATAGTACTAAGTATTGCTGCTTGACAGTAGAGTATATGATGAGTGGATTGTACCTACCCAGTCGGGCTTTTACGAATTCCTGAGTAAGTCTACAAAACCTCTAAATTCAAATAATATCGTTGATATTTTATTAATTTCAGCTTCAAGATTCGCCCTGTGTGAGCTGAAAGTTCTTCTTTACCAAATTATGCTCCATATAGAAATTGCACCGTCGGTCAAGACATGTCTACCCGCAAAGCTATCAACCGAGTCCTTTAACCCTCGCCTTGTAGGCGGTTACTGGTTAAAATTTAAAATTCGTAGTTAAATACATAAGCCATTAGAAATAATAATGCACACCCTTTATTTTGACGTGGTAACTAAATATCCTCGGATTAAGATTACCTTCTTGATTAAGCAGTGTATATTGGTAGGATAACAAGGCGCAAAACCAAAAAAAAATAATTTACCATAGATTCGGAAATAGAAACAATTTGTAGAACAAGTAAAAGATAGTTAGTGTTTTTCTTTAGGCTTATAGCCTTTTGTATTATATGAAATAGGCGATAATGACATTCCTGAAGTTTGTTTTTGTGTAAACTGATCTTATGCGAATAAAGTTTGTATTTACATTTTATATTTGTTATAGAGGTATTATACCTTTCCTAATATTTCGGTATACAGTCGTATATATCATCAGTCGTATATGTCTTTTATTTTGTTTACCTTTAAAATCAGTGTTTATTCATTTATGTCATGCCAATTACGACTTTGAGGAACGCTGAAAGTTGATATATTAATGATTTGACGACCTCCGTGGTCGAGTAGTGTGTACACCGGTTTTCATGGGTACGCAACTCCGAGGTCCCGAGTTCGATTCCCGGCCGAGTCGATGTAGAAAAAGTTCATTAGTTTTCTATGTTGTCTTGGGTCCGGGAGTTTGTGGTACCGTTGTTACTTCTGATTTTCCATAACACAAGTGCTTTAGCTTCTTACATTGGGATCAGAATAATGTATGTGATGTTGTCCAATGTTTATTTATTTTATTTATTAACATGTCTACTGTTTCAGTTATAAGTAACAGTGGAAATAAAGGATCAAAGTATGCAACCAGAGCTGCATACATTTGAAAATTTATGTAGCGGTCGGTTTTGGATGATAACTTCGAAATTATGAGAAATATTATGTTGATTATGAGAAATAAAAATTATACTTATTATATAAGCTGCAAAGTGTAAGAGATATTAAAGAAATATTCGAAGATCGAGCCCCTTGTGGTCTACATAAAATGAAAAATACTCTACAAAATAATTATTATAATAGGTACTTCATTTTTACAAGAAAGAAAGACAAGATATTATTTGTTTGCATCGAGGGTGAAGTTAAACTTTTTTTTTTTTACATTAAGGTTATCTCTTTAAATTTGTATCATAATATTCACAACTAAGAACTACAAAAAAAAAACCTAATCTCCTTAGATTATTATATAGACAAATTTACGGGGGAATCATTTTTTAAATTAAATTTAATAAAAAAATAAACTTAAGCATTTTACAATCGCATGCTACAATCAATTGAAATTATTTTTAGTACAATATGTTCAAATCAAATATGTTTCGATATGAGACGATTCTCTTTACATTCTACACCTTGAGCCAACATAACTATACCGTGATAGTACCAAACCATCTTCAAGTAAAACTCGCAACTGTCCAGAGTATAAATGTATATTTAAAGTACATAAGCACTATTAACTTGAAAGCAATAAGTCTATCTAGTGTCCAAGTATAACTATCAAAAATAAAAATGGACCTAAAGTTGATCCCTGTGTAACAAAAATAATCTACTAATAGTCTAAGCGTGAAATCTATTTAGGAACGATATATTTCTTCACTTCTTGTGTTTTCCAGTAATATTATAGTGACATTTAGGAGCTCGTTAATATGAGGATAAATAGTTTTCAATATCATAATATTCGCTTGTTATTGTAAACAAAATATAGAAAATATTGACGAGCACCGAAATCAAATACGAATAAAGCACATTTAATGTTTATAAACAATAACTAATTACTAAAGTCAACGTTAACGACATCACAGAGTTCATTATACTAAAAAATGACATGTTCACTAGCCGTGTTATTGAAAAATGTGCTTTATCATTATTTATTAAGATACATTCAACATCACAACGATAATGTCATAACAATTACAAAAACCGATACTTTCCTTTAAAAATACTAATATTACAAAGAGATAAGATTGATAACTTTTGTTTGTTTTTTGCAAATATTATACGGGACATATAATACGCATAACATAAAAATACGTGATGTGTTTAGTACGACGGCACAGACGAATAGATTTCGTATCTGGTTATATTATAATATCAGATTATATAATATAATTATTATTAATTTAGTGTCAATGAAAAAAACTATTATTATAAAGACGAAAGTGACTTTGTTTTTTGTTACACTTTCACGTCTGCTACTTAGCTGATCATCTTTAAATTTAGCATACACAATACACATAAAAGCACCTAACACTAGCCCCTCACACATAAGCGACTATGTGTGCGGAAAATATTATTAGATAGTGATAATCTTCTATCAACTTAATTACTATTATATGTACAATATCGATAATTTTTTATACAAATATTGATAAACAGATAAGGCGTTAGAAGCGTCGCTGCTATACTGAAATTATAAACAGATAAATGTCGCGACTTCACTTACAGACATGTTACAAAGAATTATAAATAGACTTCGAAATATATATTTACTTATCAAGTAATTAGGAAACGTGCGAATACCATTATCAACGCATAATATAATGACGATGGTAGATTGTGTAATTGTTACATAAGAATTGTTTGTATAATTAAGAAAAAAAATTATAATATCAGAAATTATAGTTTTTTTTTTTTAAATACGATATAGGTAGCAAACGAGCAACGGCCTCACCTGATGGAGAGTGACTACCACCGCCCAGGAACATCTGCAGCACCGATTCGGTTGCACCTGCGTTGCAGGCCTGTATGCAGTGTCTACACTCTTTTCTTGAGGGTTCCCTGGTCGTATCTGTTCGGAGAAGGTTACGCGAGACAGAAAATGCCTTGGATTTTCAGACATTAGGTGTTGCGGATGAAAATTCGAATTATGACGCGATATCCGAAGGTGGAATTCCGGCTTAAAGCTTCAAGCTGGAATTATTCCAAAGAATTTCTCAAATCTACTTACTTCAATTAAAATTAACTCTGTTGCGATTTTTGTTTCGATCATTGATGAGAATTTGTTTCCAATCATTGATTTTTTTTATAACATATTAGTAGGTGAACTGGATTTCCCATGTACATTGGTACCGTAAGAAATATTTATCATAATGACTGATATGTTAAGTTCTTTGTGCCTGTAATTACTCTGGCTCACTCCCCTTTAAAACTGGAACGCAAATATTAAGTATTGCTGTTTGGCTGCAGAATATATGTTGAGCCCTACCACTAAGTAAGGTTTTTGTTTTTGTACAATTTTACATACGAGATCAGGCAGTCACCCGCGAGTTATACTTTTAATTGTTCTAATATATACTATACTTTTATTTATCCTTCATAAAACATTAAGTTAAGTCCTTTTTTTTAAATAAACACACTTTTAGAGAGCTGTTGTCCCCGTTCATGTATCTACATACATACATAGTAGGTGGTTTTATTTAAATTATTTGTGTCACGACGTGCTTGGGTTTTACAGCGTCAACTAAGAATGTATAGGTACCTGGTATTTAAACGGGCGCCTGTACACGCTAAATTATCGGCGTCTATTTGTATTGTGTGAAGCTTGTCCTTACGAATTGTAAAATAAGATATCTCGTATGAGTAAAGACAAGAATAAAATATAAATTCGATTATATAATTACCTTTGTTTTTATGCTTAACGCGGAGGAGCGCTGGTGAGTTCCTGAGAGAATAGTGTTGATGTCTAGCGAAATTGGTTATCAAGGTAAAAAAATATTCCTTACAATACAAACACATCTCAGTTTAAAAATGAGTAAAACAGATTAAACACAGGATGTAATATATAAATACCTTTACTTTTATAGGTTTGTATATGTATGTATGTATTCGTAATAAATGAATTAATAATACTTAAAATCAATCATTTGAATAGCTGTTTTGGTGGTATTTGAGAAAATGTAAAATATTTGAGCAAGTGTGAGATGAGTATAAATGTGGTGAACCTTTAGGCAAAAGGGACGTAACACTCAGTTAGTAGGTATAGTTTGCAGTAGATGGAATATTAATACATTTTATACTGCCAATGTACGGGTTTTATATAATATATGTATGTACGACGCGTCGTCTGCATAACGTCTACATAAATTATAATAAAAAAGATGCTACGCAATACGTTAAGTACATTTATTATATATTATATACTAATAATATATAATAAATGTACTTAACGTAGCGGAATTGAAGGACATAATACGAAACTTAATAACACAGTACCGAAGTTCTTTATCAATATAATTTTATCAATAACTCTTAAGAAGTATGTTTATCAAATCCTGTTCCATGTCCGGTTAGAAATGCTTTAGTCTTTGCATGTTATCAGTTGAAATGTAATTATTATGAAAAAGGTAAATTTTGTTAGGTCGCATTTAGAAAATACAATCAACAACAACCACATTGATGTTGCAAAAAAATTAAAATATTTCTAGTTTTGTTTGTCAATCTGTATTAAAAGTCCGACGGTATCCTCGTGGGAAATAGAGAAGGATTTCGATGTCATTTATTTTCTCGTGCAGCTTACAGACGACACTCAAAATAACCGGTACAAGGGTAAACACTAAAATAAGTTAAAATTTATAAATTAATTTGACCTATTTATTTAGATCTCATGACAAAAAACAACACAGTGATAATTTTCTAAATAGTATAAAACAAAGTCGCTTTCTGTTATCTCCACTAACTCCTAAACTGCTCAACGGATTTAATACGAGTTTCACTAATAGAAAGAGTGATAAACGAAGAAGGTTTGTATGTATAATTTATAAATATTTTATACAAAATGCGTGAACTGGCTAACGCTGGCTAAACCTTAAGAAACAAAAGAAAATAATGCACTAAGATGGTAGGCCTCAAAGGTCTACTGAAAAGTCAAAATCAAAATATACTATATCAAAATAACATTCCTCGACGCGCTTTTGTATTGAGTGGCAATGTGTTTCAAAAATATTAATCTATTTAATAAATGTGTTTCAAGCAAATTCCAACCTTAAGTATAACGCTTTAAAGCCTTTTGACCGATATTAGAACTAAAAAACCAACGTCCTTTGTGTTGTATCGATACGTCATACATACATAGTATAGGCAAAATATTAAGATGCTGCGTTCGCCTCATAAAGATATAAAATCGTCTTCTCAACCAGACTTGGCTAATAGTAGTAGAATAGACTCCGAACCTTTTGTGGCGACAAGAAAACGTAAAGAAAGGAGTGAGCTTCAAGATTTACGAGATGAGATACACACACTGATTGCAACTACAAAATTAGGCGAAGAAACAAAATTCGAAAAAATTACTAAAATTATTGAAGAGTTGAAAGAACAGAATAATAATCTTAAAATACAAAATAATGAGATATTGAAAACCAATGATAAAATTGAAAAGACTTTATCACACACAACAGCACTGTATAGCGAAAATAATTTTGTAAAATCACTTCAATTAATCCTCAAAGAGTACGAACAGAATAATGTTCTAATTTTAGGCGATATCAATATTGATATTAAGGATGGCCACAATAACCCATTGTTGAGAATTATTTAGAATTACTGTCATTTTACGGCTTAAGACCGACACATAATTTCATAACTAGTAATAAAAGTTGTATAGACCACTGTTTAGCCAAAACAAAACATGATACCACAACTATAGTATGTCATTCAACTTTAACAGATCATGCATGTGTTATAGTGGTACTTTCTACTGGGATTATAACAAATAAAAATATAAATAAACATATTATTAAAAAGCCAGATTACCATCTAGTCATCAAATTCCTACAAAGCCTTAATTGGGATGAAATATTCCAAAATAAAGATCGAAGAAGTCACTAATATTTTTCTTGAAATTGTTGCAAAAGCATTAGACCACCATACTATAAACATTAAGTTGTCAAATAGGAAGAAAAATCGCAAGCCTTGGATTACACCAGGTTTAATTAGATGTTTAAAACAGAGATAGACTGCACAGTAAACTACGTAAAGACCCAGACAATGTAATTCTTAAAATCAGTTATATTAGATATCGTAATACATGTAGAAAAGTATTAAATAACAATAAATAACAACAACAACAACAGCTATAAATTAAACAAATACAAATTTAATGCGAAAAATCAATGGAAATGTATTAAGCCAATTTGTTATTTAGATAAGATTAATGATACAAAAAAATATATAAAAACAAGTCCCGAAAAGTCAATCGATTATGCAAATAAATATTTTGGTAGTATTGAAAAATAATTGGCAAATGATATAATAAGTAGAATAAAAACCACTGAACTTATACATATGCAACCCAAATTATCAAATCAAGTAAACTCGTTTTATATGAATCCCACAGATGAGTTTGAGGTTAGCCAAATAATTAAATCACTCAAAAACACTAATGCATGTGGCTGGGATGGTATCACTTCAACTTTTTATAAAAAGGCGGCAAATGTCTTAGTAAAACCCATTATATTCATCTGCAATCTCTGTTTTGAGAGAGGTTCATCCCAAAGGCATTAAAGAAATCAATCATTATTCCGATATTTAAATCGGGACATAGAGACAATATTTCTAATTACAAACCAATTTCGCTTTTACCAACACTATCTAAAATAATTGAAAAAATAATTAATGCCAGATTAAAACAATATTTGAAAAAAAAACAATATTTTAGCATCAAATCAATATGGGTTCAGGAATATGAGATCAACTTCGGATGCTTTGAAAACCTTAACATCCCAGGTTGTAAATAATCTGGATACTCAGAATAAATGTCTTGGTACCTTTCTTGATTTAAAATAGCATTTTATACAGTGTCACTTCTGATTTTGACTGAAAAACTCGAAAGCATAGGATTACGAGGATTACCGCTAAAATTATTTATAAGTTACTTGTCCGATCGATCTTAAAGTCTTAAAATTGGGAACTCGACTAGCACTAAGATGATTATAGAATACGGCGTCCCTCAGGGAAGTATTTTGGGTCCGGCGCTATTTTTGATTTATATTAATGATTTGTGTAAACTAACTCTTAAACATTCTAAATTAATATCTTTTGCTGACGACACTGTTATAATCTCTAATGGAAAATCATGGGATCAATTATGTAAATATGCTAATGATGATCTTAGGGCCGTAACTCTATGGCTTGACCACAACCTCCTGACGCTTAATATAGCAAAAACAAAATTTATTAACTTTAGTATACGCGTAAATCACCAACCAAAATTAGACTCCATGGTTATAAAAGCCCATTATTGTAGTAATTATACAACGGATAGATAGATCACTGTGAAAAACTGGATCAAACGGAATCTATAAAATACCTTGGAATAACAATAGACCAAAAATTACAACGGAAATAACACATATCAGGGTTAAGTGGACGTATAAGAAAATTAATATTCATTTTTAAAAATATCAGGTATGTTTGTGATATAAATCTTCTGACCTCAATTTATTACGCCTTTTGTCATTTCCTATTAAGTTATGAAATTTCTGTATGCGGTGGAGTAAGTAAAAATTTAATGCTTACACTAGAACGAGCTCAAAGGGCTATATTGAAGGACTTACTATATAAAAACTTGCCATTTTTAACAGTTCGTTAAATATATATAAAAGATATATTGATGATGCAACATAGAAAGCTAAGTACTACATCCCAAAATAAGAGGCGACATGATAGATTATATGATCAACCAACGTATAAACTAGCCTTCTCTAAATCATTATATCTCTATTTGGCACCGTACCTATATAATAAAATATCTATGGAAATTGTTATAAAGGACCTTACTAAATATAATCTCAAGATATCACTTCATAAATTTCTTAAAATGTTATCATATGATGATACTGAAAAATTGTTAAAACCTGACTTCATTTAAGAACTTAACTCATCTAAAAATAGAAAATTCTTCTTACACACAAACACACGCACACGCGCACACAAAACTCAGGCACTTACATAAACGCTTACATACAACATTGCACTATCAATATAATATTATATTCAAATTAATATAAAATGAAAATAAGTGTTCTGTATTATTAGAACAATTATGGAAGTAGCATGTAACTTTTGCATATACTATGCAGCTATTGACTCGCGATCGAGAAATGTGCTCCTACCGTCATACAGTTCACCTAGTACGGAGGGTAATATTCATCGAACTTGAGTTGCTTAGCATTGCTTTATTTAAATTACATTATATTTTTAATAACTTAGAGTTACATTTTCTACGTAAAATAATTGTTATATGTATTTATTGTAAATATTAGCACTAAGCTAAGTTGTTAATGGGTTAAATAAATAAATACTTTATTCGAGTGGCACAAACACTTTTGATTCATCATTCTACTAACTATATTAAACGTAAAGCTGCCACTGGTTCGGAATATATCGATTATATTCGGCCGAGAAGAATCGGTAAGAACCTTGGTAGTCAGTTTCTTTCAACATCTATACATATAATAAAATTGGAGTGTCTGTTTGTTATATTAAAATAACCCATTTTTACTAAATGCATATGTATGTATCCACGGTACATATACCAAAATAACATTTTTTCAATTTTTGTCTGTCTGTCTGTCTGTTTGTACCGGCTAATCTCTGGAACGGCTGAACCGATTTCGACGGGACTTTCACTGGTAGATAGCGGATGTAATAAGGAGTAATTTAGGCTACTTTTATTTTAGAATTATATATAGAATAAAAATAAAATAACGCTTCTATATGCAAATAACTTAAATTCAAACAACGCGCATGAAGTCGCGGGCACAGCTAGTTTGAAATAAATATACGCTGTAGCAGTAATCTACTTCAATGTACACTCGTAAAAAATGTTTTTTATCTGTAACAAATTAATAAAAATTTACTAACGAGACCATTTTCTCTAAATCGTTAAAATCGAACTCAAATCACTTTATTCAATACAGAAGCATTACACTTACTTATTGATTGTTAAATTAAACACCTACCATCATACCGTTATTAATTTTTTTCAGACAAATATTTTTACCTTGTTGTAAGAAAGGTTTTGAGAATGGATGTGGATGGATATAGAGGTAAGGGACGACCCAAGAAACGACGGATGGATTGTGTGAAAGACGATATGGTTAGAAAGAATGTTACTTGTGAGATGACGTCCGACAGAGATGTATGGAAGAAGAAGACATGCTGCGCCGACCCCAAGTAAAATTGGGATAAGGGCAGGAGGATGATGATATGTAATAAAGATTCAAATTGTCTTTTACACTATGACATTTGAGAGTATCTTAGATGATCCACCAATCTCTTAAGCCCCAATGACGTGATGGCATCATTTATTACCATAGTATGATGTTACCAATGTAACAATTTAATACCAATTACTACGCATTATAAACATTAATAACCAAACATTTGAAATAAAAACTATAGAATAATATATATTTTTTACGTATTTTTAATGCAAATATACATTAAATTTAAGTACAGGTAAATATAATATACGTAAGATATTTCTTAAAAACAATAGTTAATGCTTACATTTTAGTATTTTGCCGTCCCCAAGACTGCCTTAGACCTTGTACTTTCCTATGTATTGTTTTGTTAATTTTTTCGAAACTATTGATATTATTTAAGATTACCCAATTGTCATCTCATCTCTCTTTCATCTCTCAGCCGAAGGATGTCCACCGCTTGACATAGGCCTCCCCCAAAGATCGCCACAACGACCGGTCTTGTGCAGCCCGCAACCAGCGGCTTCCCGCGACCTACGTCGGATCACCATGTCACCATGATCACGGGGGGCCAATCCGCGCTGCGTCTTCCGGTCCGTGGTCGCCACTAGAGAACTCGTCGGCCCCATCAGCCGTTGGTTCTTAGATTGTACCCAATTGTACGTACTCGCAATTAGTGAATGATTTTTTTATTGTGTTTTTAGAAATAAAATATCCAACCAGAAAAGGTCACGCACGATTTCAAGGTCGCATATTATTATGACCTAGGGTCGTGGAACGGGCTAAGACGGCCCTAGAAATATTGATCTTACCCCGCAACTGGCAATACAATTCGAATTTATAGAATGGTATCAGCTAAGCGGGGGATCTATCGAAAACCGAAAAATATAACAAGTTGTATAGAAAACAAAAAAAAAAATTGTGTGTTTGTTCTTAATTTAGATGATGTAGATGTAAATAGAAAACCTTTATGTAGTCCCATATTATATCCTTGTAGAGAAGAAAATGATTCGAAATTGAACTAAACTTGTTACGTGTCAAATTTTATTTAGTCTAACGTCATTGACTGAATTAACAAAATGACCGAGATCATATCAATCAGTGGGTTCAATGTCAAATACCGTATGATATTATCGGTCAATTACATTTAAAAAACGGTTAGCATTCATCTGCCCAGATTGTTAGATAAATTAATTTAAAAACAATTTCTGTACAAAATTTCATATCCATCCTGTTGATCGTTACGAAGTTCTATTGTCTGGAATCAAAGCTGGGTGTAAAATCGGTCATGGCTGTAATAAAAAAAAATGCATTGTCATCTTAACTGAACCAACGTGTACAATTTTAACAACGTAGAAGAATAAGAGAAAATAGTACTATATGCTTAAAACATAATATATTTATAAAATATGGATTTTTGAGTTTCGCTTAGCGCTTGTTATATTCCTAACAAATATATTATAATCTCTTTATTTATTATCACTCATGTATAATACATTTTTAAATATAAAATACAAAATATATAAAATATATTTAAAAATGTAAAATACAGAGGCCAACCAGTGGCGGGAACAGGGTCCAAGCCACCGGTGGTCAGGGCCCCAGAGAGAGGAACTTCCTCACAATACGCGCCGTGCCGAGGAGTACTGCCTTCTGCATCAGGCCCTTGACCCAGCTGCCTAACGAGAGCCTCTTAAGGTGTTGGTCGAGGCTCTTGGCCATTAGGCCATTCGCTGAAACGACTATCGGCACAATAACTGCTGTATCCACATCCCACATGTCGACAACCTAGTGAGCTAAGTCAAGATATTTTATTTGTTTATCCTTCTCAGCCTTCACGAGATTCTCGTCATGAGGGATGGTGACGTCAACAATTATCGTGCGGCGCTCTGACCGATCTATCACCACTATATCAGGTTTGTTGGCGACAACAGTCCTGTCAGTGATTATAGATCGGTCCACTTAATTATGTGTGTGCAAATACTCTCCGTTAGCAAGACGAGAACAACCGGAAATAATATGTCTAAGGGATTCGCCCGGAGTGTGACACGCCCGACATATGTCCACCGTGCCATCCCTCACAATATACTTCCGGTAATTGTTCGTCATGATAACTTCGTCCATAATTGCACAGACAAAACCTTCGGTTTCACCAAATAGGTTGCCGAACCGTAGCCAAGATACGGACGCCATAAAGTCCTCATCGGGTCTATGAAGGGCCCGATAGAAGCGTCCGTGTAACTCCTTGCTCTTCCATACCCCCTACCGCAATTTCTCAGTACTTAGTACTACAGGTTTGCGACAGTTCTCTTTGCCTAAGGAGAGCGGAGTTAGCCCCTTGTCCATTGTAACTACATCTCGATGCATATCCAAGTCAGTGTGGAGAAAATACTCCCTGAGTTTGTATACCTCACGGTTATGTAGGGTCTTGGCATTTAAAAAGCCACGGCCACCACATCTCCGTGGGATATACAATCTTAACACCGAACACCGAGGATGATGAATCCGATATGCAGTCAGCAGGACATTTACTATTTTAAATTACATTCTCAAATATCTTACCCTATTTTTTTTAAATGGTCAGCAAATGTATTCGTATTAATTTGACATGATTTTACATACTGGTAGTGGATAAAATAAAGTCAATTTTTAAATGATTGAAGGGTTGAACCATATATTTAATTACTCTTAATCTTTTAAAGTTACTTAAATGAACTACAACAATGAAATCTGAAAATATCTTGTGTGGAAGAATATTTTCATCAAAAAACTTTTGTAGATTGTATCAATTATAATGATTTCTTCTAATTCTCCAGTGTGGTCTGACATCGATCTCATCGCTCAAGCTGTTTTATTTTTCATTGCTGGATTTGACACCGTATCAATAGCGATGTCCTTTACTTTGGACGAGCTGGCAATGCATCCTGAAGTCCAGGATCGCCTGGTAAAAGAGATCAAGAAGTATGATGCCAAAAATGGCGGAAAACTAAACTTCAGTTCCATCCAGAATATGGCATACTTAGACATGGTAACGTCCGGTAAGTAACGATTTATTTTTTTGTTTTCAAAAATGTTCATGTCAGGAGCCTTTTGACAAAAACTTGAAGTTTTTAAAGTTAAATAATTTTATTTATAATATGGAATTGCAAATACTTATGGATGTTTTTTTTTCACAGAAGCACTTAGATTATGGCCTCCAATTTTAGCCCTCGATCAAGTTTGTGTTAAGGATTATAATATGGGAAAACCTAATCCTTCGACGATCAAGGATTGCATTGTAAGTATTATATATAATTACAAAATATTTTATAATTCCGCAGCAAACTAGCTTCTTAATCTTCTTCTTAATTTAAAAATATTTTTGTCTATAACATTATATTGAGAAATACTTACAATCCCAATTTGGAATATCCACCGTGATCCTAAAATATTTCCGAACCCAAACAAATTTGACCCTGAACGATTTTCCGAAGACAACAAGCACAATATTAATCCCATGACATACATGCCCTTCGCTATTGGTCCACGAAATTGTATAGGTAAGTTATTGTTTACGTGTTTGTTTAAGAAGATGAATATTTACAGATATTTTCAAGGAGATATTGGATATTATACAAATACCGAAACTTTTACAAATATGAACATTCAAAACATATATTGAAAAAACATTACCGTATAAAAAAGGGTGAAGTTTTAAAAAGTTAAAATTCATTATTTTTTTTTAGAAAGATGTTATATGGAAAATATATGTGGTAAAGTTATTTGATGAGTGATTAATGAGTTGAGTAATTTGATCGATGAAAAGGAGTAACTGCTGAGTTTATGGTACAATAATTGTTCTAGAATTTATAATCTACATTGCTAAAGTAAAATGTGGATTATATTCCTTGAATTTAAAATTATTTCGATATTTTTACGTAAAATATAACTATATACCGTTCAGTTGTTCACGATCAAAATAACGATCTAATAATATTAATCTCTTTTCTAGGTTCAAGATTTGCTCTATGCGAGCTAAAGGTATTGCTTTACCAAATTCTGCTTCATAATGAAGTATCAATATCAGAAAAATCTCGTTTTCCTGTGAAACTGGCACCCGAATCAATGAATCTTAAAATTTATGGCGGTCATTGGTTAAAATTTAAGTCCCGTAATAAAGTTTTATTTTCATGTAAATATCATCATCGTCGTCATCAGTCCGCGTTCCTCTACTGCTGGAAATATGCCTCTCATTGAGCACATCATTGAGTTTGATCTACGGATTTAATTCTCCACCCACGACCATCGAGATTTTATAACTTGTCACTCCACCTACCCTAGAATGTATTTAATATTATTTTTATAAAAGAAAATTTAGTTAAACTTAAAGGTGTTCAATTTAATTGTCATTTTCAGCTGTTATTTATACAAGTCCATAGAATATTATTATTATTCATGTAATTATCGAAATCCCTAAAATACTCATAAATTATCCTTAATCTGTTACGATTGGTGAGCTGAAGAGCTTTCTTTGAACGGGTTTATCTCAAGATCAAACAGTCCAATTTGTAAAAGTATAATTGCGTCAGGTAGCCCTTTTATTTAATAAGCTTATACACTAAACATACATATATCGTCACGATATAACTTACGGGAGCGAAGAGATAAACATATATAAAATTTATGATTATGTATGTGTAATATAGTTTTGTCTTGTGTTTACAACAGAACGAAGGCTATTTACTAAATTAATTTACCATTATTATAACGATTGATTGATAGGGCTTTGTGCAAGCCTGTCTGGGTACCATCCACTCATCAGGTATTCGGCCGCCAAGGGAGTGAGCCAGTGGAACTATTCAGTTCCTACGGTTGTAGTAATATATTATGTATATCTCTATCTATTGGCAGTGATGACCACTTACCATCAAATTGACCATTTGCTCGTCCTACGTTTCAATAAAAAGAAATGTCTTTCGCAGTTCCCAGTTTTATCCGTTAGGAATTACTAACAATGTCACCGGTTTGACTTTATTTTGAAGAATATTACGATTTGTGATATTTAATCTCTTAACATTTTAGCTATATCTTGCCAGTGATGGTAATTAGCTCGATGTCCCTACCTAGTCGAAAGGAAGGCAAGCAATATCAGAGGCTGCTATCATTGTCCCTACACTGGGGTAGGCTTAGCCAAATGTGTTTCTGGATTTTGGTTATACTTACAGTATATAATTTTTAGATTTTGTATAGTAAATACGGACTGCAGCATCATCAACTACTATCGAGCAGTAATTTGGAGTATATTGTTATGTTACAATGATGGAACTGGTGACGCACAGTCGTATATGACCATGTATACAGACGGATCACAGTTGAAATTACACTTCACGCGAAATTGTTAGCGATGCAACAACTGTGAATGGTTTATAATTGACAAAGTAAACTTTTTTGAGCTACGCTTCACGAGCCAACAACGATTAACTCAGAAATGAAATATTTTAAATCTACTACGTAAGACGTAAAAACTCTCTATTAAATTTTTCTTTTAATTATTTTATTAAATATGTATCTGTTTATTATTGTAAGAGAATACACCATAGAATCAACTCAAGTAAAGTTTTCTGTTATATATGTCACCGTAAGATTACAAACATCGTTAAATTACAATCTATCTCGTCAGATTGTAAACTGTCGAAATATTGTGAACCGTGAAATATAATTGCAATTTAACGTGTTATTTTTCGCTATATTGTAATAAAAAATCGCTTATTTTGTAATAACGTAACTTTTTGTAATCTTACGGTGACATAATATATATACGTGCAATTAAATCATCAGTGAGCTGTTTTAATAGACGATCTCTACTTTCTCCATAACGAACTTATATTATCACAAATTAATATAATTATCTACATGATTTAAGTATCTATGCATCAATTTTATATGGTCTAATTTTTTTTTTAATCTAAAATAATTTTTATCAACGAATAATCAAATCAACCAAATCTAAGATTACGTCAGTTGTATAAAACACCTCAGTGAATCGGCACGCGTATGGTGTTTTGTTTATATTTCGTTTAAAAACAATAAGTAAACAGTTCTATTAATATTTCATTGTGCGAGTATTCATAGTTCAATGTAAGCACAAAAAAATTTATTAAATGTCTGGTTTTTTGTTCGTGACTAAGACATAAAAACATAAATTTGTTTTTGTTAGTTTTATAATTTGATTGTTTAATATGTTTATATCGTCAGACAACATTAAATTTATTATCTTTTTATGATAAAAAAATTAAGGATCAGTTGTATTGATTGTTTGAATTTTTGTATATAAAATAGAACGCAAAATAGCGTCCCCAATCTAACAATCAAGATTTTATCTTGATTATACAGTCGACAAGTCGAGCCAGTCTTTAATTATATAATTAGTTCAATGTCGCAACTTTGCTTACTAAAAGTTAAGCTAAATATACTATAAATAAATCTTCAAAGACTATACGGAACACTTTTATGTTTATTGGAAATCGATATTTTAATCAAATTACGGCGTAGTCAAAATTAATATGATTATGATTTTATCTTTTTGTCAATTTAATTTGGCCGCGATTGAGTTGAATTATTTGTATGTGTACTGTGCTTAGGAATGATAGTAAATATTATCGGGGAATCCGGTGTTACTAAATATAACTATACTTTTATGTATCATCAATGACCTCGAGTAGGGCTCAAAATCTTTAATTTTAATTGCTATGAATTTATCATAAAATACTAAAGAAAACGAAAGATCTAGTAAATTCAATTCGAAAGAAGTAATTATAAACTAATTTCGTTGTTTATTAAGGATACATTGTTATGTTTGTGTTCAAAAAATATTTTAGGTTCGTAGATATTATTAATTATAATCACAAAAAACCCTAATAAAACTCTTAATTTACTCCTTGTGCTGCGGCTATTTTTTCTTATTTAATCATATATTTTATAATATGGTATATCAAATACAAGTATGTCTCTTAAAATTCAATGTTAACTGGCAAAATATATAAATATATGGCATAATATATACCATACGTAAATTCAATATATTAGACAAGTAGGTTGTCCATAAAGCCGGAAAAATGCGAACTATCTTTCTATAATATTACTTTTTGACAACACAGATGATTTTACTGATATGGAGCGTCGTGCTAATCGCATTGCTGGCCCTGTATTTCAATCAGATATACTCCAGGTTCAGTAGCTATGGAGTCAAGCATTTCACTGTGGTTCCACTATTAGGAAACATGTTAAGTCTGGCTCTTCGGAAGAGATTTTTCGCCGAAGAAATGGATCGACTGTATAAACTCTACCCAAAAGAAAGGTACTGAAGTTTTTTTCATCGTATTACGAAACAGAAATTTAACTTCAAACGTCTCAATGACTAAGGTCAAGGATTACTGACCTAAAATAATCTTTTGTAATAACGATATATCCGACAATTTTGTTTGTTTGGTTTTTATATATTCATGACACTCTTTTTAATGTCCCAAAACCTTGCAAATGTTTTAAGTAAATTAAGAAATTACAAATATTTAAATGATAATACGCAACAATGACAGCTTGTTGCGTATTATCTATATTCCATTGCTGACCTCTCTCTCTTCTCTTAAGGAAAAGCAATATGTCCACTGCGCTTCTCCAGTGTTTGTTGTTCTATGCGTGTGCAAGACTCTCGATTTTTTCCTAATACACTTAAAACTACTTTAAGGTTTGTTGGAAGATATGAATTTATGAGACCTGTTCTAGTTCTACAAGATCTTGAATTAATTAAAACCATTACCGTAAAAGATTTCGAACACTTCACCGATCATCGACAATTTATCGATGAGGAAGTTGAACCATTGTTTGGTAGAAATTTATTCTCGTTAAGAGGTATTTTTTTTAATATAATAATTAACTAATAGGTATACAATCATAAACCAAATATAACATTTATAAATTGTTTTCAGGTGATGAATGGAAAGATATGCGTTCAACTTTAAGTCCAGCGTTCACAAGTTCTAAAATAAAACTGATGGTACCTTTCATGGAGGAAGTGGGCAAGCAAATGATTCGAGCATTGAAGAAGCAAATTCAAGAATCTGATTGTAAGTTGAAATTTAAAAAATAAGGTACAAACAAAACAAAAGCAGTAGAAAATATAAATTAAGGAAAACAAAAAAAAAACTTTTTGCTCTGGTCTGTTAATATTAGATTTGAATTTGATGATATACAATCGAATCAAAAATATAGATTTTTTTTTAAATATTAGTGGGCATAGCTAATTACAATAGCAGGAGGAGTCAAGATAAAGAAACAAATTAGACCTTGAATCAACAGCTAAATTTATTACTTTGTTCCTCAAAGTAGATAGATTTATTTGTACACATATTTACGTTTTGAACATTCCATGCGAATACTGAATAAAATAAAGCTATTTCATTTTATGGGTAAATCTCATATAAATCGCTATATATGTTATATGTTATTATTTTGCCCGACGTTTCGACAAATTAATACCTATAACTCCATGATCATTACAATTTTGATGTTCTTAAATTTCAAATATTTCGCGTACCTTGGGTCATGGAGCGCCACTGGTTTGTTTTAGAGTTTGATAGATGAATATTGCGACGATGGATTTAATTTGTCAACGACGTAGAAGCCGGTGCTACATAAATTTCATTAAATTAAAGTGCTTTGAACAACGTTATCGCCGTCCAATTGTATTAGTGTGGTGTTTTCGCAGCATTATAGTAGAAATAAAGTCAATAAAAGTATAAGACAACAGACGATGAAAACTCGCGCAATCGACATCGGAGACGACAACTGACCTTGACGAGTACAAAGCTGTCGAAAAGTCAGGTAAAAACATCGTGAGATCGTGATGAATCCCCGGTAAACATCGAATCTAATGGACTATTATTTTAACCTACAGTAGGTTTCAGAATTTTTCAATTCTCTATCATACTAATCATTTTCCTATTTTTAGCCGGCTACGTCGATGTGGATGTCAAGGACTTGACATCGCGTTATGCAAACGATGTAATTGCTTCCTGCGCGTTTGGTCTAAAAGTCGATTCGCATACAGAAAAAGAAAATCAGTTCTATAAAATGGGAAAAGATATTTCATCGTTTACTTTAAAAAAGACTATGAGTTTATTTATCATTTCCATTTTTCCTTATTTTGCAAAGGTATGTTATAAGGTTAACTAAAAGGACCCTTATTTATAATGGATATAAGGATTTCATTGACGTTTAATTATATATTATTATTAAACCGAATATTGATCTTTGTAGAAAATTAACTTGAAGTTGTTCAATAATGTTACGAAGAACTTCTTCATTGATTTGGTAATGAGGACAATGAAAGATAGAAGTAGCCGTAATATTTTGAGACCAGATATGATTCACCTGCTAATGCAAGCTAGGAGAGGTAAGCCTTTCAAAATATTAACGCCGCCATATAAATAAACGTTACTAAGCGAGAGCTTAGTTTGACGCTAATTTATCTCTTTTTGTCAAAATTGATTCGATATTCAAAAAATGAGAAAACTGTTATCATAGTTTAACTAATTATACCCCCACCCCAACAAAACATTTATAAATATAGCTAAAGCCGTGTATAGAAATTGTACCATATCATTAATTGCATACATATATAGAAAATCATAATTATATACTACTTTTAGCTGTTCTGAATCATCCTAACCGGCAATTCATTATTTTATTATGGTAAACATTCATTATTTTTCTCAAATCTATATCTTATCTAGTATAAATACTTTATAATAAACTCTCATTAGTATATGCAAACAACTTTTGCCAATTACAAATACTCCTCATTTTTATTTAAAGGTCTTAGTTTCCGCGTCTAATATTAACTAATATTAAAATCACCGATGTGGCGATTTTAATGTAAAACTGTTAAAGATTTATTTAACAGCTAAATTAGTGAACGGTATATAGATCTTTATTTCATTAAGTTATATGTATTCACAATTAAATCTGATCTTCCAAATGACTTATTATTTTCTAGGTCAACTTACTCACGATGATAAAAATACAAATCACAATCAAGATACTGGCTTCTCTACCGTCGAAGAATCATCTTTGGGCATGAAGAAAGTCGATAGAAGTGTGTATATTATTAATTATTTACAAATTCTAAATGTGGCCTATGACATGCCTTGTCTTTATGCAAGTCCATCTAGGTAGGTACCACCCACTAATCAGATATTCTACTGCCTAACAACAGTAATCAGTATTGTTGTGTTGAAGAGTGAGTGAGCCAGTGTCCACAGGCACAAGGGACATAACATCTTAGATCCCAAGGTTGGTGGCACAACGGTGATGCAAGGAATGTTTAATATTTCTTACAGCGCCATTGACTATGGATGGTGATGACCATTTACCACCTGGTGGCCCATTTGCTCAGCTGCCTACCTATATCATAAAAATATATATATTAGAAGTTCTTAGAAGTGGCTCAGAGCAGCATATCAGTAGTCCTTTCCGAATAGTAACAATACAAAAAGTTAGTTTAAATCTTTCAAGCAATGTGGGTTAAGGCATAACGCAGCTGGTGTTACCACACCAACTAAAATTATAATCTATAAATTACCATTCTTCATAATACATGATGATGATTATATAGGTATTTTGAGTATAGTGAAGAGCTAGTGAAACTCAAAAATTAGTCAGAATTATCAATCTTCGTTCTATAAGTCTTGCACTCTCTGATTTATGTAAAGGTTATTTTACGTAAGTCTTGGAATTAAGTATTGATTGATTCGTTTTAAACAACTAAATATAGATTTTAAAAAAAAACAGGAAACTCAAAATGTAGAATAATCTTCATATAATAAAATTATTATTATATTCCAGTATGGTCTGACACCGATCTTATTGCCCAGGCAATATTATTCTTCATTGGTGGTTTTGATACAATATCGACGGCGATGACTTTCGCACTGTACGAACTGGCTCTTCATCCAGATATCCAGGATCGCCTAGTACAGGAGATCAAGGAGCATTATCAAAAAAATAACGGCATACTGAATATTAATTCCATTCAGAATATGACGTATATGGACATGGTGGTGTCAGGTAAATCTTGTGATTATTACCTCACAGTTATCTTCATCGAAGCCATTGGAATTGACTTAAATCATGTTGTAAAATTATATAAATTCAAATACGTAGTACCTATAAAAGAACATATGAAATCTGATTATCGGTAAAATAAAAAAGGCCTAAGTAGCTTCTGGTTAAAATAACTTTTTAATGATGAAATAATTATTAAGTTCAGTTCAGTAGTTTCAGGATTAATCGATTACAAACATACAAATATTTTCTCTTTATAATATTATAGATGAAAATTTTGCAAGTATAGTCAAAGAATTATTAGTATTTCAATCAAATACGATTCGATTCTACGGCTAAGAAAACATCTGAACCAGTTTTATATTTTGGAAAATCGATGAATCTTAATAATCTAGCTTTAATATGACATTTTAAGACATAGTTCGACTAGGGTTTCTGATTACCACTGCCCTTCGTAATATAAGGGTATGCTTTTTTCCTGTCTATATTATTTTCCAGTAAACAGTAAAACACGAAATTGAGTCAATCTTCATAAATTAATGAAGTGAATTGCATTTTTTCAAATTACTTTAAAAAATAAACAAGAGGGAGGGAACATAAGTGATTTTACTTTAACAAACCTGATATAGACCCATCGATTGAGGTAATTATCATTTCGGATTTCCTCAAATGAGGATGGTTTTTGCAGAAACACTAAGACTGTGGCCACCGGTCGCGGCTTTGGATAGAGCTTGTGTCAAAGACTATAACATGGGAAAACCTAACAACGAAGCAGTTAAGGATTACATTGTAAGTATGACATGGCATTCCTTATAAATTAGCGGTGCAGTGGTTCTGTACAGTTGCACTCGAATGGTCACCACCGATTCACCATTATTTCCCCAAACAGTGTGCTCCTGTTTGAATAGTAAATAAGGAAGTTTATTACGACCAAAGACGTATGTCTTTGGTCGTAATAAATCATCTTATTTTTCATGGTTTTCAAAGCGAAGTATTGTATATTTATATATAGATTATGTTTCATTTCACAGACATACTTTTCCTTTTTATTTACTGGATATATTATAAAACCTAATATTCTTTACAGATACGTCAAGGAGAACTCGTTTCGATACCGACATGGTCATTTCTCCGCGATGCGAACATATTTCCGAATCCAGAGAAATTCGATCCTGAACGCTTCTCCTATGAGAACAGACAAAATATCAACACCTTAGCTTATATGCCTTTTGGATTAGGACCCAGAAATTGTATAGGTAACGTCCACCCAGAAAACATCGTTTTATATCTTATGTTACGATGTTTTATTCAACTTCACATCGTAGTATATATCTTGGTACACTGACATTTTCAACCATAAGACATATTTAACTAAAATTTTGTAACCTATTTTGATGCTTATGATAATATTTACAATCTACCAAAGTTATTGATTACAAAATGCTTATTTTTAATGTTAAGTGTTACATACACTTCTTGTTTCTTATAATAGCTCTGCTTATACAATTAAAATGCAATTATAATATTATAAATGATTTTTTTATAAAAGTTATTTAATAGTATTTAAAATATAGGTTACATAACAGTATTTAATCTGAGATGGTCCAGTGGTTTGGGCACGTACAATCTCAAACGATTTTTTTTTATGATATATGTACACGGACTGACAAATGAGCCTCCTAGTGGTAAGTGGTCCCCATCACAGAAATTGGTGCTGTAAAAATATTAATCATTTCTTATATCAATGCGCCACCTTAAACTATGAAAACTAAGATGTTTGTCTCTTGTGGCGTGTAGTAACACTTGCTAACTCATCTTTAAAAACGGAATGGGTGGTACCTACCGAGATGACGTTGGACAAACCACTAAGTGAAATTTTCCGGCTATATGTTACTAAGCAATCCTTTTAGTCATACCCTCATGTTACTATACCATACTCTTAGGTTGCTATAGAGATTTTGACTATTGATTTTTATTTTGTATATGTAACATTTAATTTTTTCTCCAGGTTCCAGGTTTGCTCTCTGTGAAGTGAAGGCTCTTCTTTATGAGATTCTTCTCCATATCGAAATTTCACCATCAGAAAAAACTTGTATTCCTGCAAAACTTTCGTGTGACTCATTCAACCTTGCATTAGAAGGTGGTCACTGGTTAAAGTTTAAGATACGTAATTGACATAAATGATACATAAATATATTTAATACAGTTTATTTTTAAGAATTTAGTGTTTTATTTAATTATCGAGCCTTTTTCTGTTAACTAACACGTAACATATATAGATGACATTTTCATTATGATACACTGAAATATGAATCAAAACATCCTCCAAATTAATTAATATAGGTAAGGGCACTCGAGCGTATAGTGCAATAATATGAAACTCAATGAAATAAATTGGTAGGAAAATTAATTATTTTTGTAATAAAAATGTGGTAAATTAATCGAAGACTCACTGGCGGTATTTACCATTCTTTTTTCAAACTTTCTATGCACAAATCCTCTTTGGTCTTTTTAATAACTTTTCGAGGCGATTATTTCATTCTCATAATCTAAGATTACTTATATATCTAGAAAGAGTATCGCATTACAAAAGGAATAAAACAAACGAACCAACTTTATTATCTTGGTGTACGTGATATACTTGACACTCGCCAAACGTCATAATACTTTACTAGTGTCCGTGTATTTAGTGGCCCAGGCTTTGACATTCTTGCTAAATATATTGATATAATCATAGCCCATGAAGTTTTTTCTCTTAAAGTCTACATAATAACACTTTTCACAAGAATGTCCTCCCACAGTTTCTTAGTTTAAAAACGGATATATGTCGAAATATTGTTATGTTTGGGATTAGGATAAGTTGTAATAATATATACACACACACATTACAATATAAATAAAACATAAACACTGTTTGTAGATTTTACACATATGTAGATTTTAGGGACATTTACACTAAAATTAGGACTTATTTATAAAAAAATCGTAATATTTCATAAATATCTGTCGTAACCTATAAATTTATGTCTAAGCATATTATTACGACAACACCCTTGGGACGTTTTAAGCATAATTTCAGGTTTGCAAAAGTTAATAAAAGTACCTTGAAACTCATTTAAGCGTACTTTTAATTTCCATGCCATATTTATTAATTTTGTCATTCTCATATTGCTTTAGAGTCTCGTGTACATATTAATATATATAAAATGCTAAATTCGTTCTTTATAACCTTAAGCATGATGAATTTTACTTGATGCGAATGAGTTGCTTGATAAATTAGAACGACTTTAGAGTTTGCGAATTTGTTTTACAAAAATTCACGTATTGCGTAAATATGACGATGTCTAATGACATTTTTCTTTATTCCCGAGTACAATGATACACATAATAGGAGATCTGGGTGATTTTGGGATTTGCACCCGCAATCTTCTGTTAAGTTCACGTTTTGAAACAACTAGGATATTTATTATTTGGCTTATGCGTCGTTTTATATATTCGTAGGAAATTACGTTATTGCAAATGGCGATAATTTATATATAACCATATGTTGTATTGTATATAGTGTTCACAACTACATCGCTATCCCACGATTCTACAAACGTATGTCAACAACGAATTATAACAATAATCAGAATCAAAATATTATCTATGAAATTGAATAAATTTGAATAAAATTGTATAATAATAAAGGATTTATTCCTAAAAGCACATATCAAATGTCACGTTAGGGGTTACAATTATACTTAAAACCACTGGTCGGTAATGAAGACGGATGTAGAAATTCACGGTCTCTCGTATCCGTAAGAGAACCAGTATCTACACCTTTTTCTTAGATGAAATACACAAACAGTCAACTATAAATATACAATCAAATATATTGTATATGTTCTGTATGGTAATCAACGAATACAATTTTGTATTATTTATATATTCCTGTATTGTGTAATATGCCTTATCTCCTAAACAAATTTCGGCCAAGGCTGGACGGTTCAACGGAGGAATAGTTTAGGGACAATATTATTGGGCATAAAAATCTATACGCAAACACAAGATGTGGATTCTCCATTTCATTCTGTCAATACAACGGGATGTAAATCTGATAATATTATGTGATTATTAAAATAGTTTTGTAATAGAGATATTAAAATTCGTCCTGTATGACGTCATTGATTAATGGACAATTAGGGCTAGTTAGATAGGCTGGCAGGAGCTGGATGCGAGTAGCCGAAGAGAGATCAGTGGCGTGCAATTGGAGATACCTATGTCCAGCAGTGAACGAGTATAGGCTGCTGATAATGATGAACGGATAGTATGAATTAAAATCGGCAGTTTAATTTTAGAACAGTTTATTTTGTAGATAAATATTTCATTGTAGATAGAAAAGGGTACGTATTGAAATCAAACTTCTATGCAAAGACGAGTTTTTATTTATTATTGTTTCAGTTGATTATATTGTTTCGAAGAATAAAGACGTATTATTTATTCGTGACATATTTTTTACGTCACGATATCAAAGTTTAAATGTATCACGCAGATAAACACCGTAAGTTTTTTATTTAAACCTACACGCAACGGCTATCTATATAACGAATAGCTGCTTTCAAAGTAAAATTAATACTATTCATCAAAATAAGTGTGAAGCTTACAAACAAGATCAGTTCAAGTGCTCAGGATTGGATCTTCGAATTTCACGTTGCTAGACAGCTCGTATAAGTTGAACTATTAAAGTTTTTTTTTTTTTTTAATTTGTTAATAGTAATTAATTTAAACACTTTTGATCAGAGTAACAATCCATTTATATAATATGATATAAGCTCGTTGCATTTTTAGGCCTGATATGATCCATCTGCTTATGGAGGCTAAGAAAGGTGACTATTATTTTTCATGCGATCATCTTTTGTTCTTCATATATTTTTAGTATAAAACATTATTCTAATTATCAAAACGGTTTTGTGTGTGTGAGATATCTTAAATTACTTAAAATTTAACGAGTTAGCTAGCTCGCAATACAAGCGATGAAAAATTAGGTACAATATTTAAAATATTGTCTTTTTTAATTCAGCTCAGAGCCTGTCAAAATCGTCCACAGCTTACATAATTCGTCACAAACGCGATGTCTGTTTGCAAACGCTCGCTGGATCCTGAAATGCCGAAGGCAAATTGTAAAATGCATCGTCGTTTTGTGATAGTCCATGAAACCCAAATAACGTTTCGGATAGCGTTTACAAAATGCAGCGGCAAATTTTATAAACTAGTTCTATTTTCTAACACCTGTGGCGCTGTTAATCAAAACTATTACAATCATGGCCTAAATTCCTATGATAGAGAAAAAAATTAAAATATTAAATACCGTCGGCAGGGGAGATAATGTATCAGGCCGTAAACTCCATAAACTAAAAACTGAATAACTATCTAGGTAAATGGCGTTTGACGGACTCCAGACAGTGTAGATAAGGCTAATTTTTCCTGTCTTGACTGATACAAACAAAAACGAAAACCATATTGTAAATATTTAAAATACTTTCCAATACAGATTTTAGGTTTACATTAAATTTAATTAATTTAAAAGCCGGCGTCATATGAGGAAAATTTTTAAACAAAAATTAAAATCAGGACCTTAAACAAGTAGGCTTTGACAAGCTTTTGCATCATAATATAATAGTTTTTTTTTAATGAAACACTTCACTAACTTCGTACAATGTAATGTAGTTGGAAATCTACTGATACACTTTTTAATCTTTCTGATTAGCATGTTTGTTACACCAGCAGTTTTCTAACACTGAGTACTACTAACGATAAGAAAGCCTAATAACCGTTATTAGTTTGAAGCGGAACTGGGGCCTGAATCCCAGAATCTTTAACTGTAGGAGCTATGTACATAGTAGACCAAGAAACAATTAATTTCTATATAGTATATAGATAGACATAAGTATGTACCAATAATTTTAAGAGCTTATAGTCACTTTTGTGTATAACTGTTTAATTGTGAAATAAATTCCTAATTTTTACTTACAAAATAAACTGCAATTAAACCCAATTATTGAGTTGTTTATTCAACCCATCGTGTAGTTTTCACCGACCAACCAATATCAAAACCAACAAATCACATAATAATTGTACAAGTATGTTGAATAAGTTCTATGTCTTTATCTAATTGATTTTTGTTTAACCAACATTATAAATGTATATTTGTCTCAGTTGATTGTATTGTATCAGAGAATAAGCTCGTCTTATTTAATAATAATATATTGTTTTAGTTACGATACGAACTACCTAACACAAAGAGAGACGTGGTGAGTGTTTTATTTTAAAACGTATAATCATTTAATGAATATCTCCAAACAAATATGAGCTCGTATATAGATTTAGGATGTCAGAAGATGAAAATTTAAGTCGGTTATATTTTTTTATTTACCAGATCATACCTAGACCATGCATGTCTCAGTGTTATAGTTTACCTTTCAGTACGAGTGGGTCAATTTTACACCAAATTTAAACCAGTTTCACTCAAAATCCACCCAGCTATTTAGTTGACAGTTTAGTCTACTTTTGTTGTTGGTATAATTTATTAATATTTCAAAAAATTTACTTTGTGATAGATAATAATTGTTTACACTTAATCTTTATTTAAATTTCAGATGATATATATTTTAATATGGAGCGCAGTGTTACTCGCTGTTCTGGCTCTATACTTCCGGAAAACGTACTCCAGGTTTAAAGACTGTGGCGTGAAACATATTAAGGTGGTTCCCTTCTTTGGCAATATGACGAGAGTGGCTTTTCGGATGGACCATTTTACTGAAAACTTTGATAAAACATACAAAGCTTTTCCTAAAGAAAGGTTTGATAATGAGACACGTTCAAATATTTTTAGAATTATATTTACAAAGGATTTCCCTTCTGTACGCTCATTTTAATGATTACAGGAATTTCAGAAATATATCTTTTAAGATATAATTTATAAATGTCGTCATGTTTAAGGTTCGTTGGAAGATATGAGTTCACGAGGCCTACGATATTAATACATGACCTTGAGTTGGTTAAGAAGGTAACAGTTAAAGACTTCGAATACTTCCTCGACCATCGCGGATTCACAGATGAAAAAGTTGAGCCTCTGTTTGGACGAAATCTCTTTTCATTGAAAGGTTTGAGTGTAATTTGAAAATAAATTTTGACACTTTTGATTTATTTAATCCAATATTATGTATGAATAGGTCAGGAATGGAAAGACATGCGTTCAACTTTGAGCCCAGCGTTCACGAGCTCGAAGATAAAATTAATGGTGCCCTTTATGGAGGAAGTGGGTGAGCAAATGATAAGAACTTTGAAGAAGAAGATCAAAGAATCGGACGGTAAGTTGAAGAAATTAAATCTACTCTAGAGCTAAATATTATAAATAAACAGGAGCAACTGTTTGTCATTCGGAATGTTTTAAAACATTCAATCAATTTTATGGTTGATACTTTATTCAAAAATTTCCAGAACTTAATGTAATCAAGTAGTTAGGTTTTTATATTTTAATATTGTCATCGGTAAGCATAATAACTTCCCAGAATTCGAATAACAACGATTGAATACAGTTTAAAAAATCTCAGACACATTAATCATCATTAGTGTTCAAATCGTGTTCCGTTATTGCGTGTGGGTTGCATGCTTATAATATTAATAATGTATTTATTCAAATAGCAGAGAATAAATTAAAAACTAACAACAGCCGTCAAAAATTAAAGATATTGTCGAATGGATTAAATACTACCTACTTCTACTGGAGTATACTCTTCGTTAATCAAAAAATTAAAGATATTGACGAATGGATTAAATACTACCTACTTCTACTGGAGTATACTATTCCAACTTAGCTTAACGGAAACTTTACAGTAGTAGTTTACCTTTACACTTAAGACTAGCATTTATGCTGAGGATTTAACAGCGGCTAACCCACACGTAAGGATGACCATATTTTTCGTATCGACCAATATTACGTAACAGTTGATATTCGCTTTAGCAATAGTATCAATACTGTAACCCAATAAAATATTTAGTTCATTTTGTTTAATGTCTTTTTTATTTAAAAAAATACATTTTATGTACTTAGTACTAAATAACATATAACATTTCGACAATTTGACTAAGAAACTGCACAAAACGACGATCGTGATAGTATAATATTTTTATTTAACGTAACAGGCTTCATCGATGTGGATTGCAAGGATTTGACATCACGCTTTGCTACTGATGTGATCGCGTCCTGTGCATTTGGTCTAAAGGTCGACTCACAGACTGAAATGAAAAATAAGTTCTATGAAATGGGCAAATCTGCTTCTACTTTCAAACTCCGACAAATGTTGCTTTTCTTCACGTTGTCTGCTTGTCCATTTCTTGTGAAGGTGTGCATTATAATTTCTATAATTTACAACTTTAAATTACAAATTTTTTACATGTTGTTCCTACAGTGCGTCGAAAATAATACTTGATAAATAGCTGGATTGTAATCCACAATCGTCTTTTAATTTTAGGTTCATACCATTAGTCTGTTAATCCGTGGTAGCTCACCACGGATTACCACAAAAATAACACGTGGCTTATATTTGACTCTCTGTAAAACTCATGATCTTAAATGAGCGTTTACACCTTCGCGATTACTAAAAAATATACGTTTGATAAGAATTGGTTTTATTTCCTCTAAAAAAATCGCTTCGTAGTGTAAGTCTAATGTTAAAACGCTTTGTGTTTTTGTTGCTAAGAACCTTATTCAGCTTAATATTGACATTATATTGATTCTTGGCGATTAAACAACATAATTTTGTTTGAGTTAGAAGTTCATATCTTAATAATTGCTTTATAAGTATTAAATTAAACACTTAACGTTCCTTGCCCAGTTTATAGAGCTCTCGATTATATTGAATCACAAGACGTTAAGTATCTTTATTGTGTCTATGATAAATTTGAGTGGGTGAAGTATCTTAACACATATGTTTGATTGTTTTAGAAATCTATAATATGGAAATAATGATAAGAAACTCATACCTTATGGTTCGATATTGCGTTTGCAAAATATCTTCAATATAATGCAATAGTTTAGAATTTGATTTAGTCGATTATAATGCGAAATTCAAGTATTAATCTTCGAAGTGAACCCTTTTTGACTTTATTTAATTATAATAAATGACAATATAACACATCGACAATTTATTAACGTATGGTTATCTAAAATAGTCCTTGGATAAATTTTTTGTATGTTTGTTATTTTATACTTATTCTTGATTGGTCATTTTTTCCAGATATTTAAAATAACGCTATTTTCGAACGAAACTAAAGATTTCTTTATCGATCTGGTGCTTAACACAATGAAAGACAGAGATGCCCGTAGCATTATCAGACCTGACATGATTCATCTGCTCATGGAAGCTAAAAAAGGTAATGATGATATAGATTTATTAATAAGACATATTCATAATAATTAAAATCTTAGTCACTCGTGTTATTTATCATAACATATTTGGAAAGAAGTTCTTTTACGCGACTTACAAGACAGTGAAATAACAGATAAGGTCCCGTAAGGAAAAAGTCTTATGCGTACCGATCAATCTCATTCGTGTCTTCTCCATCATACGTGACATTGGCGAAATAATCTGTGCCCTGTGGCACAACTAAAAGCCATTAAACTAAGAATTGAATTGATGTGAAAGTCTTATGCCTTTAGGCAACCTTTCCCTCTCTTTCTCTTTCTGTCTATCTCTTTCTAGTAAATACAGTTTCAGTATATCAGTATAACATATTTTTTTGTTATTGTATTAATTCACACGGGATTTTTATTTTATTTATTATACTCAAAAGTGTATAGTCTCTGTTACATACATAATATATAACGAAAACCACTTCGTTCCAGTGTGTGTCCCACGTCACATCTGTTTTTTTGATGTAGATCGCCTTTTGTTTTGGTATTAAGAGTTGTATGCCGTGGTCTCGGACGACATGATGCCGATTAAATTTATCACTTATATGTATATTATACCTATTGAGTGACTGCTTGTCATAAAACAACAAACATTTTGAGATAACATTCATTATGTTATTTTTTTATTATTCAATGTTTTGAAATTGGTGATAATATTTTATTAATTACATAACATTGAAAATAACATTCTGTATATTGATATTTGAACATCGAATCATGGTTTTCTATATATATTTTTTTTTAAATAGCGAAAATTGTGCTGATGTACTTTGTTATTATTTTGCTCCTAACAGGTCGATTGTCGCACGAAGAAAAAGGTATCGATGACAGTTACCAAGATACTGGATTTGCTACTGTTGAAGAATCGTCCATTGGCAAGAAAACTATTGATAGAGGTTTGGTTTTCACCACATCGCTGCTTTGCGCACGAAAAAAATAAAAACTATTTTATTATATCAATCAAATATAAATGTTCGAAAACCGTTTTTTTCATAACTTATTAGAATGCGACCCACTAATGTAGGTACAAAATGACTACAATATATGAGCTTTGATAGGTGAAATTTATTTTTAGTTTTGCGTTTTCTATGGTAGACTGGTGTTTCATGAAGCTAAAGTTTTTGTAAGATCATACTTAAATGTAATTAATGTTGATAATATTTAATCGTAATTGTATTGTAAAAACTTATAGTAAGGACTTTAACGGCTCGTTAATCAAAAATAGTCGGTCACTGATGTACAATAATGATTTTATAATTTTTCCTGTGTAATATTATGTCTTGGAATTGTAGTCCGAAGATACAATTTCATTATTTCATCCTCTCGTAATAAATACTGAACTACTAAATGTATTTTGTCTACATGACTAATATATTATATTCTTTATCACCAGCGTGGTCTGATATCGATCTCGTTGCCCAAGCTGTCTTGTTCTTCATCGGAGGCTTCGAAACAGTATCAACTACGATGTCATTTGCGTTGCGCGAATTGGCCCTTCATCCTGAGGTCCAAGATCGACTCGCAAAAGAGATCAGGGAACATCATGCCAAACATGGCGGAAAATTAAACTTTAATTCCATACAGAATATGACGTATATGGACATGGTAATTTCAGGTAATTTTCCTGATAACTTAAAGATGTCCCAATTTTCTAAAGGCTTTCTAAAGAGCATCGGAAATAAAATTCATAAAAATGAAAATTAAGGTTTCATATACATATATTTGAATTTTTCAGAAGTACTCAGACTTTGGCCACCGGCAGTAGCTTTAGATAGGATTTGTACGAAAGATTACAATATGGGAAAACCTAATGACAACGCTGAAAAAGATTTTATAGTGAGTTTTCTACTTAATCTTTATGATTTAATGTGTTACATTAAAATAATTTATGTATAATTCCAGATGCGAAAAGGAGAAGTTCTTTGGATTCCAATGTGGTGTTTCCATCATGATCCTAAATACTTTCCTAATCCTTATAAATTCGATCCGGAACGTTTTTCAAACGAAAACAAGCATAAGATCAATCCAATGGCTTACATGCCTTTCGGTCTTGGACCCAGGAACTGTATTGGTAAGACATATCTATAGTTATGTTATGTAAGATTTTACCAACTAACGACAAGTATAAAAGTTAAGTATCGACGAAAGAGATTACAATCGAAGAAGAAATAAGATACTAGTCTTTGTGTTCGAATTTTAAATTCTTACTATTAGCCTATGGTGTAAGATTTTAACGGCTTACTCCAACAATTGCAGTGAGGTATTCGCCAAAATGGTAATGGAGAGAAAATGAGACGTAATTCTTACAATCTTCTTTCCCCTTATCTCAATTAAACTAAACTTAAATCTTTCCTCTTCTCTGCACACCTTTGTTTTGGTTATATCCGGCTTATAAGTGTACCCATTTTAACAAATTAGATACTTAAATACTTAAAATTAAGATTTAAGTAGGTACTACCCACTTATTATATATTCTATCGCGAAACTAAAGTAGTATTGTTGTGTTCCGAGTTGAGACTGACGCTAGGAACATAACATCTTAGTTCCCAAAATGGGTGGCGCATAGGTTTTGTTAGGAATGGTTAATATTTCTCTGGGTGATGATAATCACTTGCAATCAGGTCCAAACAATAAATTTGTCCGTCTGCCTGTTATATAAATAAAAACAATTAAAATTTGGTATATCATTTTTATTTTACAGGTTCGAGATTTGCTCTATGTGAAATAAAGGCCCTGTTATATCAAATTCTTCTGCATGTTGAAATATATCCATCAGAAAAGACCGTCTTCTCTGGAAAGTGTGCTACTGATTCCTTCAACATAAGACTCGCTGGCGGCTATTGGTTTAGATTTAAAATTCGTAAATGAGATTTTATGACACCATCGACGTATATTATTATTAAAATGTTTACTTTAAATTGCTTTTATTAATATTTACATCAGAATTCCAAACGAATTCATCAACAACCCAGGCCCAACCTTAACCATACCAGAATAATAAATAGTATATATTATTGCTACGGTCAGAATCAGTTTGACAAATGTCGAAGGTTTAGCGAAATGTCATGTTGTCTCCTAAGAGCATAATTACATTAAACTCAAAGTAGTTAATATACAAAATAACAATAGCCAAAAAATGTCAAGGTTAAAGGCCAATTAAGCTAGTCATCAAAATAAAAACAAAAGACACGACACAAGAGATATGATTACACGATAAAAAATTTATAAGTACTCAAAATAAATTAGTTACGTCTTTTTCATAAAAAAAAGGTTAATTCAATAATCACCATCTTTGATTGCAGTTGTTCCGGGATGGTTATAAATATATGGATACAGTTTTGAGGCAAATTGTAAAATGTCTAGTTGTTTTGTTTGATAGTCCGTGAAACCCATATAACGATTCAGATACCGTTTACGGAATGCAGCGGCAAATTTTAGGAACTAGTTCTATTTTATACCACCTGTGTCGCTACTAATCGAAACTAAAATAGCATAAAATAATGCAAGCCTTGTTTGAAAATAATGTTTTAACCCAAGAATTTATTGAATAATATTTAATTATATTTACTCGTGATAAAGAGATTAAATATTTTTTGTGAAACTATGAAAAACAACTAACAAGGAAAAGTGAATAACCGTAGATTAAGTGTTTAAAGTTACATGGTACGGAAAAACTGCTAAGCTGTCCACGGAAAATGACATTCGACGTTTCTGAACAGAGTAAATTGTTATTCTTACTTTGACTGACACTTACTTCTAAAATAACTGATAGGTACCGTGTTATATAAAATGTATGTAACTTAATTATAACCTATATAACTATTAATATTTATATTTATATACCTGTAATGATAATATTAATATTGTACATATAAACTTTTATTCTACGTCGGTTGTTATAAAACATTATTTCTAATTCTAGCAGTCAATAGGTGATGTAATAGTTCATGTATTATAAAAATTTGGATAAGCTTTTTAACCGCATTACAAATCAAATTGAGCACCCAATTTTGTTGATAAAATAACTCAATGATTTTAATTGTTCGACCAAGTGTTTAATTCCAGCTGAAGTCTTATTAACTAGGTACTAACCTAACGAGGCAGTCAAATGTAATAAAGTATTATGAACGGACTTCCTCTTGTTTCATTTGATCACTTCGGGCGTAAATAACGGTACCTCTTATTCCCTTATATTATAACACATGATCCACAACAGTATGAATAAACCTAGTAGGTATATCGGGTGACCAATTTGTCAGTCTGCCATACCTACACAAAATAAAAAAACAAACAGTCGAAATGATAAAAAAATTTAAAAACACATTTTATACAAAGACTTAATTTATCATATGCAGAGATAGCTGTCTTTGAATATATTACATTGGCTATTTATTTAAATTACTTGATTACAAAATAAATATTTATTTTTAAATGTAATTATCATTTATTATAATTGCGTTGTTTTGAAGCGTTATCTGATATTATGAATGTTGACATAATATCAGCAATACCATCGGACTACAGAACTAATAAGATATGTGCATTTTGACTGAAACTCGCCACTTTCATCTCTTGTGATAGGACTCTTAGAGGATAAATACGCCATTGCACTAATGAGCTTAAATTTAGGCATGTGTTTATAATTTTTCTCGTTCTCAATGGTGAAGAAAAACATAATTATCTTCAAAATCCTGCTACACGAATAAATATATGTAAATACTGAACACTACCTCTTGATGGACTCAAATTATTCTTTTTAAGAGGTAAGAAGGCCAACGATAATCATGAACAATTACTGGCATAATTTTAACTTACAAATTTTAATCATTGCTTCTAGAAAATTATGTCTTTTATATAAATCTTATTAAAATTCTTCCAAGAAGATATGCATGTTATCCTGAAATGGACTATATATTATTGTAAATGGTCTGTATAAGTGGTACCTAAAAAAGCATTGTAAAGAACATGTTCTTGATAACGTACATGATGTACGAATAAATCATAAAAAATAATTAAGATAAGTGATAGGTACAATAGCGGTTACTTATTTAAATGTTCTCTTTAACGCAGTGTTACATTTCTGAAATTACTAACAGGCGTTTTCCACAAAAACATCCGCAACGTAAAATATAAAAAGAGAATTTCCTATGAAAATTGTGTAGATTCGAATTCGATCCATTATTTCCTTCTGCTCTTAAATAATGGTACTTCGATAGGACGCGGAATCCTCGTGATCAACATAACTTCGGTACAATTTCAGAGCGTTTAAGTTCACTGTAACTATCGTTTAGGTCTTAATGGGCGTGAAACAAGACTAATTGTGACCACAACGACAGCTTATAAGCGAATTTCGAAATTAGAATTAAAGTTGTGTAATAAATACGAACACATAATAATAAATCTATCACTATTTATGAATGCTAGATTTTCATGCCATACATTTTCACAGTTAGGAGATAGTAAGTTTTCACTAAATTAACCAATAGGATGATTATGATTTGTTAATAATTTAATATCGTTTATATAGTTTACTTCATTGGGTATGGGCATTAGGTACTTTAAGTAAAGTACCAAAGGCCAAGCTAAGGAGCACTTTAGATCATTTTTAACAAGTTGCCTTATTGTAGGTTCGGTAGGTTCGTGGAACCTGGGACATTGACCTTGGGATTGACTGCACACTTCGTCAAGATGCTTTTCTTCCCCTTTTAACACTATATACATAACATACTATTACAAATAGAAAATGAAATGATATTTTTTAAAAAATATTTTAATGGCGGCGAACAGACATTTTCCTTCTATCACAGGCCGTCGCTAGGATATTCGGACAGCTAAGCGGATAGACGAGTACCGCCAACCGTCGTCCTTATATATCCGGTCGCAGTGTTGCTATTTGTGACTTTAATTTCCTTCTAACACGGCTTCTTCTGACGGGACTGCGTGCTCGAAGTCCATAGCAGTAACTCGAGGATGGTCCAGCAACAGCCTCCGCGTTCAATGGCTGCTCTCCGTCATCATCATCGATTTCTGTGAAGATACACACAGTCTAAAAATCACACTTATTTACATCTGTTATCATTAGCATCTGGCCTAATTTCACATATAAGCGTTAGATTACGTACGAATTAGCTAAGTTCAACATGATCATCAGAAACGCCACACATAAGCTTTTCAAATCACATAGGCTTTACACAGGTCTGTTCCCACGCAACCAAATACCCCGTATACGTAGTGACAGCTTACCATCAGATGGCCTATTCGCTGGTCTGCCTGTAGTATCGGTATACTAGAATAAAAAGTATTGAGAAAATTAGAATGTTTTGTATGCTATAGGTGGCAAAGGGGATATGGCTTACCTGATGAAAAATGACTACCACCCCCAATGGACATCTGCAACACCGGGGGGCTAGCAGATGCGTCGGCCTTTAGGTGATTCAGGTGGAACTTGGAATCTAGACGAGATGTCCGAAAGTGAGATGCTGAATCTGAAGCCGGGATTAATCCAAACTATTCCTCGGAATACTCCACGTGAAAGTGCGGTAGAAGATACAGAGTGATCCAACATCTCTAGGCAAAGCAAAAGGATCAAGCAAGGCTTGATCATCGATAATTCCTTTATAATTTTAGGCGATGGACAGACGTGAAGTACCGTCTTGCCTTGCTGAGCATTTGTGTTTGCCTTCAAATTGACCGCGGAACTGAACGAGGCTTGAAACATCCACGCCAAGTATTCCAATAATAGTTGTCGCGGCAATGGGAATGTTCTCAAATCGTGGAAATCGTGAACAAATGGCTAAAACCTGTGTCTTTTTGGGGTTGAATTGGACTAGGTTTAGCCGGCCCCAGTCCGAGACCTTGTTTAACAAAGACTCGATTTCAGACACAAGTTTATTCCGGTGTTGGTCGACGTTATCCCAAGAAATATTCAAAATAAAACTATTCCTGGTCCGCCTTCTATCGTTTATCAGATTGAATTAAAATTTTGTACGCTTGTTTGCACTTTCATGGAGGTTTCTACATACTCCTGGTATATAAAATTACCTATAAGGCGTGGCGTGAGACTCGAGACGGATTTACTTTTTTATGAAAATAAAATAAACTAGCTTATACAGTATTCTCAAATCAAATAAAAATTGCTGCTGAAAATGAGTTTTATTTTATTAATCCAATATTCAGAATTTCATTAAATAAAGTTGTGGATACATGAGTTTTGTAACAACATAATTACGAAAACATACTTGAGATACTTTAAAGCAATGTTTTGACTTTCAGAGTACCAGGCAGTCATGAACGCAATATAGACTATAGTACATTAGTATGTATCAATTTTCGATTACAGCAATCAAGCATTCGATAACGTCGACGTATCGGTGCCCAAGCGAAGCGATCTTTTTATAATTTATGATAGCCTGGTATAATATTATTACTATAACAATTACTAAATAAACAATTAAAAAATTACAAATTTTTGGATTTTAAATGAAAGTTCACAGGCAAGAAACACTTAACTTTTTACGTGTTTAATTTATATGTAAAATCATTCAACGTCATAATCGGAGTTGAAAGCAAATCGGGAATAAACATAATTGGTGGTAGGGCTCTGTACAAGACTGTCTGGGTATGTACCACCCATTCATCATATATTCTACATCAAGCAGCAATACTTAGTAATATTGTGTTCAGACAGTCTAACTCCAAGTACAAGGGAAATAACATATTCTTGTTTGGTGTTGCATTTTTTTTTTTGTAATAGACGAGGGAGCTGCCGAATTTACCGATGGTCACCACTGCCAATAGATATTGCTAGATATAATAGTCATTCCTCTTATCAGCAATGACCCACCAAATTTGGAACTAAGATGTATATCTCATAGGCCTGTAATTACACACACCCTCCAAACCAGAACACAACAAACCTGAGTATTGTTGTTTGTCGGTAGAATATATGATATACCCATAGATACTACCCAGAAGGGCTTGCACAATGCTCTACCACTAAGAAATTCAATTTAACACGAATTCAAGACTCACGTATTTAAAGATTAGTTCGTTTTAACTGACATTCCACTTTGAATAAGTCTCCTACCGTCGCTAAGTTGGTAAGACATGATAAGAAACGTCCCCCGTTTATAGAGAAAAAAAAAAACATGAAAAAGTTAAAATTTGAAACTGGTCTTTTAATGATTAAGAAATACCTCTACGATCAATTTTTTCGATAACTTTATAGACTTACTATTTAAATAGTTATATAGAATAATCCAAAATTAATTAATTTTAATAATATATTTATGATTAAATCATGCAGCCTTATATTCATGGCTTAAATGGACAACTTCGTGCGGGTTTACGAGGCATTATTGCGTAAAATAGCACTCAAGAGGCGCGTACAACTACCGTACGGTAGAGTTTACGACATTTTGGTAGATATTGCCATAAAAACTGGAATGTAAACTTTATTAATATTTAACAAACTTTACATTCGCCTTTGGTATAAAACGTGTACAAAATAATGAAGCGGTTACAAGCTAATATCGCTGATGTGTATAGTAATCCAATCATAAAACGAATTGTAATTTTATTAAACTTTGAAACAAATTATTAGTTCATAGTTTTCATATAAATTATAATTTCGTATAATAAATTCAGACTTTATTTTGTGTATTCAACTTATAACATAATAATGAAAGCTACGTTTTTTATGTTTGTAAAATAATATTTTCGTACATAATATCTTAAGGTTCCTTTCACTAGATTTTCGTCTGAAATTAATAATAAATATAAGAAAAAGTATCTTGATTTAGAATCGAAAATTTTCCATATTTCAGAGAGATGAGATTCATTTTGGTTAAACAATATTTTTATAACAAAAGATGTTTATATTGTATTTTTTCGCTATACAGTATAATAATAGTAATTAAATTTGAGTTTTAACAATTTACCTGCAATATTTAGTTATAATATTTTATTTAAATTCAGTCAAATTATTTGTAAATATTATATTAATTATATTTAATCTTGTGACTTTATTAGGACACCTATTCTAGCCAAGCGGGCCGAAGTGACCTAAGTTGCGGTCAAATAACCACGGCGTTTTGTTAAAAAATATATGTTTTCATACGCGTACATGGCTAACGCTGGCTAATCCTTAGGGGATACTTCGAAACAATTTACCAAAAAAATGTACATCATAAAAAGGCCTACAGAAAAGTCCTCGATATCATTTGTTTATTTTCCAAGTTACGCTCTCAATATATTTCTTATCTCTCATAGGTTAGTAAAAAAATTATACCCATTTACTCCAATTTATTATTAATCCTTCAGATAAATATTCCACTTTCCTTGGCCATTTAATATACATAAAAACAGTCTCTTACACTATTGGAAATATTATAAATTTCAAATTACGTGAAACCATAAAAAAAACGGATTCAGGCTGCAGCAATAAAATTATATCCTTGAAAAATTATCCGAAGTCGAATCTAAAACCCATGGAGAAATTTTGATCTATGTTTCACAATAGAACTATGATTCAAACCATATTTTACATTATATATTTTCATGTGTACATGAGACACTTATAATAAAAATTAAAAAATAAACGCTGTAAATAAATATAACTGCTTCATATTTTTTTATTACGTAACACAGTACCCCTTTTCTTTATTAATAAATTGCATCTCTGTGAAACGTGTGTTGGTAGTTTTAAATAAAATAATTATTAAAATTATTTATAGAATGTCTTATATATTATACAAAGTCGCTGATAAAAAATTTAGGAATGACCGAGCTATTAAATGAAATTGTTTAAAAATGGTCAGGGTACTATTACTCGGTAAACAGTAGTGGTAGCACATACGAGTATATTTGTATAACATAGATAATTATTTGCGCCGTAAATTTCATGCAGCACTAGTCGTAAACTATTTGGGCAAGGCAAATAAGTAACTCATAAACCGAAGCAGCACTAGCCTTAAACTATTTGGGCAAGGCAAATAAGTAACTCATGAACCGAAACATACGAGTAAATTAACGACTCAAACGTAATGTTATATTAAAGACGTTTACTGATTCTGAATTTGATTCTTTATAGCATTAAATAACGGCACGATTTATATTAATGAGTCAACACGCATTACGGGTTTACGGGTAAGGTGAAAAATTGCTCCAACGGAGATTACCGAGGATTACTCCCATTTATCAACATCATCTGACGCGAGGTTGGCGGTGGATCTGACACGCCAACTCTGATAACGTTGGTGGAAGATTTTAAATGAAATTCGTTTTAAATTGTATCTTTTTTGTTGATGGTATTGGTTTATCCGATTCGTTTTTAAATGGGGATGAATTTAGCACCACTATTACTGGTAAACAATTTTACAAGATATTATATCTTTATTGGACGCAAAACTTAAACTTATTTAGATTTAATTTTACCTTAGGTATCCTTATTTTTTCCTATATACGTACGAGAAACTGCGCTAAAGTAGAATTTGAAAACTTAGAGAGCTTAGCACGTATGGATAATTTTATCGACACATGCAGATTTTTATCCACCAACCCGCATTGGAATCCACCAATCCGCATTGGAGCAACGTGGTGGAATATGCTCCAAACCTTCTCCTCAAAGGGAGAAGAGCCCAGCAGTGGGAAATTTACAGGCTGTTAATGTAATGTAATACACGAAAATTATGCGGTACTTTTATGATTTCAAGTTGAAATCTAGACGTGAGATCTTTTACCGTACATATCTAACTAATAGGAAAACTATCTCACACTTAAACTGCCCTTTTTTTATGTTAGAGGTGGCAAACGAGCAGGAGGCTCATCTGATGGAAAGTGACTACCACCGCCCATGGACATCTGCAACACCGGGGGGCTTGCAGGTGCGTAGCCGGCCTTTCAGGAAAGAGTACGCTCTTTTCTTGAAGGTTCCCAAGTCGTATCGGTTCGGAAAAACCGCCGGCGAAAGCTGGTTCCACAGAGTGGTTGTGCGAGGCAGAAAATGTCTTAAAAATCGCGCTGATGTGGATTTTCGGACATCTAGGTGGTGTGGGTGATATTTTGAATTTTGGCGAGATGTCCGAAGGTGAAATACAGTACAATGTATTTTTAGCACAACATGAAATATTATTGGATTATGGATATGATCGTAATGATATGAGAATAAATTCTCGACCGTCACGCTTTAATTCTGTATCCATTTTAATGATTATTTAAAATATTGTCTCTCCGATAACGAAAGAACGTCGTTTGTTGTTCCAAAACCGAATTTTTAATTTAATTATAAATGAAATATGAACGAGATCTGACAGGGATTTATTTTACAATTTTAATTCATCGGTTAAATAAAATCGAGTTTAATGCTAGAAAAACTATAAAGTATATTAAAATAAGGATATATTTTTAAATTTATTTGTACTTATCTTATTTGATAAATAACGGTAGGATTGAAACTAGAGACACAAACTGGTGCATGTACAAAGTAAATAGTGCATACATAAATGTTAAGGCTTAACATGAGCTTTATAAACGTTTTTATAAAGACATAATCCTAACCAATTTAGGTCACAGCGTCAATGTCAATCGACATTAAACTGCGCAGGAGACATTATACAAGAGTATTCAGCATTTGTAATGAAGATCCATTCTCTATAGACACAACCGGAGACCGGTGGAGGCCCAACAGCTTTATTTGTTACCAAGGCACGGGAGTGTAAGTATAAACATTGTTAATTTCCAGTCTTCCGGCTGCTACTCAGAATATCTTGACAAAACAACCATTTTTATTACTAACTCTACCTAAGGTTGGCGCCTAGGACCTAGATGTCGGCAATTTTGACGATGATGATATCGTCCTGATCGATTTCAGTCATGGCGGTCAATCTTGAGCGAGATCAAGCAGTTACCCAGGATATATTACACAAATGTGAGCCAACACATGTGCACTCTCTATTCCCTTACTCTTATAATCCGATAGGACGGCAAATACGACACGACCGAAAAGAGTTCATAGTTCAGAGGCATAAGACATACTCCCAGCTTCTATACTCGGGACATTGCTAGAATATGTCGACAGAAAATCTAAAAACTTTTCGGCTTTGTCTGGGATTTGAGCCCAGAACCTTGGGATCCTTGGCCTTACATCTAGCCCAACGAGGCAGTCAAATAAGCTAACCAGAAATTAGGCAATGTATTTTTTATAATGTCTTATAATTTCTTTATGTAAGTATATATTTAGTATAGTCCAGAATATTATAAGATATTTGGAGCACATAATTCGGAACTGTTCTCAAGGGAGACGTTCCCATTCTGGCGAATATTTATGCAATCGATGTTCCGTTACATGACCTTCTTCATTTTCATTTTAATTATGAATAAAATATATACTAAAACGTAGTTCAAAACAAAAAATATGATTTAGTAAAATACACGATATTGGTCACTTATCACTTATAATTGATACTAAAGAAAATATAAAGTGATATTATGACAATAAGTACCTTACGCTGATCTGCAGTGGTTGCGACTGACATTACAAGAAATTACAGAGATATACTCTGGTACTAAGTCAGACTAAATGAGTTCACATTACAAGATATAATCATAATCTACGTTTAAGTTAAGAATGATAATTAATAATTAATTAATAATGAATTCATAATTAATTAATAATTAATTAATAGCTAATTCGTGATTAACCAACTTATATCCGTACGAAATGTAGCTAATAATGACCTTCAAATAATATTTTACGTTTTTTCCTCCTACAAATATTTTAATTTTTAGTTTAATATAAGCTTTAAATTTATCAAATGTTAACTGTGAAAACATCCTCTACTTGCCTAACCTAAAACGATGCAGTTCACGAATTCTGGCATATATCCAATGCCTAGACTGCTAATGTTTTAAACATATTGCCAGTAGTCTGACAGATCTAAGAATAAGTTTCTCTATTTACTCGTCGAAAATGCGGTTCTAACCTCATGGTCAAACATGAATTAACATCTAACATTTTTATGGAACTGCTGTGATGTGTGTGGTTGGGTGGGTTAATTTGTGGTAGTATTATGCTAGTAATTTATGTGTTAGTACGGTTAGTACAGCCAGATGTTCATTTTTTAGGCCAATTTCGAATTTTAGTATACGCAGAAAAAATAACGTCTTTAGCGTCTCGTTTTATTTTAATTTCGTTATATGTACGTTTATTGTAGGCGGATTTTGAACCGCTGAATTTATATTTTGCATTTCGGATACTGTTGTGTAGGCAAACATTGTACGAAAACTTTCACCAAACGACAATGGAGCACCGTAGGTAAAGCATGGATAATTGATTAGATTAAACTTTCCCCCAACATAATAAATACTTGTTTTGTCCAAAAGTAAAATATTTACAGGCTAGACTTTTTGTCACATTATATGTATATAATGACAAGTATATGTCACGACACTGAAACCGTCAGATCGTTTCGAATTTTGTTGAGCTTTAATAACATTCTAAAAATAATAATAATAGAGTTGTTTTTACCAGTTCTTTTTAAACGTAAGCAAGCCTGTTTTCTAGAAGTTATTTATATTTTTCTCTCCGATTAGGCGATACGTTTATGTCGCTTACATCAGAAGTGAGACAAAAACAGCGCTAAGATCAGTGGAGGTTAGTAACACTCCTGTAACCAGACCTCCGTCTGGTTCCTTTTTCACACAGAGAATTGGAAATTGCAATTCAACCACGCAGTCATCATTACAATCACATTTTAAATTAAGTAGTTTGTATGTTAGGTACATAAATTAAATTATTAAAATATACAAATATAATTGAAGGTCAAACATGTTTAGACTGCAAATAACTTGATAAAAAACGTGATTTTATAATTTATCAGTGAACATATCCTGTGTCTAGCGAAGCTGCTTACTAACAGCAAAATATCAATAATTACATTTCAGAGCATGACCGTTGCATGTGTTACATTTTTTATAGAGTCTTAATACATTGTGTCAGGATATTTTAAGATAATTTCTATTTCTTTATTATTTTATTATATTTTAAGGTTATAGGACAATAAAATATTATATATGAAACACAAATATTTATTTAGCCATTATAATAGCTGTAGTAATCGTAATATTGTATCAATTAATAATTACAATAAAACCAATTACCTTAATCAAAATCAAAATATACTTTATTCAAATAGGCTTTTACAAGCACTTTTGAATCGTCATTTAACAAACTATTTAAAGTAAAGCTACCACCGGTTCAGGTCATATTGAACAGAAAAGTCAAAGTACCCTCTTGTTTAATATCAATGTTATCAACACAATTCAAAAATAACTTAAATTAAATTATTGTTATTACAGAATTGATTAAAACTGAACTAAAATCTGACACATGCATAGAGAAAAATTAACTCTATAGACAGAACTTATTATGGCTTCCATTCGACGACTATCAAGGACAATTACTCGCAATGGTACATCAATGGATAAGTTACTAAGAGTAGTAAATAATCAAACAGCGACGACATACGTATATTTGAATGCAAAATTTAATGTTACAAAGTCAATCGATTTATTTGTTTGAAGTTAGAGGCGTCGAAGGTTACGTTTGTTGAATACGAAAAACAAAAATGCTCATAATATTTATTTTTACTAAGCAACTGGACAGATATACTTTTAAGGATTTTATCAGTTTCTATCAGTATTACTAAAGTTGATGTATTGTTTCTTAATATTAAAAATACTTTGTCCCATAGTTATAACCTTATCCCACAGCCTAAAGATGGCCGATCATCATAAGAAATTATATTTAAGATACTTATTTTAATAGTATCTTAAATATAATTTCTAAAATATAAAAGTATTACTATCCAGTAATACTTTTATACAGTAATACTACTGGAATTATATTAGAGTACAGAAATATTGAGATGGAAACTGTGTTAAACTTATTTGATTTATTATTAAATGGTTGGATCAGAATGTGTTATTTTATTAAATAAATAGTAATTATTATTTACATTGCTTCTTAGTTATCACCTGTGTTATACTTTATTTTAATATTTGTTATTATTGATTTCACTGTTATTAAAACACTTCACTCTTATCTCAATGACCGACCGCCTACGGTCACAAAGATAAAAAAATATTGTTGTAATAAAAACATCAATTGTAATAGTTAGTTAAACCTTTAATATTAATAAAATAACTTGTCTTATTATTCAGAATTTCAGTTTCAAAACCATATTGCAATTTTTTTTTTAAATCGGCTAGTCATAAAATCAAAATTAAAATAGACTTTATTAAAGTAGGCGTCATTTCAGAGAACTATAATATATTAAAACTGAAGCTACATTCTACCGAGAAGAACCGACAAACAAGAAAAACCGTAGATACTGTTTTTGAACATTTGACTATACATTATATTAGTTAAATACGTTTACGTATAATACATACTGCCTAAAAGTTACCAACTATTGGCTGCACGCTTTTTTACTATCTATATCATCTGCGTTGTTATTATTTGTATAATTATATATATATGTACAAATATGTATAATTGGATATATATTGAATTCATAATTCACAATTTAGCTGTATAACAAGTTCATTTATTTTAATTTTCAACTTTATTTTAATATTTGCACGTCAGCTACTGATGAAATACGGATAGTCATTTTTTATTACGAAGTTCCAACTATGAAATTCCATAAGGAAGAAATAATGGGGTTCAAAAAGGTAAGCTAATAAGTACGTAAGTAAGTAGAAATACTTCGTTGAGGTACGGTGTTACTGACACCTAACATCTGACAACTCACATCCCTTGTGTCCTTAATTTTAATTGCGGCCAACAAGTCCGTGCAGCAAAACGTCTCGTTGTGCGCGGATTTATAAGAGGGGTTGCATCTGGATTTGTGACTTATCGATTACGTAAAAACATCTAAAATTTTTTTATAAAATATATTCTGCAAAAATACACCGAAGGTTCCCTTAGTAATACGCTACTTCATGTTCCAATGTAAATAAAAAATCTCGTGACAGACAGTTAAGGGAAAAAAAGCAAATAATAATAAATTTAGACTGTACTTTGCATATTTATTTCTATCAGTTCTGATTGTTTTCAATATTATTGGAGACGAAATAATGCTGTATAATGTAGGTTAACATATATTTTTCTCTAGTTTTTTCGCATTTGTCATAGTATCTGTATCTCCCTTTCAGCACAAATGAATCTTGACGCAAACAAGCGCTTAGTCTCTTTCTTACTAAAATACACAAAATCATATTAGGCCTAAAAAATTATTTCAGATTTAGGATATGAACAAAACAAACGTTAAAGTTTTGTTAGGACTAAACTACTTTCAGATAAAATAATCTTTTTTTTCTATATAATCATTTGCTAAATTATTTCTCATTACATGGCATACATTTTTTAAATGAATTTCTTAATCTCAGATTACTCATAAAGTAATATATAATATTAATAGAATTGCCAAAAACTGCTATATTATCTCGTACGAAAATACCTTTTTATAAATCGCTCTATACAATGAAATAAATATATTTTAAATAAATAAATATTTGTAACTTAATTATTTAAATTTAAATAATTTAATTTACTTAATACAATGGGATATATTATTATTTAACATTTTAAGCCTCATATTATTTGTTTATTTATCTAACAGCTTACATAAATAACTTGTACATTAAGTATATTATACGTTACCGAAACTAAAATATATTGTGTTTACACAATTCATTTGATATAAATACATTTATTATACTTGCATTCATGTAATCTTGGTTTTCACAACTAATAGGATTAACAAAAAAGGAACATTAAAACTGTAAACTCGACAATTACCACAAAAAATACGATGAAGGCTATTATCACAAACTAAAGTACCACAGTTGAAAGCGTATATAAAAAAAGATTACTCACGTTTCAAATCAGTACGTTGTTGTTTTTAACACGGTCAACATGGATAGAGAGGTTAAGGGAAAAATTGTCGCTGTAACAGGCTCAGCGGAGGGCTTAGGACTAGCTATGGTGAATAGCTTTCTGGAACAAGGAGCAAAATTAGCGATCCTCCTCGATTTAAATGAAGAGAAAGGAAAAGAATCATTGAAAACTTTGAAAGAGAAATTCGGAGACGATAGAGCGATTTTTTACAAATGCAATGTTTTAAGTGATTTGAATGAAGTATATGAAAAAATTATAAATAATCATAAATATATTGATATCCTTATCAACAACGCTGGTGTTCTCGATGAGAAAAACATAAAAAAAACGATGAATATAAATGCAATAGCCGTGATGGAGTGGACGATGAAGTTTTACGAGAACATGAGATTAGACAAAGGTGGTCGAGGTGGTACCATCATAAACGTGTCTTCGATATTCGGTTACAGGATAACAGCCTACATACCATTCTATCACGCTTCAAAATACGCGGTACTCGGATTCTCGAAATCCTTAGGTCATGAGACCAATTTCAAAAAGGGGTGCGTTCGTGTGATTACGCTGTGTCCAGGACTAACATTTTCAAGTATGGCTAACAATCCAAGTGTGTGGGAAGATGAAACTTTAGACGTATTCCTTGAAGATGTGAAATCTTATGATTGGCAGCATCCTAAAGATATCGGTGATGGTACGGTAGAAATATTCAGAAAAGCTGATAGTGGTACTGCCTGGCTTGTGGAAGGTTCTAGACCGGCTGAAAAGATAGACATTTAAATATAAACAGCGAAGTTAGATATTTAGTCACGATTTATAAGAGTTTTTATACGTATTATGTATATATGTATTTTTCAATTCGTTTATTTTGAAGTCAAGTGAGTTTTATGTTTATTAAATATAACGTTTTTATCGTAGTGATTTTTTATTTATTTTTTGTTTATATTCTCATTGTGTTAACCTGAATTGATTTATTTTATTGTATATATATTTTGATTCATATTTCTCAATCGACCAAATGTTGTGACTAAGACTTTTTTTCTTTGTAATGTTCTAAGTGCAAATCAATATGCTTCATTTGTGTTAATGATATATGAGCGAGTAGATTAATCAGAATAATCATGTCAATAATAACCACTACCGAGAATGCAATTATACCATATACAAAACATCAAAGATATAAAGTAATCGATATTACCCGCAAATGAAAAAAAAAATAGATTTTCCTTAAAGCTACTTATAGTTTTGGCGTATAAAAATATTTACAATGTCATTGAAAAGTATTAAGTGTGTTATCTATAAGTTAATTATGAAGTGGGGTTTATTATATGATTTTATAATTCACTTACGTTATATAAAAAATCATATAGAGATAAGATTAAAAATACAAATCATCACCGCATATGACGGCTATAGAATACCTGTAGGTTTTGATAAATAAATTGCATTTCGAAACCTTAGGCAAAAATAATCACCAGGTCTGCAGTTACAGGCGACGGCAACACGACGAGGTATTCTGATGTATTGACGTAACAGACAGACATACAGGAAGAGCTACTTTGCATTCGCACCAATGGTGACGCATTGGTGATGTAAGAAATGGTTAATATTTCCTGCAGAGCCAATGTTTATTAGCAACCACTTGCCATTAGGTGGCTCACTTCTCGTTCCGCTTACCTATAATAAAAAATCTAAACGAATTATATAAATAGCGTAAGAACATAGTTACGAAACTGCTAGCTGTTACGTCATATCTAGGAGATATATATCTTAAGTAATGTTACATTTAGATTACCAGTATTTGCTTGGATCTCAGAAAAAACAAAATTAGATAACAAACAACAAACAAAACTCTTTAAAAAAAATTTAAGCCATGTATGTATATTGCGCAAACATATTCTGTCAAGGCGGTAAGGTTAATGACCTTCTAATACTACTAAATATACTACAAAATGTCTTTATATATAACGTTTTTATATTATCTTGTTTGCAATATAAAAAAATGTTTACATAACATTCGAAACCTCTACAATTATAATTTTTTCTGTACTATATTAGGCATTTATTATACATATAAACCTACCTCTTGATTCACTCTATCTATTAAAACTGCATCGAAAACCGCCGTGTATTTTTAAAGATCTAGGCAAACATAGGGACAGACAGAGGGAAGCGACTTTGTTTTATACTATGTAGCGAAGAATTTGATTATCATTAGAAGATATACGATTTTAACAGGTAACTTGAGAGCAAGTTAAACAAAATTATATACAATGAAATAAACTAATATTACTTTGATTAAATCCATACTTCCATACTAATATAATAAATGCGAAAGTAACTCTGTCTGTCTGTCTGTCTGTCTCTCTTTCACGCCAAATCTACTGGACCGATTTAAATGAAATTTGGTACACAAATAGTCTAGAGCCTGAAAAAGGACATGCTGTAAAGGGTTGATAATGGGGGATGAAAGGTTGTAAGTTGTTGAAAGTATTGTCATATTTAGAACTAGAAGCATAAAACTTATATTTTAGGCTGTACACTTATAAACTAACATATCATGACACCAACTAAGAAGCAAATTTTGGAAATTCTACCCCTACCTCTGAGGGAGTAAAATAAGGGATGAAAGATAGAAACATGAAACTTTATTTTTGGGATACTGATTAAAAATGAGTAAATACGTATTTAAGAGTTTTTTTGATATTCTACCTCTGAGGGGGTGAAATTAGAAATGAAAGTTTTTATGGAAGTCCGTCATTTTTTAAGTTGAAACTATGATACTATGTTTTTGAAATACTGATTAAAAATGATTAAATACGTATTTAAGTGTTTCTAGATATTCTACCTCTAAGGGGTTTAATAGAGGTTGACATTTCTTATATAGGTTAGTCTGGAAGTCCGTCATTTTTGAAGTTAGAAGCATGAAACTTTATATACGTAATACTTTAAGTTAATTTGTAAATATATTCATATTCTACGCGAGCAAAGCCGCGGGTAACAGCTAGTCCTACTATAATTATGATCACAATCAGTATAATATCAGCAATAAATCGAAATAAAAAACGTTCCAATATTTTGATCAGTTATTTAATATTTCACAAACTTTTTTTTTTTCTCGCTGGAAGAACTCGTTACACGTTTCCACGTGGAAGTGGGGGGGTATGTGAGACTCGCCGGTGCCCAAGATGTTGAGCGGTACACCGGGATACCCACTAAAAAAACAGCGGTACCCTCTCCGTCTCATCGGCGGGCGCCACGGGATCGCTTTCGCATGCTACCGTGACATATATATATATATATACATATACATATATCTGAAACGATAAATAAGGTCTAAAAAGACCTATTCACAACAACAAAACCCAATCCTTAAACAAAACAATTATCCATGTGCAAAGCAAAAAGTCCAGATGTTACGCGTCAGAGATAACGAAAACCAGTTTACAAGCCAGGTGTCGTTTTAATTTATCAAATCGTAAAATTTTATCGCAATATTCAACACAACCTCAGCCGAACGGCGAATCTAATATTTCACTACCTTCGACAAGCATTAATTTAGCAATTTTACGAATGTCTTATAATTTGTATGTACGTGACCTAAATGGTTCATATTTCTTAAACCGTCTAAGAGCCGTGATGACCCTATTATAATTATAACTTAACATCAGATAGTCCACTTGTCCGTCCACCTAGAATTAGTATAAAATAAAAAAATAAAAAATTACCTTCTAGTGACTTGAGACCATACTTAGAGCAACGTTAACTTCAGCACCGACGAGCTATGATCTTAAACAGGCAACGGTATAGTCAACAGTACTACCTAGAATTTTGTATTTTTTAGTACTGTGCAAGCCTAACAAAATAAAATATAACATTCTGATAACATAAGAACCAAGACTACATTTTGTCGATAATTGTAACGCCACAATGATCGGGTAGTGTTGTCGACTTGGAGTTAACAACACCATCATAGTCATGCTAGATATATAACGGGCCATTAAAATCAAATGCCTGTGCAAAATGTCGTGTCTAAGCTGTTGGTCTTTGAAGAGTTTACTGGGTGGGCTTTGTGCAAGCCCGCCTGGATAGGTACCACCCACTCATCAGATATTCTACCTTCAAACAGTATTGTTATGTTCCGGTTTGAAGGATGAGTGAGGCAGTGTAACTACAGGCACAAGTGACATAATATAGTTCCCAAGGTTGATAGCGCATTGGCGATGTAAGGAAAGGTTAATATTTCTTACAGCGCCATTGTCTATGTGCGGTGGTGACCACTTACCACCAGGTGGCTCATATGATCGTCCGCCAACCTATGCCATAAAAAAAGAGTTCCCTCGTCAGGAACTAACCTTGGGTGTAGTAGCTATGTTATGGTAGCACTTAATAACGGGACCGTGGTACCACAATTTAATTTAAGAACTTTAATTTTAAACAAATCACCTAATGTAGTTAGCTTATTTAGGGTGTCTTTCTTTATATTAATGGTGATATTTCGGCAGTGATCGCATACCTCCTTAACGACTTGACTGAAGGTCAATAACACACTAAATTATGTATTTTATTTTGAGGAGATGATAATGAATATCTAAGGTAAGTTTAAATAGTTAATGGTATAATTTGTTAATAGCTAAATTAAATTAACATTAAATGGACTAAAATAATTCATATTTACTTAACTTAATGATGATGATGATGGAGCCCAAATGCGGCTTGTTATCAAGTAATTTACGTTTTATATTATATGACTAAATTTAATAGCTACTAGAAAATTTGTCTTCCTGTACAAAGCTCTCTGTCATTATAAATATTTCTGTATTTACATACAGTTTGTAAATAACAGTAATAGTTCGTTACATATAAAGAAAAAAAAGGTTGAGTTTAGATCAATAAGTAAGTGCTTCTATATTGAATTGAGGTATTTGATATGATTTGATTGGAAATAATTAGATATTGTAGATCATATTAGTTTCAGGGGTACCACGAAAGGGGAAGGGGGAAAACATAATACTATGAATAGCAGTTTTTTTCATAGTGTACAGCTATAGTTAAGATTTTATGATCGGTACTGTACAAATATGACCTATGATAAAAGTATGATAGAGACTGTATATAGATTATATTTATAGTGTAATATGATTTTTTGATATTTATCGTCTGAAGAATACAGACTTTTTCTTAATAAACATTGTAATTTGGTCCTAAATCCTCTTAATTCCAATATAAGTAATAATCATGAAAGATCTTAACTATATTTGAATATACCCTATTTTGTTGGCCGTGACAGTGACCGACCTAACATTATATCTCACTAGGTCTGGAGGACGGAGAAGACAAGTTTATCCTGGTTGTCTACCTCATCATACATAGCGTATATTCGTTCTCAAATCTCAACACCGTACTTCTGTACAACTACATCGATGTTATTCAGCGTCTCATCAAACTGAGTTTACGGAAACTTTGTGTTTCCTCTGAGCAGCAAGACTGTAAAACTCTTACCGATGATACCCAGTACATTGCTCTAGCCTAGGACATATACTCAGGAACTGCAATAATGAGCTTACGATAGTATAATCTTACATAACGGAAATCTTTCTTGTTGAGATAACCCTCATTATTACAAGGCTCAATAATATTGCAACATGTTATAAGTATGACGTCAAGTTCAAGATCATAAAGTCTATCAGTGGAAGCCGACAAATAATATAATCATTATATACACAATCGAGACTTATGTAACATCATTATTTACGCTTGTCACACCCTTTGAGATTAAAACATATGGGGTTTACTGGTTTTGCCCGCGGCATCCATTCGAAAACTTTGTGCAGGAGATATTGCAGGGCATGATGGTCTGCACATGTACTCACAATTCTCTCAAGGTAATAATCCGATTTTTTTAAATGTAATAATGGCCAACGGACAGGAGGCTCGTCGATAGAAAGTGACTACCATCGCCCCTACACATTTGCAACATTGGGCTGTTTGCAGGTGCGTTGCCTTCCTTTTAGGAACGATTAAATATAAGTGTAATGTAAATGAGCAAATGTCTTACTCTTCCGCTTTGCACAGGTCTTCTCTCCTTTAAGGAAAAGCTTTGGATCTCATACTATGACGCTCTTATGCAAGATGCTAAATACACATAGAATAGATTTACCTGACATGGTAAGATTGCTAAACGACATTTTCCTCAGTCGCAGAGTATATGGTACTTGTATATAGAATATTACAAAATTTCATGGTTCATAAAAAAAGAACAGAATTTCATTAATTGTTGTTCCTTAATGATTTGGCTGTAGACGATTTTATCTCAGAAATAATAATGTAAACTTTTTCTAATAGTACAAGGCTGTTTACAAAGTACTCTTTTGCCTATTTGGCAATTTAAAAAATGTAATAACTAGTACGCACTAGTTTAGATTATTTTATGCGTTTGTAAGAAAATGACATTTTCCAAAAAAATTAATACAGTTTCTACAAAATATAATAAAAGTATTACTCGACTTTGTTGACTTCACTAAAATATTGCTGTTATCAATTAATAATAGTTTTTCCTGTTTAATCACACAATTTTTTATCAGCTAACAGTGTATCTATCAAGATTACAAACCATTACAGATAACTTTTGATGTACTATTTACTATGTACATTATAAATATAAACATATTATTCACTTAGATAGTTATATATCACGATTTGATTTCAGTGTCTGTATGTTTGAGACGCCTTCTTATTTTATCGTTTATCAAGTTGTTCGTGAAGTCTTCGCTTTTTAAATTTTCAATGTTAAATAGAGTCTTAATCCTTTCTGGGATGATCTTCATCTGTCTGCAAAGTAATTTCAAAGTGACGCCTGGCATTTATCTAAATTACTTTTTCTCATAAATCTTCCTGGCAGATTGCAATCAACAACATCCATTCCAAATCCGTCCGATCTGACTAAAACGATACACCAGTATTTTCTTTATGTGATTATACATATGTATAAAAGCCTTGCAATTATAATTGCTAGCTTGTCAGACTACAGATCCCGAAGTTTCAGGTTCAATTTCAAAATCAATAAAGAAACATTGAATATTTTCTCAAAAACTACCATGAACTCGGATTTATTTCCGAGGGTTTTCTGTTCCGAGTTCTTTTCCGAGTTCCGACCTTAGACTTGAAAATGACCATAACAGCTCAAAAATTACATATTTATTTCAAAAAATCCAAATTGAGTCAGTAAAAAGTAAAGTTTTTTTGACTAAACAATATCAGCAGTCCGAAGGTAGGAATATAGCAGTGTCACACTTCCATGCCTCATAACGCACGTAAATCCGTCGATCGTGAGTAAAATATCCAGTCTATGACACATATGGTTACGCAGGTACTTGTGTATTGCAGGTGGCTTGTTTTTGGGTCAGGCCATTGTAGCTGACTTTCAGCGAGTAGGACGTTATAAATATATTATATAAATATATAGAAATTGCCAACGTTTGATTTATAATGTAACTATAGCGTTTCTTGGCGGATTACATTAAGCTTAATCCTATAATATAGCTCGTAGAATTAGTTCTACGAGTTATGTTATAGGATATAGCCGTTGGGGCAGAAAAGATCTCGAGTGACGACCACGAAACGAAAAACGCAGCGTAGACACAGTCGCGGAAAGCTACTGGATGCGGGTAGCGCAAGACCGGCTGTTGTGGAGATTCTTGGATGTGGACTTTGTCCAGCAGTATACGTCTTCCGACTGAAATGATGAATTCTATAACATTACAATTTAAAATTACTTATAAAAGTTTACCTGGATGAGGGAGATTTTGATTTTGTACATATTTTTTCATCTATTATTATTATTTCGTCTTCGTGTGTTGTATTTTCGAAAGTCACTTATAAATTAGTGTTTACTTTTCTTGAGTGTACTGCGCAGTTACTCTTGAAAAACAAAGTTGTATCTTATGTTAATATATTAATTTATTTTATTTTAATGATCTTGGTCTATCATCGGTTGCTACCTTAATTAAAATAAACAGTATCACTACGTATTATAAAACAATTTTTCTCCTCGGTGTCTGTCCATCTATCTGATCCGAATAAACTCAAAAACAACCGAATAGATTTCATACGGCCAACAATGGACCACGACCGGTCATGAATTGAATGATTCATGAAGATGAAAATAGGCATGACAATTTAAATATGGGAGCACATCATGGGAGCAACAATGGCTTGCCACTTAAAACAATTGAGCTATTTGTATTGCCATATAAACATTCTATGTAGATCCCTATTTTATTCGTGCGAAGTCGGAACGGGTATGTAGTATATTATAATTTTACACACGTTAAATTATCGACGTGCATTCGTATGAGTGACGCTCGTGATAACAAAATGTTTAAGTGTACGTAAGAATAAACTCATCGAAAAAATACAAATTAAATATATTATTTTGTTAACACGAGCCGATAATCAAACGCGGAGGAGCCCGTTTTCGTGAATAAAATTTATCTATAATTATATGTTGACATTTACATCATTTTTAGGGTTACGTAGCCAAATGGTAAAAAACGGAACCCTTACAGATTCGTCATGTCTGTCTGTCTGTCTGTCTGTCTGTCTGTCTGTCCGTCCGTATGTCACAGCCACTTTTTCGGAAGCTATAAGAACTATACTGTTGAAACTTGGTAAGTAGATGTATTATGTAGATCGCATTAAGATTTTCACTCAAAAATAGAAAAAGAAACATTAAATTTTGGGGGTTACCCATACTTTACACCTCAAAAAAATTTTTTTCACCAAACCCATACGTTTGGGGTATCTATGGATAGGCCTTAAAATTATATCGAGGTTTCTAAGTTTTCGTGAGAGACACTTCCAATGTCGTAAAATGTGTGTCCCCCTGTACCTAACTAAAATAGGAGAATGATAAAATAAAAAATATATAATGTACATTACCATGATAAACTTCCACCCAAAATTGGTTTGAACGAGGTTTGAAAGTAAGTAGTAATATTTCTTTTTATATATAGTTTATTTTAATTAGACATTATTCATGTTCAAAATAAATAAATGCTTACCAAATTTCCAAAAATCATTTATTAAAAGAAAATAAAAAGTATGTGACTGCAATGTTTATAAACATCGAAACAACCAAAAACACTTCAATCATTTATAATTGTGTACCTAATGAACAGTTTATTTATTTGAACGTGCTATTAACGCGGGATTTTCCCGAACAATTGAAGAAATAACCACTATGCAAGACATTTATTAAAAAAGGTTATGAACTACATAACGTCACTGTGCGACCAACGAGGGCGGAAGAACAATATTTGACGCGGGCGAAACCACGATAAGCACCTACATTGTTGAGCTTTGTATTCATCTGACAAATAAAACAAACGTTCGGATGGTGCTAAGTTGTAATATGAACTGGTTTATTACATCAGCCTCCTGTACTTTAGAAGTTAAAAATAATTACTTGAATAAATCTTACCACACCAACTAATAACATTGTAGATGCTTAGATGTGTATGGTCATCTAATTTATAAAATTTACACTTTGACCTTTGGCACTGTATCAACTACATTTATAGCCGGTTTCCGTTACGAAAACTCAATCTTAAATTGCAGTGCGTAAAGTTAACATGGCGAGAGATTTAAAAAATAAAGTTGTTGTTATCACCGGTGGTGCGGTCGGTATCGGTTATGAAATTGCCGATAGATATCTACAAAAAGGTGCCAAAGTTACGGTCCTACTAGATATTGATGACAGACAAGGAACGGAAGCAGCGAAAAGCTTATGCACTAAACATGGGGCTAACAGGGCTGTATTCATGAAATGTGATGTCACAAAAGATTTGGAACCCGTATCGAACAAAATCATCGAAACGTACAAAACTGTCGATGTACTAATAAACAACGCTGGAATATTAAATGATCAACTCGGAAAGAAAACGATTGATATTAACGTTTGGGCCTTGATTGAATGGTCTATGAAGTTTTGGGAGCACATGAGAACTGACAAAAATGGCAAAGGAGGAACTATCATTAACTTGGCCTCCATTTACGGTTTCAGAGTTGATCAATATTTTCCGATATATCATGCGTCGAAGTTTGCCGTGATGGGCTTCACGAAATCGTTGGGACACGCCTATAATTTCAACAGGTCAGGTATTAGGGTCCTGGGTATTTGCCCAGGATTTACTGAAACGAAACTAACAGCAGATCCCAAGACATGGGATGATCAGTGCTTAGGCAATGACTTCGGTGTGTTTGTGAAGAAGCAGCTCTGGCAGAAAGTGGACTCGGTCGGTAAAGCTGCAGTCGATGTGTTTGAGAAGGCGAACAGTGGCACTGCATGGTTGATCGAAGGAGCAAAACCAATCGTTGAAGTTTAATTTATAAAACGTATATATATATAGTATAATTTAATATAGAACGTTATGTAATTTATACTGTTGTATATTGTTTTATATAAAATATTTATTCGTTTGCGAGCAGTTTATTTTATTATAATAATCAAATTCCCAAATATATAATTGCTAAAATTTTAAAATTAAATGTTGAAAGGGAAAATATTAGTACCTTTAAATTCAAAGGAGCTTTGACTCCAGGAGAATAAACAGCAAACACATAGCCCGGAACGTAAAAACTCAAAAAAGCAAACGAGGAGACATTTAAAAAAGTAGGTCAACACTTATTTCAGACCAGAGAGCGCCTTAAAAATATTTCAAAAACGTGAACATTTTAGGTAGCGAAACGACAAGGTGCTCTTGGTTTGAAATATTTTGATAGATACAATAAATCATAATTGTTTCCTTCGAGTGTTCGAGTGTAAATTTGTTTTTTTTTTGTACAATGTTATATAAATTTTCCTAGGGAGTATTGTTTTAACAGTTGATGTTTATTTGCTTTGATTTAATATATTCTAATTCATCAGATTATGTATACAGACAACTTGATACTAATCGATCATTCAAGGTCAATTGAAGGTCACTTACTTCCATCCAATTGCTAACTCCGGCTGCATCTCGAAGTTCCATGTTCCAATTTCGGATCAATTAAAGCAATTGGATCTTATATCAAGAAACAATAAATTAAACTAATTCATTCAAAACGCAGCCTGAGGGTAGGAAAATGGTAATACTCCCAGTGTTAATACAATAATACATATAATACTAGCAGTATGTAGAGGATGAATCATTACTCGAACGACGATAATACAATACAAATTAAAATATAGAACAATGCGAATCCTATAATGACCAAACGATCCAAACCCAAGCTATTGTATTGAGTGAAGATTTGACGTAAACAGACGCAATTATTCTTTGGAACGATCTTGCAAAATTGACTTTGTATGTGTTTACTCATGACGTCATGCGAAAAATTCCTGTGACCACTTCCAGACTATTGAATTTTTCAGGACAAATTATATTATATTGACAGATATAAGATACAGTATAGTAAAGTCTCACTAAAATCTGTAACATTAATCATACTAACGGGCGGAGAGATAAATCTTTCGACAATAAGATTTGATTAACCAGCAAGAATAGCTTGTTCAAATTTAACCCGTTCTATGAACAAACTTTCCATCCAGTGGGTCATTTCAGGTCAAACTGTGAACTAACTCAGATATTTAATCATTAGCACGGCAATATATCGCGGTTGCAGCTGTAATGAGCCATTGTCCGGGGTGGAGTTGAAAGCTTTGCAACATTAGTTCACATCAACTGCGTTTCAGAGTGAACGAAACATATACGACGTAACGTACCACCGAGCTGGAGAACAAACTCATTTTTCATATAAATGTTTTCAAAATACTTAACGATTGCTGAATAAAATAACTCGATCCATTTCAATGTGACGAGTATATGTGTAAGTATCTATAACATCAAAATTGACGTACAGTTGAAAGCTTTTTGAATTTTCAAATCGTTTTAGTTGATTTGTTTTATAAAATGTGGTGCACGCATCTTCATGAACTATGAAAAATAAAAACGATCAATGCTTCTATAATCTTCATATTACTTATATATTTGTGATGAATTATTTTTTGTAACTAGTGACTATCATGTGCAGGTCTTAAGTAATTCGATCCCGTATATATTCAAATCGCAAAATGCCCTTTAGCACGAAGTCGCGCTTACACTTTTATTACTTCGTGTGTATACTGTGGGCTTGTTTACCGTAATTCTAAAGTTACGCGATAAAGAACAGAGAAAATCAGAGATGGTATTTGCATATAATTATATTAAAAGCTACTGTACGAATAAAAATAATGTAATAAATATATCAAAACAATTTCATTATCACGTGCACTCAGGTCAATTTTTTTCCTTGACGTCATAGCCTTGTGTTTTGTTTCTTTAAGTACGAGATAGACGGAGGCCAATTTCAACGCTAATGACGAATTTTAATACAAAATATATCATAAAAAAATTACGAAAATATTTTGTGGTAACCGCATATGTTACTTAAGGGAAGTGAACAAAGGAATAGATAGACGCGTAAATCGACTTTGAGGTATACTATTTATTCGATATGGCAGAAAAACTTCAACCCATTTCTGTCATAAAATGTTCTGTGATAAACAGACCTTTATGTCGGATAGTGGACACTTCTTAACCACTACAGCAACAACTAACAATGAACGACGTCATCTTCATTACCCCGTTCAGTCCGTGGTTATTCAGAAGTATAATTTTATAAATGTATTTGTTGAATTTCATACAGCGATAATAAGAAAAGTCAGATACTTTTAGTTTTTTAAACATATATTATATAACAGTGTATCTATCAAGATTACAAACCATTACAGATAACTTTTGATGTACTATTTACTATGTACATTATAAATATAAACATATTATTCACTTAGACAGTTATATATCACGATTTGATTTCAGTGTCTGTATGTTTGAGACGCCTTCTTATTTTATCGTTTATCAAGTTGTTCGTGAAGTCTTCGCTTTTTAAATTTTCAATGTTAAATAGAGTCTTAATCCTTTCTGGGATGATCTTCATCTGTCTGCAAAGTATTTTCAAAGTGACGCCTGGCATTTATCTAAATTACTTTTTCTCATAAATCTTCCTGGCAGATTGCAATCAACAACATCCATTCCAAATCCGTCCGATCTGACTAAAACGATACACCAGTATTTTCTTTATGTGATTATACATATGTATAAAAGCCTTGCAATTATAATTGCTAGCTTGTCAGACTACAGATCCCGAAGTTTCAGGTTCAATTTCAAAATCAATAAAGAAACATTGAATATTTTCTCAAAAACTACCATGAACTCGGATTTATTTCCGAGGGTTTTCTGTTCCGAGTTCTTTTCCGAGTTCCGACCTTAGACTTGAAAATAACCATAACAACTCAAAAATTACATATTTATTTCAAAAAATCCGAATTGAGTCAGTAAAAAGTAAAGTTTTTTTGACTAAACAATATCAGCAGTCCGAAGGTAGGAATATAGCAGTGTCACACTTCCATGCCTCATAACGCACGTAAATCCGTCGATCCTGAGTAAAATATCCAGTCTATGACACATATGGTTACGCAGATACTTGTGTATTGCAGGTGGCTTGTTTTTGGGTCAGGCCATTGTAGCTGACTTTCTGCGAGTAGGACGTTATAAATATATTATATAAATATATAGAAATTGCCAACGTTTGATTTATAATGTAACTATAGCGTTTCTTGCCGGATTACATTAAGCTTAATCCTATAATATAGCTCGTAGAATTGGTTCTACGAGTTATGTCATAGGATATAGCCGTTGGGGCAGAAAAGTTCTCGAGTGACGACCACGAAACGAAAAACGCAGCGTAGACACAGTCGCGGAAAGCTACTGGATGCGGGTAGCGCAAGACCGGCTGTTGTGGAGATTCTCGGATGTGGACTTTGTCCAGCAGTATACGTCTTCCGACTGAAATGATGAATTCTATAACATGACAATTTAAAATTACTTATAAACGTTTACCTGGATGAGGGAGATTTTGATTTTGTACATATTTTTTCATCTATTATTATTATTTCGTCTTCGTGTGTTGTATTTTCGAAAGTCACTTATAAATTAGTGTTTACTTTTCTTGAGTGTACTGCGCAGTTACTCTTGAAAAACAAAGTTGTATCTTATGTTAATATATTAATTTATTTTATTTTAATGATCTTGGTCTATCATCGGTTGTTACCTTAATTAAAATAAACAGTATCACTACGTATTATAAAACAATTTTTCTCCTCGGTGTCTGTCTATCTATCTGATCAGAATAAACACAAAAACGACCGAATGGATTTCATACGGCCAACAATGGACCACGACCGGTCATGAATTGAGTGATTCATGAAGATGAAAATAGGCATGACAATTTAAATATGGGAGCACATCATGGGAGCTACAATGGCTTGCCACTTAAAACAATTGAGCTATTTGTATTGCCATATAAACATTCTATGTAGATCCCTATTTTATTCGTGCGAAGTCGGAACGGGTATGTAGTATATTATAATTTTACACACGTTAAATTATCGACGTGCATTTGTATGAGTGACGCTCGTGATAACAAAATGTTTAAGTGTACGTAAGAATAAACTCATCGAAAAAATACAAATTAAATATATTATTTTGTTAACACGAGCCGATAATCAAACGCGGAGGAGCCCGTTTTCGTGAATAAAATTTATCTATAATTATATGTTGACATTTACATCATTTTTAGGGTTACGTAGCCAAATGGTAAAAAACGGAACCCTTACAGATTCGTCATGTCTGTCTGTCTGTCTGTCCGTCCGTATGTCACAGCCACTTTTTCGGAAGCTATAAGAACTATACTGTTGAAACTTGGTAAGTAGATGTATTATGTAGATCGCATTAAGATTTTCACTCAAAAATAGAAAAAGAAACATTAAATTTTGGGGGTTACCCATACTTTAAACCTCAAAAAAATTTTTTTCACCAAACCCATACGTTTGGGGTATCTATGGATAGGCCCTAAAATTATATCGAGGTTTCTAAGTTTTCGTGAGAGACACTTCCAATGTCGTAAAATTTATGTCCCCTTGTAACTAACTAAAATAAGAGAATGATAAAATAAAAAATATATAATGTACATTACCATGATAAACTTCCACCCAAAATTGGTTTGAACGAGGTTTGAAAGTAAGTAGTAATATTTCTTTTTATATATAGTTTATTTTAATTAGACATTATTCATGTTCAAAATAAATAAATGCTTACCAAATTTCCAAAATTCATTTATTAAAAGAAAATAAAAAGTATGTGACTGCAATGTTTATAAACATCGAAACAACCAAAAACACTTCAATCGTTTATAATTGTGTACCTAATTAACAGTTTATTTATTTGAACGTGCTATTAACGCGGGATTTTCCCGAACAATTTAAAAAATAATCACTATGCAAGACATTTATTAAAAAAGGTTATGAACTACATAACGTCACTGTGCGACCAACGAGGGCGGAAGAGCAATATTTGACGCGGGCGAAACCACGATAAGCACCTACATTGTTGAGCTTTGTATTCATCTGACAAATAAAACAAACGTTCGGATGGTGCTAAGTTGTAATATGAACTGGTTTATTACATCAGCCTCCTGTACTTTAGAAGTTAAAAATAATTACTTGAACAAATCTTACCACACCAACCAATAACATTGTAGACGCTTAGATGTGTATGGTCATCTAATTTATAAAATTTACATTATTATGTTAACATAGACAATTAGCAATAATTGCTATTCGCAGTTCAGCGTTGTGTTTACAAATAGTTACGTTATGAGTAAACATTGCCTCGGGTATTAAAATAAACACGGCTTATTTATCTTGACATAAATGCATTAAGACCTTTGGCACTGCATCAACTACATTTATAGCCGGTTTCCGTTACGAGAACTCAATCTTAAATTGCAGTGCGTAAAGTTAACATGGCGAGAGATTTAAAAAATAAAGTTGTTGTTATCACCGGTGGTGCGGTCGGTATCGGTTATGAAATTGCCGATAGATATCTACAAAAAGGTGCCAAAGTTACCGTCCTACTAGATATTGATGACAGACAAGGAACGGAAGCAGCGAAAAGCTTATGCACTAAACATGGGGCTAACAGGGCTGTATTCATGAAATGTGATGTCACAAAAGATTTGGAACCCGTATCGAACAAAATCATCGAAACGTACAAAACTGTCGATGTACTAATAAACAACGCTGGAATATTAAATGATCAACTCGGAAAGAAAACGATTGATATTAACGTTTGGGCCTTGATTGAATGGTCTATGAAGTTTTGGGAGCACATGAGAACTGACAAAAATGGCAAAGGAGGAACTATCATTAACTTGGCCTCCATTTACGGTTTCAGAGTTGATCAATATTTACCGATATATCAAGCGTCGAAGTTTGCCGTGATGGGCTTCACGAAATCGTTGGGACACGCCTATAATTTCAACAGGTCAGGTATTAGGGTCCTGGGTATTTGCCCAGGATTTACTGAAACGAAACTAACAGCAGATCCCAAGACATGGGATGATCAGTGCTTAGGCAATGACTTCGGTGTGTTTGTGAAGAAGCAGCTCTGGCAGAAAGTGGACTCGGTCGGTAAAGCTGCAGTCGATGTGTTTGAGAAGGCGAACAGTGGCACTGCATGGTTGATCGAAGGAGCAAAACCAATCGTTGAAGTTTAATTTATAAAACGTATATATATATAGTATAATTTAATATAGAACGTTATGTAATTTATACTGTTGTATATTGTTTTATATAAAATATTTATTCGTTTGCGAGCAGTTCATTTTATTATAATAATCAAATTCCCAAATATATCATTGCTAAAATTTTAAAATTAAATGTTGAAAGGGAAAATATTAGTACCTTTAAATTCAAAGGAGCTTTGACTCCAGGAGAATAAACAGCAAACACATAGCCCGGACCGTAAAAACTCAAAAAAGCAAACGAGGAGACATTTAAAAAAGTAGGTCAACACTTATTTCAGACCAGAGAGCGCCTTAAAAATATTTCAAAAACGTGAACATTTTAGGTAGCGAAACGACAAGGTGCTCTTGGTTTGAAATATTTTGATAGATACAATAAATCATAATTGTTTCCTTCGAGTGTTCGAGTGTAAATTTGTTTTTTTTTTTTGTACAATGTTATATAAATTTTCCTAGGGAGTATTGTTTTAACAGTTGATGTTTATTTGCTTTGATTTAATATATTCTAATTCATCAGATTATGTATACAGACAACTTGATACTAATCGATCATTCAAGGTCAATTGAAGGTCACTTACTTCCATCGAATTGCTAACTCCGGCTGCATCTCGAAGTTCCATGTTCAAATTTCGGATCAATTAAAGCAATTGGATCTTATATCAAGAAACAATAACTTAAACTAATTCATTCAAAACGCAGCCTGAGGGTAGGAAAATGGTAATACTCCCAGTGTTAATACAATAATACATATAATACTAGCAGTATGTACAGGATGAATCATTACTTGAACGACGATAATACAATATAAATTAAAATATAGAACAATGCGAATCCTATAATGACCAAACGATCCAAACCCAAGCTATTGTATTGAGTGAAGATTTGACGTAAACAGACGCAATATTCTTTGGAACGATCTTGCAAAATTGACTTTGTAGGTGTTTACTCATGACGTCATGCGAAAAATTCCTGTGACCACCTCCAGACTATTGAATTTTTCAGGATAAATTATATTATATTGTATTGACAGATATAAGATACAGTATAGTAAAGTCTCACTAAAATCTGTAACATTAATTATACTAATGGGCGGAGAGATAAATCTTTCGACAATAAGATTTGATTAACCAGCAAGAATAGCTTGTTCAAATTTAACCCGTTCTATGAACAAACTTTCCATCCAGTGGGTCATTTCAGCTCAAACTGTGAACTAACTCAGATATTTAATCATTAGCACGGCAATATATCGCGGTTGCAGCTGTAATGAGCCATTGTCCGGGGTGGAGTTGAAAGCTTTGCAACATTAGTTCACATCAACTGCGTTTCAGAGTGAACGAAACATATACGACGTAACGTTCCACCGAGCTGGAGAACAAACTCATTTTTCATATAAATGTTTTCAAAATACTTAACGATTGCTGAATAAAATAACTCGATCGATTCCAATGTGACGAGTATATATGTAAGTATCTATAACATCAAAATTGATGTACAGTTGATAGCTTTTTGAATTTTCAAATCGTTTTAGTTGATTTGTTTTATAAAATGTGGTGCACGCATCTTCATGAACTATGAAAAATAAAAACGATCAATGCTTCTATAATCTTCATATTACTTATATATTTGTGATGAATTATTTTTTGTAACTAGTGACTATCGTGTACAGGTCTTAAGTAATTCGATCCCGTATATATTCAAATCGCAAAATGCCCTTTAGCACGAAGTCGCGCTTGCACTTTTATTACTTCGTGTGTATACTGTGGGCTTGTTTACCGTAATTCTAAAGTTACGCGATAAAGAACAGAGAAAATCAGAGATGGTATTTGCATATAATTATATTAAAAGCTACTGTACGAATAAAAATAATGTAATCAATATATCAAAACAATTTCATTATCACGTGCACTCAGGTCAATTTTTTTCCTTGACGTCATAGCCTTGTGTTTTGTTTCTTTAAGTACGAGATAGACGGAGGCCAATTTCAACGCTAACGCGAATTTTAATACAAAATATATCATAAAAAAATTACGAAAATATTTTGTGGTAACCGCGTATGTTACTTAAGGGAAGTGAACAAAGGAATAGATAGACGCGAAAATCGACTTTGAGGTATACTATTTATTCGATATGGCAGAAAAACTTCAACCCATTTCTGTCATAAAATGTTCTGTGATAAACAGACCTTTATGTCGGATAGTGGACACTTCTTAACCACTACAGCAACAACTAACAATGAACGACGTCATCTTCATTACCCAGTTCAGTCCGTGGTTATTCAGAAGTATAATTTTATAAATGTATTTGTTGGATTTCATACAGCGATAATAAGAAAAGTCAGATACTTTTAGTTTTTTAAACATATATTATATAACAGTGTATCTATCAAGATTACAAACCATTACAGATAACTTTTGATGTACTATTTACTATGTACATTATAAATATAAACATATTATTCACTTAGACAGTTATATATCACGATTTGATTTCAGTGTCTGTATGTTTGAGACGCCTTCTTATTTTATCGTTTATCAAGTTGTTCGTGAAGTCTTCGCTTTTTAAATTTTCAATGTTAAATAGAGTCTTAATCCTTTCTGGGATGATCTTCATCTGTCTGCAAAGTATTTTCAAAGTGACGCCTGGCATTTATCTAAATGACTTTTTCTCATAAATCTTCCTGGCAGATTGCAATCAACAACATCCATTCCAAATCCGTCCGATCTGACTAAAACGATACACCAGTATTTTCTTTATATGATTATATTTACATATGTATAAAAGCCTTGCAATTATAATTGCTAGCTTGTCAGACTACAGATCCCGAAATTTCAGGTTCAATTTCAAAATCAATAAAGAAACATTGAATATTTTCTCAAAAACTACCATGAACTCGGATTTATTTCCGAGGGTTTTCTGTTCCGAGTTCTTTTCCGAGTTCCGACCTTAGACTTGAAAATAACCATAACAACTCAAAAATTACATATTTATTTCAAAAAATCCGAATTGAGTCAGTAAAAAGTAAAGTTTTTTTGACTAAACAATATCAGCAGTCCGAAGGTAGGAATATAGCAGTGTTACACTTCCATGCCTCATAACGCACGTAAATCCGTCGATCCTGAGTAAAATATCCAGTCTATGACACATATGGTTACGCAGGTACTTGTGTATTGCAGGTAGCTTGTTTTTGGGTCAGGCCATTGTAGCTGACTTTCAGCGAGTAGGACGTTATAAATATATTATATAAATATATAGAAATTGCCAACGTTTGATTTATAATGTAACTATAGCGTTTCTTGCCGGATTACATTAAGCTTAATCCTATAATATAGCTCGTAGAATTGGTTCTACGAGTTATGTCATAGGATATAGCCGTTGGGGCAGAAAAGATCTCGAGTGACGACCACGAAACGAAAAACGCAGCGTAGACACAGTCGCGGAAAGCTACTGGATGCGGGTAGCGCAAGACCGGCTGTTGTGGAGATTCTCGGATGTGGACTTTGGCCAGCAGTATACGTCTTCCGACTGAAATGATGAATTCTATAACATGACAATTTAAAATTACTTATAAAAGTTTACCTGGATGAGGGAGATTTTGATTTTGTACATATTTTTTCATCTATTATTATTATTTCGTCTTCGTGTGTTGTATTTTCGAAAGTCACTTATAAATTAGTGTTTACTTTTCTTGAGTGTACTGCGCAGTTACTCTTGAAAAACAAAGTTGTATCTTATGTTAATATATTAATTTATTTTATTTTAATGATCTTGGTCTATCATCGGTTGCTACCTTAATTAAAATAAACAGTATCACTACGTATTATAAAACAATTTTTCTCCTCGGTGTCTGTCCATCTATCTGATCCGAATAAACTCAAAAACAACCGAATAGATTTCATACGGCCAACAATGGACCACGACCGGTCATGAATTGAATGATTCATGAAGATGAAAATAGGCATGACAATTTAAATATGGGAGCACATCATGGGAGCAACAATGGCTTGCCACTTAAAACAATTGAGCTATTTGTATTGCCATATAAACATTCTATGTAGATCCCTATTTTATTCGTGCGAAGTCGGAACGGGTATGTAGTATATTATAATTTTACACACGTTAAATTATCGACGTGCATTCGTATGAGTGACGCTCGTGATAACAAAATGTTTAAGTGTACGTAAGAATAAACTCATCGAAAAAATACAAATTAAATATATTATTTTGTTAACACGAGCCGATAATCAAACGCGGAGGAGCCCGTTTTCGTGAATAAAATTTATCTATAATTATATGTTGACATTTACATCATTTTTAGGGTTACGTAGCCAAATGGTAAAAAACGGAACCCTTACAGATTCGTCATGTCTGTCTGTCTGTCTGTCTGTCTGTCTGTCTGTCCGTCCGTATGTCACAGCCACTTTTTCGGAAGCTATAAGAACTATACTGTTGAAACTTGGTAAGTAGATGTATTATGTAGATCGCATTAAGATTTTCACTCAAAAATAGAAAAAGAAACATTAAATTTTGGGGGTTACCCATACTTTAAACCTCAAAAAAATTTTTTTCACCAAACCCATACGTTTGGGGTATCTATGGATAGGCCTTAAAATTATATCGAGGTTTCTAAGTTTTCGTGAGAGACACTTCCAATGTCGTAAAATGTGTGTCCCCCTGTACCTAACTAAAATAGGAGAATGATAAAATAAAAAATATATAATGTACATTACCATGATAAACTTCCACCCAAAATTGGTTTGAACGAGGTTTGAAAGTAAGTAGTAATATTTCTTTTTATATATATGTCAAAAATCTACCACCGGTTCGGAATTTAGCACCTCGGTAGTAACCTCTAGTAACCTTTAATTACACTTGCACATTTATTACACTGTACTTTGTTGGTCCAATTGCTAACTCCGGCTGCATCTCGAAGTTCCATGTTCAAATTTCGGATCAATTAAAGCAATTGGATCTTATATCAAGAAACAATAACTTAAACTAATTCATTCAAAACGCAGCCTGGGGTTAGGAAAATGGTAATACTCCCAGTGTTAATACAATAATACATATAATACTAGCAGTATGTAGAGGATGAATCATTACTCGAACGACGATAATACAATACAAATTAAAATATAGAACAATGCGAATCCTATAATGACCAAACGATCCAAACCCAAGCTATTGTATTGAGTGAAGATTTGACGTAAACAGACGCAATTATTCTTTGGAACGATCTTGCAAAATTGACTTTGTATGTGTTTACTCATGACGTCATGCGAAAAATTCCTGTGACCACTTCCAGACTATTGAATTTTTCAGGACAAATTATATTATATTGACAGATATAAGATACAGTATAGTAAAGTCTCACTAAAATCTGTAACATTAATCATACTAACGGGCGGAGAGATAAATCTTTCGACAATAAGATTTGATTAACCAGCAAGAATAGCTTGTTCAAATTTAACCCGTTCTATGAACAAACTTTCCATCCAGTGGGTCATTTCAGGTCAAACTGTGAACTAACTCAGATATTTAATCATTAGCACGGCAATATATCGCGGTTGCAGCTGTAATGAGCCATTGTCCGGGGTGGAGTTGAAAGCTTTGCAACATTAGTTCACATCAACTGCGTTTCAGAGTGAACGAAACATATACGACGTAACGTACCACCGAGCTGGAGAACAAACTCATTTTTCATATAAATGTTTTCAAAATACTTAACGATTGCTGAATAAAATAACTCGATCCATTTCAATGTGACGAGTATATGTGTAAGTATCTATAACATCAAAATTGACGTACAGTTGAAAGCTTTTTGAATTTTCAAATCGTTTTAGTTGATTTGTTTTATAAAATGTGGTGCACGCATCTTCATGAACTATGAAAAATAAAAACGATCAATGCTTCTATAATCTTCATATTACTTATATATTTGTGATGAATTATTTTTTGTAACTAGTGACTATCATGTGCAGGTCTTAAGTAATTCGATCCCGTATATATTCAAATCGCAAAATGCCCTTTAGCACGAAGTCGCGCTTACACTTTTATTACTTCGTGTGTATACTGTGGGCTTGTTTACCGTAATTCTAAAGTTACGCGATAAAGAACAGAGAAAATCAGAGATGGTATTTGCATATAATTATATTAAAAGCTACTGTACGAATAAAAATAATGTAATAAATATATCAAAACAATTTCATTATCACGTGCACTCAGGTCAATTTTTTTCCTTGACGTCATAGCCTTGTGTTTTGTTTCTTTAAGTACGAGATAGACGGAGGCCAATTTCAACGCTAATGACGAATTTTAATACAAAATATATCATAAAAAAATTACGAAAATATTTTGTGGTAACCGCATATGTTACTTAAGGGAAGTGAACAAAGGAATAGATAGACGCGTAAATCGACTTTGAGGTATACTATTTATTCGATATGGCAGAAAAACTTCAACCCATTTCTGTCATAAAATGTTCTGTGATAAACAGACCTTTATGTCGGATAGTGGACACTTCTTAACCACTACAGCAACAACTAACAATGAACGACGTCATCTTCATTACCCCGTTCAGTCCGTGGTTATTCAGAAGTATAATTTTATAAATGTATTTGTTGAATTTCATACAGCGATAATAAGAAAAGTCAGATACTTTTAGTTTTTTAAACATATATTATATAACAGTGTATCTATCAAGATTACAAACCATTACAGATAACTTTTGATGTACTATTTACTATGTACATTATAAATATAAACATATTATTCACTTAGACAGTTATATATCACGATTTGATTTCAGTGTCTGTATGTTTGAGACGCCTTCTTATTTTATCGTTTATCAAGTTGTTCGTGAAGTCTTCGCTTTTTAAATTTTCAATGTTAAATAGAGTCTTAATCCTTTCTGGGATGATCTTCATCTGTCTGCAAAGTATTTTCAAAGTGACGCCTGGCATTTATCTAAATTACTTTTTCTCATAAATCTTCCTGGCAGATTGCAATCAACAACATCCATTCCAAATCCGTCCGATCTGACTAAAACGATACACCAGTATTTTCTTTATGTGATTATACATATGTATAAAAGCCTTGCAATTATAATTGCTAGCTTGTCAGACTACAGATCCCGAAGTTTCAGGTTCAATTTCAAAATCAATAAAGAAACATTGAATATTTTCTCAAAAACTACCATGAACTCGGATTTATTTCCGAGGGTTTTCTGTTCCGAGTTCTTTTCCGAGTTCCGACCTTAGACTTGAAAATAACCATAACAACTCAAAAATTACATATTTATTTCAAAAAATCCGAATTGAGTCAGTAAAAAGTAAAGTTTTTTTGACTAAACAATATCAGCAGTCCGAAGGTAGGAATATAGCAGTGTCACACTTCCATGCCTCATAACGCACGTAAATCCGTCGATCCTGAGTAAAATATCCAGTCTATGACACATATGGTTACGCAGATACTTGTGTATTGCAGGTGGCTTGTTTTTGGGTCAGGCCATTGTAGCTGACTTTCTGCGAGTAGGACGTTATAAATATATTATATAAATATATAGAAATTGCCAACGTTTGATTTATAATGTAACTATAGCGTTTCTTGCCGGATTACATTAAGCTTAATCCTATAATATAGCTCGTAGAATTGGTTCTACGAGTTATGTCATAGGATATAGCCGTTGGGGCAGAAAAGATCTCGAGTGACGACCACGAAACGAAAAACGCAGCGTAGACACAGTCGCGGAAAGCTACTGGATGCGGGTAGCGCAAGACCGGCTGTTGTGGAGATTCTCGGATGTGGACTTTGGCCAGCAGTATACGTCTTCCGACTGAAATGATGAATTCTATAACATGACAATTTAAAATTACTTATAAAAGTTTACCTGGATGAGGGAGATTTTGATTTTGTACATATTTTTTCATCTATTATTATTATTTCGTCTTCGTGTGTTGTATTTTCGAAAGTCACTTATAAATTAGTGTTTACTTTTCTTGAGTGTACTGCGCAGTTACTCTTGAAAAACAAAGTTGTATCTTATGTTAATATATTAATTTATTTTATTTTAATGATCTTGGTCTATCATCGGTTGCTACCTAATTAAAATAAACAGTATCACTACGTATTATAAAACAATTTTTCTCCTCGGTGTCTGTCCATCTATCTGATCCGAATAAACTCAAAAACAACCGAATAGATTTCATACGGCCAACAATGGACCACGACCGGTCATGAATTGAATGATTCATGAAGATGAAAATAGGCATGACAATTTAAATATGGGAGCACATCATGGGAGCTACAATGGCTTGCCACTTAAAACAATTGAGATATTGCTATTGCCATATAAACATTCTATGTAGATCCCTATTTTATTCGTGCGAAGTCGGAACGGGTATGTAGTATATTATAATTTTACACACGTTAAATTATCGACGTGCATTTGTATGAGTGACGCTCGTGATAACAAAATGTTTAAGTGTACGTAAGAATAAACTCATCGAAAAAAATACAAATTAAATATATTATTTTGTTAACACGAGCCGATAATCAAACGCGGAGGAGCCCGTTTTCGTGAATAAAATTTATCTATAATTATATGTTGACATTTACATCATTTTTAGGGCTACGTAGCCAAATGGTAAAAAACGGAACCCTTACAGATTCGTCATGTCTGTCTGTCTGTCTGTCCGTCCGTATGTCACAGACACTTTTTCGGAAGCTATAAGAACTATACTGTTGAAACTTGGTAAGTAGATGTATTATGTAGAGCGCATTAAGATTTTCACTCAAAAATAGAAAAAGAAACATTAAATTTTGGGGGTTACCCATACTTTAAACCTCAAAAAAAATTTTTTCATCAAACCCATACGTTTGGGCTATCTATGGATAGGCCTTAAAATTATATCGAGGTTTCTAAGTTTTCGTGAGAGACACTTCCAATGTCGTAAAATGTATGTCCCCCTGTACCTAACTAAAATAAGAGAATGATAAAATAAAAAATATATAATGTACATTACCATGATAAACTTCCACCCAAAATTGGTTTGAACGAGGTTTGAAAGTAAGTAGTAATATTTCTTTTTATATATAGTTTATTTTAATTAGACATTATTCATGTTCAAAATAAATAAATGCTTACCAAATTTCCAAAAATCATTTATTAAAAGAAAATAAAAAGTATGTGACTGCAATGTTTATAAACATCGAAACAACCAAAAACACTTCAATCATTTATAATTGTGTACCTAATGAACAGTTTATTTATTTGAACGTGCTATTAACGCGGGATTTTCCCGAACAATTGAAGAAATAACCACTATGAAAGACATTTATTAAAAAAGGTTATGAACTACATAACGTCACTGTGCGACCAACGAGGGCGGAAGAGCAATATTTGACGCGGGCGAAACCACGATAAGCACCTACATTGTTGAGCTTTGTATTCATCTGACAAATAAAACAAACGTTCGGATGGTGCTAAGTTGTAATATGAACTGGTTTATTACATCAGCCTCCTGTACTTTAGAAGTTAAAAATAATTACTTGAATAAATCTTACCACACCAACCAATAACATTGTAGACGCTTAGATGTGTATGGTCATCTAATTTATAAAATTTACATTATTATGTTAACATAGACAATTAGCAATAATTGCTATTCGCAGTTCAGCGTTGTGTTTACAAATAGTTACGTTATGAGTACTTGACATAAATGCATTAAGACCTTTGGCACTGCATCAACTACATTTATAGCCGGTTTCCGTTACGAGAACTCAATCTTAAATTGCAGTGCGTAAAGTTAACATGGCGAGAGATTTAAAAAATAAAGTCGTTGTTATCACCGGTGGTGCGGTCGGTATCGGTTATGAAATTGCCGATAGATATCTACAAAAAGGTGCCAAAGTTACCGTCCTACTAGATATTGATGACAGACAAGGAACGGAAGCAGCGAAAAGCTTATGCACTAAACATGGGGCTAACAGGGCTGTATTCATGAAATGTGATGTCACAAAAGATTTGGAACCCGTATCGAACAAAATCATTGAAACGTACAAAACTGTCGATGTACTAATAAACAACGCTGGAATATTAAATGATCAACTCGGAAAGAAAACGATTGATATTAACGTTTGGGCCTTGATTGAATGGTCTATGAAGTTTTGGGAGCACATGAGAACTGACAAAAATGGCAAAGGAGGAACTATCATTAACTTGGCCTCCATTTACGGTTTCAGAGTTGATCAATATTTACCGATATATCAAGCGTCGAAGTTTGCCGTGATGGGCTTCACGAAATCGTTGGGACACGCCTATAATTTCAACAGGTCAGGTATTAGAGTCCTGGGTATTTGCCCAGGATTTACTGAAACGAAACTAACAGCAGATCCCAAGACATGGGATGATCAGTGCTTAGGCAATGACTTCGGTGTGTTTGTGAAGAAGCAGCTCTGGCAGAAAGTGGACTCGGTCGGTAAAGCTGCAGTCGATGTGTTTGAGAAGGCGAACAGTGGCACTGCATGGTTGATTGAAGGAGCAAAACCAATCGTTGAAGTTTAATTTATAAAACGGTAAACATTTTAATATAGAACGTTATGTAATTTATACTGTTGTATATTGTTTTATATAAAATATTTATTCGTTTGCGAGCAGTTTATTTTATTATAATAATCAAATTCCCAAATATATCATTGCTAAAATTTTAAAATTAAATGTTGAAAGGGAAAATATTAGTACCTTTAAATTCAAAGGAGCTTTGACTCCAGGAGAATAAACAGCAAACACATAGCCCGGAACGTAAAAACTCAAAAAAGCAAACGAGGAGACATTTAAAAAAGTAGGTCAACACTTATTTCAGACCAGAGAGCGCCTTAAAAATATTTCAAAAACGTGAACATTTTAGGTAGCGAAACGACAAGGTGCTCTTGGTTTGAAATATTTTGATAGATACAATAAATCATAATTGTTTCCTTCGAGTGTTCGAGTGTAAATTTGTTTTTTTTTTTTTTTGTACAATGTTATATAAATTTTCCTAGGGAGTATTGTTTTAACAGTTGATGTTTATTTGCTTTGATTTAATATATTCTAATTCATCAGATTATGTATACAGACAACTTGATACTTATCGATCATTCAAGGTCAATTGAAAGTCACTTACTTCAGATGTTTTTATACACATGTAGTTACCTTTAATTACACTTGCACATTTATTACACTGTACTTTGTTGATCCAATTGCTAACTCCGGCTGCATCTCGAAGTTTCATGTTCAAATTTCGGATCAATTAAAGCAATTGGATCTTATATCAAGAAACAATAACTTAAACTAATTCATTCAAAACGCAGCCTGAGGTTAGGAAAATGGTAATACTCCCAGTGTTAATACAATAATACATATAATACTAGCAGTATGTAGAGGATGAATCACTACTCGAACGACGATAATACAATACAAATTAAAATATAGAACAATGCGAATCCTATAATGACCAAACGATCCAAACCCAAGCTATTGTATTGAGTGAAGATTTGACGTAAACAGACGCAATTATTCTTTGGAACGATCTTGCAAAATTCCTTGACGTCATAGCCTTGTGTTTTGTTTATTTAAGTACGAGATAGACGGAGGCCAATTTCAACGCTAACGCGAATTTTAATACAAAATATATCATAAAAAAATTACGAAAATATTTTGTGGTAACCGCGTATGTTACTTAAGGGAAGTGAACAAAGGAATAGATAGACGCGAAAATCGACTTTGAGGTATACTATTTATTCGATATGGCAGAAAAACTTCAACCCATTTCTGTCATAAAATGTTCTGTGATAAACAGACCTTTATGTCGGATAGTGGACACTTCTTAACCACTACAGCAACAACTAGCAATGAACGACGTCATCTTCATTACCCCCTTCAGTCCGTGGTTATTCAGAAGTATAATTTTATAAATGTATTTGTTGGATTTCATACAGCGATAATAAGAAAAGTCAGATACTTTTAGTTTTTTAAACATATATTTCGTATTCGGTATGCTATATTTTAAGTCTTAATTTTATAAACCGAGAGTTCAAATTCATGTAACATCAAATGAGTTGTATTTCACTCCGTGTCCAGGGTAAAAGTAAAACAACCGTTATCGGAAATATCTGTTTGCATATCTTTTCAATTTGTTTTAAATATTGTTTGAACCAAAAATTCAATGTGGATTTAATAATTATTTTTGTGTTCAGTATACCTAATTACTCTGTCATATTCGTATATTTCCTTTGAATACTTAATAAAGACAATAATGCTAGCAGCATATTCCTGTTGAATCGTTATGCAGACTCAGCTTTCCAGTCATCAGTGCAGCAAATAAGGCGGAGTATTATTAAACGCTTTATATTATTACACTATTACTTTAAGGTCCAAGTGTTTCAACAGCAGAACAAAGATGTAATTTTGTTTAATAGACCAATATAAAAATTAATATTGTAATAAAATCAATCAATTTGTTGTATTTTTATTATCTTCCTCATAATTTACGTACGTAATAAGAATAAGGTCGATTTTATTTAGGATGAAATGTAATGCAGGCACGACATTATTATAAATCTGATTATAATCCCAAATAAAAATAAAACAATACACGTCAAAATATTTTTTTGTTAATTCAAAAACATGTAATATTTATATTTATAAGCCATTAATAACCTAATTCTAATAAAATACAAACAAGAATCATTACTTTGTAAAACCTTTAAGGTTTCGACAAAAAAAAACATAAACTTTGTCTTTCAGTTATAACGTTTCGAGTCAGGTCCACGGTTAAAGTGCTGCTAAACGCGTATCCTGAGTTGGGTTATAAAAGACTGAAAAATGAAGCGTATTACACAGATGCACATTTACCATAATCTCATAATCTAACGGGACGATAATTTGATATGACAAAAAGAGAGAGAGGATATATCATGATAAGGAACGACGGAATAAAGTGCATTTCACAACACGGAAGTGTGTAGTTTTTGGAAAAGGTCAAATACCATAAAAATCTTGACAACGAAACTCTATGATTATCTATTCATATATATTTTTTGTTTGATCTCGCTGAAAAAAACATATTTACATACATTATTTAAATGTGTTTTTTGATATAGAACTCACCGGCGCCAAGTGTACCGGAATAATTGACTGAACATGAATTTCTCCATGGGAGCTACGGGTTCGCTTTCACATTCAACCATGACGCTTCGAAGGAATTATTATCCAAGATTAAAAGCCAAGACATTGGATCTGCGTGATATTATTCCAGAGAATTATTATATAAATGTTATTCTTATTAAATAAATTCGAAACACAATTCACAAACGTACATTAAATATTTCTCGAAACTTCAAGAATCCAAGAAGTTCCGACTACATTAGTAATAATTTGCTAAGATCCACAATAGATCTTGTTCATTCCATTAACCAAAATTATTATTCGAAATTTACTTGGTGGTAGGGCTTTGTGCAGGCCCGTCTGGGTAGGTATCACCCACTCATCAGATATTCTACCGTCAAATAACAGTACACTGTATTGTTGTGTTCCGGTTAGAAGGGTGAGTGAGCCAGTGTTATCTCAGGCACAAGGGACATAACATCTTAGTTCCCAAGGTTGGTGGCGCATGGGTGATGTAAGGAATGGTTAATATTTCTTACAGCGCCTTTGTCTATGGACCACTTACCATCAGGTGGCCCATATGCTCGTCCGCGAACCAATGCCATAAAAAAAAACCCTAAAATTTTCTCAACAATTAAGAATATGATTATATTTTATTTTCCTCTTTCAAAGGCAAACATTTCCGACTTTTCTTATTAGAAAAAAAATATATTAAAAAAGCGTAGGTTCGTTAAACACTAATTTTATTTATAAAGAAAAGTAATTAAAATTTATAAAAAATACGAACCAAGGACGGGTACATGATGTTATATAATATAATATATTTTAACTACAATATGTAATTAGTATGTATTAAAAAACTATAAATTAATATGTATATTCTTCTCTTTAGGTTACAATGTAACTAACCGAGGTAAGTCAGCGATTAAAACATATCAATCTAAATGCCAAAAAAAAATGTGAAACTGATTTATCGTGCTCTTGATTTGTGTTTATAATTCATCCAAAGAATTCTCAATATCGGTTTGTTAAACTAAAAGTTATATCCGTAAGAATATATACGCAGAGCGACGAATTAATCTTGTCCCTTTTTACATAAACCTGTAACCAAGTCGCAAGTCCTGGGAACTGCAGTGCGAATCGCTAAGAAATAACTTCGAATCTCACTCGTGAAATGTTGACAGCCGACTTACGCTGGTTTTTTAATTATTATAGTCAACGTCACATATCACATTCGGACATTTTAAACTCGTGTTTTGCGGTGAGTTTCGAGTTCCTTGTTACAGAATTAGCCTAACTGCTCGATGTTTCTCTCTCTACCATAAGATGTACCCGGCATCCGCATGGTGAATCCATGGAATGTTAAAAAGTTTGTCTCCCCCTTACTATGAATGTTATTAAAATAAACAGTACCATCACTATCCGTTTTTAATAATGATATTTTTATTTCATTTTTATACTAATGACTTCCATGTCTTATCGCTTAACGTTGACTGTCATGAACTCGGTCGACCCCATTATCATTTTAGCATATTAAAGTTTATCTAACAAAATGCACATTTCATATTATCAGCCGAGTGATTGGTGATTATTGCTTTATTCATTTGGAAATTATAAAAAAACAGTAATATATAAATTAGTAAATAATTAAAATATAAAAAAATTTAGTGAAATTGTACAAATTGACTGAGCCTGACTCATTAACATGTTTCGGGGTTTTTGGATGTTGGTAAAACGAATACACAGTATTCTCATTTATTTTTAAACAAATGTGACTAAATTCATAAGGCTATCATTTGCTTATTTCCTATCAAAAAATAACCCAACTTTGAACAAAACTTCATAAATATATGCGTCAATTGCTGCCGATGAAGTTTTTCTTATCAGGGAACTTAGTTTACTGGAACCATATTACACTTCGAAGTTATTTCTAATGCGTAACATGTTCAGATGTGATAGAAACATTTGTGGTAATTGAATTTATAATTGTTGAGTTTCCTTTTTTTAATAATAGATTATTATTATTTACTTCTAAGCTATTTTGTATTCTATTGCGTCGACCATACGATATATATCAAATGCACCATGAGTTCAAATATATATTTAGCGTTAACTTAGTCAAACAATTATTAGCCGTATAAGATTTATGATTAATTACGCTTGGATATTTGATTTTAAATGATGAAAGTCCCAGACAACACTGTTCTTATAGATTTATTTCTTAGAACTGTTTGTTTATAAATTAATACCAATATATATTTCGTTCATAATATAATTGAAAATTTTTAAAAACACTTCTTCTTTTATGGTTTTTAATTTTTTTCACCTTTATTCAAAAGTAGGACCAGCGAGTTCAAATGCTTCTCGAAGCATGGCAAACTACCAAATTTTCTCAGTTGTTACTGAGAAACTGAGTTTTCTTATAAAAATATAATAAAGTCCTTAATAATATCCTTTTGAAGGATTTACGCGACGAAATACCCACGGAAATTAAATTATAACCACGCAGGAAATATTGTAAGGTATAGGCGCAACAAACTTGCCGTATACCCTTTAATATATTACTGTCATAGTAGGCAACATGTGACGGCGATCGAATACGACAGGATAAAAATACCATACATTTCTATTAGACTGACCTGATATTCCCTAGACATAAAATCAGACAAACTTTTTACTAAAAATACAAGAATTTTCTTACCAAATGCAACATTTAACTTGTAAACTTTATATAGCAATGTTTTGTTTTTGAGTAATTAGTATTATTTCTATTATATTTTCCAGTAAGGACTGAGGACGACCACAGGCGAAATTTAGAATAAAACCCTTATTAGTAAAAAGTATTAAAGTACTATTATAAGTGGAGGCTTTGAATTAGAATTAATAATAATTTTATAAGCTGACAGCCACGATAGCCCAGTGGTTACAAGACGTGAATATTAACTGATGATTCTGAGGATGAATATATCACATCTAACAATCTATCATCCTGGACTGGAGCAGCATGGTGAAATAAGTTCCAAGCCTGCTCCTAAAAAGGGAGACATCCAAAGAAAATGGCCTCCTTTGCCAGCTGTAGGACATTATCAGGCTGTGACTTTCTGTTGATGACGTCTGCACGCCTGAACCAGTGTGGCAGCTTTTGTATTCTTGCAATTGACATGGTAGAGAAACAACTTAAAGGGAAGAAGGAAATTGTTCCAAAAAAATACGGACGCGGTCACAAGTTTTAGTTATTGATAGTTGCAGGAGCTCTCGACTATTTCTTTAAATACTAGGTGTTTATATTTTCGTTGGCTCTTCGATCAGAGGTATATTATTCCAAACAAACGGTTGTTTTTTTCACAATAAAATAATGAATGTATTTCTTTTATATTTAATCAAGATTTTAGCTTAGACTTGAGTTAACTGTAGAGGTTTTATAACATTACAACTGACACACATTGAAAAACGGAAATGGATTTTCATCGTTTAATATAATAATTATATTTGAAGAAATATTAACCATATAGTTAATCGACTCTTATATTACCAATTAATACTCTTGTGAAAGAAAAAACAGGTTGTAAAACAAACAATGTGATTCAATGAATGGTTTCATAACTTATTTTAAAAAAATATACTTATATAAATAAAATTTGTATCATATTTTTTGTCTTTACTTTGTGATAAGGATTTTTCTAATTGGTGTCTTGTTAAATAATCTAAGTTATTCTCACTACAATACGCATATTAAAAATCTAAAAACATACTCTTAGTTCTCAACTTACCCGGGAAGAATATCTTCACCAAATAGTTGAATAAATATGATCTATTACTTAACATTTTACCGTTTAGCTTAATCTAATCAAACTTAACCATAACCACGATATATAATATGGCTCTTATAATTTAACTGATACCTATTAAATATTTTATTCTTGCAATAATCATTAATTACGGATCTTAAATTTTAACCAATGACCGCCTTCAATTCGAGGGTTGAATGACTCGGTTGAAAGCTTGGCGGGTAACAATGTCTTTTCTGAAGGAGAAATTTCTATATGCAGCAGTACCTGATACAGAAGCGTCTTCAGCTCGCACAGAGCAAATCTCGATCCTGAAAAATTACACATTTTTACAAAAATTACTAATAAATTGTATAAGATTTATTCCATGCTTGCATATAAATTAATAAATCATAAAATCGTTTATTAAAGTCAACTGTACTAGAATCATTGTTTTAGATGATTTTATTGAGAGCAATCGTTAAAAAGCATGGTAGTTAGACTTTTTCAAACGAAATTGCATGTATTAATGGTATAAAATTACTATTTAGAATGATCCGCCTGGGTTTTAAATACAATATATTTTTTTTATATATTATCAGGTATGTACCGTGAGAAAAATACAGTAACAAACAGGTAACTGAAATCTCATAATATTTAATATAACCGATCAAATAATAATCACTCCTAAAATAAGTAGACCCATTATCATTACTCAAGGAAAAGGTCACTCGTGCCCAACATTCATCATGTTCTTATAAAATAAATACAAAAAAATTCTTACCAATACAATTCTTGGGGCCAAGACCGAAAGGCATGTAAGCTGTAGCATTGATTTTATGCTTGTTTTCGTCAGAGAAACGCTCAGGATCAAATTTGAGAGGATCTGGGAAAAACTCTGGATCATGATGGAAGCACCAAGATGGTATCCAAAGCAATTCACCTTTTCTTATCTAAAAACAAAAAAAAAAGAAAACAAATATTAAGCATGTTTATAAAAGGGTAACAAAAATTTAAAATATCATAATTGCCGATTAATATTAAATTATTTTAATTTTTTGATTATATTTAGAGACTTACGATATAGTCTTCGGTAGCTTTATCGTTAGGTTTTCCCAAGTTATAATCTTTTACACACATTCTGTCTAAAGCCATAGCAGGAGGCCAAAGTCGGAGCAACTCTGTGATTCAAATAAAATGTAAGTTAATTAGTGAAAGAGTTCAAAATTTTTAAGTGATGAATCAAGTGGAATTCTCTATTTCGAAATGAACGTTATTTTTGTTAGTATAAGTACATTATGCAGATTGGTTGGTTGGTTGATTGTAAATGTATATAAAATATCAGATAAATTTTTAAAATAAGAATTTTAATCTGACTCTGTGAAAAAAGTTAAGGAAATACGATTGTTGTGTGATTCATATATACATTCAAAAGTTACCTGATGTCACCATGTCTAAGTATGTCATGCTTTGGATCGATGAAAAGTTCAGCTTGCCATTATTTTTGGCATTATTCTCTTTAATCTCCTGCACCAATCGTTCTTGGATCTCAGGATGTACGGCCAGCTCATGTAGTCCAAAGGACATTGCAGTTGATATGGTTTCGAAGCCAGCTATGAAGAATAATACTGCCTGAGCGATGAGGTCCATTTCCGACCAAGCTGTAACAAAGAACGTAAACAAAATTAGTTTCATTATCAAACAGTATCAAAAAACAAATTGACTTCCTATATCATATATATTCATTGATAAAATTAATTATTAAAAATTATATATAAATCCGAAATACTAACCTCTGTCAATATTTTTCTTTCCCACAGATGATTCTTCGACAGTAGCGAAACCGGTATCTTGAAGATTCTCATTTCCTGCTTTATCATCATGTACTAGTTGTCCTATTGAAAATAAGGCAATGTTAATAAAAAATGAGGGAATCACATTTAATATGCGTTCTTGTATATTACTCAGTATATATTTACATCTTTACCTTTCTTGGCTTCCATTAGTAGGTGGATCATATCAGGTCTTACGATATTACGCGCTTCTCTGTCCCTCATCGTACTCAGCACCAATTCCATAAAGAAATCTTTAGTAGCGTTCGAAAACAATGTTAATTTCAATCTCTAAAAAGAAAATTAGAATTTTAACAAATTATATTTTTATGTCGTTTTTAGTTTACACACATATTTGAAAAGTTTAAAAAGATCCAAAAATTAGAAACAGCTATTGTTTCCACTTTTAAAAAATGGGAATTTTTAATGTAATTTAAAAAAAAACGATTCCAAGTTTTTTAAGATATCAAGGAGGTTTCAGTCAATCAGAGACATCTGTTAGATACTAACATATCTGTCAATATATAATATATATTTAATTAAGTTCCTATACAAATTTCTGACTTTTGAAAATTTTGAATATGTTAATAAACAAACGAATCTTTAGAAATATTTTAAAAACAAATTCGTTTGTAAGGTTTGTTTAATTTAATTAATTATTCGAGAATGTACATTAACATTCTATAAAGCTAATATCTAATATCATATGTCAGGTATCAGATGTACTCGATACGTTGAATAAACTTAATCATGACGTATGACGCCTACTAATTTATTAATAGTGTCTCGAATTACGTTTTCTTCTTTTAGACCATTATTTAATACCAAATTACGATAATATGATACTTTGCCTATTAATTTACGTTAATTGATTGTGAAAATATATCAATTCTGTTATTTATATAAGAAAAAATAAATTTATATTCGCTTATAAAATTTAGAGAGACGCTTGCGATATTATTGCCTAAATAAATAATGATCTTTCAGAACGATCTGCTCGCAAACTTAGATCAACGGAAATAAATGTGTACCGAGCAACGACATTTGATTGAGTCCGGAACTTGGATTTACTAAATATCATTTGAATATTATTGAACATATATAAAAGATACCAACTTAAAATATAGTTTTGTATATTTTAATATAATTTTATAGCTACGATTTATCAATTTGACCAGTGATCAGACAAGATTACATTCAACTATATACGGTAGCAGGATATGGCAACAAGTTTATTGCGTGCAATTTTTCAATAGAAGTACTACCTTGAAAGTTCAAACGTATTTATCCTACAGACACAAAGTTTTACTGGACAAATCCGTAAATAACCTTCCAGTACAATAATTTATAATGCTTTGAATAAATAAACATCAATAGTTATAAACGAAGAAAGTCAAATGATAAATTCCATCAATTTAATTCATATGATTGTTACATTATTTCAATTTTGAAAACAAGACTCACCTTTGCAAGCACTGGAAAAGCAGAGGACGCAAAAAATAGTAACATTTGTCGTAACTTAAATGTGGAAGCATTCTTTCCCATCTCGTAGAACTTATTTTCCTCTTCAGTATATGAGTCTACTTTAAGACCAAACGCGCAGGAAGCAATCACATCGTTAGAATAGCGCGTTGTCAAGTCTTTACAGTCAACGTCGATGGATCCAGCTAAAATTTAGTAGATATTTTTATATGAAATAATTTTACCTCTTACCTTTATTGCATCTGAGATTTCATTGAGAGAAAAACAATAATTTTACTGGCGACACTTTCAAAATACAAGACAACATACAACGCAAGAAAATCTCAATTTCAAACTGTCCATTCACTACACCGACTAATATATTAATTATATTTTATAAACTTACTTGGAGATTCCTTGATTTTCTTTTCCAAGGCTCGTATCATCTGTTTCCCTACTTCTTCCATAAAAGGTACCATCAACTTGATCTTTGAACTTGTAAATGCTGGACTTAAAGTCGAACGCATGTCTTTCCATTCTTGGCCTGTTTTAAGTAAAACATAATTATAAAGTATCAAGATTACCGTAATTAACTAAACGAAACATTTCTTACCAACCTTTTAATGAAAATAAATTTCTTGCGAATAGAGGTTCAGTTTTTTCGTCAGTGAAACCTCGATGGTCGAGAAAATATTCGAAATCCTTGATAGTGATCTTTTTGACGAGCTCGAGATCTCGTATTACCAACATAGGCTTGATAAATTCATATCTTCCGACGAATCTTTAAATTTAAGAAAGAAATATTACTTTAATACCAAATCTAATTATATTTAAATTTTTCTTATCTTTTCTTAATGGAATTCGTTCGAAATTTGAAATCTTAATTAATTTGAATAAACTTTATATGGAATTGAATAATATAAATGAAAATCAACTGGTAAGATATTTTCTTTCTATGTTTTTTGTATTTAATTAAAATAAAATACTACGAATTTAGAATAAATATATTATTATAATAACTATGAAAATCTGACCATCCTAATATTATTATTATTATAAGATGTCAATATTTTAATTCAATCAGAAGTATAAGTAACTCAGTATCCATGGGGAATTTAAGAAAGAAATGCGAATATAATGGTAAATAAAATTAATTAACTCTGATTAAATTTTCATTATTCATTTCAATAAATACCTCTCTCCTTTGAATGTATTGTAGATCAAGTCCAAATCATCACCAAAATTATGTTGACGGAATATAAGTCTGGTCATGTTACCAAAGAACGGCACAGGTTTTAAATTCTTCACCCCATGCTTACTGAACCTCGAGTATGTCTGGCGGAAGTATAGAGCGATTGCTGCCACCAGCACCGCGCTCCATATCAGTAAAATTATCATCTGAAAGTTGTAATTTATATTATAATACTTTAAACATCCAATTAATTCCATTGGTCCTAAATAAAATAAGTATTAATATTGAACTGAAAACCATCACGTCCTGGTTTGTTGTTATTAGGTACTACATATAGCAAATGAAGTTTGATAAATGTTTGATTAATGACAAATTATGTTAATATATTTATTATAATATGGAAGCTATTTTGACTACTGGATTCTCGTTAATAACCGCAAGTATAGCAAAAGTCGACTGGATTCAGAAGGCCGAGAATTATGATTTTTATCGCAGTGGATTGGCTAAATGATAATGCTAAAAAAGCTATTTTAAGTAACATTTAAACTGAATACATATTTCTCCTTTTTATAAAAACTAGCAATACGCATATATGCAAAAAGATAAAAAAAAACACAGTATATTTGTAGAATTATTTCGAAACAATCATGTTTGAGAAGAAACAAAGCCAATATGGACTGTTTAAACTTTTACGCCGGAGAAATAAGACGACTTGTATTTGTAAAAAAAGTTAACTGCTAGTTATCAAATAAAAATGGCTGATATCTCATATTTCTTTATACAAAATAAAAAAAAAAAAGAAAATCAAAATTAAAAAGTGAAAAAGAATTTTCATGTAGTTTTCAATAATAAGGTTTTATGTACTTTAAATTTTTATAATGTCGGTTGCCATTCCTCATTGTATATTATGGACGGATTTTACTTCGCCAGTAAATAACTTTCACGTAAATAATTAACACTTATCACACTTTGACAATCTTCGATATAGAAAATTTATCATATTAATAATTATATGTATCTATTTTATTTCTTAATATTCAACAAATAACTGACGAAAATAGATCTCTATGAAATCATATTTTGATTACAAATTTTTAAATTTTTTGTAGAAACAATTCGTAGAATTTGTAGAAACAATATTACTTCAAAGAAAATAAATATATTTGTTTCATGCTCGAATATATTTATTCAGAAGTAAACAACTAATTAATAATAATTTACAAACAAAGAGAATGACCGTCTAGGGAACTAGCTTATTATAAGAAAAGTATTTATTATAAAAACATTTCGGCAACGACATTAGATCGTGTTACTTGATTAGTTATGACGTGCTTATACCCCTTATTGTGTCCTGAGTCATTTTTTCTACGAGAACAATAATCAACTCTAAATTGCTGTATTGGCAATGACCTCCAAGCGACGTGGATCAATTGAGCATATTTAGGAGTCAAAGGCATTAATTATAATGATTCTTTAAAAATCAAAACATTCGTATGAACCGAACTTGAAACAAGATTGATAACGACTATTGATAACAATTGTTTTCTATGATAAAGCAATTGAGCTTAGCGTCAACGTTTTCACAATATTATCTCGAAACTCACCGCAGACTACGATCATTAAATGTCAAAAAATAATATGTATCATCGATTATGATAATTATAACAATTAAATTATTCGTCATTAAATTAGCGTAAACTAAGTCGAATTTCACAATTTCAAGAGTGATATGTGAATTGTTTTCAGAATAACTTCAGAATAAACTTCATTTGATGATGAGCTTGGTGCAATCCCGTCTGGATAGGTACCAACCCCATCATACGTTGTACCACCAAACAGTAATACTAAGTATTGTTGTTCCGGCTTAACAACAGTTACACTGGCTCACTCACCCTTCAAATTGAAATGCTAGGAACCTTATGCCTGTGCTTAAGGGACATAGAATCTCAATTCCCGAGGTTGGTGCATTTGCGATGTAAGGAATAGTTAAAAAAATTACGTTTATGAATATTCTTATGTTTTTGGTATTGTTGTGGTGACAATACATCATAAGGTGGCCTTTTTGCCCATCCGCTTACTTATACCACAAACAAAACAAAGCACTACTGATCATGATGGTCTGAACAATTATTTTTTTATTTTATTTAAACGTTAATGGTCACTGCCTTTAGACATTGGCACTCCAAAAAATATTAACTATTGATAACATCGTCAAACCAAGATAATATATCCTTTGAGCGTCTAACATTGGCTTACTCACTGGACCGGAACATACTAATACTACGTATTGATATTTGAATAGAAGTACAAAGTTCTATTAAATATCTATACATATTATAAAATTGGAGTGTCTGTTTGTAATATTAAATACAATAAAAAAACCGCTTTTTACTAAATGCATATGTATGTATACACGGTACATATACCAAAATATCATTTTTTTCTATTTTTGTTTGTCTTTCTGACTGTTTGTTCCGGGTAATCTCCGGAACGGCTGGACCGATTTTTACGGGACTTTCACTGGGAGATAGCTGATGTAATAAGGAATAACTTAGGCTATAAATCGCGTACGAAGTCGCGGGCACAGCTAGTAAGTAATATACCATATAATGTAAGCATAATGCGAGTATACGTTACTGAACGTAAACACTAAATAATTATGTTATTATTAATTTTTTGTGGGCAACCAATCAGGTTATTGTCGTGCTTTGTTTTGATAAATAAAATCCTCGAGACGTCATTGTCAAGGTTATGTATTACAACATGTATAAATAAATTATGAAACGACGCTAAGAATACATCGTGTTTTTACAAATTAGTGATTTGTATTTAAAACGTATTGTAACGGCAACGTTATTTATTATTATTTAATTCGATTCTCATTAAAAAATATTTTAAGTGTCGCGCATAAAGATTGTAAAAATATTCGGACACAATATTTTAACAATTAAATTTCGTTTTTTAATTTATTACATTTTAATTAATTGTTGACACAATACGTTGATGTTGATGCTGAGTTTCCTTCGCCGGTTCATCTCAGGTCATGATATTATCTATTCCGAACCGGTGTTTAATTTGACAATAAATAAGTAAATATAACGCTTCTATTTTGAATAAAGGGATTTGATTTGATTTGATTGCAACGAGTGCGTAATTAGTGATATTTACTTTCTTGTTTTGTATGTTTTTTTTTTTGATTACTACGACACATGAAATCCACAAATACCAAAACTAGTTAACCTTGGCCCGCAACCGAAAACCACAAACTGTATCATTATTATGGTTGTTATAAAAATGTTTATTTTCATTTATTTGCACAACAAATTCTAAGGATTTACATTTATTGATTTATATTAAGTGCGCAGTTCGAATTTTCGTATTCGTTTTGAAGATCATCTAATGGTTTTTTTTATTTTTTTATTGAGATTAAAGAACAATAGATTCAGATAAAAAAATATAAAAAAGTATGAACAGGAAATATAGAGACTCGTTTTATAAAATAACGTATAATTTCTCATAATTAGATGGTTTCAAACTCGTGTACTATAATGTGTGTATAATAGACGCGAATATTAAAACCTCTTTGCTGCTAGTAAACAAGGTCTTACGACAATAAGTTAAAAATACGCAGTATTAAAAAAATCAAATAAACATTTATTCTTAAAAAACACACACAGATTAAAAATAATAAACACTTACATTATTTGTCTTTTTTCACCTTTGCACCTTCCGTCACGATTTCGACTCTTTTTAAATAAATTTATCTCTTGTTAAAATTTAAAACGCAAAGAGCGTGCTGTATGTACGAAGGACTAGATCCGACAGGCATCAGACTGACTTGTTTTATAGTTTTATGTAACACTAGTGACCAGTTCTGGCGTTACGCTTGAGGTTTTATCAATATTATATTTTTATCAAGTAATTACAATTGTTTTGATTAAAATAATATCAGACACTTGTCTTGTGGATCTCTTTGCTAACTTATTCAATAGAGCTTGAAGGAACGGAGCACCCTTAAAACCCCATTATGTTTTTAAATAAGGAAATTCTCTCTCAGTAACAGGCAGCAGTTGGAAAGTGTGCCACGCCTAAGAAAGCATGAAGAGTCGAAGATCATGCGCTAGGTTTGTATCAACCCGAGCCTATCGCCCGAAAGACGATCCACGAAACTGCAAGATAAGGTGATGAGAAAGTACGCATGTGATGTCATCCTGGCCAATTTTGGTCACGGCATACTATAGTGAACAACTATGTGCACAAAAACAGGTTCATCTCTATTCTGTCAGTCTCATAGGATTATGAGACTCTCGGATTTACAGAATGTTGGATTTACCGTCCTATTGGACGATAAGGCGCAGGACCAACTTACGTACTTTCCGAGGCATACAAACTTTCAACTTCCAGACACAAGACTCAGAAAAACCCACAAAAACTTATCGGCACGACCTGGGGTTTGAATCCCAAACCTCGGGATCTGTGGCCTTATATTACGTCACTAGACCTACAAGGCAGTCTCACCTACTAGTGCACTCTAATACAAATTTGCAAATTTCTATTAAAATTGGTCGTCGTTTACGAAATCTACTAAAACTACATTATCTATTGCAAGCCCCAAACAATTTCTTAAACTCAAACAAACTTAGTTAGCATCACATTGCTAGCTACGTTACGCTTATTAGAAGTACATCTCGCCGTGTACTACGAATAAGCGTATAATAAGCTTTTGTTTCTCTGGAAACTATGGAGTTATTTTGTAATGTGAAACTTGAAGTTCATCGCAAAACACGATCGCAAAATTACAAAGTTACATGGGACTTTTATTGTGATATTAATAGTAAACTTACTTAAAGGATACACACATCGAATCACTTAATATATAACCCGGTAAAGGAGATTTAAAAATTTCACGAATGATATGCAAATTAGTTCTTATATTTATTTATAGTAACTGAAATAAACCTATTACCAAATATCATACAATTAAAATATTTGATTTCGTATTAAATATGAAATATTATTTATTTATTTAGAATAGCACTAATGGTGTCTTGTATTCACTAATGTATTCGTTTTATATTATTCGTACATTCCTCAGAGGATCAATGAATGAGTGCATCAGAATGTTTTTTTTTATCCAAATATTATAACAGCTTATTAAATCTCAGCCTCTCGTCTTAAGCACAACAAGGGCTCGGGTGCATACAGTGTTCTGGCGATCTCCTTTCCTACCCGAAAAATATATCAATGGTCAGCGATTACCCAACGCGCGGTTTTTTTGCATTAATTGCACCCTGGATTGAGATGGGCCTGTTCAATGTTATAACATTAAAGTGTCAAATTTTAAATAAGTATATATATTTTTTTATTGTAAGTTAAATTCTACTGCTCTCAATAAGTAAAACAGTATATTGTTGATGTTTACTTTAGAGTAATTTAAAAACGGTAGGCAATGTAGTTGTCACCACTGACATATTTGATATGTCTTGACAGGTGGTACCTACACAGACAGGCTAACAAAAAGCCATACCACAAAGTAAAGAACAATCAAATACTACATAACATCCTAAGCTGAAAAACAATAATATTCCTATTTTTTTGTATTTCTTTTTCAAGCTCACTCGATTTGTTAACGATATATGCACGTTATATGTCAATTTATACAAACGTAACATAATACTGTCAATGATTTTCGCGTCAACCGTGAAAATGCAAGAACATTTTTATTAAGATCAAAGCGTCAATTCTCAAATATCTTCACTCAGTAAATCAGTATTAATGTTTGGCTTCTGTGTTTTATAAGACGGAAGTGTTTATTTGTTTCATGTCTCTTTTTTGCTACCAAGCGTGCACTTGGTAGAAATCTCAGTATCCAAATGAGCATAAAAATGTATTTTTACGAGACGGGACAACTTTTTCTATTTCAATCCGTAGAATAACTTTATTATACAAATCAATTAAATTTAATTGCTTTACATTATTAACGTGACATCGTGAAAAAGCGATAAGACGCATTTCGCGTTCGAAATTCCAATTTCCTGGATGAAGTTATCCTATCACCAGTTGAAGCGATAGATTGAGTCATTGAGTACATCCTAGCTTTATCTCCATTATATTAAAATTATTACCAATTATAAAATAACACAAAATAACCCATTTGACACATTGAACCGAGATGGCCCAGTGGTTAGAACGCGTGCATCTTAACCGACGATTTCGGGTTCAAACCCAGGCAAGCACCAATGAATTTTCATGTGCTTAATTTATGTTTATAATTCATCTCGTGCTGGGCGGTGAAGAAAAACATCACGAGGAAACCTACATGTGTATAATTTCAACGAAATTCTGCCACATGTGTATTCCACCAACCCGCATTGGAGTGCGTGGTGGAATATGCTCCAAACCTTCTTCTCAAAGGGAGAGGAGACCTTAGCCGAGCAGTGGGAAATTTACAGGCTGTTAATGTAAAAAAAAAATGTAACCCATTTGATTTCCGTCAAAGCTTTTTCTCAGGTCTGTTAGTTTTAACTTCAACTGTCAATAAATAATACAAATAAAAAATACAAGATTCTCAATTGAATAATTCTAATTTTATACCAAACACATAATACTCATAACAATATCACTTATTGCACAGATAACTAACAGGTTATTGTAATTTAGCCTTTGGATGCAAGAGTAATTGTACAATGTTAATTAAAATTTCTTCGCATTTATAACCTGTCTCTTACGACCGTTTTATTGTAGTAAGTTGCGGTTGCTTGCCTTGTTGATCCGTCTCATATTCCCATCCTGTACATACAATTAAAAAAATACTAATACAATATTATGTTCACGATTAATATCAATCTCAACGAGATTTTAAAAACTTGCAATCCGATTTGGAAGAAGTGGAATTATAGTTAATAACAAAACACCTAAATATGTAAGTGTAGGATGTGCCTTAGATTCTGCTTGACTCTTCGCAATTTTACTGACCTTAATCAGACCATCTGATCCCTTCCATACTTTCGACAGTACACGAAAGTTGTTAAAAATGTTTATCAATTTATAGGGAATTTATGACAGAAAATTTTCAAATCAAATCAAATATATCTTATTCAAGTGAACTTTACAATAAATAATCGTTGAAGCGTCAATATTTAAACTCAACCACCGTTTCGGAAAGCAGCCTCGTGAGAAGAAACGGCAAGAAACGTGCAAAGTTGCTATTTTAAATAACCAGATTAACTATTATGTTAGTATAAAGTAGTTTAAATCCGGCGTATTTTTCCAAAAAGTATTATTTTAATTAATAGTAAGATTTGATGTTTTAATCTTTTTGGAATTTTATTGAGTTGATACATATATATTAATTGGACATTATTATGTGGACTTGGAATATCTTACCCAAAAATTATTATATCTCTGATAGATCGATGTTCTCAAACTCGAACAAAGCATATATTTTATCAACTCTAACGTTTAACCTTCAGCTACAGAAACACTAACCAAATTCAGATTAGCTAATTTGACTTTAATCTGAATTGTAATTGGTCGATGGCGATGACGTAATAGGCGACCAATGAACGTTCAGTATTTTGTAAGATCAGTAAATTTGAACTCACTCATCATTTCACAAACTGGCGCTGAAGGTTGTCTGTCTGACAAAACGTAATATATGAAATGTTTGCGTGTAAAAGGCCTGAAAATGTTATATATGTAAGCGTGATAAGATTAGTACGACGACTAATCGGTATTTGTTACACTGTTGTATCAGTTTATTGCACTTCCAATCGACGACGCTCAATTCAATTTCACATGATTAAATGTCTAACAATAGTGACAAAGACTGTTTACTGTGCAAGATATAATATTATTTAAATGTATCCTAATCTTCTATCGGGAATAATCTATCAGAATATTAGTAATCTACAGTGAGTTCTCATCATTGATAAGAAAATAAGTAGTGATTTCCGACGATGTTCAAAAATTTATCGATATTAGAAAAAAGAAGATTTTTTTTATTTGTTATATACAATTAAATCTTTAGTCTATTAAAAAACTTGAATTGTTGTTTCAGAATTACAATTTTAATCTGGGACAGGTATAGGTATACTCAGATCTTATCACAATTAGTTTAAATTGTTATATTTAAGGTTACCGTATTACCTTTAACATATGATTGATTTGGTTTTGTCATTTCAAATTTCATACCCTAAACTAAACGTTAGAATTAATTTGATTAATTCCTTAGATAGGACAGAACTTTGCTTAGACTTCGTTAAGCCTAAATCTTGTCTGCCTGAAATCAACACTCATGTTCCAGAATATTACAATTTTTTCAGGGAAAACGCGACTTCTTCTAATGAAAGCGTTCAACGGGGAGATATTTTGAGTCCAACTCTATTTAGCATAGCTAACACAACTGTATCTCAAATTTTAAATCAAAATTGAACCAAAATGATGAAAACGTAGAAGATAAAGTAGGTCAAGTTAGTGAAGATACTTCGTCTTAACACTTTTACCGATTACAGGAGGGGGAGGAGGTCTTAGGATCGAAGTTTGCTAATGTTTTTATGTACTAATACTACAGGTGTATTGGTGATCTACTGTAAACTTCGTTGCTAAAATTCATACTAAAATATATTTTGGAAGAAGCACATTTGAGGCCAATATTGGTCGTCGTTATTTTGTCGACAGAATCACGATAACCTTGCAGTATTAGTGCGTTATTGTAGCCAATTTCACCAGTATATGTTCTAAAATTTTCACGTCACCAAATGTATTGATTGTTATAACAGATAAGGATTGTATTTGCTTTCCTTAATTGCGCTGATATATTCATAATTATATTACATATAATTTATATTTATAGAATCTAATCGAGTGATATCAACATCATATTGATAACTAATGATTTTAACTGAGTAGAGTCTTGGCTCTCTTGAATGTATTTTACTAATACAAACATATCAAATACCAATCTGATATATATATCATAACATTAAATTGAATTTGCTTGACTTCAGTGTTGTTAATATCAATATTAATAAAGGTATTGATTTAAGTTTGTTAACTTAAAGTGATATGATTATTAATATTTGAATGAATTAATACTGAATCATCACCTGCCATTATATGTTTACATATAAAAACCTGTTTTTTTTATAACGCCTATTTTAAATCCAACCAATGTGTGGTTACTTTTGTATTGCTATGTAAGATTAATCTATATTTTAGGATTAATAGATCTTTCCAACCACAACAACAATAATTAAAATGACAGCAGTTTTGATGTATTAACAAAAATACGTGTAATTTCGCACTACCTTGACTTTGTATTCCCTTTTCAGTATCTATTCGCTTTCGATGTTTCACTGTAATGTTCCGCGCGCTCCATCTGCCATTTGTTTTATAATCAGCTGATTATTTAATTTAATCTTAATTTTATTATAGGTGCGTTGTATATTAAATATGCGGTTAGCTAAGTTGTTACGTAATGTTGTCATCGTTATATCACGTGTGATTTTTTTTTTTGTAATATTGCGTGTTTATTTTGTTATTGATCTAATACATAAATAGTATGACATATTTACCAACAAAAAGGATTACGTTGTCTTTTAAAAAAGTCCTGTGTTTACTGTCTTGAAACAATTGCACATAAAAATACTGATGCAAATCGCAATATTATTCAACCACAAAGATGTGTATGAAATACTAATAGGGCGCTTAATTTGTATTGAGTGTCATACTTATTGTATTTAGATTAGGTATATATATCTTTGTATATTGGTTTTGATATTTATTACGATTAATTTATATTATTAATTCATATATTTTATTTTTAACATAAATTTTTAATTATAATAAACAACTACAACGTTTTGCTTTACAGCGCCATCTATGTGAACTACTCAAAACTATATGGTTGATTTATACCATGTGTTCTGTAAAATGTGGAACTAACACGACACGACATTTGAATTTATTATTTACGAGAGTATCTAGTGACGAATAGGCATAATTATGAGTGTTATCTACTCGTCAATAGATGGCGCTGAAATATATAAAATGAGAACAAATTATATTAATCATTAATAACTCTTTTAATTAAACAATTGTCGAAAGAAAGTGTATATATCAAAATCGACTAAAACTATAAAACTATTAAAAAACAAATACAATAAATGTTCTTGGTTTGTAAATTCAGTTCGCGCGAAAAGAGGATTAACTTTTGTTTAATTACACGATATAGTAAAAATATATTTTATTTACATGAGTATTATTAAATTAAAGTCCTTCAATATATTCAAATATGTATTAAAAATTTTTACTGTATAAATCTTGACCACGCAGAATGGTGGCAAGAAATTTTTAATTACTACTGATTGTACTTGGCAAACCAAATACTTTTCCACGTAAATAAAGTACACAGACTAAAACTGCTGTCTGTATTCATCTCAATAAAATTTCACCCTGCGTTTTCCTGGCAAATATGGTATTATAATTTATTTTTAATATTTACACTGAATTTATGCAAGGCGGCTCCAAATTCGATTTTAATTTTGACTCCAACGTGTGAACGTCTAGATGCCGATATATCTTTACATAATATCGCTTTTAATGTAAATTGAATAGCTGTTTGAATAACACATGGCTATCAGTTAAGTTAAGAGCCGAGATGGCCCAGTGGTTAGAACACGAGCATCTTAACCGATGATTTCGGGTTCAAACCCAGGCAAGCACCACTGAATTTTCATTTGCTTAATTTGTGCTTATAATTCATCTCGTGCAAGGCGGTGAAGGAAAACATCGTGACGAAACCTGCATGTGTCTAATTTCAACGAAATTCTGCCACATGTGTATTCCACCAACCCGCATTGGAGCAGCGTGGTCGAATATGCTCCATACCTTCTCCTCGAAGGGAGAGGAGGCCTTAGCCAAGCAGTGGGAAATTTACAGGCTGTTAATGTAAAAAAAATGTAATGTATCCAGTTAAAATGGAACCTGACTATGAAATATTTTCATAAATAATAAATTTTCTGATCTGTTCAAGCCTAATACGTCTATTAATTTTTATTGTTCTTATCATGTACCATAAAACCTAAACAAACGGAACAAACGAAATATATTTTCGTCTTCAATAACTTATGTAAACAATAATAAGCTGAATAACATTATAATATATACATATGTTAAAATTATAATCGTAAAGCACTCCTCGTTCACGAAAGCGTCGTTTAAGGTATTTCACTGATATTTAATTCCCCCTCTGTAATTTCTTGTTGTATTTCTTCTTCTAATTGTTAAATATATATAATATATCTAATATTATTTTTAAGGCAAGTGTGACAAATAAGAATAATTAAAAAAAAAACTTTATTAGTCCAAAATACCAGTGACGTCACAAAAAGACACGACTAATTGACTTAATTATCTACTTAAATGAGTCGTAAACGACTGCTTAGTTTGACTCTTGACTCAATATAACATTTTATATAAAACTAGCTTGTGCCCGCGACTCCGTTGGCGTGCCCCAACTCAAAAATAGGTGTAACATAAGTTTGACACATCTGTATGTCTGTCGTTGCATCGTAGTTCCCGAATGGATGAACCGATTATGATTTAATTTTTTATTTGTTTGTAAGATAATTTATTCGAGACTGTTACAAAGAGTACAGTAATAAGCTAATAATCGTGCTTTACGTTCTAAGCTACTTTTTTGTACTTTAGACTGCGTTGTCAGACCTCTTTGAAAGCTCTAGCGATAAAATATGACTAAACAAATGTGTTGACCTAAGTTAACTTCGATACATCAATGAAAACCGTGTTCTAATTGATTGAGCCATTTCTGAGAGTAGTGGTAACAAAATAAAAATCTACTTTATTCAAGTAGGCTTTTACAAAAGAATCGTTTGCTGTGAAACGGGTGCTCGAGTAACAGTCTGTAATAAAATTTTGACCTTGGCACTTAAGAACATCCAAATTTGAATCTGTTTCACAATAAAATTACGATTCAAACTAATTTTATTATTATTCATATTTTTCAATAATGACATAGTTATATTAACTAATAAATCGATATACGCAGAGCCGAATTGACCCAGTAGTACGCGTGCATCTTAACCGATGATTGCGGGTTCAAACACAGGCAACAACTGAATTTCTATGTGCTTAATTGTGTTTATAATTCAAGTCGTGCTCGGCGAAGAAGGAAATCTTCATGAGGAAACCTGCATGGATCTATTTCAATGATAATGCACCACATGTATGCACCAACACGCATTGGAGGAGCGTGGTAGAGTAGGCTTCTACCCTTCTCCTCAAACGGGAGAGGAGGCCTTAGCCCAGCAGTGGGACATCAATAAGCTGTTACAATAAACATTATTAAATAAATTAATATAACTACTTAATGTTCCGTTGCTAAGCGCAGTTTTTATTTATTAGCCCTGTCGCTAGATAAAATATAACTGTATTTCTTATAAGATATACCTCGCAATTGAAACTTAGTTGATATGAATACCCAGCGTTTCTGTAACTCTAAATCAATAACACAATAAATTATATATTTAAAGACAAAAAGACGAGGTATCATATTATTCAAATAAGACACAAATAACATGAATACGTTAATAAAAAGAAAAACAATAACGTACTTGATTATTTATGTTTCTATATAAATGTCAAAGCTGAAAACGCGTCCAACAGTTGACCACTAAGTACACGCACACTAGTAAAGTAGAATGACATTTGACGAATGTCAAGCACAGCTGTCACGCACTCCAAGATAGTAAAGTTGGCTCGTACAAGTTGCTTGGCATATAAATATTCTAACCATAACGTATATAAAAACGTATTTCTATGGAGGTCTCCATTAGCGACGGTGACCTTTAAGTGGGCGTTAGTTTTCGCCTTACAATAAAAAGAAGCATTTCATTTCACCGATCAAGCATTTACACAAACAGATATTCGCTCGAAACTAATTTACGTGACCTTGGAATTTATCAAATTTATCAAAATTGGAAATACTTCGTCATTAAATAGTAAGCAATGTATGTCAATTAACTAATCACAAAGTTTTTGAAACTAACGTTAAAATGTCAGAATGTATATTCATCAGAGTAAGATATAATTATACAAGCGCGACTTCGGTTCCAGGTGACAATTATTTTTGTATTTCCAAATGTCCTTCTTGGAGTTCAAGCTTTCTTTATACCGAATTTCATCAAATTCAGTTCAGTTTGGTCGTGAAAGAGCAACAGGCATACAGACAAACAAATGGACAAGTAGAGTTCTTTTCGCATTATATATTAGTAGATAAATGATATCAACATTAGGAGAACCTCATGATATAATATTAAAAGATTTCAGTGAAAATATTAGTCGTCTTCTGCGCCACAACTTTTGTAAACGATTTTTAAATGAATAATTCTCATCTTACATTATTTATTTATTTAATTATTTATTATTGAATAATTTCAATTTGTAAAATCTTTTTTGATAAAATTGAACTCTTTTTATATGCGGGTATATATATATATATATATATATTTATTTATGCTTGTAATTTATTTCAGTATTACTTTAATAGTTGTAGACCTTCAAGTATTACCGATTAGGCTAAAAGTTGATTTATAGAGAATCCTTCATTCATTTACTTTCCCTTTTTTAACAAAATATTGTAAATAAATATAAAATAAAATAATGCTTATAATTGAAACAACTGTTCACATTTATAATTCGTATAATCTTTCATATATTCCGTATAATTCTGAAATGATACAATTAATTCAATTGCACGTGAAACAAACTTAAAATTATAATTCAAACAATTATATTGTAAATTAATAAAATAACCTTAAATTATAAACTGGATAAAAATATAGTACTGACTTTTAGGGTTTTGTACATTTTTTTTCCATAAATACGTATAAAATAAATTATTAAATTTCACCATTTAAAAAAAAAAAAAAAATTTATTTCATCTAAACAGAAAAAAAATAAAATGGCTATAAAAAGTAATCGAATGGCTCTTACACCTCATTAATATACTTAGTTCTTATTTTAAAATATAGGGTAAACAGACAGTCATTGGACACTGAATTGTTATTGGACAGACGCTATTGATTTTCAAAAAATAAGATTACAACATACATAGAGCGACATCTTTAGTTATTGGTAAATCTATTAGTACTTAGCATTGTTTTAGTTGATAGGTTTTAAAACAGATGGCAGTAACAAAGTGTCAAAATAATTATTTCACGGCGGCAATCACGGACACGGACAATCTTCTTGAAAAACAATTTTTTTTATAAGATTGAGTCAAGTGTTTTATTACGATATTGACAAAGTGGTGAATGTTATTTTTTTGGCTGTTTGATAAGAGAAATTGCCCGAAAATATGACATTCCAAAGTCCAGTCTGCATTTCAAATTAAAAAACCCTGATCATAGGACTTCCTTCGGACCACAACCAGTTTTAACAAAAGAAGAAGAGTCTATCTTAGAACTTTGGATTAAAAGGTCGATGAAGAAAGGCTTCTCTTTAAAAATTGAAAATTTGCAACGAAGTGTATCCAAATTTCTTGAGGAAAATCCGCGGTCAAATCCTGTTAAAGATAATTATCCTGGGGATGGGTGCATAATATTTAGTTTTCAGAGATGTTTATGAGATTTTATGATACATAAAAGCATTTTGTGTACTTTTATTAGTAAGCAAAATATTCTTATGATGTTTAATTACTTTTTTAACTATTATATCGTTATATTCATCGACTGTCCAATAATTGTTACCGAATGTCCAATGATTATAAATTTTTCAACTATTCACAAGATGTCACATTTTTAAATGATTCCTATGATAGCTACTTTTATCTAGTTTTAAAATATCTTTACAATATCTAAGATACTCAAATAGTCGACGGAAAAAAAATCTTTAAATTATTTTATTTACTTAATTGTCCAATGACTGTCTGGTTAGACTATACTAATAATATTCTGTATAATAATTTATTGAAAATGACATTGTTTTTCTAAATAATTCACGTATAAATAATACACTACGGTAATCATTTTTATTTTTGCGATTTTTAAAATAAATATATATATATATATATATATATATTTTATACATATATATATATATATATATATATATATATTTTAATTTTTTTTTTTTTATAATGGAATGGGGTGTCTTATAAATGCTTAAAGAGAACAAATAATCAAGTCATATATTAATATTTTCAAAAAGTTACAAAGTGGACAAATTGACAATAATATCTTGATGGATTTTATTAATAAATATTAATTTGCATTTTTATATAATCAAAATATTTCGGCCCCATTGTAGACCGAGATAACAGTGTACTTTTTTTTTTCATAACTCAGCTCACAATCTTTAAATTTTATAAATGACGTAGCCAACATTTTATTACTAACGCGATGAGCTCTACAATACTGATTTTATTTGCGCAAATCAAATAAACTTAAATGATTAGAGTTTGAGAAAGTAAAATTATTATGCGTATTCTGAAATTTTGCTACGTAAATAATTAAAGCAATCACTGTCTTTTGTTTAATATATTTAGATAATAAGATCAATATTATGCGAATATTATTTTATATAAATTACGATAAAACATGAATATTTCAATATACGTCACGAAATATCCTAACATCTATTGCTTATGTATAATGTACTTCATTATTTTATTAGTTTTAAAAATGAAGACACAAATTTTGTACTTGAAGTAAAATTGACAACTGTTAATACTAGACAATTTCTATACGCGGAAATTCTTAAAGTAATTAATTAATAAAAAAAAAACGTATTACGTGATAAGTCTATTATTTAAATTATAGTTAACAATTAAAAATGGATGTATATTGATTGTTGTAATTCTTAATTATATAATTCGTTGATTCAAATTGTAGATAACTATATACATAAATTAAATCGATTCAAAATTTACTTTAAATCACAGCAATTGCCTGAGAGTCACCAACTTAAAACTAAATTACATTTATAATATCAAAAAATCTATCTTTCTTAAATCAATAATGTACCGTTTCAAACTACATAATCTTTGGCCGACAGATCTTGACACTTGTCATAATTCTTATTGCACATGCGCGCCACTTCATACTTAGAAATTATTCTAAATTAAATCTAACACTGAGAGAGTTGATTATAAATAATCGTACAAAAAAAAAATCTATCAAGTGAAATAACAAATTTGAAATTTGAATAAGTAATTTATACACACAGATGTAATTAAGTACAATAGATAATAAGTATGGCAATGATAACTACCTACGAATTAGAAAATAAAACATTATATCAAACATATAAGAATTAATATAAATAAAAAAGATCGGAATGTTTAAAATACATCGTTTAACTACAATAGTTTATTTAAACTAATCTTATCCATATGGTAACAACGTTCGAAATCCTAAAAATACTTTATCAAAAATTCGTAACTCTGAACAACCATAAAAGTTCGACCACGAAAACTCCACGTCGAGGATAAAAGCATTCTTAGAAATTTAATAAAGATCACTTAAAAAAATAATATGGACACTTCAACGAGTCGGGTATACAACCTTTAATTGACGGCAACAATCCAACAATCATTTTAGTTACAACCTTCAAAACGAGACCGAATCGGACACCGAGCTTACGTTAATCACACTCATTACAATCTGGAAACACCTAATCCATAATCATTTCCAATATTCCTTCTAATTCCTATTCTTAATCATTTCAAACAACTTATTCCTGGGAGCGATCTCTCTGAACATTTAACTATCCTACCTTTATGAGGGTAAGGTCTTTGACATCCTCTATTGAGTCTTTTTTTTTTCTTTTTTCATTTATCTTACTACAACAGAGATTCGCATGACCGATACTAGTTTAATTTCAGTTTCGATAATCGCAACCAGGTTACAAACATCAAACATTAACTATCATCTCCTCAACTTCGTCATGAGCATCGTTTTCCAATAAATTCCTTATATTCCAAAAAATCCACTACGAATTCGAATACGTCATGTCATGTAGGTCGATTTCTGACTTTACTTTGATGAAATTTGGGTTGTCTGTCTTGAAGTCGGGTCCCTTGTGGCCGAATTGGTACACCAGCCGCGCCGTGGGGACGGACACCAGGACGGACTGTCTATAGTGATAGCGCATGGCTCTGCTGAACTTCTCGAACGTCATGTTGTCGTTTTGCTTCATCTGGCCCCAGAGTTTTGCCACTTCGTCTGGTTTCACGAATCTGGAAATAAAGGAAATATTTTCTTAGTAAAATTAATCAACATTAAGTTTTTTTTACCGTATTTTCTACTTATTGTTCAATCATATTGGTTACTAAGGTTCTTTTCCGATTTGTTTTTAATTCAAGGTTTAAATGCAATAGGCAAGGTCGATTCAATGTTGATGATAATGATGTTCACGCAACAATTCTTATTAATTTGCTTCACGGAGTTTATTTACTCGAAAAACTTCCACATGGAATCTTAATTATAAGCTGGTATATACAATTTTGTATTGGACTGCAAACAATATCATAGAATATTAATATTACGTTCAGACTTTATTTCAAATCAATTTTTTTTTTAACTTCAATACTACTTAAAAAATTCTCATTTGTGTTAACTAACGCTCTGTGACAATCTTAAAACAAATTGGATCGGATCAAGAGATTAGTTATGACTATTTTATAGTAGAACAAAACAAATAACATCTATACTATTAAATATATAAATAACACACACACACTTGTGAATAATTAAGATTCCTCATCATCTACAATTCTTATAATTGCAACACGGACTATGCATAATAACGACCAATCGCATCTTATCAATATATAGGCGATCAGAAACGAGCCAAGTTCAACTGGCGTCTAATAACATACCCTCATATAATTTACTCGTCATTAAATAAATTCCCATCAACAACAAGTCTTATATAGACGGTGCGAATGAAACGTGTATTACGGCAACGGTGTCAAGTGATGCAAAATGTCCAGATAATTGTGATCGGAGTCAAGGTTTACAAGTTGCTGTCATTACCAGCTTGGCCGGCAACGTGACGTGCTGAGCACCGGGCGTTGTTTATAAAGACAATAATAGCGTCTGTTTTATCAATTGTAACAAACCTTTTTTGTTTTTTATTTAATTTATTTTTTCTTTTTTGTCTTGTGACCGAGTGTATAGAGCTTAATCGGTTTTAAATTTCGAAATGTTAAGATATTGAGTAGAAATTGTGTAATACATCACTAAGTATAAAAAATAACGTTATAATTGAATTAATGATTGGAATAGAGAATACATTTAATGTCATGCTTTAAGTCGCTAGTTTTTTGTCGTTATTTTTTACAATTCGACTTCAAGTCTTTTTAAAGCACACTCAACACTATTTATATCTCCATCTTGCCCATGGACGTTTAACGAAATGCCTAAACTAAGAATATTTGTCAATCCTGTTTTAGAACTGTTTTTTTTTTCGTTCAAGTTATATTGTTGTGTGATTATTGTAATGTAGAATAATTTTATATTATCTTGTGAGATAATTAACAATAAAAGGAAATATTTAAAATTAAACACAAAAAAAATAACATGATATTTCACTTTAATTTTGTTGACGTTTTCATTTAAAATCCCAAAATTATCCCTATTTTATCGACACTTAAAGTAAGTTAATTTAAAAAACGCTGCGTTTTCACCGCATTCACTATGAAGGATGATAAAATCATAATTTATGACGCGTTAGTCAAGCGTCGCGACCTTGTGCGCGACCAGAGCGAATGAAAAACGTTTCTGACGGACCAGACATTTTATAAATTACTAATATATTTGATCGCTGCGATATTAATTCGAAGAGCAATTAAATGTTAGCTTATACGGTCTAAAGACATTAAAGTCATTAGTTGTATTGATGATTTTATAAATGTATCCTTGCTTAATTTGTATGTATATTTATGGGCATGTTATGCGGACGAATGAGGACCATGTTGTGAGAAAGGTTTTGAGAATGGATGTGGATGGATATAGAGGCAGGGGACGACCCAAGAAACGACGGATGGATTGTGTGAAAGACGATATGGTTAGAAAGAATGTTACTTGTGAGATGACGTCCGACAGAGAAGTATGGAAGAAGAAGACATGCTGCGCCGACCCCAAGTAAAATTGGGATGAGGGCAGGAGGATGATGATATTTGTATATATATTCATGTATAAATAGATCAGTTCAAGTCTTTAATAAAATTTATAACCCTCAAAACATTAGTTAACTAGTATAAAAGTATAATAATAGTAATAACATTAATGTTCTTTTGAATTAAATAAGTTTTATTATCGATTTCGACTCGATTTGATTCGAAAAAAGGAGAGCTCTATGTGTGAGTTTACACAAGCGCGACTTATTCTAAAAACGACTCTAATGTATTATACCTATTAGGTACTTTGAATTAGCTGGTACAATACTTTTAGAGACTATATATTTCAGTAAGAACTTATAGTCATAACAATTGTTTTTGTCAACTCGTTTGATTTTTAGTTCTATTTTTAAAAACCTGATAAGGAATAAAAAAAAAAATCTCGTCTTGAAAAAGCAATTAATGATAAGAAAAATAAACGATACAAATGACAGAAAATAAGAGACAATCGACGCCGTGATTTTGAAATAACTAGTTCTACTTTTTTTATTTAACCTCGTCATTGTTACATTTAAATATTTATTTATAATTAGCAACTAATTGATAAAACAATAATCCGAAGGTCCTGAAAACAATGGATCAGGATATATTTGATCTTTATCGATAATTAATTATATGGACTAATTATTCAACAATTATTCAATATACTGACAGTTTTGTGCGATGTTTACAACAACAATTAGATATACAAAACTTATCAATATTTTTAAAATAGCATATGATATTTTATAAACATTATTTAAATTAAATTAACGAACTGTACACTTATATCGCAATGCATATAAAATATTTACATTACGTTAAATATAAATTAAAAGAACTCGATGATATGAAAAATTATTCCTTAAAGTCCAAAATCGTCAAAAACAAATCAAGAACATAAATCATAAGATATATTCAAGTTCTCCAACTTGCTCACTTGGAAGCTGTATAAGGCAGTTATCAAAATACTACGTTAAGTCATATCAAAACGCTTTTGTTTCAAATCGTAAATAAACGCACCACAGTGACACTATTTACGACTGCCAGTCAACTCCTAACGATAAAATAGATATTCATATTTATTTACTTTGCAATATCGGATTATTCAAGTCCTTATTGACCTCACCACTCAATGCTGTTCGCGATTAATAACGCTACGAAGGAGAAATTATATAGTTTTATTTAATTATCAAAATATGACGCATCGTGTTTATTATTTAAATCATTGAAACTAAATAGAAAAGTTATATTTTTATTTATTTATAAAAAAAATATGTAATACAAAGTCAATAATTCAATATATTTATTTCATTTAGGTCCGTAATAAATTGTTATGTTTACGAGAAATTTTAAAGGTTGTCAGCCTTTAATGGGTGGTTATTCCGATGTACCGAGGATGCGTGTCACGTAGCGTTCCTTGGCCCAGCTGATGGTACGATCAGCAAGGCCGGGCCCCGACCTCGCGCGAGCGCACGACGCATCCAAATTCACTAAATATATGAATCACATAACGTTATATATGTAGTACGCGTATACAGTGGGCCGTATGCATATTTATTTTATTAAATACTAGCAATATATTCATCACATTACATCTTATACATAAATATAGACGTTGATTTGTCTGTTAGAGGTTAATAAACTTCTCCGCTGTTTCATAAAGCACCATCAAAGTTGGTGCGTATATATTTTTTTAATGAAGCAGTTTTCATGCTATCCGTTGTGTCGTCGCCAGATGGCGCTGCAGCAGTTTAACTTGCTATCCATTCAACCTGTACATATATATCAAGACTTGGTATATAATCAGCTTTTTTACGAAATAAATGCCAAACTCATTCTCATTGTAAGTGTAAAACTATTTGACACATAAGATACTATAGTATTTTCCAATCGAAGGAGGAATGAATATAAATACTTAGATTTTCTAATAGTTCTGCTATACTGTGAACTATTAACAGTTCTTGATTAATGTAACCTTATTTATAATACACCTCCATTAATTTGTCCTCTTGTGATTGGAATAGAATATAAAGAGAATTATTCAATTCATAGCATTTTTAAATTGTTTTGCCCTATACAATACTATTCAAGGCACTATCGTGTTTGTTTTTGGATTAGTACCATATACCAAAAATAATCACGATAGTGTCAACAACAGCAATATAATCTAATAAAAATCACATACAAACCATCATAAAAGCCGAGATTCACCAAAAGCTTTATTAATGTTTCAAGAAAAAAAAACATTATTATTAAATTTATATGTGGCAAATTATTCAGTTACATGTATATCCAACAACCAGAATTGGACCAGAATGATGGAATGAACTTCTAATTTTCTCCTCTAGAAGAGAGGAAACCAAACCAATGAAAAGAAACGCTTACGACACGAACATACAAAAACTAATAACCCGTTAAAGTCTCAGTGGTGGGCGAAGACTTCGTTTCCTTTTGTAAAGAACCTTTGGAGTTCCACCACGCTCCAATGCGGGATGTTAACAAAGAAACTCATTATAATGTATAGATTAATTTAAATCAATCTGAACACAGTCATTGCCTGATAAGTGTGATGTTAATAACAATCGAAGGGTTAATCAAGCAATTACAAACTTGACCTTTAACACATGTCTTCCTTTATGATCATATGATTGTGATTAGTTTATTTATTTATATTTATACTTTATTCTACACCACATGTTTAAAGAAATGAAATGTGCTTCCAACTGTTGACTGTGAACAATAATAATTCGAGGATACAATAGTTTATATTGTTAATTAGTAATTTATTTACTTTACTGTATTTGTAAATGTTAATTATATCCATAGTCGTTATAAAATAGATAAGTTAATGATATCTTAACTATCAACTGACATAAGCGACGCCATTTTTATTTAAAGATTTTTTACATTACATTAGCTCCTCTCCTCCTCTCTCCTCCTCTCTCCATTTGAGAAGGTTTGGAGCATATTCCAACACGCTGCTCCAATGCGGGTTTGTGGAAAACACATGTGGCTGAATTTCGTTGAAATTAGACACATGCAGGTTTCCTCACGATGTGTTCCTTCGCCGCCGAGCACGAGATGAATTATAAACACAAATTGAGCACATGAAAATTCAGTGGTGCCTGCCTGGGTTTGAACCCGAAATCATCAGTTAAGATGCACGCGTTCTAATCACTGGGCCATCTCGGCTCTCATTAAAGTTTTTAATAACCCTTATTATATAACTACTTATTTTGTATTGTTGCGCTTAGTAAGCGCTTCTCTTGTGTTAAGGATAAATAACACAGCAGATTATTACTAATAATTTTAAAAAAAGAACTGCTATTTTTTAAGGTTTGCTCTCTCAATTCTGTGCGTTTATAATAATATTTGTCACGCGTTAAACATATGTTGGATATAAAATACAATGAAACGTTCAACTTAATGCAACACCAAAAAGAGCCACTCGAGGTAATACTTCTTCAATAAAATGGCTTTATTTTAAGGACGCAAGTATATTAAATATGTCATATTTTAAATTGTTATCATAATATTCGTGTCGTATATTCATACTACTTTATGGCTTAAGTTATTTATGACTTCCATAGCAGGATATTGATTTTGCTAAGGATATTTAGTATAAAACTACTTTAAGTATTAAGTATATTTAGTATTTATTATTACAGAAATAAAGCTTCCTATTAAATAATACCTCATTACAATTAAAAATTCAATAATCAAGGAACGAAGCAGAACATTTACGAATAATTTCAATAAGAATTATACTTTTTCACTGTCTTGTTGGTTTTTATCTTCCTTTGACATTATATTCTATAAAAAGCATTAATGTAAATAATTCTTATATCAAAATATCAAAAAAAAAAAACTATAAATGATCATATTAAAGAGCTTGTACAATAATAATAAATATTGCACTAAGAGTCCTCGTTCTAATACTTCAAAGTTACTACGTCATTATTTAATGATTGAATCAATTCGTAATTATCATTAAACTCATAATTAATAGTTGTTTTAACGCATAAAAGTATTAAAAGTCGTTAAATAGTTGACATCAACTTTCCTTGTCATTATTTAACGAGGTTAAATAATTAAAGCTATAACCTTTTTCACCCTGAAGTATTTATTTCAGATTCTTTATTCAAATTTAAGAAACGAATAAACGTTCGTTAATAAAAAAAAAACAACATCATCATCAGAATATTCGAGAACAGTTTCTAAAACCTTAGACATAAAACGTATACCTAAAGATGCAGCGTGTTACGGAGAAGTTATTTGTACATAATATTATTACATAACTAGACTACTAATAAGCCTGAATTTCATGTTCTTGTCTTAAATAAATTAGCCGCGTGCAACGGAATTGTTGAAACACCTAATTGTTCTATTTGCCTGCTGAAAGCCCTTCAAATAGAACATGTACCGAAAAATGTCGTAAATAAATATAGATAATTCATATAAGTTCAACAGTGTTATGCAGTAATAATAGATAATTAATATTAATTTATAATTAATAAATTGAAATTATGAAAGGTGATTTATTGATGGTGATGATGATGATGATGATCGTGATATGGATGATGATGATTATGGATGGTGATGATTGATGGTGATTGGTATATGTACATACGTCATACATATATATTTAGTGTAGTGCTAGAAGCACAGTTCTGAAGTTGGCAAGAACAAAGACGTATTTTATTCAAGCTTGCTGTATATCTTGGCATACTATCAAATAACGCAATATATTGCAATACAGAGACAACAACAATTTATTTCTCAATCCGTGATGTTGTTCGTAAAAACAACTCCCTACTTTCCAAGTTCTAGACTACTTCACAAAATGTGCCATAAAGTCAAGTAAAAACCCGTAAATATTCCAATTAAAACCTTCCCTCTCTCGGTGCAGTGTGATGGATTTTAATGTGGCAGAATTTATTTCACGTAAAGAATTTGCACTGAACACGAAAAAATTCTAAACCGAAATTAAACAGAGATTTTTATAGCGGCCTATGGTAACTGTTTCAGGAGTTGATGGATATACTTTAAATACATTTAATAATTTAACAGGAATAATTCCAGCTAGAAAATTAATTTCCTTATTTAAACCTGAGAACCCACGATGACTGCCTACACTTAAATAAAAAAAAAATGTAATACATTTTTTTACATAATGCAAAAATAATTTTGGCAAACGATAAAAATGAAGATTATAATAAAATATTTGAATGATGTTTTTAAATTTAAACTTGACATTTAAAATTATTTACGGCCAGACTTATAATCGTTCGACTTCTACGAATGTGTGCCACCAGCATAACGATTAGGAGATAGAATATTGTTAAAACGTCGTAAAGAAATATTTAACAAAAACATAAAGCGTGAGTCAGATGATTTTTTGATCGTAGATAGAATTCGTTTGGCATTCAGCCGGACTGACACACGACTGAGGAATGAAACTTAAAATTTTATTTCATAAGCCCGCTTCAAATATTAAAACTGTTTATTTTTATATGTCAAAATCATAATCATATCATCTAAAATCGGAGGAAATATACCCTACAAATACAATTGTAGAGTACTTTGATGAAATTAAATGATTCTTTTAATAATACTAATCAGTCTCTACTTTTATATCTCTTTTTTAAATATTCTACCGCCAAACAGCAGCACTCAGTATTGTGGTGTTCCGGTTTGAAGGGCGAGTGAGTCAGTTTAACTACAGGCACAAGGGACATAACATCTTTGTTCCCAAGGTTGGTGGCGCATTGAAGATGTAAGCAATGGTGTTTATTTCTTACAACACCGTTGTCTATAGGTGGTGGTGACACCTTACCATCACGTGGCTCATTTGCTCGTCCGCCCAAATCAATCATAAAATAAAAATCTCACAGGATCTCATAGGGTCGATACATTTAGTTATTAAAATATATTATAGGTGGAAATTGAAATATTGTAATTTCAGCTTAAGCCCTTTTTACACTAAATTAAAAAAATAATAATTTGCACAAGCAAAGCTGAAATTAACAGCCAGTCTCGAATATTTATTAAGATTTATCACAATGCCAAGAAACTTGCAATTCATCGAAGTATAGTCGCCGCGTGATTCGTTAAAATTTTATACATTACGCTTAAGGGATATTCCACAAAATCATTTACAAAATAAGTAACAGTAATTCGCTTACGAAGCTTTTGTGTATTTAGTACAAATAAACTACGGATTTTTTAAAAAATAAAGTACGTTTTCTACTTCACTTAACAATGATGAATTCTAAATGTTTTAGGTAAAGCAGATTTTTTATTTTATATATAGTCAACACTAATGACTTTTTAGTTGACTGCACACTTTGGAAATGAAATGATCGCCTCCAGGCTGTTTCAAATAACTAAAATATAATTATTATTGTACATGTAAAATGGAAAAAAAAATATCCCGCTGAGTTTCTTTCGCCGGTTCTTCTCAGGTCCGAGGTGTTCCGAACCGGTGGTAGATTTTTGACTATCAATAAGTAAACTTCTATATTGAATAAAGATTTTTGACTTGACTTTGACTTTGAGTCGATTAGCACTGTATAGTTTCATCAAAGATGTACATGTTGAGGCTACAGCTTGACTTTTATCTGATAATTAACTTATTGTTGATCTATACTTAGAAACATCGCAGGCAATCAAATTTGATTAACCATTTACTGTTTCGCGTAACGCAAGTAGCTCAAGTGACACAATATTTGCAAAAAATATTATACCTACAACGGCAATTTCCTGATGTGTTTCTAAGTAGTATTTCTTATTATTCTTCAATTGAGAATATCTTATTTGATGCTTTAATATAACGATTAAATTAAAAATAAATATATATATGTTAATGAAGTAATTTTCATATAATTCAACCATGATATAAATTGCGTTTAAAATCACACTTATTCGTATATTATATTAAAATAATTAAACCAAAAGAAAGTGAAAATGGTCAAATCCTTAAGATTACTCAACCGCACAGAATATATGTGAGTATAAGATATTAGAATGTATTATCATGAACGATTTCAATGAAGCGGAGGAAACAGACGCAGGACGAACGACTTTACGTTCTTTGACACATGAGTTAAACATTTCATTAACACATGAGTTTAATACTATCAACTTTTTTCCTCCAGGTAAGAAAGAAAACCTATTAAGAACTCATTTGTAAAAAGGAACTTAAAATTTTACCCCGAGCCAGAATCTAAAGCCGTTTATATACACTAAAATACCAACTCGGTACCGATGAGAGAGAAATGTTGGTATAATTCGCTCAGTTACGGATGTCCCTGTTATAAGGAATTATAAATAAAAACTGGTGTTTTCTTAAAGTGCGGTGTTATGTCTTCAAGTTTGTTTAACTTGTACATAAACAATGGTTGTTTTTCGAGGAAGTTGTCAAAGTCAATGTCCTTGTGAGGAAAAACTACAATTATTCTACGAGTACGTACACTTGACCGACTTAAGTCGGCCAAGGAACAACTCGTAATGCGTTATGTTTATGCAAATCTTACGAACCTTGGGCGGAAAATGTTTCTGATCTCGTTCAGCATACTTAAATTAAAATCTTATGGTGTTCTTTTTTAAATATATATATTTTAGAATAAAAGATTATCATAAATATATATAATACTATCAAAGTGAAAATATATATTTTATACAATTAGTACAAAAACGCCTCTAAAGGCATACGTTAATTTCACATAAAAAATATCCATTACGTTTTGATTTTCCTAACAATTTTCTTACCAATAATTAAAAGAAAAGCAAATATTTGTTTCGGAGTATATATTAAAGAATCATTAAAAAACCTTACGTTCAGAGAGCTGACATAACATCGTGAGGAAGCCTGCGAGTGTCTCATGATAATCTCTCTCATTAACCACCAATGAGCATTGGAGTGGTGAGGTCGAAGCTCCAAAGTATCTCCTCAGAAGCCTTAAAATTTAAGGCTTTAACTCTATTGCGGAACATTGTACATAATAATGGTTTTACTACGAAACGCCCACCTTTACCAATCACACACCATTATTCAAACACAAAAACCATTAAAAAACCACAGACGCATAGATTTCCGAACATTATAGCCCCTCATGTGATGTCTACTCTTTTTTAAAAAAATGCTTATTCTCAATATAAAGTCAACAAACGCAAGTGAAAGGCACCTTCGAAACAAATATACCAAATCGACTTTTACTTCAGACCATGTCAAAGTAAGCTCACGTTCAATAACTTCTTAAAGTGTACATTTTATACATAATTGCTTACTGATACAGGGTACTAACTTTAATAGAACTATTGATATATCTGGTCGTTATAAAATATAAAATAAACACTATAATAAAACAGTACCTACCTAAGATTCATGTCCAAGGCAATCGTCTGTTTTAAATGATACGTGTTTTGTTTGCAAATGTTATTTATTTTACAGAGAATATTAACGGGGCGTTAAATCTATAGGTAAAGGGGAACCACTCGCTTTGGTTCGTACCTATTTCAATATCCGAGGTCACTTTATATCATCTGATGTGTTGATAACAATGTAACATGTTCACGTACGCAAACATATGGGTGATCGCCGAGTTGTGTTTGCATTCATTCAATTCGTTTGCCGATATAATTTTTTTTTTAAATTACATTTAAAATTAATTCCATTTTCAAACTAATAAGATAATAATAATCTTTGATAATATGCATGAAAAAATAGGATTTAATATTGATCTTTTGGATGGTTTAAGACAAATAATTACATAGGAAAATAAATTATAGATCAATCAGAATACCAATAAAATAATTGTCTGATACATATTACATGTAGTTAAACGAAATAAAACACAGTTTTGAAAACAGCTTGCGATTTCAGAGTTAAAATATCTTATCGGTTACCGTCACGATGCCCTTTGATAAGTGGCAACAGTTTGAGTTATCTCTTATCAGCTGTAAGGAAATGTAGGTACAAGGTTATAATGATGTAACATTTAGTTTCGAGAAATATAATCAAGATACAAAATATATTTTTAACTTAATTATAACAAAAACGTTATAGTTTAAAAATAGAATTCAATCAAAAACGTTTTTAACCGGCTTCTAACGGTTCGTAATAAAAACCGAGCCGAACACACAGCTAACTCTAAACTAGATCACTAACCATTTAAAACGAAACCTAAAAATACTTTGTACGTGGAGTAGTGAGTTAGTTAGCTACCCGGACGGTAATAATCAAAATCCAACCATCGACATAATACAATGTAATAATGAGAACTCGACATATAATGATGATATAGGATACCAAAAACAGTACCTACTAACATTGTATGACATAAATTTACCAATAGAACTACGGTTGAATTACTACTATAAATTATTTACTTGATTAGTAAGAAAAGGGGGTTGAAAGGAGACTTTGAAAAAGGGGCATAACCGTTGTTTAGCATATTCATAGAAACTTTACTTAATTTACATTCAAGGTTTCCCGATTTAATATATACATATAAAAGTTACCTCAAGTATATTCATTGCTTAACTCTTCCAAGAATACTCGCAAACATAACTATATATTTTATATATCTGTTGAATAGTAACGAAATCGACACGGGTATTTACCGCACATTATTTACTGAATATTTTTACTTCGAAACAGGTTCGATGAATTAAAAAAAAATACTATCTGAAACAACAAGCAAGTTAAGATCACATGAATTGACTACCTACCTTATTGCCTTGATATCATATTATGCGGGTTGAGGTTCTGATACACCTTTAAATTCTAACTTTCAGAAACGGTTTTCAAATAATAATTAATTATAAACTGTATTTTAAATGTAGTCGCTTCTAAATTATCCTTATAAAAACATTTATTGTTAAAGCATTGTTTTATCTTTACATGCATGTAATAAAATTTGAGTGTCTGTTTGTATATTAAAATATATTAAAATAACCGCTTATTACTAAATGCATATGTATGTATACACGGTACATACACCAAAATAACATTTTTTTTTCAATTTTTGTCTGTCTGTCTGTTTATTCCGGCTAATCTCTGGAACGACTGGACCGATTTTGACGGGACTTTCACTGGCAGATAGCTGATGTAATAAGTAGTAACTTAGACTACAACAATAACTTATTTGTTAAATTAAAATGCGCACGAAGTCGCAGGCACAGCTATTTATGTTTATAAATGTATATATTAAAAAAGGTATTAAGTAACTGACTATAAACTCAGATGATCTAATATATTGAATTATAATTGGTAGAAGATAGTTGTGTCGCAAGGACAAGAAAGAATATTGCGAGATTTTGTCATCATAGGGATTCCCCTTAAAGGTCAACTTTATCGAAACGTCGTCGGGTCAATTCATCATTTAATCGGTCATTCATTTTATAAATAAAAAGTATTTATTGTGTTGATACATGATAATAGTCTGACAGTGGGTCGCTTACAATATCTTTCACCGTGGTACCTTGCTTGGGTTCAGTTGAGCACAGCCTTTCGATCAGTTTTGAGCAACGATTCAAAGAATATTTTTTAGTTTTTAAATTCAAAATGTCAATCTATATATGTATTCTAGGACTATCTACTTGTTTTTGTCCATTGACATCTTATTTTCAAACGTAGCTAAAATTAGCACAAATGTATTTTCCCCCCGACTGTTTATACATTACATCAATTTTGGCAACGCCTCTTCAAAACAAACCGAATTGATAGTTAAAAATATACTCTATTCGTTTGTGATTAAGTCAGTTTTAGTGTAATCGATCAAGCATTGAGGCAGTTTAAATTCAAAACATGTCAGAGCTGATGGTTTCCAGGTATTTCGAGAAATTCGCACACAAAGAAAACATGTTTTGTTTCTGAAATTACATTTCTTATAATGTATTTTTAATCTAATTTTATTTTCGAAGAATAGTTAAAAAAAATATGATATTATTAACGACTAAAAAATAAAACTAAAGCATTCATTATATAAATTGCTATTCTGAGAAATATATATTTATACATAGAATTTATTTCTTATTGACTGCACAGATACATTCGTGTTATATCTGTTTCGTTCTGAATCATCGGAAAACTTATAGGGTTCTGCGAAATCGTCGTCGCGCTAATTGAGAAGTATTTACCTGTGTATACCTACTATTTAGAGCAAGATTGCTGTGAAGATTATATTATAATTATTAAATTTTGTATTATTATATTTATTTGTATAAATATCAAGATTTACCAGTGAGATTTGTTACTGAGACAGATTATAAAAAAAAACATCATAATCCACGGTAGCGGATGCAACGTAGAGAACCACGCCACGTAACACATAAAGAATGAATGATTTATTCTTTGTCCCATATACAATTTTAAACCATTCGATTAAGACATATTAACTTTGTTCATTGGTCCTTTGAAACACGTCACTGAATCACAATAGCTTAAATTCAGAATAGTTATTTGCGTCACCCAATGATTGATGCTCATATGTTGTTTGTATAATACCTTTATTAATTAACATAATCATTACGCATGTATGAGTGATTACTTGGTACAGTTTTATAAAGAATCATCTATATATAGATAAGTATCACCCACATCATATATTCTTTTGCCAAACAGCAATACTTAGTATTATTGTGTTCAGGTTTGAAGGGTGACTCAGCCAGTGTAACTACAGCCACAAGTGACATAACATCTTAGTTCCCATGATTGACGCACTGGCGATGTGGGGAATAGGTAATATTTCTTTCAGTGCTAATGTCTGTGAGCGGTGGTGACCACTTACCAACATGTGATCTAAACGTCTGAACGCCAACCTTTAAAAAAAAATTTATAATAATACGCGATATCTTAGGTCACTTCCGGTTTGTGTCATAAGAAAAAAGGTAACATGTTTTATTTATCATTTTTTATAAACAAGTAAGAGTGGAATCACTAATAAATATTTATCGGATTAAAATGAGACAAGCATCTGATGTTGTTTCTGTTTTACGCAATAATGATTTTCATACGCGGAATGTTACTGTTGGCCAACATTTAAAAACTAGCCAGCTGAAATGTTCTTCATCTCGTGTTCAATGATGTACAATCCAGAAAAAAACCACGAAGTACATGGTGGGTTGGTGGATATATTTACTAGGTGGAGTTTCATGGAATAATCTAGAAATCTTAAAAGAAAATGAGTCTTTTACGAAACAGTGGGACGTTTACTATGTTTTTTAATGTACTTAAACCAAACACTTATATAAACACGAATATAAAATGATAGCTTACGTGTAACAACAATATAAAAACAGGTATATATTTCTTCAAACTAGTTGTTCACTCTCTATCAAAAAAACTATACTATACTCAAAATATATAATATAATATATAACTATACTCAAAAAATCTATAAATGTGGTATTTATTGAACTTAAAAAAAATAAAGTATTTTAATACAATATTACGTATTTAGATCATATTGTTCCTAGTCCGAACAGTATTCTAAATTTCAGATCAATCATTTGTATGACAAGTTGAATATGAAGTTTCAAAGTGTGACTCACACATACAAACAGGTTATGTTAACTTCACTTGTCTGTATATGTGAGTCACACAGTATAAAAGTTTGTTAAAAGCAATTGTATGCTTTCAAGTACAATGATAAAGATTATTTTTTGTGTAATTTGGATATAAATATATATGTGTATGTAAACTTTACGTTATATTGGAATGTATTTTATCCGTAATAAAGTAAAATCTAATTTCATCAAAAACACTCGCTAAGATTAATATCTTGAATTTATAATTAATAATATATAGAAATATGCACATATTCTTTGGTAGGAGTTCTGTTATAAAACTATTTACACACACACACACGTATGGATTCAACAAACGTACTTATAAAATATCTCTCAATTTAGATTACACTAAGGAAGCAAATGTTAAGAGCTAAAAAAGAGAAGCGAGCAGCCACATTTATTCATTCGTATAAATTAACGGAACAGCACAATACGGTACGGTAGGCTACATCGTATTACAAGTTTTTATTCGATACAGTCTACGGTAAAAATTACAAGCGATTTTTTAGCACGTGGCCGTGTGTACGTTTGCAAACTTTTTACGTCGCTCACGAGATAAATCGCACGTTTGTTCCACGTTATCCTCATGCCGTCTCGCTCGCACAACTCGGATGCTAAAACGATACTTAATTGCATCGCATTCTATTTTTATCGATAATAGCATGTGTCATATTCTTATCTATTTAATCGATCTATTTTGACATTAAGTAACTTAATTACATTTTCAATTAAGTTTAATAAATTGATTAAATTTTTCTCATGTCATCACTAAATTTATTTCAGTACATTGTATAAAATGATAATATAATAAAATTGTTATTTTTTTTTCTTTATAACATTTAACTACGATTAATAATTGAAGAGGTTATTTTATAATATAATTAAATTAACAAACTGTGACGTATTAACAATTCAACGATAGACTGTCTGGCGACATACGAGGTCAGGGATCGAATCCTTAATCGACCATAGAGGCGTGGTTCTTTCACCTATTCCTCTGATCAAATATAGATATATACTAAATCTTTGACAGTAAATAAGCAACACTTTTATATTGATCTTCTACGATATACTAATTTCGTTGGATAGTTTTACCTAAATCAGGTCCAATACTTCAACGTTTATAATTGTTTAAGAAAGATTAAGACAGAAACGAACGTTGATACTGTTAGATGGACTTCAGCATCAACATATTTACTTTAACATAGTTACTTTATATCATTTATTATTCATATATCTCATTGTAGTTTATTAATAGTATGATAAGTTATTCGTAGGTAGTATCTATCACAGTACACATCGTTTTCAATTGAACAAGGGTGCAAGAAGTATTCTAACGATCTCTCTACCCAAATAAGATTTTTAAGAGATTTTCTGGGGCTTATCACCGACAGTCCAAGACTTGACAATCATAGGCGAGGTGTTCCTCAATTCGCGGCGCCGTATATTTTTTGTACCTCCTGCACGATCGATCAAAGCGGGCCTGTTACTCCAGATAGTTTTAGTATTATCTGTGTTAGTAAGACTTTTCACTGGATATTAATACGTCATGAAAGAAGGTTTGAAGCTAATTCTACCACGCTGATCAAATGCAGGTTGGTGGATAGACATGTGACAGAATTACATTGAAATTACACACATGCAGATTTCTTCTTGAAGTTTTCATTCACCGTCGAACACGAAATGAATTTTAAACACAAATTAGGCACATGGAACATCATGGTGCTGGTGCTTTTCTGGTTCGAAACCATAATCATTGGTTAAGGTGCACGTGTCGTAACCACTGAGATATCTCGGCTCATGATCTCAGTACTAACGTCATAAAAATATAATCAATATCAACACAATGGCAATGTGGTTTTATTATTTATTTTATTATTGAATATTGTCGTTATACATGCCTAACAGTGATATATTAATATTAGAGACGTATCAATATTTTTCTTTTAAAATATAAAGTGCGGAGTTTATTATTAACAAAATACAAAAGCATATAGTACCTAAGAATACCGGCATATCCGTAGAACTTTGTCCCATAACACAATAGTTATATATGCAAATGTTAGCATAGTTATAAAACATTTTATTGCCATTTTAATACCGACGTTTAACTGTTTTTCTTAAAACATAACATGAGGACTAGACACTTATTTTTAAAGAAAACTATACTTAATAATAAATGTTTAATTTCATTGGAATAGTTGGAAGTTTTTATTTGGATTTACTTAATTTATTATAATCTTAGTCTTTCATCCATTGATTCGTATATTATTTTTTATAATAATATCACGTATGTTTTGAGATTTATTTCGTTTAATATATTGTAATAATTTAATAAATTTTACATTAATATCTTGAACTATTATTGGTTTCGTATTATTAATAATAACGTTTGTTTCTTCTTAATGCGATTTGCTGGAAATATAAAAGTAGCTTCCGTTATTAATTTAGAAGTCAAAACGTAATATAAATAAAATAATGTTTACGTATTCCATTTTCAATGATTTAAGAACAACATTTAAAAAAAGATGTGACAAATAAACGCCTTCGTGTCATTATCGGTGCCACAGGTATCAGTGTTGTGTACCATGACGTCACCGAGTTAGTCGCTCGATTGATACCATTCGATTCTGAATTATCTTGATTTGAACGCGTACGAAATTATCCACTTCGACCTTGAAAACTGTAATAATACAATTGTTTTAATATAAACGTTATTCTCATATTTTATATTCTGTAATGTTTTTATTTTATAATATACTCTATTACATTAAGTTTATTCGATTTAAATTACCGACTAAATAAATTGTGACAACGATTTTTAACTTATTAACGCGTTCGTGGAGTCGCCGCGTGCGTTATGTTGTAGTTAGTTTCTAATAAAAGCATTAAATACATCGCACATTTCTCCAGCATTATCATATTAATTGCTATCAAAATTCAATTATTTATCATATTACATCATTGATTTCAAATATTAATCAGAAAACTATAACAGTGATTCATTGATATTCTTAATGAATGAAAGTAAAAGTAGTTTTGACTAACATTACTAAATATTTTAAAGAACATTTTCCTTGACAAAGTGCCAACGACACGAGTAGAAACTAGAACTGGTCTTTCATAATATTTCCCGAGATGCACATTCCACTGTAACACACACGTCATTACTATGCACATAAATGAGTGTGTACGAGTGTTTTTTTAGATGTGTGCGCGAATCGACCGCGGGGGAATCCCACTGTGTAAATTGCTGGCATGATATTTAGGGTTCTTTGAAACGATATTTTGTTGATTAATATTACAAAAAATATAATGGTACTGGAATTAATATTATGCACGGGTAAATCGATCGATCGATCCGATGTTTATATTCCTTTTTGCCTTTTTTAATTTTTATTAGTTTTATGACTTACCTATCAAGTTTTTATATTTTAATTATCTTAACCTGTTTATTTGTGTGGGTATAATCTTGCGATTGGATTTTAAATTTAAATCAATTCCACCTAATCGATTAAACTGTAAAACTGACAATACAATTCAGTATACCATATACCTACTTCTTTCAGTATGTATTATTAATGTTGTTTTGTGTGAGTAACATATACCTATAATATATGTGTGTGTGTTATCAATTTAACGTTTCCATTAAAAGCTAGCAGCTAATCTATTTAACTATTTAACAGCTAGGACAGTGGCTCGTTTAATTATTTTCTACATTTTTAATCAACGCTTCTAACGTTGTGTCACTACAAATATCACACGTGTGAGACAGACGAAGTCTTTCTTTATATATATATATATATAAATAAATAAAATATAAGATTTCGTTATATTATATAAATATAACGAAATCTTATATTTTATTTTTAATTTATTACTCACTTCTAATGATTTATAAGTAAGTTGGAAATTTTAGCCCGTATTTAGAACCAATGGTAGTCCAATAATTTATAGAAAACTGTGTTTGCTGTATGAGATTACAGCAAACACTTTACAAGATTTACGCGTCATTAGAAACTAAAGTATATATGTAGATGTAGTTTCAAGTATCGACTCTTAGATAGAAGTTTTGAGATCTCTGACATAACATACCAAGTTTTTAAAATTTATGAGTTCTTCTTGCATAATTCAATATCAAGATATTTCAGTGACATATTTTATCATAATATATTTATTACAAACGAAACAGTACTCAATTAGTAGTTTACTGTTGAATCCGTGTTATAATTTTTTTTTGTGTGTTTGATTTTTTTTTTTATTATTATATTCTGAAAATCTGTTTTTTTGCAGTAGAAAACTATTGCCCAAATGTAACATAGCTATAGACAATTTTAGTTTGATCGTCGAAAAAGTTATTTTATTTTACTTTAGTATATCTATAACTTCTTTTTTCTAAATCGTGGTAAGCAGACGAGCAAATGGGCTACCTTATGGTAAGTGTTCACTACTGCCAATGACTTTAGTGCCCTAAGAAATCTTAGACAAGACAAACTAAGATACCTTCCTTATGCTTATTTTGCGGAACACAGATTATTAAGTATTGCCTCTTCGTGGTAGAACATATGAATAGTTATTAGTAGTTTTGGTTGGTTGGCTACCCAGGAGAGCTAGCACAAAGCCTTACCACAAAGTGTACCAATGATAATTTGTACATAAGTTTGTGTTGTGACAGACCTAACACCGTGTGTTTGGCAAACGATCTTATCAAACACACAACAATTATTATATTATATTGTATTAAAATAACATTCATTTACTATATAACAAACTAGGCCAAACGTCGTAATGCGTATTTTTCATCCCACAAACTAAGAGAATAAACGAGGGAAAACAAAGAAAAGTGAGGAGTGTTCGCAGAAGACGCTCGACCCGCACCCGGATGAGGGAGTCTTACTAATCAATATAATAGAGGCACTATGAGAAAAAAATATATATAGGTTCCATCAACGCACAATTTTCCAGACAGACGAATATCGACCTTATTCGGAACGAAATGGAGTCGACTATGATTGTATCGCGGCAAACACGAGGCTGCCCTAGTTATAAATAGATTTTCACGAAAAAGAAATGTTACAGGGACTTTGGTGCAAGCGTTCCACAGAGTAATTTATAACAGAGTATTGGAATTATCTTTGTTCGTGATAATTAATTTTATTGTTTGTAATAAAAAATCTCATTGTTTTCTCTTAATTCAAATTAATAATCGTAGTATTTTTTAAGACGACTATAATTTTTTTGTATAATTATTTCAAGCAATTTACCATTTAACACGTTTAAACTTTTTAATGGAAAATAACATTAAACATACGATTGTTATTCAAATAAATTAACCATTTATCTTTCGGTTAATTATATACCGGATGGACGTACCTATAATATGTTTTGTAATATTAATTAATGGTTTGTTGTTGCTACATTGTTAAATATTAATTAGAATTAAATTCCTGTCGTTGTAAATAAGGACAATTATATGCCTCGAAACTTATCACCTAAGGCGCTGCATAATACCCATAACATGTATTGAATTTGAAGTTTTATTGAAGTATAAAATATTTTTAAAAATTTACTTAAATGTTATATATCACGTATGTATTACATAGTTATTAATATGAATTTATATATTTTTTTTACAAAACTAATTAAATTATTTAACAAAATAGCGTGCAGCCTCTGCGCACAAACTATCCTTGCTCTAATTTCTCGGGACCACACTCTCACAGACACAATTAAGGCGCGTACACGAGGGGGGAAGGAGAAAAATGCGAGAAAAAATCGGAAGCTGCGACACGTGACTGGAAGCTTCCCGGCCGTTGCCATGGTAACGGCAGGGCTACATCGTTTATTTTTGTCCGTGCGTAGCGAACGGGGGCGTGCGATTTTTCTTAACCTTTCAAATTATATATTATGTTTGTTTGTTAATCAATTATTTTATTATCAAAATCTAAAAAAAAAACAAATGTTATTTCCACACAAACATATATTTAAATATTAATAATAAATTCAAATTTTTTATATATCATACTAAATCAATGTCAAAATATAATTTATTGAATTATTATATCACCAACAAAACATTTACTAATACAATACAATACTGACACTTGTCAAGTTAATTGACATCTATGAATCGTCATGTATTGAATCAAATGTAAAACTTCCACCATACAGATTCCATCCAGAAGAACCGGTGGTTTTTTGTTTTTCATCTTTGAGTTTAAACTCAATAAGAACTTCTGTAATATGCTTCATTCAATTACGAATACTTTAAATTAATATGACAATAATTTGAGCCAAACAAATTCTTTTTTATTCAACGAAGCTATTACAGTATCATTCGCGCAACCGCCTATTAAGTTTCACATATGAATACTAACACAATCTTAACATCAGAAGTGACTGGAAATAACCATGTACGTAAGCGAACATGAACTTAAAAAACAATTTGAAATATTATTATGAAAAATCTGATGTTAGTTTTCCAAAAGAGATCACGCACACAGACATACGCAAAATAATAAAAACCACATTTAGTTTTTCAATTAGCTTTTGTTTATTACTGGTGTAAACAGAAGAACTAATAACTATGCCATTGTATTTTTATTAACATATAGTTGCTATATAAAGTTGTTAAGTAATATTTAAACCTAAATAAATTGCGATTTTTATTCTATAGAGCACTAGGTGTTCGAAGTGCGCAATAAATGCACTCATAATGATAATTTGTAAAAAAAAAATCATATAACTTATTTTTCAGCGAAAACCGAGTGATTTCGGAAGTCCATGCTCCCACGTGTACGCAAGGAAGCGCAAGACGGAAGCGTCCTTGAGGCTGCGTAGCAACGAAAAAATCTATACCAGTGCAGGGAACCGCCCTCATGAAGCACTACTTTATTCTTTTGTTAAACATTATTAAAACTTAATCAATTCTTATTTGATTTAAATCAGACAATTTTCATTTTTAAATTTAACGAAACTTTTTTGGATTGTAGTTTTTAGAAGATTTTTAATGTATCATATGAAATAAACTTTGTATTCGTTTCTTAATGTTATTCTTAAATCTTATGAAATAATTTTAGTTACGATAAAATGCAACAATGGCATTGAATCTGAATTCTAATACGAAACTCTTTAGAAATACTTCCTGTATCATAGTTTAAACAAGATTAAAAATTATACTATGAAATAATACTATCAAAAACTTTTATTTAACAAAAATATATATATAAATATATTAACGTGTCTATCAATAATAATTGGAATAAAGATAACAATATCTTATAAGAAGTATGTACTCTTAAATAAAAGCTCATATAAGAAATTATACAAAACAATAATACTGTCGGTACCCATTCTTAATCAATTATTGTTTTTCTTAATCATACAAATATATTTTAATTATATATTAAGAGTTCTAAAATACATTCGATTAACAATTCAATTTATCGGACTAACATTATGTTGCTAATGTTGAGAGCATTTAACATAAAAGTACGTTTAATACGAAGTATGATCCCATAGAAGTCATCGGAAAGTGATTTTATAGCAGTCACCCCCAGAGGGACTGGTAGGCTTTGAATTCGACTATGAGAGGAGCTATCTCAAATAAGAATAAAACGATTGAAATCTTCATATATTTTACTTAGAGGGTGGATGAGACGAGATCTTGAAATTATAAGGGAGTATTTTAAATACTTTACCCAATGAGAAAATAATAGTTTTTTTTATATAAATGAACGGGCCACCCAACCTTGTGCTTGTAGTTATACTGGCTCACTTACCCTCAAGCCAAAACGTGTACTATTAGTAACAATACTAAGTACTGCCGTTTGGCGGTAGAATATCTCATGAGTAAGAGATATTTAACAAACATTAAAATATAGGGAACATAAATTCGAAGAGTTAAATCTTCATTCAATATTTAAGCTAAATTATTACAAAAACCAATACATAGTATTCACAATACAGAGACAAGCCGATTTCTCATCAAAAGCGGGCGTGAATTAGTCAATTGTATTGGAGGCAAATAAAAAATCTTCATGTTCACGATGATAGCAAGTTCAAACGTAAGGTTGCATCTGTCTAATTTTAATGAAATCGTCTGAGTGCCATAATTTTTGTATCATCCACCAATCCGCATTAGGGCAGTGGTGAATTAAGTTTATAATCTCATCAAAGATATTAGAAGCCTTAGCCCATACGTGGGAGAGTTAAAATCTGTTACTACTTTTATCAATGAGAATATTTTTGCTATTAAAGATTACTTGTGTTACTTCTAAACGTATTATATAATATATTATAAATAACCTAAGACTGACAAAATACGTATTTTGTTAAAAAAAAAATTAAGTTACATTATTTGTTGGTCGTACTAGAAAACGATGTGACTTAATTTTTTGAAGTCATGAGTTACCATCACACAGACAATGTTAGATAAATATTTGCAACAAATTACTTCTAAATTTAACAAAAAATCCAAATGAAGATAAAAATCATCAATTAATACACGTCTCGAGAGTTAGTGAATAACAAAACGAATGGAAATACAAAAAAAAATCACAACGTATATAATCTTAAGTAGTTTGTATATATTCTGTGAATTGTTTTACTTGCAAACCGGTCTCATACTCAACACTCGGTTACTCAGTTAATAATAACACATCGTCCGTATATTCTTGATCTTTTCAATTATACTTTATGGTATGTACGTTTTTTGCTTAACTGCCGAGATATTATTATGATATTTATATGTGTATGTATATCTATAATATTTATGTTTACCACTAACATAACCTAAAAATCTTTGGCGTTTTATAACTTATAACGTCGGTTTTACAAGTTTTCCGTAATATGACAGTGGCTGACATTTTAAGACGAAAATTCTGTTATACAACTTGATTCATATGTTTGCGAGTCAGCTGTTTACGAAACATATGTTGTTTTTTTTTATTTGTTACCATTATATACAATATTTCCAGTAAATAATGGATTATAATTTATTTAACTGTTACCAGAAATGCAATCCTGCGTCTCTACAAATAAGATTATAGTTAGATATTTACAGCGTCAGAACGTCAAATGATCGAGGTCTAATAAGAATTTTAAAAATGTTTCAATAGTTAGATCTCCAGTACAATATAAGTTTCTGTTTCTTGTAAGATAATGACAAAAGTAAGAAAGATGTATATACACAAAATTATATACAGCGTGTTCAGTAGAAACTTATCGTTTAAACATTTTAAGACCTAAATATTATTTAATCCGTGTCAACAAAATAGTTTCAAATATTTACGATATGGAAGGCAAATTAGAATCTTTATTATGAAAACGAACTAAACGACTTCGCAACGATACGAACCCTAAAGATAAAGCGATAAGGGTCATAATAATAATTGCCACCTCCACTCTGAACGACGCAATAATGATTGAAGTCAAACAACTTCTAAGACTAAGCTGCAGTTCTGTCATGTAAAATATACTTTAACACTAGGGCTATAGAGGTTAAATAGTATGCATTCAAAATTTGCAAGTTAACGTGTGAATCAAGCAAGGACAAAGCCGAACCAGCAAGGTAAAGGTAAAACATAAAAACATGTGCTGATCTGCTTGAGAGCACAGACCTCACACAAAGAGGCGATATAATTTTTTTAACGTATTAAATTATTTTAAAACAAAGATTTTTTAATTATGAGTATTCAATTATAGTACACGTATTTTTTATGATTACAATGTAATAGCACATTTGTTAATCAAAAAAGAAATTTTAATAAAATATATATTCATCATACCACGTTCAATTTAACACTTGGTCAAAAATTTCGTTAAATTCAAATGAATTTAGTATACGAATTAAAATATACGATTATTTCCGTGTAGTTAGAAAGTCTTATAACTATGAGTTACATTCGTTAAAATGAGAAACATCATCGTATATCTATCAGAAGTAAGCACGTTATTCCTAGTACACATAGAAAATACCTACGGTGTTATTATAGTGCATGTTTATCCTGTTCTCAAAACGTGTAAAGAACGTGACTTGCAATGATCTAATCATAATTGATGTAACCTACGCCAACATAATATATATTGTTATGTGGAAAAGTAATGAACAATTAAAATATATAATAATGATGGAGTATATTTTTCCAGATCTATATGAGAATTAAGTGCTGTACGAATACAATGTGATTTTAAAATGAATAATGTTTATATAATAAAAGATGCATTAGCTGAATTGAATATAACGCCGTTTTCTGACCACATGATCCCAGGACCAGTCAGCAAAGTCACATTGACCGCCTCGCTCTGTTTTTATTCGGATGCTTCGAGGAAGGTCATATTCGAAGACGCTGAGAATTTAATAAAATTCTAAATGTTTGTTGCTATAAAACACATTGATACTTAAACATAGTTTTTTACTTGACTTTTTATTCTATATTATTTTATAATTAATCACGAATATCATTTCGGTAATAATAACTATATAAATTTTTAAACTTGTATATTTATTAAAAGATTTAAATGTCAGACAAAAAGTCATGATTTGATATATTTTCGTATGAAATGTTACAAAAAAGTCTATAAATAAATAAGTGCGCGTTACGAGTTGCAAATGACCTAATTCCAAATGATAATGGTGTGCAATTAAAATTCTCCGCACTAGCCTTTCAACACGATCATATTACACCGCACAGAGCAAGAAGCAAACATGAGAAGAATCGATAATAAGCCAATAACGTAAAAGAGTATAGCGTTATGTCTTAATATTATTAAGACATCGAATATTAACTTATGGGTCATAAGAGGAGACGTACCAATAGGAGAAAATGTGATAATCGTATCTCTAAGCAATAATGGAAGATGAGCAAGCAAATTGTCTTGGCGATTATGATACTGATGAAGAGATGGTTGTTCGATTTGATTCCATTTAAATATATGGTTTCCATTAACACGTCTAATAATATTTACACGATATATTTTCGACCGCTGTGTTGATAACAACGTCCCTTGTAATTTGTTTTTATAAAAACATCATAACAACTATCTCTTAACCGTTTTATTAAATATGATTTGCATTCTGGACCATCGATCTTTGAATATGAAACGAATATTTTAGTAATTCTGTCGTGTACTTGAGAAATTAATTGAATCAATTTAGGTAGATAAGGTTGCATCGATTCTTTTCTCATTAAGAACTTTCCACTCATTTTAATTAATGTATATTTATATCGATTTTCAGTTGTTTAATGTAGCCTTAATTCTCAATTCTTCGTCTGGTAAGAATATTTTACAATTTTTAGTAACAAATTTGTCATCATAAAAAAAAAAAGTTTTGTTTGCATAGTTTTTTTTTACTTTTAATACAGTTTGTTTTAATCGTTAGCCTAACTACTGATTACAATTTTACTAAATTTGAACTGAAATAAACAAACATCATATAATATTAAGTACTTATTAATTAGTACCATTAACGCTGTAGAAAAATGTGATTAATGATTTGATAAAGATAATAAATTTATGTAATTAAGTATTGTTATTTATGTTTTAAATATAATGTATACCTGGCATACCTACCTATCTGCATTTTATGTAGTTTTTATTTGATTACTCATGGTACTAATACGTAGTAGTGCATTTTTACATTGTACAATAACTATTTGTACTTTTATGAGACAATAGAACAGAAGTAAACCTTCAAACGCTAATGATCAATACGTATTGACATCGTATAGTTGAGCTGTAAAACCGTTTATTGGCGTTCGCCGATCCACGTGACTTGAGATGAGATAAATTATGGATGAACGGCGGAGATTCAACCGACGACAAATATCCAAGTCACGACATTTCATTTTTTTTGTAATTTATTATACGATTAATTATTATTTATCTTTATTTAATTAAAAGTTAAATGTAAACATAACTTACCTAAACTTTCCTTGCGAGTGATCTTCCCATTTGATGATAGACGGGCAGTACTTTTCGTCAAACAAGAGATTCCGGAGAAACTCTGGCACGGACACGCTTCTAGGGCGCTTGCATACTTTTCTGCCGCTGCCTTTAGGTCGTCCGGGTGGTCTTTTAAACATTTTTCTTTTCTCTTCCTCGTCACCAGATTTGCTACCATCACTACCGTATGAACACTCCGGCGATGCTGTTTCCGAGGAACGAAATACATCCTCGGCATCGTCGCTAGAGTCGGCAGCTTGAAACAAACTAATGTCATTTGGCTTATATCCCGAAGCATATAACCTGTTTTTATGATCCAAAGAGTCCAAATCTAACACTGTCTTCACTGGTTCATTACTCTGGTACGGATCACTCTCCGCGTATCTAAACACTGACGACTGTCGGAGCATATCTTCATTTAAACGATTCTGCAATTTGTCGAAAATTGTGTCACCTATCCTTCTTGATAGATTAGGATCGACGCTGGGATGAGCCATTCTCTGTTGGACTTCTTCTCGTCTCATATTTCTCAGTTCCATACCTGGGACATTGAAATTATAAAACGGTACATCATACTCGCAGAATCCGTGGGTGACGGCACACTCTATTATCCAGGATACAGTTTCATTGTCATTCCAGTCGATGACCATTTTTTGCTTCCAGTCCTCGTGACGGTACTCGCGGGAACTAACGAGGTTGTGGTAAACGTTGGCGGCGGTGTCAATTTCTGGTTCCCCATACATTTCGTAATTATTGTAGTAGTTTCCGTATATGTGAGAAGGGTTACCCTTTTTGAAAACTTGGAAATCATCAAGACGCGCGGGCGCCGGTGGTGTGGGAGGCAGATAGAGATCGCACATGCTTTGATCGTAGGGACGCGCGTAATCAATCATGGCTGCGTGCGGCACTGCCGGCGGTTCGCGACGGAATGGGCGGCAGGCGTCGAGAGCGCGTTATTCATACTACGTTATCCAAAGTTGTTTGTTTACACGCGCTCCCCGCGTTCGCGTCGCGGCTGCGTAGCGTGCTTGGTAGTAGGGCGCGCTTTTCTTTGTACTACGTTGTTTATATTTATAAGAGTACTTAGACATATTGATAGTGTTGATATAGTTTTATCAACAGCCCTATTAGTATTGATCTTGAGCAATCGTTTTCTTTGCGCTTGCTTAATCCTTTAATAAGTAATCTATAAATATAACGTTACCCTGTGGTAAATATTATTAACGTATTCGACTTGAAATTTCAATATTTTAATAAATTTATTATTTAACAAAAACAAAAATATTTTAATAAAAACAATAAAAATATTATCCTTTCAAATTTTTTTTATAATTATAGCAATATTGCTCGCCGCCGACAAACATTGTTAGAAATGTTAAATATTGCTTACGTCATTGATGTACTGCCAACATGACGTGAAATAAGAAATCATGAGTCTCTGACACCCAATGCATAGAATTGCACTGGCTCAGTTATTATTTAAAACTTACTGTTTGACATAAAAATAACTGATAAAGAAGACGTAGTGGTACCTTGATAAAGATTACTTATTAAGTTACTTGACTGGTGTTTTCTACCACACTTACGCAACTGTAACTCTACATTACTCTACCAGAACGGTTAATTAGTTATGGCATACTTTTATACTACAGGAGAAAGAAAGTGATTACAAATAAATAACTCGGACAGTTATATTAAATATGTAACTCTTAACAAATATATTATTATATAACAATTAATTCTTATATAATAAATTACAATAAAAAAAAATAATACAAATGTCAGTGGTAAAATCTTTACGTCACGACATTTTTCCGTTTTTCCAAAACGTAACAGAAAAGGATAAACGTAACATTTGTATAAGGAAAACTACACTAACGAACACATACGTCGACTCTATTAAGTGCTTATAAACGTTTAATTAAAAAATATATTTTTTTATATTGTGAATCTTTGAAATTATTTAGTACCTTCCTTATATATATTTTATAACAACCTCCTTAGGTTATAAAGCTGTCGTTTCCGAGTTATTGTGAATCTTGTTTCAGGCCAAAAAAAAAGTTTTCATAATCTCTTTTCAAATTCGCAAGAGCAACGTAGAGTTTTGTGATTGGCAATGGTTCACACCTGTACCTCAGTAGGCAGGTAAAGCCGTTGGTCTTGGGCGAAGCTATTTCTGGCCATTTTGATTTTAGTGTTTCATAGGAATAAGTTATTTAAATAGTCGTGCATGTGTGCTCTGTGCTATTTCTCGAGCAATTAACTAGTTTGAAGAGAATGGCCGAATTATCATGGGTTTTTCTGTCAAGGAATTCTCAGTAGCATCTCAAAAAACATGTTTGGCGTACTTGGGATCCAGTATAGTTTTAATCTTTTAATTCGATTTATGAAAATCAGCCTTATCGATCACAAATCCTAAATATTGAATCTTAAATCGTTCACATTTATCCTGTTTCAACCTTAACCGAGCATCTTGTAACCTACTCAAAACGAATACCAATTGTTTCAAACGGATGGTGTTTGTCGATAATGTAATTAATGTATCATCAAAGAATGTATACGTTCCCTGAATGTCCGATAGTTATTGGTCCATAGTGCGCTGAAAATGAGTGGAGAGGTCGCTGAAGCGAAATCTATTCTATTAAAACGAAATAGTCCCTGATGTGTTGATACATCCTCCCCAGGCCTTTGCTCGGCCTTATACCTCTCAGCAAAAGTAAACTGAACTAATATTTTAAATATTTCAAGACTAAATCTTTTAGGACGCGGTAAACGTCTTCAAAAAAAGCAGTCAATAAAACTGCATAAAGTATGACACTGCACTTATCCATACGATTCGTTGATATTATACAATATATAGCTGTACAATATTGCTTGAAACGACTGTTTAAAATACTCTACTCTTGCGTGCAGTGAACAACCATGAGTGTATCGCCAAACATCGTAATAGCGCCAGCATATGCCATTTTTCTAGTTTCTTTTTAGTATCGTATTCACACACAAACTCAAATTACAATAATATGCGTGGATTTTGTTGCTTACGAAAGTGTAGTGTTAAAAAATAAAACACGGACTCAATATTAAAGTTTACTGCTCAGACACGACCAACCGCCAAACATCCTTTTTAAATAATACCCCCATTACATACACTATAACAAGGTATTGATCAACGGTACATAATACCTCAAGTCGCCTAACGTCGGCTTATAACTCCCAGATCCTGATAACTGGGGAGGAAATATTGTAAATTCTCTGGAACTAGGTGTTTTTTAGCGAGGCAGACAAGTTAATTGGTTTATCTGATGGCATGTGGACACATTTTTAGTCTAGATGTTTCTTAATATTAGAATAGGCCAAAATAAAGTATAATCGTCGTCTAGTATACGAACATACATTTTTCAACGATCGTCCATAGTTGAAAAACGTATTTAAGCTAGTTTTGAATATTAAAACATATATTGTGTATTGTTCTAGAACAAACGACAATCTGAAAAGGTTAATTGGACAAAGTTGACGATTAACGTATGTACATACGTTTCATAAAACACAAATCACATTTGCACTGAAACTTCAATGGACCGAGTTACTTTAATTCGTCACGTAGAGGTGTATATTTCGCCTCGTCATCAAAACAACAATTACTTTAGTAAGGGATTAATATAATAAAATATATGTATGATTGTTTAATACATACATTTATGTGTATATTAAATCTCTGTTGTTTGTTACAACTTTAGAAAGAAACAAATTCTATCATTTAACGCATGTGAAAAAAATAATATTCCGAGCTTAACCGTTCCAAGTTTCAAATAATACAATTTAACAGCTTTAGCTGTGATAAGAACAAAGATAGAGAACTTAGTTTAACTTCCCAACATTTCGGTACGAATGAATTTAAAAATAATTTTAATTTACAAAGTGTGCTAAGAGGAACATTTCAATCAACTAGTAGGTATTGTCAAGCAATGAGTAGACCTTTAATTTAAATATCTGTATACATTAACCACATTTGACGCAAATGCGTAACAGTACGTGACAATCAGAATAAGTACATTCATTTTATTGGAAGTTTTGTTATTTTTATTTAAATGGTACATCCATTTGTTTCATTGTTTTCATTCTCGAAGATAAATGTCTACAACCAATATTCTGCCATGTTATGCAAAAGGCGAAATCACTCTCTTTTCATGGTACTAGAGATAAGGGGTTTTTGTGACGTGAAAATAATCTCACTGGAGTTTTAGTAGATACGAATCCCACACATTGCAATGTCAGGAGTCACTTTGTTATATGTCAAAGAAAGGATTCATAAGATAGTCAACCACAAAACCTCAACACGAACCTAAGATTTTTTTTCGAGGCCCTAAATTTTATTTTAATAAAGTAAATATTAAAAATCGATCAAATAGGTTATGGCTCTTTCGATTTCAAAGGATGAAAGGCATTTCATTCTCACTGAATGTCAGATATTTGATACTATGATACTGTTATATATTACGTTTTGGATATAAAACAATTTAAGTAACGGTTTATATTAATTATTCTTACGCTGCTCTCTGAATCATTCCGGGTTTATACGACAAACTACCACAGACTAGCTGACGCCACAATAACCGTAATCATGATGCAATATTACAGGTATATGGTTCCAGTAACCATATTATGCATAATTATTTTAATGCCTTGTCATATTCACCTCCTAGTTGTTGCCTGTCGCCACACTCGATCTGCAATTGTTTTTATTTAATTGAAACTGAACACGCTGTGACTTTTTTACTAAACAGTATTTAACGAGTTTTCAGGAAAACATACCACATCGCCCAAGTATTATAAATGCGCCCTATTACGAGACTCACAGGCTAATAACGCGATGTTACCACCTTTAATGAGAAAAAGGCTATTAAATCAAGGCCTTTGGAATGATGCTGGCTATAAAAATAACCACATGATCATGATATCACAAATTAACTCATAAAAAGACTATGACAACCAAAGTCGAATTAACCAATCATCTGGTTAACTCTTTATATTTTTTTCTTTTCCTCTCATTCTCATTTTGTCTGATCATATGGCTGAACATTACATTACATTAGCAGCCTGTAAATTTTCCACTGCTGGGCTAAGGCCTCCTCTCCCTTTTAGGACAAGGTTAGGAACATATTCCACCACGCTGCTCCAATGCGGGTTGGTGGAATACACATGTAGTACACACAGTAGTGGTGTACACACAGAATTTCGTTGAAATTAGCCACATGCAGGTTTCCTCACGATGTTTTCCTTCACCGCCGAGCACGAGATGAATTATACACACAAATTAAGCACATGAAAATTCAGTGGTGCCTGCCTGGGTTTGAACCCTAAACCACGCGTTCTAACCACTGGGCCATCTCGGCTCTTATGGCTGAAGCTTTGTTAAAATCAATAGGTAGATTGTTGAAAAAGATCAGTTTTTTATAGTAATTTTTTTTTGTTTTTTTTTACATATTATATAAACCAAGCCTGTGATATCGCTAATAACGATTAATTGCGGTTTCTATAAACAAAAAAAAAATTATACTAAATATTTTGAGTCGCTTCGCTAAAAATTTAAATTAATTTTACCATTACTAAATTCAAAATCAAATTTAAGTGTATTCATCCAAGACTGGAGTAACGCTGGTGAACTAATCTCCAAGCCTTCTATTTAAGAGGATACTCTTCTCTTCTCTCCTTTTGAGGTTAAGGCTTGGAGCTTTAGTCTAGCAGAGAGACATTTACTGGAATTATTTTTTAAGTTTATTCATGGTATTCTATGAACAGTATGATATAATTGTTAAAGTATATTCCCTTACTTAAGGATTGCTCGAAATGTTTCGTCACTGATTGTTAACCGACGTTTCGAGTGCTCGTTGCGTGATATTGGCGCTAGGTGATGTATGCGGGCGTTGTGGTGCGTACAACTATTTATTATTCCCATATATTATTTTATTATGAAACAACATCATTTATTTGTTTTTGTCAACCCAACGCCATTACCATATAAGGTAAACACGGCGTCTACACTCTTTCATATTTATTGAAGTTACGTTTGTTATAATATGTCGTATGTTTTCATTCCTACAGAAGGTTTCTTCCATTATGAGTGGACTTGTTATTTGCACTACTCTTACGATTACTTACCCTCAGTCTGGTGTTATAAATACCCTGTTTATTGACACAAGATTTGAACATCACATATTCTATTGCCAAACTGTAGTGCCAGCGTAACTACAGATTCGGGAGGCGGCTCGGCTGGCCGAAGTCAGAACAGCTTTCACCGATCTGGATCGGATAAAAATGCTGGATTGAGGGTTTCCATATCGAAAACAGAGGCCCTCTTTTTCCACAAAGAGGACCCCCTCGAGGTGCGAGTTTCACCGTTCAGGACGGTGATCAGGGTGCAGGCCCAGATGAACCGTCCTAGACGGATGATGGAGCTTGGAGCAGCATTTACGGCGTACAACACCCTGACTGTGATGTGTGTACGGGTGGGGACCTCTCATTGCTGAGTAGCATCAACGCTATGCTTGGTAGCGAAGCTTGCGCTCCTTCTGCGAAAACGTCACGTCGCAGAAGCAGGCAGCGGAGCAAAAGTGGGAGGAGGAAATCGCTGTAGACCCGCTCTGCCGTAAAAGACCTGTCAGGAGGAAAAAGCGTTACACGCACCTTCTCCCCACCTCAATAGGCGCCGCAAGGACTAGGGGTACTTAGTACCCCGGGAATCCCTCCTAGGAATTGGAGGCCAGCACAGGTGGGCCGACCGCCGAAGAGGGTACGCGTAACACTTTTTTCCAGTTAGATCAAACAAAGTGTAACTACAGGTACAACGGACGTAAAATATTTGTTCCAAATTTTAGTGGCGCATCGGCGGTGATGGTTAAAAAATTAGCGCGTAGCGCCAATGTCTATGGGCAATGGTGACCGCTTAACTTCAAGAAGCCACCCGATGGTAAGTCGTTAATAATAATTACGACACCATCAATCAGGACATATCGGCCTGAGCCACATATCGCCTCGACAAGTATCGACGTGTAACATTTGCTAATAAATATTTCACCGAAAAAAACCCAGAAAATGTTAGTTATAATTAATACAAAAATTATTGCTATTCATTTAGCAACTATGAAATATTAACTAATTATGTTCAAACAGAATTATATTAATATTACATGCTGTTATCATCTTTTACGTTTTAAAATGGGACTAATGATAAGCGAGTCGGATATTTAATTTTTAACGAGGCAACACTACGCTTTCGTTATCATCCAATAGATGGCTAGAATTGATGTTTGTATTCATTATAAGCATATTATTTTATAAGGGTAAATATAGTATTCATCTCTACCAATATTTTCGGACACCAAATTTTACTTTATCCAAGAGGGCTTATATAAGAACTTTTTAAAAAATATTTTATTATTAAAAAGCCTTGACTTTATGAAACACAATATTTAAAAATTCGTTTTGTGTACGAAACGTAGAAGTTCCTAATTGACTTTGACACCTTTAAATTGAAACTGGAATCTATTCGTATACCCTTCCGTCTTACGTCTCGTAATAAATTCTGCAATTCGTAATCAAAACGATTCGGTATCACCGTGAAGGAAGGCCAATACCAGTTCCAGCTTTAAACCAGTCCTTTATAATAATCTATTAGAAGCTACAATTATCTCAAACCGTTATAAGAGATACGATAATAAGTCCATGCAAACATACCTCACTAAAATACTATAAATTAAAAGTAAACATTCAGTAACAAACTGTAAATATTCCACTTCTGGTCTCTTCTACTTAATGAGGAGACGGTTTGGAGCTTACTCCACCACGCTGCTCCAATGCCTGTTGGTGGATATAAATGCATAAAGTGTAACTACATGTACTTGGATCGCATAGACGCACAGTTTTTTAAAAAAATGGTTGTAGGTGAAATTAGTTGATCAAGTTGGTCAAACAAGGACTTACAATTTCGTATACAAATAAATTCTTACATAATAATTGAAATATTTATATTACTTTACTTTAACGATTTAATTATCTATATTATATATTTATTTATTTCATTAATTAATAATCAACTATTTTAAATGATGAAAATATAAAAAATAGCAATCACAGTACCTCGTGAACTACAAGCACTGACTTATAATGTCTGCAAAAATGTCACAGTGAGGGGCCTCCATCAACAGCTTGTCTAGTGAAACAATGTACGTGGTACAGGAGACCTGGCGCTAGATACGGTGATACTTAATGGGACAAAAATGAAATGGGGTAGACCGAGGCGCAACAATATGAAGCAAAGTGAAATAAGACCATTTAACAGGTAAACATTTTGCAAAAAAAATTTCGAATTAATAAAAGCCTAAGTGCTCCATCGAGGATTTGGTGGAATAGAGTATATATACGGATACTAAAATCATTTATCCCTAGAATTTTGGCTAAATAAGAAAAGCTCTGGAAAGTCTGATATTTTGTATATGTCTCTTTTAATTTTGGAATATCACTGTTTAATAGTGGTTGTTTATTTCAGTTCCGAAATGTAAACCTACTTCTTGATCCCCTAATGAAGTTAAAAATGTCAAATTAATGAATTAATAAAGAATACCTACTACTGAACCCAACATTACCAATATTTATAAATGAAGGAATGCAAAATCTTTTAAAATATCAGACGTTTAATTTTGTCATAAAAGTAAAAAATATATTATTCTTCGCTCTACGAAACTCCGCGATACGACGTTCGCCTACACGTGTAAAGTAAAAATGATGTTATAAGAATAAAATTAATAATTCATAGTCTTGCTATTCCACTCATTTGACCGATCATTTGATATTATATTTACGGTATTACTTTAATATATTATACGCAATAATACATAACTACTATGTTTCAAAAGCTAAAATGATACAAAAAGGTATTTATTTGTAAAACATTGTCATATCCACAGTTTTTTTAAAGTAATATCATAACTTATCGACAGTTTACATGTAGTATTACATCTAGTATTATATTTACTTGATAGCAGGGCTTTTTGCAAGTCCGTCTGGGTTTGAGTGGGTACTTATCAGACGCCAAACAGCAATACATGGCATTGTTGTGTTCAGATATGATCTATGAACATATGATCATATCTTAGCTCCCAAGGTTGGTGGCGCATTGGTGTGATGTACGGATGGTTATTATTTCAAGGGTCAATGTTTATGGGCGGTGGTGACCACTTACCATTAGGTGATTGGCCACCTGTGTGTTTCCTAAAAAAAAATCATTCCTTAGGTTTAAAGCCATCGTCCTACGCCTGATCTCACTCAGATTTTGTCAGTTTTTAATTGCATAGTATAAGGAAATAAAGTGTATATTTGCAAATTTGTTCTTTTTAATAGTATAAACATTGTTAATCTTTGAGTTTTAATCTGTGGTCGAAATTCAGTTACGAGTATTATTAAAGTCAGTTAAAAGCTTCTAAGTTTGAATATATTAATATGAACCGAAATATAATTAAATGAGTCGACGCGTGATTGTATTGTTGTTTTTTGTGATGATTTTTTTTAACCACGTGCATGTTTGTAACGACTCTGACCTTCTAGTCTTGATTAAAGTTGCTACAGAAACTCGATTTAATAGTAGTATAATATTTGCAAGATTATTATAATTAGTTTTAATTATTATTTATTATTATAAATAAAAAAAAAATTTAATAGACATGACATTAATGATAGTGTCAAAAATAGTAGTTAATTAACACTTTTTAAGTAACAGTTTTATCTATTAGAATATCAATTAAATTGTTTCATTAAAAATTTGTTTTGCATGACTTTTTATATATTATATTTTATTGTTAATTGGTATATTTGTGAAGTTATAATAATTTACACTGTTTTTAATCTTTATTTAAAACTAGCTGGTGCCCGCGAGTTCATTCGCGTGACTTTGAGCCTCAACTCAAATATAGGGGTATTATAAGTTTGACATATCTGTGTGTCTGCCGTGGCATCGTCATTGCCGAATGGATGAACTTATTATGTTTTTTTTTTTTTTGTATGAAGTGTGTAGTGTCTTCGCCATGTTCAATTAAAAAATAATGGAAATTACGATCAAATGTCATAAATTAATAATTTAATCATGTTAGTAAAAACTTGTCATGTATTTGTCTAATTGCGAAATGTATAAGAAAATCGGAAATAGAACGTGAAAGAAGCGACTTGTAATTACAATGATTATCATTCACAATATGATACTTCTTTGTACACGATAATACACGTTGTGCCATCGGAAACCATAGATATTATGGAGTTCCTAACACGCGACAGAGCCACATAAAGTTGGCAGTGCTCTCTGGAAACTGGACTCGTTTAAAGTAGTGTTTTGGAATGCCGAGGATCCGGACATAAACGTACAATAACCTGTGCCGCACCCTGTTCAAATCTCTACTTGGATTACGTTGCGTTGTAAATTGGTCACTTTTAATTTTTTATCGTTACGCTTTGATAAGTTTTAATTATATTATTGGTACGACCAGGTGCGTTCAGGAATTCTAAAAACTCAACCGGAATCAACTCGAGTCTTCTCGGATTTGCCTTCTCATCGTATTATATGACATATCCGGTTGAAATGCAAAATAACATAAGGAATAGAGAGTACTTACAACTAGTCTAGGGTAGAGTCTTTCCATATAGTCTAGGGTTTGATGAGATGACTAATCCTGTTTACGAGTTTAATCTCCTCATAGTTTGTGTTTATTTCTATCTTTATGATAGACAAAGGTCAAGTTTATTTATTATAAATCATAAAGTCTTATTGTTAGTGTAGTAACTTTAGGAACTCAAGGTCAAGGACGCCGAACGTGAGGCTTTAGAAGATATAAACCACATCGGCAACAGCTAGGACATTGGTATCTTTCAAAGACTTGCCCAATGCCAAAAAACTATAGTACGGCATCTAGGATGCTATGCCTTTGTGACTGTTATTAACAGTCACTCACCATGAACTGGCTGTCTGTCTAGTGATTAACCTGAAACGGGCTACCCTGGTGAACTTGAAGAAAACTCTACCGTCAATAAACATACAACTACATGTAAATACATCACAAAGACTTAAAGTAATAATTTGGCGAAAAAAAACTCCTTTTCTCTTAAGAAGAATTTTTGGAATTTATTCCACAGCGGTTCACTCATGCGGTGGTGTAGCGTAATTAAATCCGATTCATACAAGATGGTTCGCGATGTTACACCCACCGCTGAACACGAAATTAAAGTGCGTTTCTTACCCGAATTTAATCCTGCAATTTTCAAATGAGATTCACACGTATCTAGCTAATATTACTTGTTATAATAACGGCGGTGAAGAAAAACATCGTGAGGAAACCTGCATGTGTCTAATTTCAACGAAATTCTGCCACATATGTATCCACCAACACGCATTGGAGCAGCGTGATGGAATATGCTCCAAAAACTTCTCCTCAAATTGAGAGGAGACCTTAGCCCAGCAGTGAGAAATTAACAGGCTGTTAATGTTGTTATAATAACAAAAATAATAAAACAAAATGAAAATAAAAATACCAATCACTATTGCGTAACGAGCGTTTGCGATATTTTTTATCTGATGAATTGTCCTTCCCAGTCGGAAAGCAGAAAGCCCTATCACCAAGTAATTTTCGTTCATATTCAAAACTCACTCTCGAGACAAGACGCTGTGGACAAGCACTTAGGTCAATACTATGTGAGACTTGGATAACATTTTCGCTCTAAGCTATAGTTATCGCGAGCCCATCGCCCTCTTACGTTATATACAAACTATAACACGGGTACACGCGGGAAACTTCGATGAATCTCCGGGGATTACCAATACATAAGTGGTCGGTGCAAAATCACGATTAAATTCACTATGTTTATATAAAAACTACCGTCTGTCCGCTCCGACTTCGTACGATTGAAATACGAATTTTATTATGTATTATTTTTGGAAACTGAAATCATTCATAAAATTTACATCAATATTGGCCCAACCGTTTAGGATATACGTACACATCCACAGAAGAAATATTTATATCAAGATCAGTTGGCTATCACAGGCAATCTAATTTTGAAAATTAGCTCTTGAAGTATCGCTACATTAATTTGATTTTCCTGCTTCAATTAACTAATTTTGCGACAAGAGAGCAACATTATTCCAGACGTGACGGTATAAAAATTAAAGTAATATTGTTTTCATTGCTCACATATCTTTCTTGAATATTTTATATGTGACATTTTCGGTTACTGGAATTTGATATTATTATATTAATACGGAAAAATAAATATATAAAAATCCGATGACGTCATATTGTCCGTTAGTAAATAAAATGACACGAGGATGAAACTCGTTTACAAACGTGCCAGGACGATTTATTAAGTGCTTTTTAATATTATTGCATATATTTGATGATCCAGCTATAAAAGTAAATATAGATCTAATGTTGGTCTGTACAATATTTTAAAAACCGAACATAAGGTTTTTCTTTTTTAAAATATGTATCAAAATAACATTGTTTATACAATGTGAGATGGACCGTAACTAAAGTAATATATGAATACTGTAATTACACGTACGAGTCATGATATCTAAAATCCTTATCATGATCTTAGATTTTGTTTTTTTTTTTAAATGTCAGTGTTTACAGACGAAGGCCTACAAACAGGCGCACAACTTGCTCGACATCCGTAATAAAATAAATTTAAAAAAAAAACATTTTATTTATATTATTATATTCTACTTGTTAATATTTTAGGTTTAATTTATAGTTAATTATCCTTGACAAATCCTGAGTTAAAGTTACCTTTGCATGTCTAAGCCCTCTATATAAACTGTGTAATAAAGTTCCTTAAAATAAAGTTAATAAATAAATATAAATAAAGTACAATTAAATTTTCATAATACCTACAGATTTAAATGTATTTCCAAAAAGGTTGTATCCGATTAGAATTACCTAACAATGCGTATTTTTGAACATAATTGATTATCATTACCACCTTAACTGATCTCATTCATTTTTAAGACTATCTTAAGAACATATATATACTTTTCTTTTTGAAAAAAAACCTCTAGAGACGTAATGTCTGCCTTTGGTGTATCTTTTTTATTGGTTTTACTGTAATTTTAATGAGCCGGCGTATTTTTAGCTCCAATCAAAAACACAATCTATACATCAGTCAATAAGGGCGGTTACAGTATGTAAATAAGAATATTCCCTGTAATTTTATCATCATTAAATTCTAATTATAAATGTGTAATGAAAAGTCCAATAATTAAATACTAATTGTATAGTTTGGAAAATTATTAAAATGTATAGTCACAGGTCCGCATTGGAGCAGCGTGGTGGAATATGCTCCATACCTTCTCCTCAAACGGGAGAGGAGGCCTTAGCCCAGCAGTGGGAAATTTGCAGGCTGATTATGTTATGTTATGTTATGTTATAGTCACAGGTCTATTTCGAAGGGACGTAGCTTAAACATATGTGTATTATGTCGTCGTGAGCAACATCAAGTGCAGCGGTTTCAAGTCATAGTACAGGACATGTCCTGAACTATCAGTTCACTTATTCTCATAACATAATGGGACGGCAAATCTAAAATGATCGGGAGGAGATGAGAGGCGCGCGACCAGTAGCTTTCCGAGGCACAGGAATGCCCGTGACAGAGATCTTCTCGACATTAAGCTGCAATTTTTTTAATATTTATTTTTCCAGCCATTACCGTTGTTTGAACCCATAATCTCAGGTTCTGCGGCATGTGAGATAAAGTGGAATGCTTACAGGCTGTAAATTTACATCGTTTACAGTCTCTAGAGTTGGTCAATTTCAGTGACAGATTTTAAAGGGTGTATTGTGCATATTTTAAATTGACCGTATATTAATATGTTAACATAAAATTCCAACGCATTATAAATTCTAACTGCTTGTATATGTTGAAAATGTATATCACATCTTTAATTGGGACAGCACATAGAATTTAAGATTTCTTCTGACAGTATTTTTATATTCTGCTTGCAATATATACAAGATATATTGTATAAATAAATAAATAATCGACAACTCCGCGTTTTACCTTTGTCAGCGTATTTAAAAAAAAAACAATCAGATCACAACCGCAGGCAGTGTGTAGTCAAGAATTACAAATTCCAGGCAACTTTGAATTGAGTCTAGTGACCTTTTTATAAAGTGGGCGGGGCCGCCTTTGACGTCAATAGATATGTATATATTAATTTTAATAAATATTTTATTTAAATTGCAATATTGTGTAACTAGGTAGACAGGTATTTTAAAATTTATTCGTCCCGATACCAATCTTTTTTATTTATAAACAAACTAGTATTTTTATAAACATTGTCTTTGAGTCCTCGATTCCTTGCAAAAGCATCGCCGGTACAGACCAGGATATGTCTCTAGGCGTTCTACGCAAAGCACGCTTTCAGCGTACTGTTATATCGGCCCTCTCGAACAGTTTTTAAAAAATATAAAAGAAATAGAATTGAACACTTATTTAATGTTTATTGAATATTGAATTAGAATAAGATATAGAATTAAAATAAGATCTAGAATAATCTTTAGGCAGCTGTCGCAGATGTAAGTTGGAAGAGACCTGAACTCCTGCCGAGCCCTACTTCTGTCTCTCCTTCCTATACTGCTGACATAGCAGCTGTAAGCCAGTGACTCAGCATTACTGCTTTCTGAGTAGGGGTGTAATAGTTCGCTGGGCGGTGTCCCGGTCCACGCAAAAGGAATAATACACCGACGTCGCTTAAAGCCAGATCTAACACGGGTAATCTCGAAAACAACCCTGACCGGTCATTATACTTGTATAAGTGAGGAGGAAACGTATCGGTTTCGTCTCAACTTATTCGTCACTCGGCTTCGAAGGTCGGCTGGGGAAATGACTCCACCAGAATGTCCGAGGGTGAAAAGCGCGCTAGTACTGTTGCAATCGTGATCCTGCTGGGGCGGATGCCCGACAGTCTGTGTGGCCAAAATGACCTCGTATAGGACCAATTATACGACATAACCTCGAGATATAACCAACGAAATATTTGTATAATTAAATTACTCAAACCACTTGAGCTAATATGTCGCGGTTGGTCTTATCGTTGGTGTAAAGTTAATGTTTTGCAACGAAGATTTATAAAAAAAAAAAATTATTTTATATCATAAATTTAAAATATTTACAGGTCAAGCGTGTAAACGATCTCTTATAATTATATTATAGAAATAAGTGCGATAAAATCTTACAAAACTTTCTATTGAATTCTCAGGCTAAGGGTCGGTATAATTATATTTAATATTTATTAATATATGTGACAATGCGTATATACCTAACGTCTTAGCCAAGATATTATTTACAATTAAATAAACAGTAAAGTTCATAAACACATTATCCTTCTTATATACGTCATAGTAGGATAAAAACAAGTCCTTAGATAAAATTGTAAAGAAATTATATGTTTTATTAAAATATATCCAAGTAAAGTAACATATTTGTATCATAAAACCGGTACATTGGAAATACGAGATGTATGGTTGATTAATATCGTTTACCCATAAAAGGTTCACAATTAACTCCATAGCTCAGATTACGTAATGTCTGCCTGCTTATGTGAACTCAGATATGTCAAGGATTGCCTCAACACATAATAGGTAAACAAATGCATGTGATATTTAAAATATACTTGTACAAAACAACACCTATGATTAAAGAATTATGGTGTTATTTCTCTGTGCTGCGCAGGCGCACGTGCTATGGCCGCCGCACGTGCTAAATGAACAAAGTGCTAAAATTGTCTAAGTTAATTTTAAATATATATATATATATGATTATGAATAATTATTAACTTAGATGATTTTGTTGTATCTGTGGGGTGTGAACGCCATGACATAATGAGTCACGTGATCGGAATCGTTTGAAGGGACAACTGTCACATTTTGAATTCTTTCGAGAGCGATGAGTCGGAAGCTAAATATTATTACAGAGAGCGATACAGTTCGGGCCTTCCAAACGGGACCGTTGGTTCACGCAACTCGGATAGTTACAATATACCTACTTTATAATTTGTGATAGCTGATTACCTACATAAAGTACAAGAATTGTCATATTGTATGGTTGTGGTTAATTGCCTGAGACCTACGCCATGAACCCTGTACCAGAAGCTCCTACCGATGACGGGCGTGCCGCTGATCTATCACAGTCGCCGTCGTATACATATACATACATACTTCATTCATTTATTTTTAATGATAGCAATCCGTCAATGACTAGACTAAGACCTCTATAATAGCAATAAATATATAAATAAATATTAAAAAATAAAATAAAATTTGTAAGAATTTTTTCAAAAATATGTTTTCGTAATAGACAATTAACTATATTTTAGATTTTAAAATAAAATGTTTAATAGAAATATTTAAAAAGGTAGTTAGTATACTTTGCTTACAAGCCGTGTAATTTTATTTTTTTTATAATTATTTCCTTATTCGTAACTTTAAATAGTTTTAGTAGGGTTCTTCCAATAACGTGTTATTTTCTGTAATAATATATTATTAGAAATACAGTCAACCTTTTTAATACACCAATAAAAATATAAAAAACTTGTATATTGTACACTTATCTGATTCAATAAAATTTTATTTTTTTAATGATTCCAATTGGTTAATATTGAAATCCTAAATTCTTAAGTCCAGTTTGTAATGAAGTTTCAAATTCCTTTGAATTTGTTTAATGAATACAGCATACGTATGAGTTTATATATTAACCTATGTTAATTTTTCTTTTACTCCGTAAATCTTAGAAACCTATAAAATTTTGACTCAAAATCTATTTCATCAGAATATAATAGGTCTCGTTGGGATGGCATTTTGCTGTATCCTTGGGGCTTCTAAAGTAAGATATCAATTTATTTCATCAGTGCTCTTACTGTTTTTATTTGGACAGGTAGGATATTTTTTTAAATTATTTATTTAAGAAACATAGTTGTCAATCGAATGGACCACCTGAAGGTAAGTGTTTATCTGTGCATATACACTAGAACCCTTTGATGCCACTTCTGACTACATAATTGCGACGATAGCCACGGAGTCTAGGACGTTATATGATAATATCTCTTTTTCCTGTAATACCGGCTTACTAATCATTCAAAAAAATGTATTTGAAATATTGCCGTTTATTTTTAAAACAAACGCTGAGAAGGTGGTACCACCCAGACAAACATGTACAAAGCTCTACTCTTCTTTACATTGGTGACATTATAATATATTCACCATTTTGTCCGAAAAATACAGATCAAATCGTGAGTTACTTAAATCGATAGTGTTTTATATGCAGATTGTATCCTTAAGTAAGGTAGGTTGGACACGTGCGCTGCGGTATTATGATAATTATAATGATAAACCCCCCCCCCCCTTCAATGATCACGGTGTGAACACTCGCCGCAATTACAACCGAGGAAATCCTGAGCGACAGATATTTCTCGTATAAGGAAACTGGACCGCGGTTTTCCTTAGTTCGCTAAAATTTTTGCATCGATTAGCTATTTATAAATACGAATATATTTACATTTATAAATAATATTATTCAATAATGAAAACAATTGAATAATAATGATAAACCCGAAAATAAAAAAGATGAACAATTTACGATACGTCATAAAAACTATTTAAATTTACACGATTCAGAATTGATATGAATCATGTATAACATGTTATATAATTTATTTATTATATAACATACAATTACATAAACTAATGGCTCGATAGTCCCAGTGATGGCTGAACACCTCATCTCAAAGAGACCGTCTTCTCTTAAGGAAGTGTTCGTAGCTTAATTTTAACTTTGCCGTTTCATTCAAGTCATTTATAAAAAATACATTGGTAAAGAAGACATATTATACGATACAAGATTATATTAATGATAAAAAAGCGTGCAGTTAATGCTTGTTGACTTCCAAGCAGGAGACATAACATACATATATAATTGTATTTAAATAACATGACTGTATTTTTAGATGTTGAAAAAGAGTAACTACTGAGTTTCTTGCCGGTTCTTCTCGGTAGAATCTACATTCCGGACCTGTGGTAGCTTTACTTTAAATAGTTTGTTAAATGACGATTCAAAAGTGTTTGTAAAAGCCTACTTGAATAAAGTATATAAGTATAAGTATATTTTGATTTTGATTTTCGATTTTGATTTACTCCACCAAAGTGCTCCACCTCCTTTAAAGTCTTTTTATGCCACGTGACTGTCCACCAACGGTTTTCCTAGTGACGTTTACCTTCACCACCGAGAACGCTAAAAGATGCTTTGAACCCGCGATGTATGATTAAGATTCACTTGTTCTATCCACTAGGCCACTTTGGTGATTATTATAAATATTTAATGTACGCAAACAAAAAAAGTAAACAAGTTAGTATACATTAGAATAATTGTTACAAGGTGCTCCGATCGCGATTACGTTTGCGTAGTTATAGTAAAGATACAATTCAGTAATTATTCTCACAAAAACCTGTTTTAGAGAAAAAAATATACTACATACAAAGCAAATTATACGCTAAAATAAAAAAGTGAAGTAATTGCCTGTATATGTCCTACTGCTGGGCTAAGGTCACCTGTCCCTTTGAGGAGAATGCTTACCATGCTGCCCCAATGCGGGTTGGTAGTTGCACATGTGGCGAAATTTCATTGAAATTAGACACATGCAGATGTCCTCACGATGTTTTCCTTCACCGTCGAGCACGAGATGTATTATAAACACAAACTAAGCACATGAAAATTCAGAGGTGCTTGACTGGGTTTGAACCCGCAATTACCCGCATGCACGCGTTCTAACCACTGGAACATCTCGGCTCTTTAATATTTAGGACTGGAAACATGCAATAAAAAAACATGTAATAAATACGACTGTCATAGATTCTGGAACCCTGGAACTCTGGAATAATTCGATTGTGATGATGGTAAAAGAACTGATCTGATGGTGGTGAGGAAGTAAATATTCTAACAGGCTATTTAAAGGAAACGTCCCTTAATCAAGAATCCAGTCGCTCCATTGTAACTTGTAATCAACGTATGTATTTCAAATAATGGTCAAAGAATCTTATTTCTGTTATTTCAAATATTTCCTACTTGTAATTAAAACTCTTAGACAATGTCGTAATGTTCTGATAATAATCCTAACTTAATATTATTACGCGAGTGAATTAGTTAATTTGTTACCTTTTCGAGATAGCCCAGTGGTTAGAACGCGTGTATCTTAACCGGTGATTGCAGGTTAAAATCCAGGCGCTTCACTAAATTTTAGGTATAAAGAACTAAAATTAGATACAATGAACATTTCTATACATTTGCAAGAAAACAGTTTTAACATCTGGGCCGTTTGATATAATAGGCTTTATTTACTATAGCGAGGATATTAAATGTTTTTTTAGTTTGACATAGTTTTATTTCATCTGGTAGTTTGTTGAACAGCTGTACTTCCTCAAACAGAATTGTTTTTTTACGTTAAGTTTATATTTATTCCTTAAATATTATTCCTTAATTATTATTTAATATTTAGCTTCAAATAACTAAAATATAATTATCACTGTACATAATAATGGTTAAAAAAATACATATATATATCCCGCTGAGTTTCTTTCGCCGGCTCTTCTCAGGTCCGAGGTGCTAAATTCCGAACCGGTGGTAGATTTTTGACAATCAATAAGCAAGTGTAAACAATACTATATTGAATAAAGATTTTTGACTTTGACTTGACTTTGACTTTGAAATTCGAAATATGCGGTCTCTCACAATCACAAAATCCGTATCTCTGATTGAATGGAACCTGATTTAATTTGTTTGATTAGAATGCATGTACAGTATGTGTATAGTTGTGATATATTCAATATTTTTGTTTCATTATAAAGTTGTGTCGTTGGAGTAGAATAGTGATATTTATATAGAGTTTTGATAATCTTATTTTGTATTCTTTGTAAAGTATTTAAATTTGAAGTAGTAATGGATCCCCAAACCTGTATTAGATATTCTAAATGAGATTTTACTAAAGAATTATATAAAATGTTTTGGATTCTTTTTTGGTACACAAGTGGAGATTCTATTGATTGCTCCTAATATTGATTGCAACTTTGTTCTAATATGTTTAATATGTATCTTGAAATTTAGTTTGTCGTCTAACCATAAGCCAAGATATTTTTCATGATGAGAGCGCTGTAATATATCGTTAGCGAAGTGAAGTCAGGTATCTTTTTATTTTTAGCACAGAAAATAATAAATGAAGTTTTAGCAGTATTGATTGTTAGTAAATTGTGTTTGAACCACTCATTTATCAAATTTAGATAATTTTGGGCATTGATTATAATTTAATGAATAGATTTATGAAAATAAAAAAGACAAGTGTCGTCTGTATATAGTGTAAAGTGGCCAGTTAATCCTATCTTTTCTATGTTGTTTATGTAAATTAAAAATAATAAGGGTCCTAGAATAGATCCTTGAGGGATACCGTCACATTTTGGGAAGCGCTAGAAAAGTTATTAATTTTAACTTGCTGTCTATTTTTTAAATATGACTCAAACATCGCTAAGGCAGTTCCTGTCACGCCAACGTTACATAATTTGGATAAAAGTTTTTGATGACTTATTGTGTCAAAGGCCTTTTTTAAGTCAATAAAGATACCTAATGCAATGTTCTTTTTATCAATGTTAGTTTTAATTTTAGTAATTAAGTCTACAACAGCTGGGAGAGTACTCAACTTTGGACGGAAACCATATTGTCGTTTGCTTAAGAACTGTTTTTCAGTCAAATACCCATTTAAACGATTATATAAGATACGCTCAAATATTTTTGACATTATTGGCAGAACATATATTGGCCTATAATTACTTGGATTGGATCGCCTACCAGATTTAAATATAGGACTGACCTTTGCGATCTTAAGTGAATCGGGATAAATTCCTAGTGCAAGACATACATTTATACAATTTGTAAGTCTTACAAGTATAACACCTTTAAGACATTTAATCGCTTTTGTGTTAATTCCATCCAAACCCGTGCTTGTATTACAGTCTAGTTTATCAATAATTTTAGAAACTTCGTCTGAACTGTAAGGTGTGAAGTTTGTTAATGTAATGTTATGTGTGTAACCATCTTCATACATGAAAATGTTCTGTGTACTTTCATGGTATGGCTTCGGTATTTTAGAAGCTAGCTCCGTGCCAATTGACGAAAAAAACTATTAAAGAGATAACATATTTCGTTACCGTCAAAAACCATTCCTGAATCTGACACCAGTTTGGGAGGAGCAAAACCATCCCTTATCTTATTCAAAGCCAAACTATTCATCACTTCCCACATTTTTTTTGGGTTGTTTTTTACCTTATCAAATGGATTATTATAATATTAGCTTTTATGCATTTTAATGAGTTTCGGTACTCTGTCTCGTTCTGCGTTAATTTTTTTATGTATGATTTCATTCCCCGGTAAGGCTTTATTTTGCTTCCATAGGCTATTGCGCTCATTTATAGAATCAATAATATTTTTATTTATCCAGTCCTTTCGAGATGAGTTAAGTATTTATGTTTTATTGATTTTATTTTTCATTATGTATTTCGATATAAATTTTTCTAAATAATCATACTCGTCACTTTCATTATTGTATGTAGCGTTTAGTGCATCAAAGTATAGTTGTTTATAATTAAGTGCCTGATAGTCTGTTTTTTTTTTCAAGTTCTTAATTTATATCGTGCTCAGCAGTGAAAGAAAACGTCGTGAGTAAACCTGCACGACTGCACGCGTCTAATTTCAATGAAATTCTGACACATATATATATAGAAGCGTCAAGTAATTTTTTGTCAGCTGATTACATAGTATATAAGTTTACGTGCCGCACACATAATGGAATAGAAAACAGCGGTGATCATAATTTTTTTATATATTTAATATTCATAATTCATAAAAACATATATCTTGAGGCGGTCAAGTTACATTGGTGATTGATATCGAAAAAAGTAGTGTGGAATCGCAAGTATGAGATAAATCTCAAATGGTGTATTAAATGATTCACGCCCAACCTAAACTCTATAAATATAACCAATAATAATCGGTAAATTCATCAGCTTTCTTCTAACTTTGTTGTCGCTGTTTGATTGGTTGGCTTTCGCCACGTATTCCATTACCATAAGAACATACAATCGCTAAAGCGCGTTGCAAAATTAAACTTTGCATAAACAAACTTAAAGTGGAAATTTGTTTGAATGCAAAATAAATCTGGCCAATGTGTATTTCCCCAAGAATCACGCGTCGATATGTGTGCTAACGAAATTGGTACCTACCAAAACGTGAGATCATAGTAGGTTATTACCAAACAATACTAACAAGCGCGTGACTTGCGCTGTCCTGGAGGAAATGTTATGACAAATCGTAATCCATCATTAACATTTCATTTTCAATACCATATAGATAATTATTATACAAATACGACATTGAAAAATAAATCATAGCATTAATTATAATGAATAACAGGATAATATAATGGTACTAAAAATATTGTTTCCAGACCACGGTTTGTGTTAAAATATTTCATACCTCACAGATGTCACTGTATGCGTTTCCTAAATAAGAAACCAATTTTGACAGAACTTATCGAAGTCAGTCAAAAACCTTTATTCAACATAGAAGTGTTACACTGTTTTATTGATCATCAAAATTCGCTTCGGAAACACCACGGACGGGATGTCTTATTTTACAATTTTTCTTTTCATACAATAACAATGAATATATCGTTATTTGAAACGCCATCTAAATTTTCATTACTATTCTTTACTTAGCGGTAGGACTTTGTGGAAGTCCGTTTGGGTAGATCTACTCATCAGATATTCTACCGCTAAACAGCAGTACTCAGAATTGTTGTGTTCCGGTTCCAGGGGTGCCAGAGTGTGCCAGTGTAACTACAGGCACGAGGGACATAACACCTTAGTTCCCAAAACTGATGGCGCATTGGCGACGTAAGGATTGGTTTATACTTCTTACAGCGCCATTGTCAATGGGCATTGGTGACCACTTACCACCAGGTGGCTCATTGGCTCGTCCTCCTTCCTATATAAAAAAACAGTTTATAGAATTATGTAACAATTTCAACGACTACTACTAAAAAGGGTTTAAAACTAATATAAATGTCGCTTGCAGAATTAGTCTGCTTAACCTTTTTACTTGGTACTATGGCTGTTCATATTCCACCATCCACCTAAATAATTTATAAAAAAAATAATTATAAATTTCATAGTTGATATAATAATTCATCTCTTCCATATATGAATTAATTACATATATTGCGTTATACCTACTTTAATTATTTATTCGTCAATATTTTGGATTTTCCTTAATGATGTCAAAAATCCAACACGCATAAGTCTCTATCGTCACTAATAACCAACGCTGCTTAATAGACCAGGCGATGGTGGCTGTAAATAACAAATCGATCTATTATAAATATTATAGATGCGAAAGGTACTATGTGTATCTGTACGCTATCACGTATACAAATATATAAACCACTAAACCGAATTTGAGGTATTTAAGAAAGCTTGAACCACAAGGACGAATATAGGTTAGATTTTTTTAATTCACCTTGGTACAAGTCCCAAATTTACCCAACTAGACAGCTGATAAAATTAGGTGATTTTTAATTTTTTGCAACTTCACTAGAAAATTATTTAAAAAGGGATGTAGTGGTTAAACGTCAAGGGAAGCATTCGTCAGGTATGGCATCACTTTTGCTCTTTACCAAACAATATGGCAAATATATTAAAAGCCTCAATAATTATGAGGTTTATATGATTATATTTAATAAATTAATACAAACTGTGACGTATAATTTTATTTTACTTTTTTTTTTAAGTTTTAGAAGTATGGAATTATTTGAAACGATCTTCAGCGTATATCGATACGAGATAAATGTGGCATATTGCTAGTTTCGGCTTTATTTTTATCGACTACGGTAGTCGATATTCGCCTCTCGCCCCGCAGTCTATCAGATGAAGTCTCGATAACTCTACGGCCACTATTTTTGTACCATAAACTACGTAATTATGCTCTTAAAAATTGGCCATACGTTTAAGAAATAACTTGGATTATCTGTCACTGCCGCCTGGTCTATAAATAATAAAAGTAATTAACATCATTTTATTTTGATAATAGTTGCTCATATGTTAGAAGGAACATTTGAGAAATATGAATTATATAAATACGATACGTCTCTAAAAGCCTGTGATTTACTTACATAAACTTTTTAACCATGTACATATATTAGCTTTGAATATATCGAATAGAAAAATATTTTACTGAAAAATGTGTTTCATTGTGTTTATGTGCATACTAGGTATGAAATACCTATTATACTATTTAGGAGGACGAAAATTATGAATAAAAGATCAACCTGTATATAGATAATTTTTTGGATTTCAGAAACGGCAAAAATATATATAAATGGTTTTATAATATTTTGGTTTGATTTTTTCATTTGATTTGGGAAAAACGTGTCGTCCTGAAACACTACTATATTTATATCAACTTTTAACTGTTAGTGTTATATACTTTCTGAAGGCTTATTAAAATACTACCCGACAGACTGACTGATGATGATGTCGTCCAAACCGATTTCGGCCAAGGCGGCGCTCTTGAGAGACTAGTCAACTACGTTGGATATATTCCAGTGCACGTTTGCACACAGGTGCACTCTCATAATCCGACGAAACGGCAAATCCGACACAAACGAAAATAGTTCAATTTTCAGGTACGTGAGTTTCCACACTTCCGATTACCGGACTTCGAGCAGCAGCAGACAACGGTCACGCTAAACTGTAACACAATGATATATATGACTTATAATGCGTATTTAATTTGTTTTGGTAATATATATTGCATATTATAATAGATGTTTAAAGCTTAAGGGGTTTTCATTGCAAATACTCTAAGTAGTAATCCGGATATTACTATTTTGGTAACATTAGCAAATCATAGTTGTGTAAATTGATATTTCTCCTTTAACATCAGTCTAAAATAGTAGAAATAGTCAGTGCATTAATTACACATAAACTTGTGCAATTTAATATCTACATATCAATGCTGCCCTGCTTGTGCTTGTGCACTGCGCAGTTGCTTGGACTTACGTTATTACATATACTCGAGACTCGAGATGGCCCAATGGTTAGAACGCGTGCATCTCAACCGATGATTTCGGGTTCCAACCCACGCAAGCACCACTAAATTTTCATGTGCATAAATCGGCGGTGAAGGAAAACATCGTGAGGAAACCTGCATGTGTTTAATTTCTGAAACGAAATTCTGACACGCATTGGGGCAAAATGGTGGGATACGCTTCAAACCTTCTCCTCAAAGGGAGAGAAGGCCTTAGTCCAGCTGTAGGAAATTTACAGGCTGTTAATGTAATGTATGTTAGTATACACTATACGGATGTAGAATTGAACAACTGAGCTGCTTATAATCAACTCAATAACTATTTAAATTTCATCTTCCTAAATATCCTGTTATTATTTATATATCGACCAATCAAATCAAATTATTAATATTTCATATTTCATTTTGCACATATTAATATATTCGTTGAATACTTGATTTTGTGATTATTTGAATTATTTATTTCACGGCAGACGGTCTAGAACTCGTTCTACCAGTTAGTATTGCTATACAACTATGTTTTCTTATGAATAAATTATATCGAATGCTTGTTACTGTGTGGTGCCATAGTATGGATTAATAGTTGTGTATGACACAAGTGTTCATCAGTCTCTATGAAACTTGACTACCTTCGTACCAATAACAAAAATATAAGTATTATTTCTTTATTGATCCCTGACTAAAGTAACCTGACCTAAACCGTTGGTTGTCTGGAAGAGATCGCTATGTATCAATAAGGCGAATAGTCGCCAAAATTGTACGCATCTTTTAGTTAAGCTGTATCCATGTTGTATTTTTTATTATTTTTCTGGTGTCCAATAAAATCTACTACTATGTTATATATACCTAAATATCTTAAAAAACGTTTGTGTACATAAGAATGATTATAATAGTTACTGTACTGTATAATTATGATCGCGTTGAGTGATGGCAAAGAATGCTAGCAGTATTTCCCCGTTGAATCGCAATACCGATCCTCTGAGCAAAAAATGATCCAGCCCTCCTGTCACCAGTGGAAGCAATAAGGCGACGAGGTATACTTTTAATGAAGGTTTTCGTATTACTATAGTTTATTACGGACATATTCGACATATTAACTTCCCTTAGTGGTATTATTTGAAGTTGATAATATTTAACGTATGTTATGAATATATTATGGCCACGAAAACTAACATCAGTGTACAGCAACGATTACGTGAAATAGTTAAAAGCTTGACACCCTTTTCATGACAATATGTAATACAACAAAAACCAATAAAAGTCATGTAACCAAAACACAGCAACTGATTGTTACGGCTCGTGTTTTATGGGTTAGTCGTCAGATGTAAGGATTCAAAAGTTTATGACCTTCCTTAGAGTTCAGGCTCGCTTCATACAAAATTCTATTCAGTAATTTGACCGTGAAATAGCAACAGACAGACAGAGTTACATCCGCATTTATAACATTGGTATAGTTCAGTGTAGAGCAACTATGCGAGTTTCTTGCCGTTTCTTCTCGCTGGAGGCTGCTCTCCGAAACGGATAAATAACTACCATATTTTAATATCGACGATTCAAAAACGCTTCGTTGTGAAGTTTACTTGAATAAATTTGATTTGATTAGAAATAAAGATTAAAAGCTTATTATAAAGATTCGATTCGAATACACAATTTGAATCTTAAACCACAAAATATAAGGTAATATAACAATATTGCAGAATCGGAATTTATCGTTACTGACGCTCATTAAAATTTTATAAAAATATTTATATCTCGTATGGAAATCCCATTGTACTATTTTGCAATTATTATAACTATAGTAATTAAGTTGATGGTATATGGTACCAATCATTATATTTATATCATATAATTTCTTTATTAAAAATGTACACCCGAGCGAAGCCGGAGCGGGCGCTAGTTTACTATATAGTTTACTTATTTCTTTCTAAAGCTTTGCTTGAAAGAAAAATTATAAATAACTAATTTAGCTGTTGTTATTAAAGTTTCATTTTTATATGACCAAAATTCTCATTAGTTTTTTTATGTCATATTGGTAGGCAGACTAGTAAAAGGGGACTGGTTGAAAATTGTCACAATTACGTTGATACTGTTATAAATATTAATCACATCTTATATCACCAATGCATGTTGGCAGCCAACCTTGGAGCAACTGACCAACCAACAAACAAAACATTTTTATCATTTCAATACAAAAACATAACACTACGACGTTCAACAATCGTGTTCTCTCAGTTAAAATAGCGCGCAGTGAATCGGTGTTAAAAAGAGAAGAAAACGCGTTAAACTGCTGTAGCCACTATGTTATCTGTTTACGTTTAGACTTAGCGAAATAAAGCTTGAGATAATGTTTAACGCTATTAGGCGCAAAGTAAACGATGCCTTATAACTTAATATTTCAATCAATTTGTATTGCATTATTCATATAAGATAGATAAGAAGAATTAAAATATACATATTTATATATTATATGTTATACATCTATCGATACTAATGTTATTTATTTATGTTTAACAAAATAAAACCTAAATATTGTATTACTAAATTAAATTCATCGCTTTTTATGTACGTAATTTTATTTTTTTACAACCAGTCAAGTTCCATTTACCGTGGTCTCAATCAAAAATATACGGACAATCAATACAATAAAGTATTTAAACTGCTTAAGTATATAATATCAATGTTATCATTTAAATTCATTTAAAACCACAGTTAGATTGCTTTGCTAAGAAAACGGATGTTTTTGACACATTACCAAAAGGAGTAAGTTCGCTATAATTTTTGGCTAGCTCTTATCCTTGATGGCACGACGTCGTGCAAGCACGTTTAGGTGGCTATCACCCACTCATCATCTATTTTATTGCCAAACAGTAATATATGTTTTGTTGTGTTCCAGTTCTAAGGGTGAGTGAGCAAGTGTAACTACAGGCACGAGAGACATAACACCTTAGTTTCCATTGGTAGACGAACTGTAAAATAATTGACAGTCTTTGGAGCTGTTTGGGTATTTTCCCGCTTCAAGTTGTCAAGACGCTAAGCGCTTAACATCTTGATCATTATATCTATTATAGCTCTTACAATACAAGGGTTGGAAAGTGATGGATTGTTTTCGCCTTCTGGAACTACACGGCAATGTAAATTGATACCTATAGTGATATTAAAACTACATACCCGTTGGTCTTGTGACTAGCGCATAAGCAGATACCGTCTAAGCTTTCAACACTCAATTAAACAGTTATTGGATCATTAAACCGACAAATTCTACATACCCTATAATTTGGCTGAGTTACACTCTCGAGTCCAATTCAAGTAAATCCGTTGGTCCTGCACCTGAACACTTTTCAATCGTGTCGAATATGCTGATTCATCGACCAGAGTGACAGAAAATTTCTGTTATATTTGCACACAATTGAGCACTGTAGGCCCCACCCACTTGGCTAATCTCGAGTATGCTCGTCGTGGCCAAAATCAGCCAGAGGACGTCTTAATATATTTATTAATAAGCCGACGGTTAAAATCTCATTTTAAGATTATTTACTAAGATATGTCAACATTGTGCTCAACTGATCTCCTTGGCGACACGTTCGGACTTACTCGTCTTCGCAAAGTAGTTCACAGTTCCCAAGGCCGGCTGTTGTAACACGTGTAATACGCAAATCCAATTGACCTGTTAGGAAGTGGATATTACAACTAGTTACGAGCTACACCGACCTCGGCCTTGGGAAACAAAAAACTAACCTTGACCAGTCGTGTGATAAAATCCTAATAACTCCGACGTGTTTAAGCTCGTTACATTTTATCATTTTTAAAGACGACGTCAACGTCTGGATTGCCAAAAATGTTTATGTTTTTTTGTTTTTCAACAAATCATTTAATCATTGTAATTGTAATGTTGTTATTGTTACGTTTGTATTTTGTACGTATATATTTATCAAAACTACAACTTGTACTAAGTCTTACTAGTTAAATATGTTTATTTTTTTTATTTGAAGTTGAAATGATTCTTGCAAATTTGTGCGCAATAGTTTAGTGATTATGTTCATCAACGTGCCCATTGTATTTTAATTTCCCGGGATATTATATACTAAATAATCTCCCCGACCCGCCTTGAAGTTATAATTTTGAACGATTATTTCTCTTTGAACTTCTACGTGGCGAATGGAATATCTATGCTAAACTTCAAGTCAGTTGGACTTGTAGTTTTGGAGTTCACATCGTGTAACAAGCAATGGTATTTCGCTTATATAAAGATTGTATTTACTGAAAACACAATATTTATAAAAAAAAAATGTAGGTACAAACTCTGTTAGTTTTCATTTTAAAGAACATTGACATCAATTTTTTTTTATGATGTCCTTAGGCGGACTAGCAAATAAGCTCCTGATGGTAAGTGGTCACCAGCGCCCATAGACAATGGCGCTGTAAGAAATATTAACCATTCCTTACATCACCATTGCGCTACCAGCCTTGGGAACTAAGATGTTATGTCCCTTGTGCCTGTAGTTACAATGTCTCACTCACCCTTCCAACCGGAACACAACAATACTGAGTAATGCTGTTTGGCGCTATAATATCTGATAAGTGAATGGTACTTACCCAGACGCCCACCGAGAATCTAATATATACTTCTAAATATTTATTCGTTATTTTGTTAGTTTAAGCAGTATCGTCTTTACTATAAGGCAATGTACCCAGAGCTGTAGCCGTAGCCGTATACTCGTGCGTGAGACTCCCAATGGGCAACATATTAAGGAAAGGAAAAAAGGGGGGTTCTCTACGAGGGCCTTATTCTCGTGTGCTCTTGGGCCTTGCAGTGGACTCACGATGTAGGATAGTGTATCAGCGTGATATTATATGCTTACATATTTCTTTCATATACAAGAAATATTTAACCTTAAGAAAAGTACCATTAAAGATGTAAAATCAAGACTTAGTCGAGAATATGTACAAAGATTTTTTTAACTCATACAGAATATTCATATCGCCTACAAAATAAAAGTCTAACTATTTATAAAGGTTCACATACTTTTATATATGTACAAAAATATTAATAATACTAGAAGACTGAAACAAATCAATATGTTCGTCAAATGGTAGAGACTTGACCGGAAGCGTTTAATGAAGTCGGAGCAGTAAATTTGCACAGTGAAGCTCCCCGTAAAACAACTACATCCGTATTGACAATTCGAGTTAATGCTTGCAATGTAAGTAATCAAAAAAATATTTACTTAATTTAAACAAGAGCACGGGCGCTCTGTCTGTGTAAATTCAATAGAAATATTAAAAATATATAATATACGTGGATTGTAACAATAAAATAAACTACACTATCTTTTCTTTGTTTAATTGACCTTTATAATTAACGTCATGTATACACCATGTTTTCTTGGAATATACGCTATGGGCCGTGCAATTAATTAGAGCATTGTTCATTGTTTGACAAGCAACCTCTGACAAATAGAGTAATGTTGCAAGTTCATTATTATTTTTATTTTTTTTAATGTAATTTACAACGTCTACAGGCTCACAGTTGCCCGTGCCTTTTTTTACATTTTACTTTTATAAATTTTGGCGATTTTATATTTTTACTGAATATCAGCAGATCTTTGCTGGATTTCGAGCTTGTGATTGTCTTCGAAGACGTGTCCTACACTGACTTTTTTTTTTCATTTTAAAATAAAATTTAAATAATCCATAATAAATAATATATGGGTGTATATAATATATAAAAAATATTGAATAATTATTTATATTATAGAACTAATGCTCGGTATACGTTGCGGTGCGATTTTTTAAGAGGTTTTTATTCGACCGGCACGACCACCTATTGCAATCCAATCATGATTTGTATACTATGTAAATTTACCATACTTCCATTTACAATTAGTTACATCGTTATGTTTTACCAAAAGATCTATTAAAATCTATTTATTATTTATTTAAATATACCAGAATTCTTGCATTATTGTGTTCGTACTCAGATTCGCGTGTGTTTTTACCTTCATTTATGTACAAAGAAAAAATAATCTTCAAACATGGCTTCATTTTGAATTATACCACAGCATATATAGTATGTTCATATATCGTACGCCTAGGGAAATATAAATAATATGCATATACTAACTTTACAGAAGAACAAAAATCTGTCTTACCTGAAGAGTGGTTGGTAATATGGATAGGTAACTCATATGAGCATGCAAAAGCCCTACCTAGTAGATAGTAAATAAACTGAAATATTCCTCAAATTTTTGTTCAAATATCATATTTATAAGATTTTAAATTAATATGGTTATTTTTATTCCTACAAGTATTTAAAACGGGATATTTACCATGGTTTTTATTTTTTTTTGGTGAAGCTCGATATTTCGACATTATTTACGAATGTCTTGTTCACGAGACACCAAATAAAAATAAAAAACATGGTAAATATCCCGTTTTAAATACTTATAGTAAAAATCATCTTATCAAAGCAAGAGATTGTTAGAAGTCAAATTTAAGACAATTATTACAGTATACCTTGATCTGAAATTATCAATCTATTTTATTTTTATTTATACGGTGCAATACCATAAAATATGTTTAAATTTTAATATTTATTAATATAAATAAGTCATTTCATAGCTGTCCACGATTTATATGACGTCATCATTGTGCGTGCGCGTTTGGGTACCCACTCATAATTTTATCTACCGCTGTAGCTGTACAGCAATGCTTTTTCAATACAAAGAATTGCTATTGTTCACGGAACAAAACAATGTGTGTTACAATTATAAGAGTAAGATAGCCATGGTCATTACAAGCACAATGGCCATAGTATTAATTGCCATGGTTGGTAGCGTAATCGTGGTGAGAAGAATCGTCATTATTAACTGCCCTTTCGATGAGCATAAGTGTTCACTTTGCTTAGCATCTGGTGGCCCATTTAAACGTCTACCTTTACAAATTAAAACAAATGACAATTTGCATGTGTACCGCATGTTTCTGCATGCGACGAGCTTACATATGTAGCTAAGTGAATCTGTCGTTTTCATTATGAAACGTATTTTTGAAAAAGTTTTTTTTTAAATTGCATATCGATAGGGGGACTGGCAAATGGGCCACCTGATGGTAAGTGATCACCGCTGCCTATAGACATTGGCGTTGTACGAAATATTAATATTAGTACGAAGTATTGCTGTTTGGTGCTAGCATACGCTTTAAGTGGGCGGTAGATACCCAGGAATTGCACAAACCCTCCAAAACCACCGATATTTAGATTAGATGGAATAGAAATATACTTTATTTTAAACCATTAAAGTAAATAGCAATAAAATTAACGATATATACAAAACGTTATTTTCTTCTTTATACACTAGCGACCCGCCCCGGCTTCGCACGGATGCAATACTGATACTAAATATACTACAGAATGTCTTACAACGTTCACCGCTTTTTTTGTCTTTAGACAATACAAACCGCTATGTCCCTGCATTTTAAATCTGTAATATCTCCGAAAATATTCATTTTGCGATTTTGTCTTAAAAATAAAGTATAATTTAAATCTGCGTCTTACAATGTTCACGCGATGACCCACGAGAGGTTTTGCTCAAAAAAGAAGAGCGATACTTGCAGAACTGGTTTTTAAAATTCGCGGTACACTATAAGGTCAGGGTCTGATCGTGGAGACCAGTCGCGTTTTGGAAATATGATTTAACTGACTGATTATTGTTAAATAACGAATCGTAATTCCGTATATATTTTATTACATTATTAAAAAAAAAACGTAAATGCGACTAAAATATTTGTTTCCGTAGATAAATTTATTACGTCTTACGTTTGAAGGCAAACTTCATTAAACACACATTCCTAATATTAATGTTGTTATGAATTGAATTTTGAAAGGCAGCCATACAAACATGTCACATAGTATATATATATGATATAATATATATATTCACCTATATATAAAGAATCACTGAAATATATCGCGCTATACACTATCAAAGTGCTATACCATTGGATTTAAGATGAAACTTGTAATCACACTGGTGCATAAATGGCATTTATGAACGCGTTAAGAATGGCACACCCATATTTAATATAACATCTTAAACAGTTATGATTTACCAAGATGAGTTAAAATAAAAACATTGTAACTAAATAAAAAAAATACTCCTTCAAAACCAGACTAAAAAAAAATGATATCTTACAAATCATGATCATCTATTTTTGGAATCAGCTTAGCCATAGCAAGATAAAATAAAACAGTTTAAATATTCTTTTTAATAATTATTTTATTGATTGAGGCAAAATATAACGTTAGGTGCGTCCGATCTTTAAGTTCTGACTGAATGTGTTCCTATTCACATATTCAATTTGTTCTATTGAGACGATACATTATAAACATTCTAAGATCCGATAGGTGGCACTGTAAGATATAAACAATATTTTCTTTTATTTACAAGTAATGTACTCTGTGCTAAAATGAGAAGGAGAAATTCCCTAGTACCGATAAATTGTAAATAAATAATTTGTAAATTGTACCAAATACAAACAAAAAAAAAAAGCCGTCGTTAATACGCAATAATAAAAACTAATTAATAGCTAATACCATGGAACTATACACTATCACTAGTAAAAGGTCTTACTAAAAATATTTTAGTAAAACTTCCTAAATTAAAATCAATACAAACTTGATTCAAGTAGATCGCCTATCGATAATCTTACGCTTTTAATTTAATATTTGAAGCATTAAAAATTAAAAGTCAGTAGTTATTATTTTTCATTGATAAAAAAAAAACATTATATTTACGTATATAGGATATTATATATAGGACTTATAAACATTAGGTCTTTAAAAATACACAAATAAAAATTAAAAATACGTAGTTACTGTATTAATCATGACTGCATGCAATGGTGGCACGAATGCTAGCGGCATTTCCTCCTTGAATCGCATTTCCGATCCTCTGAGCAAAAAACGAACTAGTCCTGTCCCAGTGGAGGCAATAAGGAGAGGTGTTATACTTTCAAAAAAGCTTTTTGCACTACTAATTCGAGAACGGAACGATTACGAACGATAATAGGAATTTTATTGTGATCGGTATACGAATTTCGTCTAGATATACCGATGTCAATTTTTATATTTAAGATCGAGCATTAAATAACCCACTCATATCAGCCAACTGGTAATAAGACTGTGACTAATAGGAGCATGAGTTTGCAGTTTAAGTTTTAAAAAAAAAACATGCATTAAATACCAAGAAACAATGCAGTTTTTTATGATGCAATTATGCAAATGTTAAGGCTCGAATTATTTATAAAAAAAAATTATACTACTAGTCACTTCACCAGCCGTCAGTTAAAACGTATTAAAAATCAATTATAAAAATGTAGTCTCAGGTATAGACCTGAACATAGTCTACCTAGGTTACCAAATCATTGTGTCAGAAACATACATTTTTTTACAATATTTGTATGATGTATGATGTGTGATGATGATGAATGTTGGGGAAAACGTGTTCTAGAGTGGAGACCGCGTCTCGGCAAACGTAGTGTAGGACGTCCTCAGGCAAGGTGGAGTGACGTTTTGCGCAAGGCGGCTGGCAGGAGCTGGATGCGAGTTGCCGAAATAAGACCACAGTGGCGTGCATTTGGAGAGGCCTATGTCCAGTGGACAAATATGGGCTGATCATGTGATGTATGCGATGTGTGATGAACTTCAATGATTACCAATTATTCGAGCACAACTAACTCCTGCTGCTTTTTATTTGCATTTACACTGACTAACTCATAATTTGCCCAACTGACGAGTAAGTTGAGCTATTTAAGCGTACTAGCCAAATATATGTACATTTCCTAACAACCCCAATGGCATAGCTCAGAAAATAGTTAATTATATCAGACTGAACATACCTCTATTACTTTATAATTGAATAATATATTAAACTTAAGAATATTTAATAAACCGTTACAATAATTTATATGAACATATTTAAGAAATGATAATTAATACCAATGATATAATGCAGCTGGAGGTGGTTTTACCCAATTTATCCATTAGCTTATTGCTTAGGCGATTCAGAAAGAATATTGTGACTGTGTTAAAGATTATGATCTGTGGGCTTTCCAGCGCGTGGCACGCGTCAGTCGCGTCCGTTATGTTATTCTGAATCGGGTGGAATTGATACGATAGATATTTATATATGTAGCCTATGTTAATTTCTTTGAAATTTAATAAATATTTCCAGGTGCCTAAAGCTCTATTAGCCTCAAGGCCAAGTAGGCCTGGGGTAACAATGGTATTTTTTTATTTAACTACTAGTTAAATAAAAAAAATGTGTATGCACTTGCAAATAAATTTACTCGTATGAAGAAATCGATTTTAAACATTTCAGAGGTAATAAGTAATTCTACGTTATTTACTGAAGCGCGACACCTTTTTAATGTAAAAAAAAACACCCTCCACTAATCGCATTCGCCAATTCTTAATTTGAGAGTTAGTTCCAGTTCGCTGCTCAATTTCTGGAAATTGGATACACATGTAGCACAACTTTCCTTCTCACAATTTTCCTTCACCACCAACTACATGGAAATTTAACATTGCTTGCTTAGTCTTGTAACTACGATATTCGGTAGATCAAAATGCTTAAAGCATCGAACTATAGAAGTACCAAACATGCACCATTATTAAAAAAAAATAATGACATAAAAACATAGTACATTAGGACTAAAATCAATTAGAATTAACTGTTTATTCAAAACTAGTATATAATAAACATGTATATAAGTAATAGCAATAACAGACATGATTATGTAGTAATTATTACATAATGACGTGTATAAAATTGTATATATAAAACATTTATGTTACAGTTTATGATGTAATCTTTAAAACCCCTGCATTAATCAAACGGAAAGCCTCAGGTATCAAAACACAGGGGATTGTCCATGGAGAAGGAAAATAGTGTTAGAACAAATATCGAAGTGTAATATTAACAAAATCAATCAAAAGTATATATTCTGGCAATTCAGTCACCTGATGATAAGTTGTCATCACCAGCCATAGTCATCGTCACAGCCATAGCCATCATTGGTACTGTAAGAAATATTAACCGTACCTTATATATCCAATAATTCAAAAATTTTGGGAACTAAAATGCAATGTCCTTTATGATACAAAGGCTCAGGTCACCGTTCAAAGTGGATCTCAACAATACCAAGTATTTATTTACTGTTTGTCAGAAGAATGTCGGATAAGTGGGTGGTACCAAAGATGCACACCAAGTAATCTATAGTTTTAAACAAGCTTCGCAATAGCCGTGTTTTTTTAATTATATTTTCAATTACTGATCAAGATAATATGCTTGAAAGATAAATCTGAATTAAAGACATCGGTCGTGTAATAATTTATTTAATTGTTTACTTGTGTGTTATAATATAAAATTGTATCTCTTAACAATAAAAATATTATGGATAATAGCATCTGTGCGAAGTCCGCACGGGTAGTGGTTAATAAAATTGAGAAAACCAGTTTGTCAGCGAAGGTCAGCCCCACTGGGGTTCGCCCAGCTAATGGATTTTTCAATTTTCAACTTTAATGTCTGTATGTAAAAACCCAGACATTATATAATATATAATTGCTGAGATCAATATCAGATTATATGATATTTTACATAAATTAAACGCACATGTATCGTCTATAATATTACATAGAGTCTTAAAGAGTACCACCGCACATGTGTGTAATTTAATTTTATACGTAGATTATATTTGTATTTATGTTTTATATATATATATTATTTTTTTATGTAATAGGTGGGCAGACCGGCAAATGTTAAGTGGTCACCACCACCCATAGACATTAACGCTGTTAGAAATATTAACCATCCCTTACTTCGCCAATGCGCCACCAACCTTGGTAACTAAGATGTTATGTCCCTTGTGCCTGTAGTTACACTGGCTCACTCACCCTTCAAACCGGAACACAATAGTACTAAGTACTGCTGCTTGGTAGCAAAATATTTGATGAGTGGGTATTACCTACCCAGACAGGTTTGTATATATAAATGTGCCACGTACATCATTATTGCAAAATTTCGACAATTTGTCTCCTTCAATCGTCAACTCAAACTCAAACTCCTTTATTCAATATAGAAGCATTACACTTACTTATTGATAGTCAAATTAAACACTACAACCGGTTCGGTAAAGAAAATATTCTGACCTGAGAAGAACCGGCGAAAGAGACTTATCTTAATCTGATAACCGAATTTGTCTTCTAAATAATTAGGAGAGTCTAATTATTGTACCATACAAGACAAATAAACGTAGCCTATTTTTTTTTATTTATTCGGGCCTTGATTCTCTGTCTCCCCTAACTATTTAAGACAAAGAAAAATAAGTAATTATACCCAACAACAAAAGCATTCTCAAGGAAGAAGTCAGGCTTAAAATTGAAGTGGACATATTGCACCGGAAATAGATAGGAACTTCGATGTTCCGATATTAAACCATCTAACTATTTTGAAAATTTCGGTGTTGAATAAATGAAATAAAATCAATTCATAAGGCTATTAAATTGTATTTACCAGTTCTACAAGTTCCTGGCGACGTGACGTAAATATAATTCATTTTATTTTTCTGGCAAAATATATAAAGATTATTCTCTACAATCTACAAAATTTGATTCAAATTTAAAGCCAAAATATTCAATACCCTAAAATTGTATATGTACACATATTGTTCATTTAATATTATTTCATTTAAGAGCATAGTTTGTAAAGTATGGACGACGAATGCCAAAAAGTAAGCAATATTTAAATAAAAATTACTATAATATTATTTGATATAATAGAAATTTAACACGGTGAACTTATTATTTACACTTTTGTGTCCCCATTTAATCAAAAATACATGTATAAACTAGCAGCTTAATAGCTTAAAAAACGTTAATAGAAAAGGTCGATTTCAGTGTTTGGAGTGATGTTGACGATGAATTTACTGAGTTATTAATACAAATTTTATAAATATCATGCGGTGAAACTTGAGATCTATCTATTAAGATTCTGAATGTTTTTTTTCATCCATAATCAATGCTCCAGTTTTAAGATATTTCGAAAATAGTAAGCGCTATTTAGGCGTTCCGCAAGGACTGTCCTCTTAAGATATCGTTTAAAATTTCATAAAATTATGAGCAACTCTTTTTATAATCAGTCCATAGTAACAAAACTATGTTATTATATTATAAGTTGAATATAATAATGGTCAAAATTATAACAACAAATGTTATTCTCACGTGCGTTAATGTCGCACATACGATTGAGTTAATTAAACATATAACGAGTATTATTCTGGCCTCATTGGCCGGCAATTAGAGCATTATCAACACTAAACTCATGTGTTTATTTATGGGTGATTATCGGTGGCGTCACCACCATGAGCGGAGATAATACTAATTAAAACAATAATGCGGTCAAAATTATCGAACACTGCTCGAACAACGAAATAACAATATATTTGTACCATAAATAATGAACACATTGCTTGCAATTTAAATTTTTTACTATGAGCGGTAGGGCTTTGAGCAAGCTCGTCTGGGTAGGTACCACCCACTCATCAGATATTCTACCGCCAAATAGCAGTAGTCAGTATTGTTGTGGTTTGAAGGGTGAGTGAGCCATTGCAACTACAGGCACGAGGGATATAACATCTTAGTTCCCAAGGTTAGTGGCGCATTGGTGATGTAAGGAATGGTTAATATTTCATATATCATAAAAAAGGAGTGACGGGTGGGATATTGTTTAATTTTAAAATATTTAAAACCACAAATAATGCACAGACTGAAACAAAACTACCTAGGAATAAATGCATAATAAATTAGATGCTATGACGTCACACAAGGAGTCACACAGTTTTCGCCGAACCAAAACGTAGAAAGTTGCAACTTCAATACATTTTAAAGAGCACAGCTCAGTGGATTTCCCAGGATTTCGAATTCAATGAACTTAAATCCAGACAAACAACTCTAATCTTAAACATATCTTTTATTCCAGTCATTAGTAAATAATATTTGAACATTTAACTGTATAGACCTGACACATTACGTGGTGATAAATCTCTGTTCAAGCCCGTCTAGTTAGGTACAACCCACTCATCATATATTCTACTGTCAAACTTAGTATTGTGCAAAGCAATACTTAATATTATTGTGTTCCGGTTTGAAGAGTGAGTGAGCCAGTGTAACTACAGGCACAAGGGACATAACAAAAGTATAAGATAAGGATTAGCAAAAGTAGTTGTATTTTTTATAGCACCTGTATCTGTCATTATATTTTACCCGTCCGTCTACCTATATCATAAAAGAAAAACATATCTTGTGGCTGCAATAAAACAAGGACATAAACAAACGCTTACATACAATAAAAGCGACCTAATTTTTTTTTATTTCATGTCAAGAATTTCGTCAACATAATCAAAAAGAATAGCAAGGCAAGTCAACGCGACCCAGAGACTCACGGCTGCGTCCATTGCCAACGACTCCTGCGCATCTTAATAACAGCATTAGTATGGCGAGCACGGTTCGGGACGATCGGGGTTATGTTATGACATTCACTGTTATGATACAAGGTTATTAACATTACGAAAAGTGGATGCTTAGATGATTAATATCTCGATTTATAACAATTGTTACCCGAAATTGACAAAAAAAAGGCAGACAGAGCGCAACAAACATCATAGCGAAGCAACAAATTCCCGCTCATGGTACCGGGAACCATGTGTCAATAACCAATTCATTAAAAGGTCAATAATTAATGTGACAGCACTTATTACGTATCACAATAAAAGACGCGTTATTTCGCACTATCGGGTATTTTCATTCGCTTTTGGTTTTGTATTCGCTTTCGTTGCTTCAGTATTACGTTCCGTGAAGTCCATTTGCCTTATATAAAATAATATTAAAATGTGTTCGTTTCTATGTAGAGGGTAATCTCGGGAACTAATAAATCTACAAAAAGATTACTCGTGGTACTCGTAAAGCTACATTTCGTCGCTAGTGTCTCGTGGTTTTTCCTAAATTAAAAATTTACAAACAAAAAAACAAACATCACAATAGCACGTGGTTTTGTTAAAGCAACGCAATACAATTAATACGTATATAACCTTCGTATGAATATCTTTTCAAAGCGTATGTAGTACTCTAATCAAAGGAGATTTTTTTCGAAAATCACAATATAACGTAAATTTGTTTTTAAGGCTACACGTCTGCGCAGCCATCTATCTTAATAGAGCTTTGCCCACTTTTCAGATATTCTACCGCCAAAAATAAATAAGAAATATTGTGTTCCGCTTTGAAGAGTGAGCGAATCAGCGTAAGTACAGGCAAAAGGAACATAATATCTTAGCTCTCTCTCTCTCTCTCAAGGCTGGTGGCGCATTGGTGTAATGAAAGAAATGGTTTATATTACTTAGAGCGCCAATTTCTTTGGAAGATACTATTAGGTGGCTCATTAACATGTCCGCTTATAACATAAAAAAATCAAACAAAAGACTTATAATGATACCAAAAAACATATTTATACAGCTGAAATGTGCTTCTGCTTAAAATATACTTAAAAAAGGGAATTTATATTTTATACTAGTTCTAGCTTGCGTTTTAGGGGGTGGTCGCCAGGTTTAAAGCATAGCCTTTGTCCTTCTTTGGGTTTCAAGCTTCATACCAAATTTTATCAAACTCGGTGCAGTTTTTTGGCCGTGAAAACAGAGTTACTTTCACATTTACAATATTGGTACAGATATGTTCATCTTATACAAAATCGATTATTTAGTATTTTACTTACAAATTATGATATTACAATTTGATTCCGAACAAACATGTAACTTTTCCTGTTAAGAATTTTTACTTTTCAATATAATATTTTCACTCGCTTATAGCTGTCATTTCAACGCAAGATGGGAAACGCGAACTTTTTTCGACGCGATAGAAGAAAGAAGGAGGGATTCTGCTAAAGAAGGGGGAATTCTTACCCACTAAAGCGATAGCCATTATGAATACGGATCGGAGAGCCTGACGCAACATTTCTTTAGTTATTTTTATTATCCAATTGTCCTTAAGTTATTATCGTTCCTAAGTCGTTGAGAACATATAGACTATAACTCCTATCGTGGTCTTGACCTGTATCATTGTCGACACATGGACTGCTGGAAGAATTCCAAGAACAATGTCAACCCGAACCCTTGAATGTTTTAGCTGTTTTACAAGGATTGCTTAACGCAAACCTAACTTAAATTATTCAAAGCACAAACACATTTTCTTAAACAATAGTATTATGTGATTATATGTTATATGTCGACCAGACCTCATTCTGTGACCTTCATATGCGTGTTTACGAATGTTCATAATGAGGACTTGATAAGTGACCTTTATAGCTCGTGGTAATTGCTACTTCATAAAATAATAAAATCTGCAATTCAGTCTGTTTTCAGAAATAACTAAAATCCCTTCCTTTGTAAAGTATAATATTGTATACTAGATGAAAAGGTTAAGTAAATAAAACTCAACAAATACGATTTATCATTTACTTTATTTATTTAACCTTTTTATAAGCGTTGTGATTATCAAACATCATTAATATCTATTTAAGTTGATGAAAACTAAAAATAATTATTTTTTACAGTTTTCTGAACGCACCCGTAAACGTCAAACATGGCCGCCGGTTCATGTCATCCAATTTCATAGATTTAAAAGCGAAATATCTCGATTAAGTACAAATTTTGCAGGTATATGTTGTCAACTGAATTTTTTTTTATTTTAACGATCTATAATTATGGATAGGTTTCGAACGGGTCTATCGTAGACCTGCACGATTTTTTTAATACAGATTGTATAACATTTACATTCCATTAAATAGTCGATAGCAACAATTATACAAATAATTTCTGCAATTTCAATATTTAAAAAAATATATTTAATTTACAATTTGATTCTTCGAATGATTTTTTAATCGTCGCAATAGCAACCTTTTATGTCTACGTGAAGCTAAAACCAGTTCGGAATGTGAATTCTGTCGAGACTTCCGGCAATAAACTCAGTATTTCAGAATATGAGTAATATTCTGCGAAAAAATTCGACGTATACAAAACTTCACTATTTTCTCTATAATATACATAACTTTATGTTACGAAGAAGTAATCATTTACGTTTTTTTTTTCAATTTTAAAGGGAACACGAAACCTCCTTAAACAATAAACGGTCAACTTCACTAAACCCCACAATCAAAAAAATATTATTTTTTTAGTCTTGGCGTAGCTATCATAAGGAAAATATACTAAAACCCTGACGACACCTAGGGACCCCTAGGAGCAACATATTTATAAATCTAGACTTATATATTAACTAGATTATATTTCTAGACTAGCAATACCATAATATGATTACCTACTAGACATACCTATATTATTAACATTTGTTAAATACATTGTTCTAAAATTTCTATAATTTTTTCAGTACGAAATTTTAGCAAAAAGTTGCAGTTATGAACTATAAATATACTGTCTATATTATGTTCGTTTATGGATTTCCTAACCGAAAAACCTTATAAACCAATGTACATAAAGCTTAAACCGGAAGATGCGCATCTGTCGTCGGATTAGCTTGTGTTTACTTAAACTTTCTTTATCTTCCTTTTCCCAGTGTCCGTGATCAGGAGGGCTGGCTTCGTTGGTGAATAATTGCCGTGACCGAAATCCGTTAGAAGGACATCATGATAATGTGAGTTCAACATGCGATCAATACCGATTGCTTTCATTTAACATTGCTTTTATATATATATATATACATATAGTATTAATGTTACTAATAAAATGATATAGTAGTAGACGTACAGTAAAGTATGCAACGTTTTTTTCAAATAGGCTCTTCGTAAGATTGTGAGTACACTTTAATTGTAAATCAAAACTCTAGTGACGGTCGAAATCTAATCCTTACTCCGGCCTGGCTCTCAATCGCCAAGCGGCTGCAGTGTAAAAATAATAATTACGATCCGAAAATAATTTTAATTGTCTAACACTCAGATATTCGATGGCATAACTTAATCTATATTAATAAATGCGAAGAAATTTTGTTTTGTTTTACATTATTAAAAAAAATTACTAAACCATAAAACACGTAACAAGAAACAAAAGGGCATTTCCTAGATTTTAAAATATAATACATAGTAAACAAACTCTGTCGAAGATTTTTCTTGTATGTAATACATTATCTGAGCACAATTTTTTTGCGCCATAGCTATGTATAATTATTGAAAAAAAAATCTAATATAACTAACTCCATCTAGTATCGAGTTACGGCAACATGCAAATTAAAATGGCGGTCACGCTTTGCATGACGGGAAACACGGCTAACGGCCCTGACGTCAGCCAAGTCAGAAAAAAACATGAATAAAAGTATCTTCGCAACACTATGAAATATTGCGTAACCATAAATAAGGATAGACTAACCAAGATGATCGCTTTTCCACCTACGCGTTCATTCAAGACTACGTGGAGACAGGATGACTAAGCAAAACCGAAAATTTTGCATCCTAATCACAGATAAATTAAAACGCCTCATTAATTAATATACAGTGACTTGCAAGATTTCGTTTAGTATTTTACTCTGATACTCTGTAATGAAATTTTAAGATCATTCCACATCTTAGATTAAATAAATATATATATATGGCAATGTTTTAAATGCAGTAAGTGGTATCATGAGGAGTGCGTTGGAATGTAACTAATCAAAAATTTTGTTATTTTTAAGTCTAAACACTGTGATTATTACTTAATTATTAATCATTGATCTCAATCCATGTATGTATGTTAATACTATATACCACTATATGTACATATATGTATGTATGTTAATACTACTAATACATAAATATGTAAGGTATTAGTGGTATTCACTTTATTTATTTATTTATTTATTTATTCATAGGTACCTAAACAGAATACAATCAGAACATACATTAAAATTACGGACTTACACAATTTTGAGCTAGATTACATTCCTAACCATATGTACACGGCATGCTCATAACAATTATATATCAATGCAGTCTGGTGCTATTTGAGCTTGATGCTATTTAATATGCTATTGGAGTTAATACATACATACAAATATATACATATATGTATGTATTAACTCCAACAAACTACTCATCCCAAAGCACACAGGCAAAATTAAATTTCTCAATAAATTTTACTGACTTTGAAAAAGGAATTGGTTTACGCATATTATGTTCTTGATATGTAAGATATATTTGCGTGTTTAAAGAGTGGGAAAGGGTGCAAAAGGCCACTTAGCGGCGAATATTCGCCATCGCCTTTGGCGTCGTATGAAATATTAACCATTCCTTACAACACTCATGCACCGCCAACCTTGGTGGTACATTGGCGATGAACTTCTTACACCGCCAATGTCTATGGCGTTGGTGACTACTTACCATCAGGTGACGCATTTACTATTTCGGCATAAACGCAAAAAGAAAATCATATTATAATTTTAGTAATATAATTGGTAACTCGTACTATTATATGACAGTCTAAGAACGTAACATAAATCCTCATTTATATGTAAATATTAATTAAACATAGTTCCTGTATAAACCATGACCACGTAGAATGGTAGCAAGAATGCTAGCAGCATTACCCTGTTGAATTGCAATTCCGATCCTCTGGGCAAAAAACGAACCAGCCCTCCTGTCGCCAGTAGAGGCAATAAGGCGAAGTGTTGTCCTTTTACTGAAACTTTTTTGCACTACTAGTCCAAGGGCCAGGTTTTCAAACATGACAGTTAACCGCAATCCTTACTTGAAAAAGGGCATCCGTCTTAATCCAGATTGCCGAGGATGCAAACCCTGGTGCTGAGCTTTGGAACCTCGCCGATTATAATCAAGTATTGGATCAGTGGTGAGGTGCTACAGAACCTTCACAAAAAAACATTTCTGGAGTGGAGGGGAGATAACTTTAGATATAGATATAGTTAATTATTGTGCTGAAGACTAGGCTAAAGCACACTTTTGGAACAATAGCTATTAGAGATAAATAGCTAGTGTTTGATGGACGTGGCCTTAGTATGTCACAAATTTCCGAGCTGACACACCATTAACAACAAGCTACGTGGTGCTAGCTAGCACGTAGCTTCGAATTATCGTATTGGATGACTAATTCATTATTCCAGTAATACGGCCCTGATCGAATTTCGACCATAGACAGTTATAAAAACAATCGAACTATACAAGAGCAATGACACTTCAAAATTCTCATTACGCACACGCATAACATAATAAAAAATATTACTAAATAAACAACATGTGTGTATAACGAATTTGGCAATTTTTTTGGATTTAATAGTTGAGATGGCTAGCATACGTGAATTTTCATATTTTTAATTGTTGTGTTTACATTACATCTCGTGCTCAGCGGTGAAGGAAAACATAATGAGGTAAACGCTTCGTGTGAAACCGGATGAAATTCTCCCACATGTGTATCCACAAACTCACGTCGAAGTTACGGAATAAGCTCCAAACTTACTCCTCAAAAAGTGAAGAAAGTTTGTGCAACAACGTGATATTTACTAGCATTTACATTGCTTTTTATAATAAAGTACGACACGTTTTATTTAATTCATAAAAAAGTTATTTATACAAAGTGGTGTAAATTATGGATCATACCCAGCATACCTTAAGTAGATTCAACTGAATGAAATATTGTTTGACTTAAAATAAATATTATGAATGACATTTAATATTCGTCTTATTTTCCGCTAATCAGTGTTCATGCAAAATGCAATCAATTTATTCTATATTAATTAACAATTACGTGATAATACGTGATATAAGAGGAAAAGATAAATAAAAGGGGATAATGTCATAAGATTTTCAAATAAATACTTGTTGATTTAATAATTATAAATTAGTCGGTAGGACTTTGTGCAAGCCCGTCTGGAAACTCATCACATATTCTACCGCCAAACCACAATACCTGTTTAGTGATGTCTTCAGGTTCAAAATATGACTGAGCCAGTGTAACTATAGACACACGGTACCATATTACTCGTAGTTCCGAATTTTAGCGGTGCATTGGCAATTTCAAGAATGGTAAATATTTCTTACGGCACCAATGTGGTTACCACTTAACGTCAGGCGGTCCAATAGTCCCACTATCTAAACATTACCATAATCATATGTCATGTTACGTTGAATGAAATGAATGAGGGATTAAAACCTAGCAATTGAATTTTAAAGCAGATATCCGAACCAACTGATCTGCATACTTTATTCGCTTTCAAAGAATAAAATATATTTTGATATTAAGACACTAAAATGGGTGTAATATTTCTTATTAATTACTACCTCCACGAACCTGCCATGCCTTACACAGATCTGCGCCATTCATTTTCTTGTTGTTTTTGTAAGACAACCTATATGTATAGTTTTTATGTTTCGTGACTTGAAAAGATATTTACCGCCGATGTCAATTAAATTTGCAGTGCTGCTGCCATCTAGTGTCTAGTAGAATATGCAGAATATGTTACGTTTTACAGTACATACAATAGATGTCAGGAGTGGTTTAAGTTTTTTATATTTAATTCTGATGTAAATATGTAGATGGCGCTAGTAGTATGGAAATTGGAAACAATTTGATTTCAAATTTCGATCTTCGAGAACAAAAAATAAAATTATTACAAATATTTTTTTACACATTATCAAAATTTTGACGATATTAAAACTTTAATAACATTTACATCATGCAACACTTTTTAAACAAAAACAAAAAAGCAATACCTAAATAAGTAGGTTTATTAGATCGAATCAACTTCGTACAAATCGATAGGGATTATATATAGGTATAAAATAAAATCGATTTGGTCGATTTAGCATTTAATTAGGCACACTTTTAGATCCGCTAACTATGATGATCAACATCCATGGTTCCTAAGACTAGGGTAACCACGTTTTACTTAAAACACTATTTTGGAAAAGCTTGCGATGTTAGCAATTTCAGATGATTCTAATTTTACTATATCGAATAATAAATTCATGTAGTCCTAAGATGTAAGACTTAGCTAATTATTAACTTCAAAATAAGTACTAATTATAATATAGACATGCATATCATATCCCCTGTCCATCGCGCAATATTGACTCGCGTTTCATAATTTTATTCCGTAAGATCTCGATAATATTCCTTTATTAAACAAATGCAATAAAAAAACATAGTATTGCAGCAGAGCAGTTTTAGCAAGTGCCGACAACAAAACAACATAACCCGTTTCTATTTTAACTCTTCATCAATATTCCAAAAATGACTCAGATGCCGTTAACGGGACAGTATCAAGCAGAAAGCGCTTTAGTGTGGAACCTACTTTGCAGGTGTAGTTTTTGTGCAGCGCGGAAGGTGCGGGAGGCGCAAGGTCGGTTCGTTTCCGCGTTACCTGCAAATTAACCGTGAACTATCGCGAAACGGCGTGACGATGATGAAGGACCACGTTTGGGTGCAATTGTTCAAAATTAGGTACATATTATATAACTTTACCGGAACCGTGACGGGTTACATAGACACCAATAAAAAAAAAGTTATATAATTATCGAGTATTAATGAACGGCTGATATCTAATTAAATTATTTGTATCAACATAAACAAAGACTACGTGTTCCATGTTTGTGGGGTTACACAAAAATATCTAGCTATTGTATATAGCAATTTTTTTGTATTTTTTTAAATATCCAATGAGTAATCTAGCCATAGGCACCTACCTAAGTATCTTTTAAATATTTTTGTGACATAAAAAAGTTACTAAATATTCGTGACGAAATTATAGTTGCTATTTACAAAATCAAAATATACTCTATTCAAATAGGCTTTTACAAGCACTTTTGAATCGTCATTTAACAAACTATTTAAAGTAAAGCTACAACCGGTTCGGAATGCAGATTCTACCGAGAAGAACCGACATGAAGCTCAGTAGTTACTCTTTTTCAACGTCTAAAAATACAGTCATGTTAGTTAAATACAATTATACATATATGTATGTTATGTATCCTGTCTGGAAGTCAACAAGCATTAACTCCACGCTTTATAATATCTAGCTATCGTATATAGCATTTTTTTTGGTATTTTGTTAAAATATCCAATGAATAATAGTCTAGCCATTGGCACCTACCTAAGTAACTTTTAAATCTTTTTTTGTAACACAAAACATTTTTTTATATTGAAAATTATGTGCAGAAATTATAGTTGCTATCTACAACTATCTAATATTTCGTCTGATCTTAAGGTGGCTTCAAACGGCCTTTAACTTCACGGGCCGCGTTGCACCAACAATGCACCTTGGCAAGCGCGCGGCTCGTTGTTGAACTGACTCATCTACAACGTTCGACAGATTCACCAATGTTGCTTCAATTACCCGTTTAATTACAAGCATAAAAAAAATCAATGATCATAAATATTAAGTGTTGTTAAAATCTAACAACTCAATTTTAAACGAGTCCCATCAATTATGACGATGACGAAAGGTATATGCATTTTCAGGATCTTTAGAGGATAAGGATTACACTGGGGGTCATGAAACGATACTTGGTAGGGCTTCGTGGATACGAACCACCCACTCATCAGATATGCCACTGGCGAGCAGCAATACGTAGTATTGCTAGCACAAGGGATGTATCATTGGATCGCTGACGTATTCATGTGTAAAGAAATAATGATTAATATCTCTTACAATACACGGTCTATGGGTGTTTGTGACCTCAACATCCGATGGCCCATAAGTCCGCCCGCAACCTACTCTATAAAAAAATATTAAGAACAATACAATTACAAGTTACCCACTTGACACAATACCCCAAACACATTGGGTATCATTATAAAAAAAAAACAGCAACTCATCAGTTCCATAATATTTACAGTCATTATTATTTTTCATAATGGCGCATTATTCACTGCTTTTAGTATAAATAATTATACTCCCGTCCTCCGTTTAAAATAATAGTTGCTATAAATGCGTAGCGTCATCTACTTTAAGTTTTCTAAATATATACACATAACAGGCGAGACGTTTTATTTCTAATTCCTGACTGATAAAAACTATCCACTAAACATAAAAGTTATACTAGAGATCGTATACAGGGCGTTACATTTCTCCGTAACATTATTAGTAATATATTTATGTCTAAATATTTGTATATGTAAGTTTAATTGAAAACTGGATGTGGATGGATTGTTTTGTACTAAGATTTTTTATTGTATTTTTGTGATGTACAATGAAATCAAAAAAGCCTTAAAGCTGTAGGTGTTTGATATTTCAAACTCATATTACAAACTCAAACATTAAGATGAACTTTTATACAAACTTTCATCACCAATTTCACCGTTTTGAGTGATGAATTTTTAAAACATCTTTATAATCTGTTTTTGAGTCTTTACTAAGCCTGAATACCAATTTTCAAATTTCTAACATCAACATTAATCCCCTTAGGAGATGAATTTTGAAGAATCCTCAACTACTTTCCATAAGAAATTATTATGGAAAATTTCATCCTGCTAGACTCGGGCTGTACATTGTATGTCAATCAGTCATTTAAAAAATATATTAAGTAGATTAATCGTGTAAGTGTCGTAAGACCTTATAAAACCCGACATCTCAGGATCAGCTACCACACTAGCCATTAGAATAACAAGAAGTACTCACTATACTTCTAGTGGGTCGCTTGGAAACTTCAAGTTTTTTCAATAGATTTTTAGGAATTTCCAAACCTATTTTGATTTCATTTCATTGTAAACTGACGTCTGTTCGCACGTTTTAATATATTTTTTTATACAGCCATAGCGGCGCTCTCTACCCTGCCAGTTACTTTTTTCCGCTATCTAAAATTAATTATTTGTTTAATCGTAACAATTTAGTCAATTGCAATCATAAATCCTCTTTGATTTTCTGCATATCTACGGCTGGAGCTCTTCAAAATAAGACCATAACCGATCTACGTGCAGTTATCGTCTCATAATCACTGGGACAAAAATCGGCTTACGCTACTAATATATAAGATATTGAAAAAGTATGGATAATTTTATAATTATAATATGCTATTATAGTTGAAAATTGATATTTAATAAAGAATACGTAGAGACTTCACTATCGGAAATGTATAAAAAGCATCGATTACAAAAGAATGAAGACTTTATTGAGAAATAATATTATATAAGATCGCCTGAACAAGTTCTAATTTGTACACCAAACGTTGTTTAACATAGAGTTTATTCCTTACTAAAAATGTTAATTTTATCCTAAAACCTCTTCACTGTTATAACAATATAAATCATCAAGTACTTTAACTATATACTTGGAAAGAAAAAACAATGAAAAAATAAGGCTTTATTTTTTAAATTAATATCAGTATATAGATGATAAAAATGCGTATAGTTCATCTTCGTTAATTTTCATGCAGGATAAAAAACATATCTATGTAAATTAGTCTATACTGCAAATGCTGAGATGTAACACGATTAAAGTCCGTTTACAATAATAATAATAATAAATCATTTATTTCAGACTATATGTCCATTTTTATTAGTAACAATTATCTTATCCTAGCGTTAGTACAATAAATAATACTAAAGACAACAAAAACAAAATTAAAAATTAAAAGAACTTTTAACAATCACTACTGCGCCATTCCGTTAGAGATTGCACAACAGTGATTGATATACACGCAATCAAGTCTATGAGCCTATTTGAATGATGTATTTCTTTATTTTATTTCAGGAATTAAATCATAGAAGATTAAGTGCATTTAAGCGGGAGTCGCTTATATTCCGAAGGTTGGAAAACAATACTTACTTATACGTATTTCTAAACGTATTCCTCGTCGACTGAACCCTAAAAATTAACGTTTCTAACGTATCCTCGTTCAGTGTCAATTACGATCATTGTCGCCCATCACAATAATCGTTTGGCGCTGAGGGCGCCACCGACGGTCAAGTGCGGACGTCAATGAGACGGATACACTTTCTTAGATACCTACTGGCACTGTTGCCGTTTATTTTACTAAGGTTTATGTAACAAGTGTTATGTATACATCTAAGAACATGCACACCAAAACCACAGTCTAAGAAACCTGACGGCGGTCACCAAAAACAAAATCTTATTACTAAACGAGGATATGCTAGAAACCTTGTTTTTTCAGCTCCGTCGACGAAGACATTTTTGCACGTGTAGATAATTAATAACATATTCAAACTACCATAGGATCATTCAAAGGACTTTTGACTTTTGTTCGTCATGTTACAATATTTTCTTAAAGGTTCTTCCGGAACACCGATTTGGAATAAAAATTCGGCGAAAATAACCGGCAAATATCTCAACAGTTACTATTTCCAGTAGAATTTATATAAGTAACAAACACAAAGAGTAAGAAAGACAATGTCGCTCGACCCTGATGAAGGATTAGGTTGCTTCTGCCGATATTACCAATTCAATACCATTTATTCTCTGATCAATACCTACTATAATGAATTTGAAAGGAATATCTACTGACTTTCATACCGGTTCTTCTTATTGCAACAACATTTTGAACGGGTTGTATTATAACAGAGAACTAACAAGATAAATTTATAAAACAATCCGAAAGTGCTTCTAAAAGACAATTCAAATAAAGCTAAATTTGAATATATTGTTTCCGTACATACATCACGCGACAGTTTTACGAGAACACTCCCCGACTGTGCAATTCATTGTAAGGACACGCCTGTGAGATCCGTTTATTGGTACATCTGTACATCTCGTTATGAGCCATTTGATTATCGAGATGATACAAGTAACGCTTCGAAATATTATGATTGAAGTCGTCAAACGCTCTTTTCTTTAGTTTTAATATATTCTATTAATTTATCCTAAATCTTACCCATTACAATTATTAATGGGAAACTCAACTAGTTATTTTAGTGAGGAATACCCAGCCAGAAAATGTCCTGCTTGGTAAAGGCCGCTTCCCCTCGTGAGAAGGAAGACTTGATTCAACGCGGGAAGGATGCATAGGTATGTGAAAAAATGTTCTCGATGTTTTCCTTCACCAAGCAAGAGACCGAATTAAAAATAAAAGTCAAATACATGGAAATTCTTTGGTGGCATTTAATCTTAACTATACTAATATATACTAATACTGGCTGAAACTGCGGCTTTACACGCGCGGAAATTTATAAAACACATAATTCCAACCCCCGTTTTACTCCTTTAGGGGTGGAGTTTTGTAAAATCCGTTCTTAGTGTGTCTCTAAACCCTATTAGGGCCCTACCTGCCAAAATTCAAGTTTGTAGATGTCATAGTTTCTGAGATTTCGTGATTAATCAGTGAATGGTCTTGGGATTTTATATGTTTAGATTATAAATGATAAAGTAACTCTTTCTGTCTGTTGCTTTACTTTTTATACCTTAAAACTGATGATCAATGGCTTAATATATTACATAACTATAAATTACTTTATGAAAATTGTTAAACAACTTACTATAAATTCTGAAACATTGTTCAGGGTTAATTGTTATCCGGATAAATCATTCGCATTGGTCGAAGCAGTCAGAAAACCTAACCTGCGATTGTCGATCCATTTGATTTGATCCTTCTCGGTAAATGGTGATAATTATGCTTGATTAAGTTCACGCGTCACACGTTATTATGTATTACGTAACTGACAGAAAGCGTTTGACTCTTAAATTATTATAGTCTAAGAGCCAGTGTTCCGCAGACTTACAGTATAGTAGCAAACTCTATACTAATGCCAGGTCTACTGCTTCACCTGCCGTTGGGGAAATGGAGGTTCACTATTCCCATCGAGCGCGCCAAGGAGTCGAAATGCATAATTATAAGTAGACATAAATTGTTGAGTTTTTTAAATTTAATTAATTTAGAACGCCGTTACAGTGCTCCAAAGTTACCCGGGTTCTTCAATGCTCATGACGACCCGGTCAAAACTACATGTGTTTATGTTTTTTTATTGTAAACTTATTTTACGTTTTTTTATTTTTAGATTCTAGAACAGAAGCAAATTAAATATTATAAAAAATTTGTTGGTTATAATTATAATCAATAAGATCTTTACTACAAAATCATAATGTACAAAAATGGGTAATTTGCTTTTATATTTTGTATAAACAATAAATTAATGCGGTCAATCCGTTTGCACTATACGTGTTGATAAGAAAGGAATTTTGAAGTATTTTGAAGCATGCCAATAACTCCGTATTATAAAACATTGACTATAGAGGGTACCGTCATTTTGTAAATTGTTGGAGTCTTTGGTATATCCTAACCTAACATTTGTTTCTAACTACCATCGTTTCACCAGTATATCTTTTTTAAAAAAGTGATATCACTTATACTCCTTGTTAAATTTTACTATAAGAGATTAACCGCTTAACGAATCCGAGGCGCAATACAGGCACCCACTTTACCAATAACACGAATTAAAATATCGGTAACGAGGGGGAGTCGAACCGACACCATCTGTACTAAAGGCAACTTGAACCAGACGGTTTTATTTATACTAAATTAATATGACAATGACCCGTATTAAACCGATACTTGAGATGAAGAATTAACAAGAATATGCCTGTAATAAAAAAGTAACAGTAGGCTATAGCGAAAATACCAACGTCCATAGAGATAAGAAAGTGAGTTCATATCGTTCATCTACTCCTGAGCTATGTTTAGTTTCCCCTTCATGGGCTACAGCGAACATACAAACATACAAAGGTTCTCATATTGCGCTGTCAAAGTCTCAAGACTTGATAAGTGAGGAGTTAGTTTTAAATCGAGTAAATATGGAGACTTAATATTGTAATACAAGAGCTAGGTCATAGAATATAGCGAACAACAAAACGTACAGACAGACAAAAGAGAGATTTAACATTACATTATTTTCTACATACAAAAACCATCGCAGCCTTTTAAAAAGTTACAAAAGATTAGGGGGTTTTCATCGCGACACATAATTCTAATCCAATCCAATTTAAGAAGGAATAAAGACAAACAAACCTTGGATTTACGCATTCTATGCGATTTTCTAATAGCCCAGTACAACATATTGTATGCTATTATCAGTTCTTGGTTAATATACTTATGTTTATTTATAATAAAAAACTATTCCACTTTAAATTTTACTTCCAAAGTTTCCGACCGCTTCGTTGACATTTTCACAAATCCATTATGAATTTCATAGATTATTCAAGCTCTCGATCAATATTGCGTCAATTCGAAGTCTAATATCGCTTATTTGGTTTTGTCCCTTGTCATTGGACTACATTTACATACATTTGTTATAGGTTGCTAAAAATATAAAAAGGGGAGGAGCGCCTTCCTTAAATTTTTTCAACATCCCATCTTATAACGACTCTATACTACTAAATGGATTGGACCTTGTTCCAAACGTTCCTATGTTTTTAAATAAAGCTGTTAGCATAATGTTTAGGACAAGTGAATTTTATCCGAAGTTTGCGAATTCAAATCCGACCAAGAAACAATGAATTTTCATGTGATTATTATTTGTTTGTTATTCACATCACGCTGACTGGTGAAAGTAAGCATCGTTAAGACCTGCATATATCATATCAAGAAGTGAGGATACTCTATAATATTAAGAATGTGTTAACTAACAGTCAATCGATCAGGACATTGACCTTCATTTTGTAGATTACTCATAAGTATATAAAAATATTACACAGCATAAAAATGAAGCTCGTTTCACACCGAAACGTTTAATGCAATCCCTCGTATGTAGATGGCTAATATCCTGATTTAAGATAAAATATATTCTGATATTCTGTTATTCTGAACAATGAACGGATATTATTTATGGAATCCGTCCCAACTTAGCACGGAAAAAATAATCAGACTAATTACTTTGAAATGAAATTGTAGTTATATTTTTAAACCTAAAAATGGTTACTTATACGTCTTTAAAATGTAGATTTACTTGGTTTAAGGACTTTGTCAAAGTCCTTTTGGGTAGGTACCATCATTCACTGAGCTCTACCGCCAAACAGCAATACATAGTATTGTTGTGTTCCAGTTTAAAATTATTAATTAAAAGTAAATTATTCTTTTGTTAATGTTGTATAACGTACTATGTTACGCAAGGGTCCCTCTGACACGTGCAGATACAATACATACTGGAGATTCCTAATCTTAAGTATGCTTTTTATGTACGGAAATAAAAACTTTTCAAGTGTGTTGAGGCAGTATATCAGGCAGAAGAGAAATAACATATTAGTTAAGTTAGGTTGGTGGCGCAATGGCGAGGGATGCTTAATATTTCTTACAGTGTACAACCAAATTTAAAGTCAATTTCCTAATTAATACATAAATTTATAAAAAGAACAAACAATTATCGCCGCGAATATTTCTGCTGACATTGTCATTTTTAATATCTACTTTTATTTGTCATTGTTAGCTATGTGAGCGTCCTTTAAGTACCATTCAACAACTTTATTGCGAAACAACTAATTAAACAAATACAAGCATTACTTATATATTATAACATTCGAGAATAAGTAGGTAAATACTTAAATAATATCTGTTGAATTAAAACTAAGATATACGAAACGCGAAAAGCGATTTTTTTTATAATAAATATATTTATATAAGTACCCTATGTGCTATTCCATTTCTCAGATATAATCTATCTCTGTGCTAAATTTAATCTAGTTCAGTTCAGTGATTGTGGTAACAAATATCCATCCCAAATTTCGTATTTATTATATAAGTTACATTAAAAATGGTAATTTGATAGTCACCAACAACTATTGTGGCTTCAGTTATGTATAAACAACAGATTATTCTATGTTAATTATATTAGAGGCGTAATCATTAAAATTATTCACGCACACATTCATCAACATAACTCATAATTTAAAATATCATAAAAAAGGAAAGCAACCTGTTAACTATTAGGGGTATAGTTTATTTATATATTTTAGTTTATTCCACCAAGCTGATTCAAAACCGGTTGACCGACACAATGTGCAGAGGGTCAATAAGGGCAAGGATTACATTTCGATTCGATTGCTATTAAATGACATTTTGTTAGTGTACTAGTGGTAGTGCCACACTGCATACCTTTGGGTTGCAGCCGAATGGGCCGGCACGTCCGGGGAAGTACCACTCTCTCACTTAAAATCGGCGTAAAGTGGTAGCTATGCTACCGCGTTTCGTCCGGTATGTGAGAGACCCGGAGGCCCGATCCCCCTCCCCCCCAAAACATAATGGTTGTGCAGAATTTGGTTTCATTACCCCAGGAGGGTACCATCAGCGACTGCGGTAGAGAATCCCTCTCTGGGCATCCATGCTCAGAATGTACACCACCTGAGCAGGGATGCCCAGGCTGCCCTCCGAATTCTGGGGGGGGGGGGCAATTTTGCGCTCGCCACTGTTCGGGGCAAGCGGAGCAGGCATCATAAGGCAACCGCTACCACCCACACTGTACACTTCTGCAACATAAGGGGACTCAACTCCAACTTCAACACCGTTCACTTTCACCTTGAGACGGCGAAGCCGGCCTTGCTCTTTCTTACCGAGACCCAGATATCCGCTCCTGCCGATACGACTTTTCTTTCTTACCCCGGGTACAGATTGGAACATTCCTTTGTACCACGAGCTGGGGTGTGCGTTTACGTCAGAGATGATATCTGCTCTCGACGCCTCGGCAGCCTTGAAGGGCAGGACCTATCGATTATCTGGCTGCGTGTAGACTGCGACGACCATCCACGAATCTACGCGTGCCTTTATAGGTCCCATAGCGGTAATGCCGAAACCGACCGACTGGTTGAGCACGTCCAAATGGCTACAGATTCCGTGCTGCAGGAGATCCCATCCGCAGAGATAATAACCCGCAGAGATAATTTTTGGCGATTTTAATGCCCAACATGCCGAATGGCTTGGATTACGCACTACCGATCATGCCGGTAGTTCTCGATTTCGCTTTAACATATGATTTGACACAACTGGTCACCTCGCCAACGCGAATACTGGACGTGGAGGATCATATACCTTCCCTGTTGGACCTTCTGCTGACTTCCCATCCGGATGGCTACCAGGTTATCGTCGATCCTCCTCTGGGCTCGTCGGACCACTATCTCGTCCGGAGTACAGTGCCGGTTGCGCGGTACTCACCACCTCGTTTCGTGGGCTGCCGCCGAGTGTGGCACTACAAGTCAGCAGACTGGGATGGGATGCGGTCCTTCTTTGCATCCTACTTAATAAATGTTAGAACTTGTAGTGCAATGAGTTTTCTGGATAATTTTCATAGATTTTTTTTACTATGCTTTAAGTTGAAAACACTTGTCCAAACAATTCGAAAAACAAAAAGTGAATTATGCACTTTTAACAGTTGCCTTAGAAAGCAACTGTTGTGGGTTGCGTAAGTCAACTTTAAAATGTGTGATTAAACATGTAAACTGCCTGATCTTAGTAATTATGAATTGTCTTATTTTTTAATTCTTACGAACGTTTTATAACCGTTTCGTTTTTTTTAAACACGTTAATTGTTACGCGTCACAACTATATTTATATTCTGTGGCACTTAGTGACGTGTTCGAATATTTTCGCTGAAAATTAATTAATCAAAAATAATACTCGTTCTATACAAAGGTGAATCAAACGCAAATATTTATAAAATACGTAAAGTAGCCAGTCCTAAATATATTTTAAAAGAAGAACTGATTGTTTTAAATTGTGGGTTTTATGTACCGAAAATTTAACTACATAATAAATATTTACAATAGTAGTATTATTAATTTAATTAAAAATATTTTAGTAAAATAAACTTAATTGATTATTTTTAGTCTTCCAAAATATTATATACTATATAATACTGATATGACAAACAAGTTGATAATAAATTTTACGATATTATTTGCCATAAAAACTGCAAGTTAAATTTAAAGTTAACTAGAGCTATTTTTTAAAATTTAATAATAATAAATAGCATATATCGATACTACATACCAATAATCGAATCGATAATCAACATATTACGTTGCCGCAATCACTAGTTGCAACTGTCAAAAAGTGAATAAGTGCTTGGACTGCGTAGGTATATTGAAAATTTCTAAATTCAAATACTTATCAGGTAGCCACTTTATACCTTTGGAAAGTATTACGAAATAATTAATCTATGATTTTTATAAACCGTCATGCTCTATATTTAAAAAGTATCAAAAAGGTTCCTTACCTAGAATACTAGGCCCTTCTTATAAAGTTGTAATTAGAACTGAAGTTTCTTTTTTTGTTTTGTAAACAGATAATCTTAACATAGCACATTATACGGTTAAAATCTTTCAGTAATAATAACGTACTTAAATATCTAGGTTTACTTCCCCTGTAATTCTGTATAAGTGTTACGTTAGAATTTGAATGCGTATTTAGGCGAATAACATATCTTTTATGTATGTGATGTTTAAAAAAATATTATAAATTGAAATTATAATTACAAAATGATTTGCTTATAAAGTAATTTTAATTAACAAAGTATTAAATCGCTTACTAAGTAAAAATCCTGTTTGTTCTATCTAAATATTTATAAGTATTAAATGAAAGTCGTTATTGCGTAAGTTAAAACATTCCAAGGAGAGTTTAAATGAATTCTAAATACCTAATGTATGTTTTTTTTTATGCAAAGGCAACTTTTACTATGAATAACATCACCGAAAATTACAGTTCAAATTTACGATTTCACGTTAAGGGATAAATATCTTTATTTCGATCAAATAAGATACAATATCGATAACTTGATAATATTATAGTGTTAACTAAAATAGAACAAATGTCGTTCATAAGAACTATACCATTTTTTCGCTTCCTCACATACTAGCCCGGATAGCTCAGTCGGTAGAGCATTGGACTTTTAATCCAAGGGTCCAGGGTTCAAGTCCCTGTTCGGGCGGCCATATAATTTTTGATTATATTTTTTATATTTATATATATGATACAAAGAAATAAATAAATATATTTTTTCTTAAATTTTAAATTATTTTTAAAAAACAAAATTATTCATCATGTAGAAAAATACAAGAAAATTCTCGTTATACAAAGTAAATATACAAATTGATAAATTCAGAGTAAAGTAACAATCCTTTTTCAAATAATAATACCGTATTATTTCACACCATTTCCCGTAACAGCCTGCCTTCTGCTACATTACAACTACACTCGCTCCACAACTCGACTCATTCGATCGCGACCACCCGCTGAAGCTACACAGCGAGCGCGACCGCGCTGACATTCTCCGTCTGTGATAGTAAAATGCCCACCAAACAATAAAAATTAAAACACAAACAGTGCCGTGTCTCTTTAAAATCGTTTACGTAAAATGTCTCGCGCGTCCGTATTCAAAACATACTTCTAAACATGACCAAATATAAGCTGAACAACACGGGCCGGTCCTCTTCGGAAGTCACTCTCACGTCCTACATGGGTAGCACGGACAGCGAGAGGAAGGACGACAGATATTACCAGATGCAGCTGGATTCCAATGAGAACGATAATATATCAGAAACGAATCGTAATATAGACGGGAAGTGCCATGACTGTCCCGATTCGTGCGAATTTCTCCAAGAACCGGGCAAGATAGCTGCGTCGTTGGAGAAACGGTACGATAAGTACAGTTTGAACGAGTTAAAAGTTGAGAACCTGGGTAGGGATGCGTGTCTATGCGAGAAGTACAATGGGGGTTGTAAACTGTGCCCTCGTCCTAGTCTCGCTCCAACGCTGACGCTCAGCTTGGACGGCAACCATGGAAAAGATTCCTGTCTCGCATGCCAAGGAGCATCTTGCGGATCTCCCAATCCTAGTGAGTATTCTAATCTACAATATTATTGCGATTAGTTTAAATGCTGATAGATCTGTCACCATTTACTCACACACTCACTCAAATAAATAATCAAAGGCATTTATAGCATACAACAAACGTATTAAATAATCAATTCGAAGTCTACTAAATTATGATTAATAGCTTCATTTAATGTTAACTGATTTATAAATGCTTTGAGAAAAAAAAATGAGGCATTTTATAAATACATAATATTTATGATAATGTTTTAAAAAAAAATACAATAACAATACGGAGCTAACTCGACTGTGTCTAATTAGTCATTTTGCACGTATGGCGATCATCAATTTAAAAACATCGCGTTCATTTATATACAATAAGTGAATTCCGATCTCGTCGAAATGTTATTATTGAAATATTTTTATAGACAAAAGTTAATCAATCGTATATTTCTTTTGATCTGATTGTAGCTTGCTAATCGTATATTAATCAAAAGAACAATGTCCGTTTAATATTGCAAAGATACTTCTAACTAGGTTTATTTATATAATTATTAATTTAATTTTGCTTTAGTATATGTATTAGTACCTAATATTAAAACCATTTTTTAAGCCTTTTATGTTAATTTAAAAATTTAAGTAAAATAGTTTTGAAGGAACCATTCTCAAATCAACATCAACATGTTATATTAATTTGTTTTTGTTAAATATATGTTAATGTTATGTTGTTTTAAAAATATTATTAATTTAACTTTGGTAATTGAAATTAACGTATCAATTTAATAATTTATTTATTCTTTTCACTTTTACGGAATTAAAAATTAATAACATTATTTTAATATGAGATACATATTAAATATTATTGTAAAATTTCATATAATGTTACTTCTTTCCGAATGAAATTAGATTGTTGATAATATGAACATTTTACACTTAAATACTGAATTTCAATACAATTAATTCAATCATTGTTCCCAGGTTTTTTGGTATTTTAATGACAGTTCCTGTGTTAAGAAACCGATACTATCAGAATCTTCTTTACCTTTTGGTACATTTATTAACTTCCTCTTGCAATGAATTGCGAACCGAAAAACTAAAATTACAATGCGTTTTTTGTAAGACCATTTGTCTAACATCTAAAATTATAATGGGCACAGAACAATACACTCACCAAGGATTTTGTTAGTTTTCGTTATCTATTATTTTTTAAAAATTTTACAACATCGGTCGTCGTAAAATGGAATTGTGATAAAATTTCGTTTCGTTTATTTTCTCAATCATTATTCGTATTTATAAATTGACTGGATGCAGTGGCGTAGCTATCGTAGGGCCAGGTGGTGCAGTGCACCCGGGCCCCGGAGCTCATGGGGCCCTCTAACCTAACCTAAACCTTTGAATAGAGATAATGTATGGATTTAGCCTACTAATGATAAGTTCAACTCGCTGTATCCTATTCTTATTCCTAGTTATAATTTTCAAGGGCAATATAAAGTTAAAGAGGGAGTGGAAAGGGGGGGTGAGGGTTATCACTTTTTTTTTAACTGGAAACGGAAGTAATAATATGGAAATTATAATAAAAGTAATGTCTGTGTGTATAGACGTCATTGTGTTATTAGGCTTTGATAGTATATCTTATGATGTCCTCCAATCCAATTGCGATGGCCAGGGTGACAGTTCCCAACGAAGACTAGCGAACTGTACTGCACTGTATATGCTCTGTCTAATCTTATTCACTTTCTTAATCCGATGGGCCACTAGACCGGCGGAGTACTTTGATGTCTATATAACTCTAACTAGTTGCCGCCCGCGGCTTCACTTGCGTTTTAGGGATTGGTCGTCAGGTGTTATGCATAAAAACATAGCCTATGGTCCTTTCTTAGAGTTCTAACTTCATAACAATTCTTCATTCTTCAGTTCAGTGGTTTGGCCGTGGGAGAGCAACAGACAGACATACAGAGTATTGGTATAGATAATCTAATGTTTGAAGAGAATGTAATATTTATCAATCTACGATCTTTCAATTTTATTTTTCATTCATCTAAGATAGTCATTTTTTTAATTTATATTTTCCATATCTTAAATAATGGTAGATAAATATACACTTAATATATTCGTAAGTTTATTTTTTATTTTTATTAAAATTTAAATAAAGTAAGTTTCTAATATTCTTAACCTTTAATTATGCAATTATTTTCAAACAAATTCAGATTCGGCCTCGCTGAGCTTCCGTGATGACAACTTGCCTTAGTATACAGTCATTCTACAATTACGTTTTATAATCAGTACTCAACCGTATATGAATAATAATTTAGACAAACGTCAAAAAGCTTAAAAAGTGGATTGTTGTGAAATTCTATAAAATGTACCCTATCTTTTATATAATTTCATATGACATTCAGAAAATCAAAAATGGATAAAGTATCGCATTCAAAGTCAAAGCCTATAAACTATAGTCAAGCAAAGTTGGTTTGGAAAGCGAACGTTTGTGTAAATGTGGTTTGGAACGCGTTATATATCTTTTCGTAGTAAACATATAACTATCTCTAATGTATATATTAATTTGTCCTATAATAAAAAAAAAAAAAAACTAACGAATTATGAAAAATCTACATCGATCGACTTTTTTTACGTGTACCCAAAGAAAACATAACAAAGAATAAAAAATAAATTTTTATAAAATTAGTAAAAATCTTATACCTGCTAAATATTTTCATCGAGTTACTTGAAAAGGTTGAGATAAGGCTTCAACTTAAATTATTTATATATCTATAGAGTGTCGCACTACAAAAGAATTAAAACAAACGAATCAACTTTGATATCTTGGTGTGCGTGACAGCTACGCTTGACACTCACACCAAACGTCATAATACTGTACTAGTGTGCGTGTACTATATTTTACGACGCGTATTCAGCTCTAAGAACAAGACATACAAATAAACAATCAGATATAAAGCTTGGTGATTATTGATTATATTATTGAAAAGACAATATGAAATAATTGTAATTTGTAAACAATATTGCACGAACAAATTTAAAATAAACATTGGTAAGTACGCTTAAAGAATAAATAATAGCCTCTTAAATTTCGTTAGTTTAAATTGACATTCAAATTTAAGCACCAATACAAATCCATTAACGTCGTGAAAAAATAAATAAAAGGTTAACTAGTATGATACGACAGTCTATCTATAGATCTAATCGAAGCCGAAGGTTGAGAACAAACTTCACAACAGGTAGTTTTTAAGTAGGTAATCGATGTCAAAGGTCAACAGTTACGTTCAGTCAGATAGTAATTATCATTAACATCCTAATTCATGGTCGCACTGAACCTGAAAATCCCAGTTTGTTCAAGAAAAACACAGAGCTGATTGTTTACATGTGCCTCGAAACAGTTGGGCAGGATTTCATAAAAGTATATCAATGAAGTTTAGTAACCCCTTCCTACGTGTTGTCCTTGTAAATGAAAATTTATAGAAAAATAAATAAATTATTTGTATTTAATAAATATATTTATAATTAATAATAGCGTGATTATAAAGTCTTGGTCATTGTATGTATTATATTGTATATTAAATAAAAGTTAAAACTCGTTATTAAAAAGAGATACCTACATAATTCGATAAAATTATAAATACTTTATTGATATTCCCTTGCCTTTATTTTGTTTTGTATTGATTCATTTCGGTATTCGAGTACTTGAATCGGCGATTTTTATTACCTACTGCCTGCCCAACCATCCTCGAAAATATTTTGTCGGGGTTGGTTAAAAGGGTTGTTCTATTTTAATGGAAAAAAATCAAACATTTTACGTAATCATTGTCTTAAAGGCTCAATAAATTAGATCTTGAATTGCTAGTCACCCCATACAAGCACTTTTTTTCGCAATACAACAATATTAAGACTCCGCTTGTGTTATTTTAGGTGGTACTTAGAATATAATTGCTAATAAAAGAAAAGTGCCTGACACGGAATGACGAAGATATGAAACATCTAAAATGTTTACAAATAAATTCACAATTAAATAAATGCCCATGGAACAACATAAATTAAAACAAAAAGATATATATTTTGTTATTATTATTATTATATAAAGCAACGAAGTGAAACGTGTCACAGATACACAAAGAAGTATGCTTTGGAGAAGAGCAAAGAGATGCCGGTATAAAAGACTGTCATTCCGTATGCAGTCACGGCATACTACGGTCTTACCGAGAATTGCGCGTCAATAAAGTTTCACTTTAAAACATAAAAAAAAAACGCAAAGCATGATTACTATAAACAAGACATTAACTTATAAATGTACAATGTACATGTATGTATGTAAAAATATACAGTTCAGACAAAGGTAGTAAATATCAGATTAATTCGCGGATAAAAAAGGGTATTGGTTTCAAGTTCATTAAAACTTGACAAGTACCTTCATAAAAATGTCGAAATATTTCGATTTAGATAACAAAACATTAAACAATTTTTATAATATTGTGACTATCTATCTACTATTTAGCTATCTATATTAGATATCTGGCAACTTCATATCACACGTAGGATTGAGATGCTTCAACGTTGGCAACGATACCTCATGTTAAAATCAATAGACACGTTTCAAAACGCAGGAACAAGCCGTATCAAAGTAAATGAAGTTTCGGATATGACAATTAATCTTAAAGACTTTTATTGTGCAGATCCTGGAGGATCCCGTTTGAGTGGAATTATCAAAAATTATATTCCTTTAAATTGGTAATATTGTTGTGTTGTAAATTGATATACTGTGCAAGTGTGTGCATAAGTTACACTTCTTTATCTTAACACTCTCATAGCCCAATCTACACACCAACTCGATCGTATTGGTGGATCAGGATCAATCCTTAAGTGCTTCGTAGCATGACAGGTTACATTACCAACTTCTTAACCAAAGTCATAAACAATTTAAGAAAATCTTTTGTATTCTCTTCCCGAGACTCGAAATTTTCAGCGTTATAAACTAGCTATAGACTAACGTGGGACTCTAAATGTTATAACATATAATATAACTACTAAGAGCATTATTGTAAATAAGCTCGACTTAACATAAGTAAACAAATTTTTTAATACATAGGACAATATAAGAAAACACATTTTAAATGTATGTAATGTAAACAAATTTCACATTAGCAGCCTGTAAATTTCCCACTGCTGGGCTAAGGCCTCCTCTCCCTTTGAGGAGAAGGTTTGGAGCATATTCCACCACGTTGCTCCAAAGCGGCTTGGTGGAACACACGTGGTAGAATTTCGTTGAAATAAGACACATGATTTCCTTACGATTTTCCTCACGATGTTTTCCTTCACCGTCGAGCACGAGATGAATTATAAACACAAGTTAAGCACATGAAAATTCAGTGGTGCCTGCCTGGGTTTGAACCCGAAATGATCGGTTAAAATGCACGCATTCTAACCACTGGGTCATCTCGGCTCTCTTAACAAATTTCACATACTCGTACATACATTGTCTCGTTGGTCTAGTGGATAGGCTTACAAGGTCGCAGATCTCATTCTCCTATGGTGAAGCCACAAAAAACCAATGGTTTTACATTTAGAAGTTGAAGCTAGTCTTGACATTGGTACTACATGTGCCTCGGAAAGTATCTAAGCGAGATAATCGCTTAAACACTAGTGTCGTGATGGACTTCTATCTCATCAAATGATAAGAATGAAGAAATAAGGAACTCACATGTGTTTACGCACACACTTCATCTATAAAACATGCCTATACGGTCGACTCTCCTTTAAGAAATCGCCAGAGTGGCCGAAATCGCTTAGAGGAACATCACAGTCAATTTATTGGACTTAAGTCTTTTCAATAGCAGGAAGCCTTTGGTCTATTCCAACCACAAGAAAAATAAAGAAAAATGTGCAACTTTAATATCGAATTGACGTGATATCACTGGTCGTGATCGAGAATTATCTATGATATTAATTACTGATTCGCGAAAAAAACGCGTTTTAAATTTCGTCGAAGATTTAATTTAATTTTAAATATACTTTAAGGTCATAATGACTTGAACGTTTCGCGAATAGGAAGTACATGTAGTTTATGGATAAAAGTCATTTCGTTCAATAATACGAAATTTATTTAAACGGAAATATTATTTTATATTCGTCACGTTTCACGCGCTTAACTTATATTTTGAGTTACATTAAAAAGTGCAGGTGATAGTTGTTCTATCTCTGTCTCTCTCTGATCTATGAATAACATTATGAGTTGCTATGTCGCCTTGGCGTTAGATATGGCGATTGATTATTTTATACCGGTAAAAATATTCTCCGGGATACAAAACCTATATGTCTAACCAAGGCTAAGGATATCCTTGTACCGAGTGTCAATTAAGCCTATCTAATGCTTTCTGATGTATGCACAGACGTCATTTCTAGCGAGGATCTCTGTACGTTTGGATCTTTTAAACTACACAACGGATTTTAATGCGGTTTTCGTCAATATACAGAGTGATTCGAGCGGAAGTGCATGCGTTTAATACATGTGTATTGTAGTAGAGAAAATCCGAGGAATTCAACTTTCTTGGCTGCAAAAAATAACATTTTTTTGTAGTGTTTATCCTTCAGTCTAAAAGTTGTATAGACCCCTTATAACTCTTATTGTACCCGTGTTAAGACGGATAGGTAGTAAGATAAATAAGTAAATGAAATCTTAATTTTAGTTTTTTTTCCTCACAAAATATTTATTCATATTAAATACTCAAATAAGTTTATATAAGTAAAAGTAAAAAAATATATCGGCAGTATAAACCATGACCGTGTGGAACGGAGGCTAGGTTAGCAACATTTCCCTGTTGCATCACAATTCCAATTCTCCGGGTGAAAAATGTACCTCCTGTCACCAGCGTAGACAATTAGAGTTAGGTTGTATGTTTTATAAAAGTTTTTGCACATTAATCCGAGAGATAATCTCTAATAAACAGTGTTGCAACTGTAAGCAGTATAAATATACAATTTAAACTTAATAATAGTAAATTGTTAAGTCATTCTTGAAATGTCAAAAAATGATATTTGACATTGACTGCGATAATATTAAAAATAATCTTTTATAAATACGCATACATACAAACACGATACTTATCCAATCGTTGAAACAGGTTAATTGTTAAGTTGCAACATATTACCAACACAAAGTAACAGATGTTATTAAATAAATAAAAATGAAATAGCCCGATACGAGGAGTAATTTAACGATATACGGGCAATTGCATTCGATTGTGTGAAGTGACTTTATCGTCCTTCAGTCTGAACCTTTCATCACGTCACAAATAAAATACCCAAGTACTTTCTATTCCAACCACAAGAGGACAAATGCCAAATAAACGACATTCGACATCGAATCGATTGATCTGTGATATTATCGATTTACGAAAAAATGGCGTTTTGCACGTCGACGAAACTGGAAATTTGGATGTAAACTTATAAATAGTTAACATAATGTAGCTGAGCTATTTGCAAATGAAATAAGTAAATCTCAGGTTTGTCGGAACGAAGTTCTTTTTCGCGGCTTACAGTGGAGTGAACTGGCAGAAATTGTCGCGTGAGGAAAAAGGCATGTACCCCCCCAGGCGACCTTTCCCACTCTTTCACTCTCCTTCTATTGTTGTAATTATTATTATCTAAATGTATATTTTGTTATTGCTTTAATTCACACGGAATTTTTAAAAATACTTTTATTTCTTGTCATTGAATTATTCTAATTTATTAAATTGTAAGATCCGAGATGCCACAGTGGTTAGAACGCGTGCATCTTAACCGGTGATTTCGGGTTCACACCCAGGCAGGCACCTTCATGTGTAATTTGTGTTTATAATTCATCTTGGTCTCGACTGTGAAGGAAAACATCGCGAAGAATCCTGCATGTCTCAATTTCAACGAAATTCTGCCACATGTGTATTCCACCAACCCGCATTGGAGCAGTGTGGTGGAATATGCTCCTAAGCTTATCCTTAGAGGAAGAGGAGCCCTTAGCCCAGCAGTGGGAACTTTACAGGCTGCTTATGATTATATATATTAAGTTGTATCAATCAATTAATACATACCTAATACCTAGCGAAAGCAGCTTTGTTTCTCTTCCTGGGTCTTTATTCCTTTTTTGATTGGAATAGGCTATAGTATAGCAAGAAGTATTCGTTAGGTCTTGATCAAAGATCAGGTAGAAAGGTAAAAGAAATTGCTTCGACTTAAATCACTAGTTTACGTTTGCCGACGAGCATCGTCTGTCAACTTTGTTGTGTAAGATAGTTTTGCTGAATTATATTTAATACAAACCGTTTATCTAAATAATTAAATAACGAAAATCGTAGAAATTAAGAAATGTTTTATCAAAAACCTACATACACAAAATTGAAACGGAAATTTTATCGTTTGTATGCTTCACTTACTTATGCGACCAATTTAATTTAAGCAATAAAAATGGATTTTAATTACGTAATATTATGGAAAACGTAATATATTTGGTATTGGTATTGTTCTTACCCACTAATACCACTGCGTGCACCCAATCTTCTGACGAGGCGGCAAACTTCGTATCTTAGTGCAGAAATATAAGTAATCTAACTTAATAACTGCTCCAAGATTCGGCTATTAGTATAAGATCCAGCTGTTATTAGTATAAATATAGTTAAATTAAAAACAGTCCAGTGGTACTCCGAGAATGCAAAAACGCAACGTATTTGTTCATGTCTTATCTCTCTAATTCAAGGAATGCTCGCAAGTATTCGAAATCTGTAAAATTATTCAACCACCAAGCGGACAGTGTTATAATAATAAAAATGTTATTTAATAATCATTATATATTAACATTTCTCTTAAAGAATAATATAAATCTCATAGGACTTGTTTTTGCGACGCTCAATTTCCTGAGCCTGATTAGAGAGGCTAATTAAGTTTTTACGAGCTAATTGCGACTTCAAGGCAGTCGTTCGAGTGAACCTTCCTTTTACACTTAAGACTTTTTTTATTTCTTATATTTATTATTTTATTTAATTCATTGAAAATTTAACAATAAAGTAATGTGTGTATTCATTTTTAATTAATGTTCGCGTTACGTTAAGTAGTAAATTAATAATCTTATTTTTTTTATTAATGACGTATAAAAAGTATTGTTTACAATAAAATCGAACCAAGAGATTTATCTACTTATAGTCACGTCTTTTTTAATTCAAATATCTAGTAATGTCTCTAAAACTACAGCACTACATACCAGGTCTTTATTGCAAAGCATAAACCGCATTTTTTTATAGCAAGTATTTATCCCGCTGGTGACGCTGTACAGGCCACTATAGTCAACAGCAACTGTCCATTCGAAAAAAAAAAAAAAGTATTTTTTTGCAGATAGCATTAAAATTTAATAATGATAAGTACTATGAGAGAAATAATTTTACCTAAGCGTTTCGTTTTTTTTTTGTTCCATATTTGAAATATAAAAATATTGTGACTTATCTTTTACAGATAAGTTACAGTAACTATTATGAGGCTCGTTAACTGCCATGGTTTTTGTAAACATGTTGAATATCTATACAACCAAATAAGGATTCGTGTTATAGTTTTTTTTTTATTATCATATTATGGTATTTTCTTATGATTAAAGTCTAACAACAATATTTTACCCGTTTACATAACGTGCTGTTATACAATCATCATCATTTATCACTTGGTGGTAGGGCTTTGTGCAAGCCCGTCTGGGTAGGTACCACCCACTCATCAGATATTCTACCGCCAAATAACAGTACTCTGTATTGTTGTGTTCCGGTTAGAAGGGTGAGTGAGCCAGTGTAATCACAGGCACAAGGGACATAACATCTTAGTTCCCATGGTTGGTTGCGAATAGGTGATGTAAGTAATGGTTAATATTTCTTATAACGCCTTTGTCTATAGGCGGTGTTGACCACTTACCATCGGGTGGCCCATACGCTCGTCCGCCAACCCATGACATAAAAAAAAATCTCCAAAAATAGTAACTGATATACAAATCCCGAAAAGCCTTTTCCATCCTTAATATAAGGTATCATTATAAAAAAAATCCATATTAATCGAATTAGAAAGTATTGCGTGACTTCGGATGAAAACAAACATACATAGTATACTCAATACTCACTGAACTTATTGTAATGTATTTTAATATAATTGCAAAAGTTATTTTTTACATAATCTGCCGTAATTCAGTGTCGTCCTCGTAGGACAGAGAAACGGTAAAATTTTAAACATAATTAAAAGGAAATGTTACTTACAACCTACATTTAATTTTAATTAAAAAAAATATATACATATTTATCGTTTTTTTTTTTAAACAATGACATTGAAAGCGTCTTTAAAAAAAATGGACTTTATATTGCTTTTTTTTATCTGTTAGTTATATCGAGTAACATGACTAGTACCCGTAGTGTATAGCTAGAGTGATTTCTATCAGTTAAAACCGGTAGCGCTCAGCTCCTATCAACGTCCCCTTAATCGCGTGTCGTGTTCTGACGAATACAAAGTGCGGTCAAAAGGAAGTCGTTAGTCTTAGAAGAATCACATTCTATTTTTGAAAAATAATATATATTAAGGATAACGTTTTCCTGTTAAAATAAAATGATATAAATACTTTTTGGAATGAACTTCTTTTACGCAGCTTACAGTAGAGTTAACTGGCGAACATCCTCATGAAAGGAAAAAGCGTTATCCAGGCGACTTTTGCCTCTCTTTCCTTCCTTTCTGTCCCTTTCTATTTTGTACCATCTTATAAAATATTATTTAAATTTAATTTTCGTTATTGTTTTAATTCACAGTTTTAGTTTAGTGAGTTTTAAATAAAAAAATAGTCATTGTCATTTATTATTGTCAGACGTTGTTAATTTATTTTATTGCGTATGTTATTTAATATATAATATTATATATAGCGAAAGGAACTGGGTGTCCCACGACTGCTCTTGATTATTTTTTTGTTAATGTACCTAATTTTAAAACCAGTCTTAATATTATGTATAGTTTTGAAATTTTTTTCTTTAAATATTTTTTTAATAAAAATATAAAATATTTAAATTTAAGATAAACCAAAATAATTTGATTAAATAGTACACTCGAGCGCCCTCAGAGCAAGAGTAAGTGGTATTCATTATAAATATTTTAAAGTGAGGTAAACTCAAATGTTACGAACGCGATCACAAACGTGATTACGCGAAGCGTTACGTTCCGGTCGACTGACGTCGTGTCATCACGGAGTATTGTACTTTTATGGTTGCTATTTGAGTATTGAGGATTTAAAATTTTGGTAACTAAAAACATAATATCTCAATATAATATAATATGCAAAATAGCGTAAGGAACAACATATTAAGTTGCATAGAGGTAAAAAATATATATTAATAAAAGTGTCAATTACTACTAAGACAGGTATTTATAGGTTTATTGGAGTCGCTTCTTAAATTAGCCCAGCGGGAGCCAACTTGTCTGGAAATAAAGGAAAATTAATATAAATGATCCCTTCAAAGCGATATTCTTTATCAACTGCTTTTCTATATACTGATATCATAAATGCAGTATCAATTACGCTTAGCGAATTCTAATATAATTAAAAAAAATAATTCGATAGGTTTCAAAATGTTATATAATAAAAATACTTTACTCTGCAGCCGTATAATATAATAGGTACTATTGTTCGCCTAGTGGTTACAATTCAATCATAATAATTAATTATTTATGAAATCATATATGAATTTCATTAGACCAAATTTTTTTTAGACTAATTATATCGCCAATATTGTCTCTTATTAGTAAAATTGCGCGACAAATAACCAAACATTTTTCTGTTTGCCTTTTTTTATATAGATAATAAGCGCAATCAATTGAATCCTCAAGGCCCAAGTGTTATATAAAATAAAAACTTACCACATTCGTCGGTATGACTACTAGTAAAAGCGGTCACGTACAGTGAGTCATGATCATACGACGCTTTATATAGAATTTCTTTATTTGTATAACAAACAACCCTCGACTTCTAAGCAAATGGTATAATTATACGGTGAGGTATACCGTTACTTCACCTGAGTGGCAATTTAGAACAGGTGTCAAATTCGTAAATTGTTTAATTTATAAACGCGTCTGTTTCGAAAATTTAACAATAAATGTATTATATTTGAATCGAAATAGCATTGAATGATTCATCACAAGATGTCCGAAATATAGGTAGGTCCGATCGACATATAGAAGAAATTGGGATGGAAATTGTACCCGTTCTATGTCGGACGGGCAGTTAATATAGACAATTAATATATTGCAAATTAATAAGATACCTAAAAAAAAATGTTATTTTGTAATTTTTTTATTTAATAATTATTCCACAAAACAAAACGGCGTGATAGTGCTTTGTTATTGTTATAAACGGTATTTATTAATTGTATGGTGTGTTTGTGTGTGTGGGGTCACATATGTATATGCCTATTAGGTGTCTCCCCATTGCAATGTTAGCCTTTTGACTTAACAAATTACGTACTTTCATTCAAATTTTTCTTCCCAATCACTACTTACTTATTCTTGTATGATGAATTTTCAAAAGTGCCGTAATACATATCTATCTATTACTCAATTTTGGTGACCTTATAGATATATACATAGCGATCTCTTCCAGGGTGGTGCTGTAATAATGAAATAACATGAATCTATTGTTACTAGCTTAACTGGCTTAACTATGTATTATGAATAGAATTAGTATGTTTTTCCGCATACACTTCTCAGAATTCGATTGCAACACACTTATTAATATGAAATATATATATTATCTTATTAAAATAAATGCGATCTACAAATATTTCCAATGCAATGTCAGATATATCCCTTATGGCGTAGGAACTATTTTTTAAATGTATTTGATGACTTGATACAGGTTGCATATTTCTAAACGAAATGGTATTTTTTTTAACATTGGGTTCACAAAAGAAATTAGCTGAAAACTTATTTTGACAGCATAATATCTTTTTCTCGGCCGTAAATCCACCAGCGAACTAAATCAAATATTATTATTGTTTGAATCGCAGAATTATGCAATTGGTATGGTTGGTATTGGTAAATATATATTAATTGTTTTATATATAATTATATTGACCAGCCTTAAAATTTATTACATGATAATATGTGATATTTGATCAAGTAAGTTATTTTTGCCATTTACCAAAAGCAGCTCGATTTGCTTTGAAAAATAAATTTTGGAGGTGACCAAAACCGCTTAAATTAGCTGACCGTTTAACACCATTAGCTGACCAATAACAGCCTTTCTAAATTATTAGCTTCCGTGCGCGAAATACAGGTCTTCTCACAACATTTTCTTTTACCGTCGATGACATTATCATTAACGGAAATAAGCTCAGATAAAGCAATTCAAAACTCAGTGTAACTTTTCTGGTTTTGAACCAGAAACTGCGTCACTACAAATATTATTTGTGTAATGGGGTTTTCTTTTATACAAAGTATTAGAATTAAAATAAAAACTATTTGTGATTTATTCAGACAGACAAATGAACTTGAATTCTTGAAAGGCAATATTCTACCGTCTACTACTCTGACATATTTACTGTAACTCGATACCGAGTCTTGCATTGATTTCAAGCCACGATTTTCTAGATTTAGCATGTTAATGAAAAGGCTAGTCTGACGAGACAAGTATGTCTGACGTAACATAGTTGGTATGTGGCTTTCACCGGATGACATGAAAACCTATCTCCTTATTCTTTACTAGAACACGCACTCGATTTTGTTCACGTTTCTCTGACGCAAATACATGTACTGTAATAATATATTTTTAAGGCAAATAATTATTGCGTTTTGGAGGGATTTTTTTGACATTTAACAGATTAAATATGCAACGCTAGCCCAAGAAAAAAACTTCGTTCAGGTTTAGTTAAATAATAATAATATTGTCCGGTTGCCGCGTTGCTTTTACGGTTGTTATGGCTGTTCATCCTCAGATCCCGAGTTCGAAAAGTTGCGAATAATCTTACCTTTATAGCCTGTCTTTTGTTTGAACACGAATCAACAATTCTTCTCATTGAAAAAAGTCCAAGAAACTAGTAATTATATCATTAAATTATTATAATTTTTATTTACAATTGTTTTCTAATGGCGTGCACAAAAAGTAAGTTAATTGGTTATTTATTTACAAAGCACAAAAACCAACGGACTTTGCTTTGAAGGCTTTATACAGTACTAGTTTGCACCTGCGGATTTTCTCGCATTTTAGGAGATAGTCCTCTGATATTAGATATAATATGAAAGTACCTTATGACCTTTCTTGGAATTCAAGCTTACTTCGTAACAAATTTCATCAAATTCGGATCAGTGTTTTGGCCGTGATAGAGCGACAAACAGACAAAGTTACATTACATATATATATATACAAAAAAATATATATTACGTATGTTTCTTGGGTCCGTAATTTATGAGTTCAATTTGAATATTTATATTGTAAATTATAAATAACTAGCTGAACCTGCGGCTTTACCCGCGCTAGCACACCAATCGTCAAATCACATTTTACCTCTCGGGGTAAACTAAAAAAGTAGTCTATATTATTTGGTTCAACGGCCTAGGCGTGACAAAATAACAGCAGAGTTACTATCGCATTCATAATATTGGGATAGATTTAGTACCTATACTAAACTTTAATAATGCAAGTTATATAATTACGCTTGTTAAAAATATGCACGTGATCTACATTACGGAGTACCTATTATATTTTCTTAATAGCTGTGCCCGCGACTTCGTGCGCGTTTGAATTGAACAAAAAAGTTATTGTTGTAGCCTTAGTTACTCCTTATTACATCAGCTATCTGTCAGTGGAAGTCCCATCAAAATCGGCCCAGCCGTTCCAGTGATTAGCCGGAACAAACAGACAGACAGACAAACAAAAATTGAAAAAAAATATATATTTATTTTAAATTACATTATAGATAATAAATTTGAATTAATAAATCATTTAAATCCATAAATTTATATCATACGAGACTCAATCTTTAACTTTTTTATGACAAAATACGCGACACATTGATTGGACGTTGATGTTATTGTGGTAGAAACCTTCACGCATATGGCCACAACAACTATACAATGTTTAACCTCAATCATTTAATTCCTCTACACAAATACATAGAATACTAACAATAAAACTTTACGCCAACTAATATATTATTTTATTATATCTATCTCAAAAAACTTTCCAAAACTGTTTATACACTAACATTTCGAACATAAGAAGTGAATTATTATTCCTTATTTTTTTGACATATTTTAAGTAATTCAAACAAAATAACCCAAATTAATCCAAAAATATTAATGAGCAATGAAAAATATAAACATTTATGTGGTCCTCACTAACACCCGAAGTCCGAATCTCTAATAAACCATCGAGACCTTCTCTGTCACTGGGGGAATCACGGGATGCAAATGCTACCATACTGATAGCCCCACAAATCGTACCTACTCGTTCCTTAACTTTTTTTATTTTTACTGGGCATATGACTCCACTCACCTGATGGTAAGTGGTAGTGGAGTCCAAAGCGAAGACGGCTAGTAGTCAGGGAGAATGAACTGCACTAGTCGCCCTCGCCATGCCGGTTATAAGAGGAGGGGAACACGTGTGCTGGTAGAGAATTCTATTTTTAACGGTGCGACAAAGAAGTCTTGCCAGATTTCTTAACTTAACTTGCGGCACCCAAAAAACTAGCGACAAAAATTAACCAAGTACAGTTAAACAATCATCCATAATTAATCTATAAAATATTAATAAATTTGTATAGAATTTAATCAATAACGAGAAGCCGTGGTGTAATATTTGCGTATTAAATCATTACAAAGACCAGTCCTTCGACTGAAGTATCGTGTCTCACGTCACTTAGACACGAAAACGTTATTTTAGAGTGAGGCTTTTATATTTTTGACATCGCTCGCATTTTAGGGATTGTTCGTCAGGTGTTAAGTATGAAAAAAATTGGCTTATGGTCCTTCCACTAGGTCATTAAGACCCTGACCCACTGGGTCAAAATTCACTGGTAACTATTGCTGCCGTTGAGGACAAGCCAAGGAGGAATTCCTCGAGGCCCGTACAAGACTTGACCTAGGCCAAGCAGGAGGAACCCACACTCTCCTAGGCTTCAAGCTTGCTTTAATGCCACATTCGGTTCAATTGTTTAGACTTGAAAGCGCAGCAGCTCAAATCTTTTTATCTACAATTATTAACAGCTTGCTGTTCTTAAAAAAATCTAAACCGAAAAACCTTTAATGTCTTGATCCGAGATTCAAACTCAGGGTCTCACGAACTGCACCCGACCAAGTTAACTACTAGACTATCGAAGTTATTAACAACATAAATAATAATTAAGCCGACCCTAAAATTTACTGTTTATAATATATTATTTGCTTTTTACTGAAGGTTAACAATATACACGTTAAATACACAACTCGTATACACAGGCACCTATATCGTATACACAGACACACACACACATATGCATACACATACACACTTATATACACACTTCAACTAACCGTGAACAATTGACAAGTTGGCTTAATAATTACATGTAATCATGACTCGAGTAATGATAGATTGATACAATCTAATAAAGATTTTTTTAACACTTTACAGTCTAACGCATTTCGTATTCCTACTAATCACATGCCTCGTTGGCTTAGCTAGCGTCTGGCTTATTTATACGGCTACATATTGCACAGGCATCAGGTTCGAAACGGTCAAGACAATTTAAATAATTTATAATTATATCCCGGTGCTATTTTCGTTAACCTAATTATTTTCAAAATAATATAAGCCCTTTTATTCAGTCTGATAACTTGAATAACTTATTGCAGAACAATTTTTTTTCTTATAATAAAATTAACTATGTTAAAGTTGTTCATTCATCAATATTGTGAGTTCTTTTTAATTATCAAACTCCATAGTCATCACATTATCTCTTAGACTAGGTTATAGCCCCGGATGAACTCGCCCCAGATCACTACGTATCGGATAAGGAGCACTGGCAATATAGCTATTGAACTGTATAGAATATTGCACGTAATAAAGTTTTATTTGGTTTTAACGCCCCACGCGTTACTTTACTTGGTGGTAAAACTTTGTGCAAGCCCGTCTGGGTAGGTACCACCCACTCATCAGATATTCTACCGCCAAACAACAGTACTCAGTATAGTTCCGGTTTGAAGGGTGAATGAGCCAATGTAACTACAGGCACAAGGAACATAACATCTTGGTTCCCAAGGTTCGTGGCGCATTGGCGATGAATGGTTAATATTTCTTAGAGTGCCATTGCCTATGAGCGGTGGTGACCACTTACCATCAGATGGCCTATATGCGCATTGTGCCAGCTTGTCTGAGTAGGTACCACCCACCCATCAAATATTGTACCGACAAGCAGCAATATCTAGTATTCTTATATTCCTGTTTGAAAAGTGAGTGAGCCAATGTAACTTCAGGCAAAAGGGATATAATCAACTTAGTTCCCAAGGTTGGTGGCGCATGGGAGATGTAAGGCATCATTAAAAATTCTTATGACGCCATTGTATATGGGTAGTGAACACATACCACCAGGTGATCCATTTGCCCGTCGAGCTACCTACTTCATAAAAATAAAAAATAAAACGTAAAGTTCATAAATAACACAATTATAAATAAATAGTCTCGTTTTGTCAAACTTCCTTCAAAGGTTTATGAATTATTAAAACAGTATGCCAAGTTTAGACTCTAGGTAAAATAGTTTTGTGCTTACGTAGGTTTCAAGTAATGTGGCCTACATATGTACGTTTACGGATGTAGTGCTCGCCGGCGCATGCGCAGGTTTCAGGTTATTCTAGCCAGCTGGTTCACGGGGTTCAAGGGCACGCGACAAGTTACACTCATACCATAGCTGCGATGTCGGACCTTGACTTTACTTTGACCTACATCTGGAATTCATATAATACGTATCACTAGGTTGTTTACTTACAAGTGTAGATTCAATTTTTAATTTTTTTCATTATTATAACTAGGTACTCGTGTATACATTCTTAGTTTTTTTATATACAATAAATAATAACCGGTAAAACTGTAATTAATATATAAATATCATTTCTGCTTTTATTATTTTGCAAAAATATTACAATTATTAACGGTAATTATTCAACAGAACCGATTAATTTCGCAGCTGTTTCGTTTGACGTCAAATATTGTCACATATTCGTTAGTTTGATAATGTTTGAACTGGGAAAACTTATTCAGGAAACAAGGCCTTTGTTAATACAACTGTCAAATAATTTAAGAGAGTTCAATAACAAAGACCATTATCGTCACCCTAATGAGTTCACTCACTCTACTTCATCTTATCTCGTATCGTTTAGAATACACATATATAATGTACGTGTATATATAATTAATAACATATCCTTTGGAATTGTATTATTATTAAGTATCTAAATTCCATATATCCCTATCCTTGTCCTGAAAATAAAATGTGATTCATGGTCACCGTTTAACTGTAAGCATTACAAAAGTATCTTATTTACAGTTGGAAATGGACCGTATCAACATTATTCACCCACACCGAAGAAGAGCACGTGGAAAAGCGATGCTGTCCGGCGCCTCCGAGCCTGTTGTTCCAAGAAAACTCTTCTTCGCAGGATACCCATTCTTGCCTGGTTACCACACTATTCCTTCAGAAGTGGTTTAGCGGATATTATTGCAGGTATGTCTCATAAGTAAGTTTATACATGTTGTATCTTCAAGTAACCAGTAGAGGAGTCCCGTTTTATCTCCCGCTGGAAAAATAATTTAGGGGCATGTGGGATAAAGCGGGGCCGATTGCACCGGAACTTTTTTTATTACTTTATTTGAGCAATACGACAAATTTGACATGAAATAAATTATATTTTACCTTTTCGGTATATATGTTTTGTTCGTAGTGTCTTTATGACCCAACAACGGTTTAAAATAAATACAATTCAGTACTTTCGATAAGGAAACACGTAACAAATTTCCGGTTTATGATTTGTCTGAAATATTTAAGTCGATAAAACCAGAAGCCGCTGCCTTTTTCTGGAGGACAGATGGGCGAGCGCATGCGCGACACGCTCCGGCGCACGCCTTTATCTGTTCACTCCGATCGGTTTCACTAAAGATTTGACATAGTTAAAATTTTATGTGTTTTTGCTGTAGATTGCTATATTTAAACTAACGTCATACGTGAAACTGATTTAATATCTATTTTTTAAATAATGTTTGTATTGTAATAATTATATTCCATTATATTTTTCGTATGTACGTATTTAATTATGAAAGAAGTGGGTTTTAATAAATATATTAAATACGATTATATGGTTTATTAAATTTTAATTCGTTTACTTTATCTAGGGCAACGGATTTTAAGGAAAAGATTTTCAGTCCAATCCGAATCTGTACTTCTGTACTTCCGTATCCGTATTCTTATACTCTAAATATATCTACAGTTTTTTCATTATTGCATTAATTTATTTAAATCGCATATCAAAATAGAAATAAAAAACATTGTCGTAGGCGGTAGACTAATTTCCGACGCAAATTGACAATTAACAGCATTGCAATGAATAAATTGAATGACTGCTCAAACATACATTGGTAAAAATGCTTCTAAATTGTGTTGAATTGAGGTTGAGCTAGCGATAAGGTTCGAATCCCGGGACGTCCCGTGATGTTTCCACATTGATAACGACGAAATTACGAAATCAATGAATATGATGCCGAAAAAAACAAAAGTGACTTATTTACAAAAAAAAACAAAATACTTTTTTACAGTGTATACGAGTAAAACATTTCTTAGCGGACTCTTACAAGTCTAACTTCATATAAAATTATATAGATTATGATGATATAAAATTATAATTATAATGAAAAAATATGAGTGATTAATTAATTTATTAATTAATTTTAATGTTTTAAAAGTTAAGATTTAATTGTTTAATAAATGTCGGTTGAAGGCTTTATTAAAATGATTATTTGTAAATTATTTGTAATTATTTAGAAAAGGATTTAAGAGACGTCCTGGGAGTTTGCCTCTAGGTTGTCTTGGGTCCTGAGATTTGATAATGAGAGAGAGGCTCTGCAAACTCTAGACGGTAGCGACCACCAGTCGAACATAATTATCCCATTTGTGAATTCGAACAATTTAACTTCAACAGGTCACCCGTTCAAATTTACCTCTGGGCACTTAACACAGAATTTTCATTTTCTTAATTTTTGTTTTTAACAATACAACTCGCACTCAGCGATAAAGGAAAACATACTGAGGAAATCTGTATGAATCGCGTGAAAATCTGTCATTTACCGACTGGCATTAAAGAATAGGAATGACAACGAAGCCTTAGCCTAGGTTTACGATTTTTTCAGACTTTTTTTCGTAAACGACCGTTGAAATTTTAGTTACTACTCCACACGTACGTGACCCGTGGAGCAACAACTAAAATATTTAATTAAGTACTATAAAGTATTTATATAGACTCTATGTAATTGTTAGAGCATTATATTTTATACCTAACGTCTGAGTTAGTGAAGCGTTAAATTAGTGAGATTTCTTGTGTGAATGGAGGCATTGTGGTGTTATTTTGCAAGCTTCGGCCTAGATCTAGGTTCAAGATTTCACTAGTAAAATTATTTTTAAGTCTGAATATAATAAATTTTGTAATGTATTTCTATTATGCTAATAATTTAATTATTTTATCAGTAATTAAATTTGAAAGGTATCAAAATTTTATATTAAGCTATTGCTTTTTAAATGTTAATATACCTAAAATTATATAGTTACGTATAGGTATTGAGTTAAGTCCTCTAAGGCCTGGAAGGTGTATTTCAACAACACCTTCTAGGCATTTAATTTAACATGTGATAAAATGAGAGTTATTATAGGGGGATATGTCAATATTATTTTATTAAAAAAGTAACTGATGTTTACAATGTCCCGGTGACAAAAAAAATACAAACTTCACAAGAATAGCTTTAAAAAACCGTTAATATTTAATCTAACCTAACTCATTGTTTTGTGACATAAAATCGATACGGGGCTCATTTATATTAGTCAGTTGGCTTTTCTTAAGTAAATAACAACGTTGTAGTGAGCCCCCTCTTGAATAAAGTATTTAAATAAAATCAATATGTACCAACTTTTTATATTTTGCAAACTCACTTATTACAACCATATACATTTCAATATATTTTTTTATGACATAGTTTGGCAGACGAGCATAAGGGCCACCTGATGCTAAATGGTCACCACCGCCCATAGACAATGGCGCTGTAAGAAATATCTCTTCAAACCGGAACACTACAATACTGAGTACTGTTATTTGGCAATAGAATATTTGAGGAGTGGGTGATACCTACCCACACGGGCTTACACAAAGCCCTACCACCAAGTAATCTTTAATAAAAAATATTATTTTTTCACAGGATTGACAGTAGGGCTGACAGTGATCCCACAAGCAATAGCCTATGCAGGAGTGGCCGGTCTTCCTCCCCAATACGGGCTATACTCCTCATTCATGGCTTGCTTCGTGTACACTGTGTTCGGTTCCGTAAAGGATTCAGCCATTGGTCCTACTGCCATAGCCGCCATACTGACGAGAGAAAACCTGCACGGACTTGGTCCAGAATTCGCGGTGCTGCTGGCATTTTTATCTGGTTGCGTTGAACTTATCATGGGTATACTTCAGCTAGGTAAGTTATAAACATTTAGTTTAATTTAAAAATAAAAATTAAACCATGACATAATTATTATAATAAAGTCATCAAAAACGGTTAATTGATGATCTTAAGACGCTATAGAAATAAACGACAGTCATTATATTCCAATTAATTGAAATACATTTTCGTCTAGCAGTTTTTTTTTATACAAAAGGTAGGTGGACATGCAAACAGGGGGCCTGATGGTAAGTGGTCACCACCGCCTATAGACATTGACGCTGTAAAAAATAATAACCATTCCTTACATCACACCAATGCGCCACCTTAGGAGCTAAGATGTTATATCCCTTGTCATGTAGTTACACTGGCTCACTCACCCTTCAAACCGGAATACATCAAAACTGAATATTGCTGCTCAGTGGTAGAATGTATGATGTTTGGCTGGTATCTACCCAAACGGGTTTGCAAAAAACCCTACCACAAAGAAAAGTTTATTATAAGTATGAAAGTATCTTTACATCGACTTGATGATCGCTCAATCTCATATCCTTAACCAAAAGTAAAGTACCATTAAAGTACCATTAATTTTACTTTACTTTTCCTTTTACTTGTTTAGTTTACTCTTACTCTCTGATGTACAATAAAGCATATTCTATTCTATTCCATCGACGCTCGTGATATAAGCACAAAACACAATCAATAGTTACTGTAAAGTCTGTATAATTATTGTGTAACGAAGACATGTACATACAAGTCTCAGTGTCATGTGGAGTGTATCAAAACAGGCGTTTATGAGAACAAACACATTGTTTATCGACAATGGTCTATTGGTGTCGAGCGTCGACGAGTGCTTCCAGCGTTCGATTTGTTTTGTTTCATTTAAATACTCTGAGGTCACGGTCGGCGCTTCCTCTTCATTCCAATCAAGTTTAAGGTCTAATGACTAATAATAATTAGCGTATTATATCGTCTTATGTTACTTTACTTATATTATAATTTATTTAATATATTAATTTATGAATCTCCAACAAAAGATACACACCAAATACATATTCTTAAAATTAAATAATATAAGGGTTACAAGTTGTGTGCTCCTTCCAATTAGAGAATACCACAATCATGCACTATAAAGCAAAAAATATTTAAATTATATTAAGATAAAAAGTGAAAAAATAATACATAGCAGTGAAAATCAAATAAAATTAGACACTTAAAATTAAGAATAAACTTATTAATTTAAAAAAAACATGTATTAGGTTAAAAGTTTAGTGAGACACTGAATTTGGACAGGCTAACGATGAATATCGAGGTCATTATTATTTCTAGAAAATGTGTTATATTGTCTACAGAGCAATGGAACAGCAATGTCTGGATAGATTTTTGTTATTCTATAACGCCAGAACGGCTGAAAGGATAGCAATTAAATTTGGTACAGAGACACCTTTTATCCCGGTTAGAAAGTAGCGACATAAATATGTAATTAAATTTTTTGAATTGTAATTCCAAACATATCGCTTTAACAGTACGATTTTCATAATATACGCGTCATTTCACGATAAAATGTTCGCTTGACGTAATAAATAATATTATGGTTTCTTCACGTTTTTCTAAAGAAAATTCTTGCGCGCGAACCGATCGTTGCAAAATATTTTTATAACGTCATTTTGCAATCAACGCAATGTTTGAAATATTGAATAATATTTCACGTACGTTGATTAATCACACACGGGTGACGCTGACTCGATCTAAAATTCTTTGATCGAGTCTTAAAATATTGTATTTTAAATGTTGCATTCACAATTGTTATTATAATTGATGCCTTTTATTTTCTTTAAAAAAATAAACGCTTGGATTTGGGTTCGGATTCCATCACAAAATTGGTTGAACAATAATATCATCATTGTAAGCCTGTTTATTTGAAATGAGCAACAATGCGAGTTTCTTGCTGTTTCTTTTCGCTAGAGGCTTTCCGAAATCGTGGTAGAGTTTAAATATTGACGATTCAAAAATGCTTTGTTGTAAAGTTTACTTAAATAAAATACATATTGATTTAATTTTATTCGAAGTTTATACAAATGGTTTAACTATGGTGCTGCTCTTTAGGATTTCTGATAGACTTCATCAGTGGACCGGTGTCAGTGGGTTTCACCTCGGCCGCCGCAATCATCATTGCCACAACTCAAGTCAAAGATATCTTGGGGCTCAGCTTTCCTGGTGGAAAATTCTTACAGGTATATATGTTATATAATATCAAAAAACCTGTACACAAACACGATTCATTTTATGAAGCCTTTAAAAAAATTATTAATGAAACTGTTAATTAAAAAAAAAGAAGTCTTTTTTAATTAACAGCGTACTGGAAATATATGATTGGCCATTATTAATAAAAAAAATGAGCTAATAATTAATTTAAAAGTTAATTATATTATTTTCTATTTTAAATAAGCCTTAAAAGAATTCAATATCTTCGCAATTATAGCACTAATAAGGTTTTTTAATAGACAATCTATTGATCCAGTTTGTGTACTATTACTTTTTGCTAAATGTAATCATCATTTTTTTGCAAGCGTCAGCCAATTTAATACTTTTTGTTGCTTTAAACGCTTTCTATCGACCTTCGTCAAATAATTTACTGCGAAACTTATCTTTAGGCTCTGAAACGCTGATCAAAAACAGATTATTTTATTTGACTTCAATCTGAGTAGTCATTGGTCATTGACGACTGATGACGCAATAGGCGACCAATGAGCGTACAGATATGAGCCAGATTAGTAAAACTGACTTTGATCAGCGTTTTAAAACAGAGCATTAACCCAAATTTAATATATACTGATATTATAAATGCGAAAGTAACTCTGTCCGTCTGTTCTTTGACGGCCGAACCAATGAACCGAATTTAATGAAATATGGTATGAAGCAAACTTGAACCCCAAGGAGGCACAGGCTTTTTTATGCCTCACACTTGACGTGGAGCCGCGAGCGACAACTAGTCTACTGTATGTTTACCGTTTTGGCATTCACCGGATGAAAAAGTTTTGAGAAAGTCTATATTATTTTCATTTGTAATATCAATGTTTTTCTAATTGTGTTATGCGTCAATGTACGTTGTAATAATATATTAATCTTTAACCGTTGGAAATACCCACACATTGACAGTTCGAATATTGAACTGGAATAACATAGGCTAATAAAACATACGGTTAGTGGAAGTTAATCGAAAAAAACTTTGACTTATTTTAATATTATTTTAAGATTAGTATGATGTATTATAACATTTTGCATGTTTAGGTATGGACCGGTATGTACGAGCATATAGGCGAAACCAGACTGTGGGACACCGTGCTGGGCGTTTCTTGCATCGTCGTGTTATTGCTTCTAAGAGTAAGCATATACTACTCATTAATAAGCCTGACTGACTTAAAGATTTTAGTTTAATGTGTGTGTGTTAGTTGTGATGGTCCGAAAATAAAAACAATCAGGCCCAAAAAAAATTACTTAATCAAATAATATACCAAAGGTCCGAACACAAAGTCTGAGGAGTTTTTTAATTAGAAAAACAAACTCATTACGTAGGTGATTGTTTTATAGAGGTGGTAATTTAAAACAAAACTAAACTATATATAATATAAGGTACTTTTTTATCTTTGCTATTGACGCATAATGTTTATCAAAATATAGTTATATTTCCTACGCAAATCATTCACATTATAAATCTTATTTTGTATCGCGATCTAAACAATATATCATCAAGACATCAGAATTCAAAAATAACAGGTGTCACTAGGAATTTACCTAAACTGTATTGTATCGCTGTATCACACGTAACGATCATCACCATTACTGTGCCCTCTGGGCTGTAACAGACGTCTATCAAGAGATAAACACTAACATTAACCTGAATACATCCTGTTACCGGTAAATTACCGCTATTTACTGATGTTACGCCTAAATGCATTAACAATTATTTTTTAATTGTCACTCGGCAATAAATCGAGTATTATTTTTTAATTACTTACTTGCTATGAATAAAAAGGTCGTCTCATCAAATTAGTCTGATTCGATGGTTATTACGTCCACTATACATACGTATATCACAAAGTTTTTATTGAAGTGATGTTATAATCAATTATAAATTGATTACCATAACAATTGATAACATTAAGTGCTATACAAATATGAATTAAAAATAGTTACTGTATAAATCTTGACCGCGTGGAATGGTGGCAAGAATGCTAGCAGCATTTCCCCGTTGAATCGCAGTTCCGATCCTCAGGGCTAAAAACGAACCAGCCCTCCTGTCACCAGTGGAGGCAATAAGGCGAGGTGTTATACTTTTGATTTTACTTTTGAAGTGATTAAATAGTAATTATATAAGTGTGTATTGCTCATAGTACTGCACTTACCCACTGTTTAAATTGGCCTCTGGATAGTTAGGGTAGGTGCGTTAGTGTAACTACAGGCGCACCGGAAATAACACCTTAACTCTCAAGGTTGGTGTCGCATTGGTGCGCCGTAAGAAATTTCTAATATATCTTACAATGCCGATCACTAACATGGTGGATTATTAACAATAAAAAATATTATTCAGCATTGTAATTTTCTAACAATTGGAAAAACGGAAAATGTATATTATTATAGATGTATGTAAATAATACGAGCGCTATGAATGCAATATGAATTCAACGAAAATGAATGCCGAGACAAAATCGTCACCGTGTCCAAAAGCTGGACTGATTGCTATCGACCTCTAATTAACTTTTTTAAACATATGTAATGAAAAAGTAATTTTATTTGAACCGGCGTACGCTCCGCGTTGGATTGTTAATTGGATTTTTATACACATATTGTTCCATGATATTTATAACGTTATATCGGTCTATCGTAGTTTTAATTAAATACCTTTTCTGGAATAAAATAAAAGAAATATTTTTACACTATGATGGTTCTACACTACGTTAGAACTACGCCGAACTTTTAACGATTGTCGATACCAATTATAGAAGAAAACAGCAATAGTCTATACTTGTCTCATTTCGGGGCAAAGATCTCCTCTCCTCTTAAGAAGACAATAATTATAACAATTACTTACTAGCCAATAATACGAACACCATATGGCTCTGCTACAGATTGAATAAACAAGCCATTTTTCATGCGACGCTGGTACTTTTTTACGATGTTCTTTTTCAATTCCTACAACACAAATTGAACACTCGAAACTCTTTGTGCTAAGACTTTCGGACGGTTAAAATTGAGGTTTTCTGAACGATCGATATTCGATATTCTCTATCATCGTCCAATTTTAAAACCAAATTTAAATTTCACAGAAAGTGAAAGATATAAAGATCGGCACAAAAGATATGTCAGAGAGTGAAGGCAAGGTATCGCGACTGAAGACAGCGCTCGCGCAGGCGCTGTGGTTCCTCTCCACAACTCGCAACATCCTCGTGGTGCTGGTGTGCGCCGCCCTCGCCTACTACTTCGACACGCAGAACAAGCAGCCTTTCGTTCTGACCGGTTAGTAGAAATATCTCAAACCCAATCGATAAGATCAGATCAGATGGATCGATCTACCAATTGAAATCCGTTTCTTCGATACACAAAATATAAACTGGGATTTGCGATTAAGCATATTTATTTATTTGTAAGAAAAGAGTGAGCTGATATGTAAGGTGACTTTTATATGATCTCTTTGTTTATTATCCTAAAGAAAATATTATTTGTGAATCTTTCAGGCGAAGTAAAGGCTGGCCTACCCCAGATATCTCCTCCGCCATTCTCTGCCACGGTGGGGAACCATACTTACTCTTTCACTGAAATGGCGTCCACACTCGGTTCCGCCATTTTTGTAGTGCCCTTGCTCTCTATACTAGAGAACATCGCACTTGCAAAAGTGTTCTGTGAGTATATTTATGAATATTTTTAGGAGACACCTTATTTATAGATATTTAAATTGTAAATTTGAAATAATTTGAAAATTTTTGAAATACTTTGATTGGTTATCACATCGTTCTGGTTCAAAGTTAGGTTTGGTTCTATAGTCTATTCCAATCGAAGAAGGAATGAAGACAAACATTCCTTAGATTTACGTAATCCTTGAGATTTGTTAATAGCTCGGCTATGTTGTGCACTACTATCAGTTCTTGATTAATGTATTTTTATTTATAATACAACACTATTTTACTTAATTACTTATATTATCTTTAATCTTATTTCCAAAGATACCATAACAGTTTAGTTAACGTTCAAAACGCCATTTTTTCGCAAATCCATAATGTACATCTTAGATAATTCAAGCTCTCGACCAATGATGTCGCTTCATTTTTTATGTCAAATGTTGTTTATTTGGATTTTGTCCTCTTATAGTTGGAATTGACTATATATGGATGTGTATAATTTGACGAGCGCGTGTGTAGCGGAGGGCAAGTACGTGGACGCGACGCAGGAGATGGTGGCGCTGGGCGTGTGCAACATCGCGTCGTCGCTGGTGGAGTCCATGCCGGTGTCGGGCGCGCTGTCGCGCGGCGCCGTCAACCACGCGTCCGGCGTCGCCTCGCCCGCCGGCGGCCTCTACACCGGCGCCCTTGTGCTGTTGGCACTTCAGGTAATGCAATTGAATTTTGGTCTACCAACTCGTATTTCTAATAATACATATATGTAATCGGATAAAAAGTGCTTGTCTGTAATGATGAAAATTCATGATTTGAAATGTCTCTCGGATGCTTTACAATTTTAATATTTGGTACATAGAGCATTTTTTAATTGTGTAATCATGTCACTGAGACGTCGTTTTAGGGCACCTTTTAGATCCCAAGTTATCTCTATATCAAATTTTAAAGAGGATCGGTCAGATTATATTTTGACGTCGTATTAAGTTAATAAGCAAATAGGCAGTTTATCTTGAATTTATTATTGAACTGACTATGTTTAGCTCATTATTTATCAATTATTTATGTATACAGCATAGATTTTTTGCATATTCACAGTATTTCACACCCTATTTCTACTACATTCCGAAGGCGTCGCTGGCGGCGGTGATAATAGCAGCCGTCGTCTTCATGATGGAATTACACGTCTTTAAGCCGATATGGCGAACTAAGAGTGAGTAAATACAAATATATTTTTTCTCTAACTAATAATGACTTATTTCAATGAAATGAGAATGTCGGCTTCTTTTCTAAATTCAATCTATTATAATTATAATAATATTTCAGAGGTAGACATAATACCTGCGGTAGTCACATTCGGGGCGTGTCTTGTGACGCGACTGGAGCTGGGCATCGTGCTGGGCATTGCCGTTAATCTTTTGTTCCTACTCTACGCGTCCGCACGACCCGCCGTGCGCGTCACCACCGCCGTTGTAATTAAACTCTATTTTATTCGTATACTTTAAACGTAGTCGCTGTATTCACTGTAGGTAGCCTAGATGAGCATATTTAATGATTGTAGTTAACATCGTGAGAAACACGATTATCTTTTAATAATAGTTGATCAAGCGTACCCGGTATGTAAACTGTAGTAAGCCTCACTCGTATCTCGTTTTGTTGTTATTTTATGTAAAACATCCTTGGAATCAATTTCTGTCTTTTTACTCCAGGAATAAATTAAAGTATTCCCTTTTACTTGTACATTTTTGTGTTTTCGTTAATTCTTTTAAAGGTGAAAATCACATCAACACAAGTTCTGAAAAATTGTTTAATTTTTTTTTTTATTTCAATAGAGGCTTCCATCGGCTATTGTCTTTAAACGTATTTCACAACTTCCAGTCGGAGGGCGGCGTGCGCTACGCGGTGGCGACCATCGACCGCGCGCTGGCGTTCCCCGCGGCGGAGTACGTGCGGCGCGCGCTGCGCAAGGCGGCCGGCGACGCGCCGCTCGTGCTGGACGCGCACCACGTGCAGGCCGCCGATTTCACCGCCGCCAAGGTACATAAGGCACTACATTATTTCCCAAATTTTCAAAAAATATGAAATCTTTACAATTATTTCAAAGTCATTTTTAAGTTAGACCATAATATGTGTCTTGCGATTTAGCTTTACTCGGTGATACATCATCAGTCACTCACTTAAACTTAACGACACATTTTTTTTTAAGGTAGCGTCACTGAGTTACCTTTTTTTTTAATCTAATTTTCATAACCTACTTACGACATATCATAATATTTCAGGGAATAAAATCTCTAATCGAGGACTTCCACGCTCGCGGTCAGACGATCATATTCTATAACGTGAAGCCGTCCATCGCGGAGGTGTTCCGGGGCGTGAAGCCGCGCGAGTTCGTGCATTGCTCGTGTCGCGCTGAGCTCGAGCGACTGCTCCTAGAGGCGCAGCGACGCGCGAGGCGAGCCACGTGGTACGACAACGATATATTACTCGGCCCACTCACATCATCATAATTTGTTTATCCTTATTCTGTACAAGCAGCATGATTTAAAAAACCGCACTAGAAGAAAATAATAGACATTTACGAAAATTTATTTTTTAAAACGAATAATGTTTTTGATGGAACATAAGTGAACTAAGACCGTTGAATATTTTTTATAAAAATAAAGTAACACCCCGTAAATGTCCCACAACTGGGCTAAGGTATTCTCTCCCTTTTAAGGAGAAAGTTAGAACTATACTGAACCACGTTTCTCCAAATATTTTTAAGGTTAACTTGATATAATTTTAATACGGTGAGTCAGTAAAACTAGATTATGATTATTAAACTTTAATTATGATATTCTTTATAATATTTATACTTTAAATAGGAGCCGGTGATAAATTTACAAAGCCAAACATTTCTAGATATTTAAAACACAAACTAATATTAATAAATTTCCTACCTATTAAGAATTGGAAGAAAATAAACCGACAAAAATGATGGAATCAACATCTTATTAAACATATGATCTTTATAACTATAAACTACTCCTCTTATTAGGAATTCGATGTATTGTTTTTATAATTCTATAAGTATCCGTAATTGTTTCTGTTTCAGAATGTTCGTGACGTGTTATCTCACCAGATCTCTAAACAGCACAAAGAGTAGAAGTGTAAAAATATAGTCAAAACAAAATTTTTATAAAGAGATAAGTATAAACTAATTAGATGTCATTGGTATTTTAAACTACCACTGCTAAGCCCGTGTGTCCAAGCGAGGCGATACTTTAGTAGTAACTTATATACATACAGTGTATTTATGTTAACTTAAGCTAGGTAAGATATTATATAGAGTATGATCGCGGGCGTGTTTTTAACAGTATTAGAATTTAATAAATTGTTGAAAATAAATAAATGTTCTCAGAATATTAATAGCAATTACTTTCATTTACCCATGAGTTTGTATATCATGAATCTATACAGCCAGAATATATACCTAAAGCCTATACCAATCGGAGTAGGAATATAGTTAAACAAACCTTAAATTTACGTATTTCATACGAATTGCTAGTAACTCGGCTATATTGTTCTCTACTAAGGGTTTTTGATTAATATATCTTTATTTATAATATAAAACTATTACACTTAAATAATTATATCCACTTTATTTTTACTTTCAAATTTCCGATACTAATTTCATTGACGTTCAAAACGCCATTTTTTCTCAAATCCATGGTGAATATCATAGATTAATCAAGCTCTCGACCTATGATGTTGCGTCAATTTGATGTCAAATTTTGTTTATTTGGTTTCTCCTCTTATGGTTGGAATAGATACTGTAATACATGCAATAATTTCCGGTATTAACTTTTTCTTAAAGAGGTCATAGTAATAAATTAATGAAAAGTATTTGATAGTTCATTATAGCGCTATAAGACATATCACAAGGTAAACACACTCAAAGTAGGTTAACTTGTGACTACCATGGTTTTTTTTAATCTAAGACATAATACATCCAAGGGCGTGCTGTCCGAGCCGTTATTATATCCCACTATTTATAATTTTAATGATGTTATTTAATGTACCTGCATTATATTGCCGGGCGTCATCCCAAACTTAAATTTAAGATTTCAAAATATCTATACATTTATAAAGCTAAAGAAATTCTAAGGATAAACGGACTTAGCTATGGAACTGTCAGTTCGTTTTAATTTTACGAAACCGGGTTACTGAGAATGGGTTACAGACCTAAAAGGCGAAACAGTAACTATAATTGTCAACTAATTTTGTAATCTGTATCAAAAGGAATAAGGATGTACATATTAAATAAGAGTCATATTGGAGATAATCAAATATTTATTTTATAATCCTTCATAAAGTCCAGATCTGCGGATTGCACAGCCACAGGTGACCATGAGACGTTAGTACAAAATTTCACCTCGTTACAAATCATTCGCTTCAAACTTGGAATTACATATACGTACATATGCTTGTACGTAAACGTATACGTACGCACACATCGAGCGATACTTATCGTGATGAATTAAATTCGTTTATGAATATCGCAAAAAACATTCGCTCCATGTGTGCCACTTTACAAGATCACCCTCATATAAACATTACATTGTACGATAAACATATAATTTCGCTATACACGAGAAATAATAAAAACGGCTCCTAAAAAATTCCAACTAATAATCCTATGTGGATGCCTCGCTAGCACCAAGTTTCATCTAAAAGAACGAATAATTATTGAGCACTGTGAGTCGATAAATTCGAAATTTGCCAACGATAAAGAGTGTTTTACAAAAAATGAGCCGAAGTTTCCCGTGAGACATAAGGAAGACAGAATTCACCGAGGGTACCTCAGAACAGAGAATTTGTAAACTAGAAATGCTATAAGACTGGTCTAGAATACACTTTTTTTTTTCAATTACAATTTCCAAAATGTTTTGCTACGTTTTCGTTTATCAATAATTGCCATTTCTATTTTGAGATCATCCCTGTACTGAGACCAAGTAAGGTGGCAAGTTAAAGCTTTCGCTATTGGAAAATAAATTCGTACGGATTTCTGTTCCTCTGTTATTTACCACACCTTGCTACATATCAGCGGACATTTCATTAGAAAGTCGCTAATTAACGATCGATCACCTCGCAGGCGATCGGATAAAATCGGTTATTTGGCATTTCGTAGACGAACCGTACAACCGCTATAAATAATACGATATGACACATCACTTGAACAAAGTCGCCAGTCAACGATTAAAAACCTAACATTAACTAGACGAATAATCACAATTAAACTAAAAACGTACCGTTAGTGTCACAGAGACTAGCACTAACTGGACGCACCGACGGTCGCGCGACGGTCGTGCGACGGTCGGTCTGTGAGTGGGGCCGCGTGCAGGCGACGGCCGCAGGAACTTACGCTAAATACATTTACTAATCTATAAGTTGGTATATCATTGTTAGCTATCGCATTAAACGTCGGAGTATCTCAAGTTTGGCGCGGCGTTTTCATCTTTCCTATACTTACTTACTTACAACTACAGACTACATAGTAAAGAGTAAATTTCATAATACTAGGTTCACAATAAATGCATTCAAATATCGCTTTAACAACGAGCGAGTTTTCCCCTTCCCACTCTCCTGAAATAATTCAGACTTTCTTATAAAGTCCAATCGGAGTGTCACATCAACATTTAACTAACAACGATTCCGCTCCTTCGCTGACGTACTCGCTCAGTGTACCACTACATCAGTTGCTACACTCCCTCCCATGAGGGTGCCCTCTCCTCATCCCTATATCACACTTGTGTATAAACGCTAAACGAATTTAATTACATAAATATGTGATCGAAGCTAACGTAATCTCTCGTAATCAGACATTGGTTTGTGCGGAGACTCCGCGACTTACGACGAAAATAAAGCATTCAGAAATCATTTAAAGCCAACGATATTCTGCTCGCAAAACACTTTAATAATAATCATTGAGCCAGAAATGTGCGTATCCTATCGAGACATAAAACAAACGACTATCGTTCGGATAAATCTTTGTCATTCTCATCTAATAAAATGCGGGTTATAATACAACCACTTCGACTTATTGAAACTAAATATATAAATTATATTGATAGTCGCGTTCGATAGGATACACCATGTATATAAAATAGCTAACGGAGTAAAACGTGAGACAGTCCAAATATGGCAGTTACTGTGATCGAGAACCGAACTCCAACATCTATAATATATTCTTACGATCAATATTACATTACAAGTTACAATAAACTTTAGAGAATACGAGGGCCGATGCTAGTGACATTAGTGTTTAGATTTAAGTTTAATTAGTCTAGAAAAATAGTTTTTTTTTTTCATTTTGTTTTTTTTGTTTTATTTATTTTGTGAATATCAAGACTCTTCATTGAAACGGCCCTCTTTGTATGGGAAATATAGTGTCGGTGTACATCGATGTCACTCTTCGATGCGAATCGGTTGTATCGCACGGTTTAATACTTCAGCAGGTCATCGTCGAGATCCGTGAGCGCGAGTTTACTGTCTATCACTGGAACATAGTAACGTATTATTATTACAAGTGAACAAAGAATGCCAATCTCAAGACTAGTCAATTGCGCAAACAAAGGTGCAGTCCCATATTCCGATAGGACGGCAATCTAACATAAAAAGAGATCAAGCGCAGGTTCAAAGTGGGATGTTCCTCCACCGCATTCAACGAGCATTACTTTAAACGGAATAAAAACATACAAAGCCCCTGGTCGCTTAATATTTGATTTTATGTATCTTGTGCGTGGTAGGTAACTATCACAGACCTACCAGTATCTGTTATCATTTAAATATTTTTTCTACATATTCCGGTAATCGCTTGTAATTATAATGATTAGCTACAAAAATGAACAAATTGATCATCCATGCAAAAGCTATGAGATTCAGCTCACTTTGGTCCGGGATAGTAGTATGGCGGAGGGCGCTCGTACTCAGTGGGTCCGTGGTAGCGAGGTGGGCCTTCTTCCCAGTGCCTGCACACAGCGAATGTAGGAATGAAAGTGTCGCGTTTAAACAAAACAATATTAAGCTACACATTAGCTTACACACATTTAGCACTTTTATATAGTGTTTTTATCTAAACATGTTTAAACAGGAACCCCCGACACCAATGATAGTTGCACTAAATATTTCATGTAAATAAAAATCATACAACCCCTTTGATGTAACCTTTGCCGTAATAGATATTTATTTAACTATTCAACCCATCAAAATGAATAATGATTGTGTTCTGAGTTTACTGGTGGTGTGCAGTGTGCAGTGTGCATACTAACTTTGGCGCCATATCATTATATCTGCGCGCGTGGTGTGCGTCGAGAGGCGGCGCCAGGGCGGCGTGCGACGCGCCGGCCGCCTCGCTCTCGCGCGCGCGCGTGCGCCCGCTTCGCTTCTCTGCGGCGTACGCGCTGCAACACAACACGCGCGTCGGCGCTACAGCACGACGTAGGACACGCCGCGTCACAACCGAAACCGACGTTACGATGCTTACATCACATGATGTTATACCAGCGTATTTGAATCCTTACAATTTCATTCAAACTTATCTTTTTGACTGTATCTTTCATGAAAAATGATCGAACCATCTGAAGGCTGAATGCTTTTATTTTGATCGATATACTTACTATAATTTATCATATTATATAAATAATAGAAAATTATTTACCGAAAGGATCGTTCCTTGACGTCGGCTCGGGTTGTGAACTTAAAGGAAAAAGAAATTACAAACAGAATTCAGATGAAATTATATATAAGTAATCGTGAAATAAGTTTACAACATCGAATAATATAAAAGAAATAACGAAGCGATTAATTAAATAAATCATCTGCATACTGCTTTCATTCAGAACAGCGAAGGAAACGTCAGCAAACCATGCAACATCCACAAAGTACCGAAGATTATTTATAAGAAAACACGACAAGCCAGCTGAGAGCTAAAATTCAAAACTTTTAACACACATAGGCCTGAAAGTCAGACGTTATTTTACACGAGACAAGCGAAACTAACTAACTAAAAGTTTTATTTAGACTAGTAAGAGAAGGACAACAAATTGAGGCCGAATTAAATAATATCACTCGTGATATCAATTGACGTTAATAGTGGGCCCCAAAGTGTGTGAAAATGCATGCATATTAATACACAAATAGAGCGTTTCATTAAGATTAAATTCAACGTAATTATTAATAAATATATTTATTTCGAATTACTTGCAAAGAAATCGCGACGCCATTTTGTCTTGCTATTTCGTTCAACAGATTAAAACAATAAAACGCTCGATTTTTGTAATGTTAGTAAAACCTTAGTTTGTAATACAAATGTTTGTAAATGAAATGATTAATGATTGTTAGTTACCGCACATGACAAGATGTGTAATCCTCCTCACGCTACATTCCGCTTCTAGTCGTGTACAATATACCTTATTCTATTACAACAACAGACAACTAAACGAAACTTATACAAAATCTCTTATAAATATGAATAAGTATAGACATTGAATTCATTATTACTATTATACGTTATGTTTGGATGAGAAATATTGAACTAAGAGATATTTTACAATAAAAGTACATTTGAATTCCATCAAATCCCTGCGTTAATTCTAAGTCAATTCGCTGCAGTGCACACATCTATACTATGATTATGATTGTGAGATATATGATTATAACGTATATTAAGATAAAATACCAAAGAATTATTTAGCCAACCCAATAATAGTGAAAGATTTTATGAAATGCTACAATAGTCGAACACGAATAATATTAGATCAAAGTCGTTAGTCGAAGGCGTTTGACATTCACGAGCAGGGTTACCAGGTATTACAGGTAAATTTTTATCGTTGCCAGATTGAAAAAATAAATAAGGGCTATATTTTTCTTATAAAAATTAAGATTCATATTATAATATCTTTAGACTAAGACACTAATGTTATTTAAAATTTACTTACTTAATAATATTACATTTGATTAATATTTTCATTGTTTAATTGTAATACTTTAATTTTACCTTGTATTATTTGCAACACAAGGGTGTCCCAACGTCTCTATTGTTTGTGACATCTTCAATCTTGTCCTGGTTTTTATTACATATCTATATGGTAATCCTACACAAAGCTGTACTATATATATCGAAGTTATGAATAACATGTGTCACCTTACGCACGATATTGGGTCAGCGGCTTTAATTGTAGTAAGTGAATATTATAATTGTGTATACATTGTTTTGAATTCATCATATTAGTTTGCAAATAAGAATTTATGATTACATTTCTAAACAGTCAAGATATTTATGTACTAAAGAGTAGTTGTATCGTAAACTTAATACAATTTAAATATCTTAATTATTTCGCAAACGTGATTACAATAATATTGATATTCACGTGTTTTTTTTACTTATTCTACATTTTGTGCTAATTCAGCTTTTTCGAGACCTCGTCAATAAACTAACAACAATATGCATACAAACCGCGTATCAAAACTATGCAAAAATCTCTCTAAAATTGCTATAATTTTGGTACCAACTACGATATGGATACAGTCAATAATTTGATCGAATATTGTACAAGCGTTTTTTTTTACACATTTTAAAAGCTTTAACGAGTTTGACTTGTTTAAAAAGTACTATTCGATCTACAATGTTTGTATATTTTGGTGAAGAACTGGAATGATTATAATAAATTCATATTTTATAATTCATAGGCGCAAGCGGTCGCTGAGGTTAGTATTGGACGAATATTTTAGTATACGAAGCATTATTACTAGCTTAACATCTCGTTCTTTTCTATTTACATTCAAAATTATCAATAGCGACTACTATGTACCGATGTACCTTTACTAGAATAATATTGTATTCAAGCAAATGCGAAGTGGAAGACGATCGAAGTGAAACTATGCCTCGATTAGTCGACTACAATAAATTGGTCACTCAATCAGTCGCAATAATTTCCAGGCAATATTTACGCTTAAATTTATGTTTTAAACACGTTTCATTATAAAAATTGCAAGATCAATACGAACTGTCACAATATATTACAAAATGTCAAAAATCTTACAAGAATATTTATTACCTTGTTAGGTCTTAAATATTTAATGATAAAAATACGAAAACGGACCACTCAAAATGGCACACTTCATTCACGAGATTAAAAAGGACATAATTAGAATCTAGATATCGAAAACATTCAAAAAATTTTACATGATTATATCATTAACCTACTAGAGAAAACAATATCGTAGCTGAATTAAAAAAAAATAACAAGTCACCATACGCGAGGTTAGACGCGAATTATGAGTATTTTTATAACTTTACGTAAACCGAACGGGTTCAACTTTAATTACTACGAGTAGAATGTCAAAAAGAAACTTAACAAAACTACGATTGGTAGTAAAAGTCGAAGTTCGATTCAGGAGTCTACTCGGACTCGTGTATGCCGGACTCGTTGTCCTCGTCCTTGGCGTCGAGGCGCGTCTTGAGGTCGTCGATGAGCGCGGCGGAGGGCGCGGGGGGCGCGGCGGGCAGCAGGCGGCACACGACGTCGCGGCCCTCGAGCACGACGCGCGTGCCGCCCGCGCCCGCGCCCTCGTCCGCCGCGTGGTTGCGGCCGCGCCACTCCGCGATCTTGCCCTCGATGTCGAGCGTGCTGCGCTTGGACCCTCTGCGCACGCACGTGTTACGATCGCGCATGCCCGCTACGACTGACTACGTCTCTAAAACTATGCTATGATCGACGGCTATCGTCTAGCGATGGGATGACACGAATGCGAAAACTGGCATGCGCGATTCGGACCACGTCGGCTAATCGATGGACTCGACAATATGGTCGAAATATTTTGTTTCAATATTGATAGTGTGTACGATTCCGTATTACTCGAGTCCCATAAACACTAAATTAATCCTAGAATGCGGTCCTATCACCTACCGAGAAAACGAAAGGAAAAAACTAAAAGTAAGAACTAAACATAATTTAAAAGTCTGTCGTTGGGTATCCTCGTGCGGGACTTGCATGCACATCACAGTACCATGCCAGTTCCTTAACGCATGCTTCTTATAACTAATATGGCACTGTTACAATTTATTTCATAGCTTATTATTACGGAATGTTAATAAATTATATTTTTATTACAATACTATTGAGAAAGATTACCAATTTCGATAGTAGCCCTAACCTTAACCCATGCATAGAAAGAACTCGTATGTGCACCCGGCTTTACGTCGTATTCTACTCGGAGTAGGAAGTTCTATGTCAATAGAAGTGAACGTTGCGCGTAAGGCCGCGTGCACGCGAGAAGCGAGTAGCGAATGCGTGAGAGCGCATGCGTGAGGGCACTTACTTGGCGAGGGGTACGTTATCGCGGTCCGCGTACGCGTCATACAAATACTCGCTGCAACAGACAACAGAGCCGGTTAGCGCCACGGACCGCGCCCGACCTCTAACACGCTACGAACTCTCGTGTGATCGACAACATCGACAACTGTACCGAGTTACCGATCTGATAGACGATCGAATGATTGACACATAAAATGCTCATTTCTCAATCAGTTCGTTGGCGAGTTTATGAGGTGTTGTAAATACACACACATAAGAGATTCGGACGTGGAATTATCGGGGATAACCAAAACAACATGAAGAATATAGTTTGTAAAATGCCTATATTTAAACTACTTTAACATAACTATGCTAATTAAAAATAAATATAAATTCAATTTATTATTGTTTTATTTTAACTCAAGTGAGAATAACCTTAAACGTTAAATGTAATATAGATAAACTATTTAAGATCGACTTCTACACACCTAAAGAGTCCTGTCCTAAACGACACCTTAATTAATTTATGACAACTAATGGCACTGAAGACGAATATATGCGTCATGGTGTTAATGTTTTATGAATAAAAGAAAAAAATATAAAAACTGTCAAACAAAAATGACCTCTATTACTGAACGCTTAGTATACGCTATTTATGTCTATTTACTATGTACATACATCATCTACATGTTCGTAATACATTGCGGGCTACGTTGGGTTTGTATATAACCGCGGGTAATGAAAGCAATACATGGTTATGGACTAGCGAGCAACAGCAAGCCCGTACTACAGGTTAGGGACCTACATACAACAACGACACGACGTCGAAACACTCAAAACTTGGCTCATTGAAATGCATGCATTTAAATATATTTCACTAACGTCATTCGCTCTAAAACAGAATGACGTCATAATAATTTATGTAATTGTCATCGAAAATAATTATTTTATTCGAAAACAAAAATATGAAGGAAATGTCTACCAAATGTATTTTTCCTATCAAACACAACGGAAAAAATAAGTATTTTTTTGAAAAAAATAATACTATATTATTACACTAGCAAAACTAAAAAAAAAAAAAATTATTGATGCTGTCCCAGTAAGTTTTGCTGTTTAAATACGTGAGTAATGATAAATTTTATAAAAAAAATTCGACTTTATATAATAACGCTATTAAGAATAAAATCCTACCTACTATACACAATATGCACTACCGTCCTGGGACATCATACAATGTCAAAAGTTTAAATGGCAAACGAAAACGACTAACAAACGTCTACTACTAGGGTTAGATTCCAACGAGCCAGGGACGGTAACGTTGCGGGATCGGTGCAAGCCGCTATGGGGTCGAAGAGCACACGTCTCGAGCTATAAACAGTGAGTGAACTATACCATACCGACGATATTTTTTTAAATTAGCTAATTTGAATACGCAAAATCAAACATACGGTCGAGTGCGAGTTCGCGTCAAATACCACGAGCATAATAACTAACGTCTGAACGCAAGCGCGCCCGCCGCCTGCGAGTTACCGCGCGCGCCGCGTCACCGCGCGCCGCGCCGCCGCCGCGCCCCGCCCGCGCTGTGACACAACACGCAGTGCCGGACTTAGGGCAATCCAAGAGAGGGGGCCCCACAAATGAAATTCCAACGAATTGATATATGTTTAGATATATATTAATAAATTAATGTAAACCCTTACTGGCAGAAATGAAATTGTTCAAACTAATTTGTAAAATAATAATTAGGGGCCTCCACTCCTCTGTTGCTTCAGGGCCTCCACTTCTTTATTAACCCCCCACCTTTAAATCCGGCCCTGACAACACGACATGCGACTCGGCACCGACCCGACCCGCCTGGCCGCACACGCTAGCTTTGCGACTCTAGAGTTCAGACCATCGTGTACGCGGCTATGTATGCATAAATTTATCGAGTGCGCGCCTTTAACAGGTCGTTTCGATAGTTTAAGATTAAATTCTAATCGAACATCAAGGTTTTCGACTACCTAACGTGTGCAGCCAGGCTAAGCAGGTTTACTGGGATATTGCGGTAATCCAACGAGATTGATTGCGACTCTTCGCCATAGATTATCTTAGGATGGTGGTGAGTGAAACCAAAGTAAAAATAATTTGAAGAAGTAAATAAAAACTATACTCTTTGAAGACAACTATCTAGATAAATATTTACCCACAAAAATGGTATTACATCACGTAGAAGACCGATAGGTTTCATATTATTGAATAGATGTCATCATTGAACCGAAGCCGATCTATCTGAACGGTCGAATAATAACGCGTTACTCGGCTCTTCAACCACACAGTGCTCGTCATTTTATCGAAACATAACATCGACTCTGCATAGACTTGTGCGTGTAATACGAGAGAGCGGGATCACCTTTTATTCCTTCTAACAACAAGTTCAATGTGAATAAAACGCAATTTATGTTTTATTTATTTTTTTCCCACTTCCTCGAATACAATCAGAGCCCGAACATAACACTAGGGCTAGACTGGTGCTTTCGGAAATTAATGGATTAAGGGGCGATTCCATTCACTACATTACAGGGATGAGGGTGCACAACAAACCCAAATCAGGTAACATCGACAAACTTAGTAACCAAGGGAACAGTAGAACAGACCTCAAATTATATAAAAAAAGAAAAAAAAACAAACTTAAAAACATAATAAATTAAAAGAACACAGAGACGGATCGTATGCAGCGTCACGATATAATTTTGTTTATTAACAAAATAGACACAATAGTTTCAAGTTTTAGAAAACTGCACACGATTCCAACAAAAACAATAAAAAATGGTAGATGAATGACTTACATCTAGGTAGCAAAAGATGGAGTTCGCATTACATCGTATAAGAAGTTGAACACACTGCGCGACCGAGCCAAGCCGAAGGTACTTCAGCAACGAGGGAATATTTGTAAAGCTACGGTTACATCTGCACGTAATAGCGTCAACAAAATAATGTTACAGTCACTCTCTACTATCTCAAACAAGTGTGGTTGTAGCTTTACATATGATTCAATAACGCGTTTAGTTCCGCCTTGACTTGATCGCTAAGTGTGTTAAATTCCTTAATGATTATGATAACGGGCTGCAAACACCATGTCATACAGAAACTATAGCATAGAATCAATAAAGACAAAGAATGTATTTCATTCAAGGATTTTATTAAATCGTATTAGTCACGTAAAGATTACTATTTCAATACGTTCAATATTAGCAGTAGGTTTTTTAAAGATTCTGTGCGAATTCCTTGTTATCGTTACAATGAAATAGAAATAACTTTACGCATAAATGTATTGAATCTGGAACACTTTAGTGTGATATCTGATCAACATTATTTCAGTAATTCAATATATTCATTGCGTCTCTCATATAAATTATATAATTATAAGTTTATTTGTTATTGTGTAATTTGTACTGAACTATTCGGAAAGCATAATTTTCTTCTATTTAAACATGAAATAATAATATTGACAATATTAAGACGTCATGTCAGATTTTAATTATCTGGTTAATAGAAAGTAATTATGTCATAATATTGTAATGTAGTATGTGGAGTGTATGATGAACCGATTTCATTATATCGACAACTTGTAATAGATCTTAAATTGGAATCTTTCAAATTTGGATTTTAATTAACATTATATTACGCGTAACGTCTTCGGTCCACCACAGTATCGTGTGATAGTAGCGAGGTGTTCGCTATGTTCGCTATGTAGTGTGTCACGAGAGTTACATAGGTACGTACGCCTCGACGAGCGGTCCGGGGTACGGGTCGGGATGGCGGTAGAGACGCGCCAACTTCTGCGCCACCACCAGCAGAGGCGCGAACAGCACCACGCACCACGCCAGCGAGATCCAGTAGCCGTTCTGTGGGAAGAGAGGAACACGGTTAGAGAGAGACGGAAGGCTCGGCGGGCCGAGCGCGGCGCGGGTACCGACCGCGGGCATGAGCACGGCGCGACACGCCGCGTCGCGCGTCGAGTTGAAGGCGTGCGACAGCGGCCCGCAGCGCCCCACGTCCGTCTGCACCGCGTCCATCACCATCGACAGGTACTCCTGCAGCCGCGCGCCCATGGTCTCCGCGAAGTCGCGCGTCAGCTGCGGAGACCGAACGTCGGTATACATTTATATACCTGCATGTAGTGACAGATTCCATCACGCGACGAGATGGGTGTCGCATACTCACGTTCTGTACGAGATCGGGTCCCTGTGTATTAAGGAAGAGTTCGACCTCAGTCGTGTCGCGAATCCGGTAGTGAATGGCCTCCTTCAGCGACGACTGGTTAAAGCGCAGCACGTCGCGCAGCTCCGACGCCGTAGCCTGGACAGAGATCGTCGGTCACGGAAGGAGTGGTGGGGTACGGGGCAGGGAAGCCACCCGAGGTCGACGGCGGTCTCACGTTGAGCTCCGCGGTGCGCTGCAGCATAGGCCGCACGACGTCGCGGTGCAGTCTCGCGAGATGCTCCGCAGCACTACGCAGGTCGCGCGCCACCTCGGCGAAACCGCCGCGCGGGGCCAACGCTCGCGCCGTACTCTCCAGCTGCGCCGAAAGTCCGTCCAGCGAGAGAGATGTCATGTTCGTTTCCAGCTGTAACGGTGATCATATCGAAATCATGAAGACGAAAGGAAAGACGGCGTCGCCCGTGGGACATAACTCGACAGGGTCTCACCGCGTAGAGGATGCGGTCGAAGTCGAAGTCGGAGAGGCCGGTGTCGGCGAGCAGGTCCAGCTTGCGGCGCGCGGCGGGCGACAGGATGCGCAGCGGGCGGCCGCGCGGCGGGTAGTCCGTGCGCAGCGCCGCCACGCTGGCCGCCACCTGCGCCGCCGTCTGCTCGCGCACGGCCTGCAGGTCGTAGCGCCGGTGCAGCTGCAGCGTGCGGTAGATGGTGCGGTTGCGGTGGCAGTCCACCAGCACCGACGTCAGGTTGAAGTCCGGGTCGAGGCGCTCGTCGTACAGCACGCGCTCGAACTGCACGAAGCGCTCCACGTCCGCAAATACGCGGTTATCGCGGGGCTCCCTGCGGGCGTAGTGACATTGTACAGATAAGCTCATTAGTCTAGATCTGACCATGGACTACCACCATATGATTAAATTTTATCTAGAGGTAAGATCTAAAATTGTAAAATATTTTAATGAAAAAAGGACACTACTAATAGGCTGACTTACGTTAGAGGATCGCAGACGAGTCGTTGAGCAGCTAGTCCGGCCGCAAAGTAGACCAGCAGCATGAGCGCTATGCCACCGCCGACGCCGAATGTCACGCACATACCGCTGTGGACACACAATCGTTAACTTGTAAATGACGATGAATAAAGGTAGTTGTAAGCACCGCATGGTAGAAAAAGCTCTTAACATTTTTATGAGTAGAGGAGTAGAGGAGGCCTTTACTATATTATTACAATAAATGACATAGAACTAAATGTGTATTTATTATTGTATATGTCTATTAATACGAAAGTATTGATGTTTATGGAAGGTAAAATTCCAAAGAAAATCATTCATATTTTTATACAATAAGTATCCACTGTACAGCATATCCGTCCGAATCTATAACGGTGACAATATCTATAAGCGTTTTTAGAAAATTATTAAAAACCATTTAAAGAAAAACAAACGACCGTGATATCTTATTTAGCATACTAATCTTCTCTTATAAACGAAACTTCCCCATACCAGAGCAGACAGGAGGAGCCGGCGCCCTTGTTGCAGCAGTCGCTAGCGCCGTACGCGTCGGGCCGCTTGCCGCACACGCCGCACACCAGCCCCCAAGACATGATGCACACCACCACCAGCAGAGCGGCTGCGCCGGCACGCGTCACGTGCTTGCGGTACGGCCCGTAGCGCCGCAACACGTCCTGCACCGCCTCGGGCGCGCCCGACCGTCCCAGCCGCTCACTGGCGTTGCCGGCCGCCCACGTGAGTTCATCAGCCACGCGCGCCAGGCGCTGACCCGTGGCCGTGATGGAGTCTCGCACCCGCGGGATGTGTTGGTCCACGGTGCGCTTGATCCCCGTGAACACCTCCAGCCCGGCCGCTATCTCGGTTCGCATGTCACCGTCCACCAGCTGCGTCACGTTGTGCAGCAGCTCCGATACATCCGGAATCTGTGGACGCGCACGCGAACGCATAGGTGTAACTACCGTCCCGTATATGTATGTCGATATGATGCAAGATATTTTGAAAAATATTACTACGTACCGTTGGGAAATATTTGTCCAGCATCTATCCATGTATGCGATGAATAATAACATAATATAGATTATATTAGCTTATCAATTTGGCACAGACATATAGGTATCGAGCCAAAACTTCACTACTCACCTTATTGTACTGTATGTCTGTATCGAGCTGTCCTATTTTGTACTTCTCTTGCAGTTGCACACATTGCCGCTCCTGACAGCGCGCCAAAGTACGTAGCAGCGAGGACTTCACTTGACGCAGACCTTTAACGAACACGCACGTTAAGCCAGATACGTAAAGAAAACACATATTATGCATGTAAAAGTGACGTTTAGTTCTTTCAAATGTTATCATCAAGTTGGACCTTCAGATTTTGATATCTTATTATTAGATAAATACAACTTTTTTCAAATGTACACTATTCGAAAGCGATAAAGCTTACCAGCGTTGAGCTCCTCAGCACGTGCGCGCAGGTCCGCAGTGGCGCGCTGCACGGCACGTAATTCAGCCGGCACGCGTTCCAGCTGAGCCGCCATATGGCTCAGCTTACGCACGGATGTGGCGCTCGTAAAGTCATCCAGCTTGCGTAGTACAGCGCGACCGCTGCCCGTCAACGTGGCCGCCAGTTGCTCCTCCAGCTCACGGTAATTGTCAACAAGCAAGTGACGCGCATGTGCTTGCGTCGCGTCTAAGAACGACCGCGCGTCGCGCAGACCACCACGCAAAACGTCAGGCGTGCCACTTGCGCCGCTCTCAATCTGAGAGTCCGTCGCGAACGCACACACGACACCAAACCTGGGTACATAAAAGTTATCGACGTTGTTCATTTACGGGTTCAGCGTTTCAATCTACACAATTTAGAGCATAGACAAATAACACTTACAGGAACAATGTAAGAAGTCCTATAAACACGATCGCTAAGATACCCTTAAAACAGGCGTCATATTTTCGATCAAAAGGTCTGCGACGTCGTCCCACTCTGCACCATTGACAGCAGCACCAGAACAGCCTAATAATACCAGATAAATGGTGAATCATAACAAAATGTAAATATGCGTTTATTAGGTATACAGTTATTGTCCAGTGAAAAACCGCTATACACATTAATATAACAAATAGTAATGCTCACCCAGTGAGTGGAAGCAGCACAACCAGTAGTAACACAACGACCGCCACCGCCACCGGGCCCGCGTAGTGCGCGAGCAGGGTGCGCCATTCTTCACGTGGTGATGCAAATTCCACGTTCCCGTCGGATACCGACACAATCCCTGCGAAAGAACAAATGTTGTTTGATTATATTTAGTAACAAAATTCAATTTACCTAAACCATGACTCCTGCCGTATATGTATATCTGTTAAAATTATTTTGTTTTAATTCAGTTTAAATTCGGAACGCTCCTGTTCAACCCCATAGCACAGCCTTCTTTCAGAAAATAGGCAGGGAGGGTCTAGTCTTCGACTGATAAAACTGTGTCTGTGCTCTGGAAGGTGCGAGTTCCCACCTGGGAATAACAGTTTTGTTAGACGCACTCGGCTCAGACATTCTTCTGATTCTTGGCCCATGAGTTGAAAGCCTTACATTTCTTTTAAATCATAGTGTTAGAGGAGGCATAGTACTGTTGTTTGCACCGCTCTAATGCGAGGAACACTGACAAACAGGTCGTAATTAAAACGAGTTTCTATCAGACTCTTTTCTCACCTGAGGAAGTTCTCTGAATGAATCTGAATGTGTGCAAAGCACGGACTTCGAGTTATAAACTTATGACTTATTAAAAACCGATCTTAAAAACTCTCCGATGCGAGCAGAGGATGGCTATCGCATCAAGAAAAGATTTTCAATTAAACACAGCCCCAATTAAGTTCTTAAGTCAAAGATTAAGTACTGATGTAATATCTTATAAATAAAATCATAACGAACGATAAAAAAAAGCTACTCAACATCATCATCTTTATAATACTTGAAGAACACCATTGATATTATGTAGCACACGAGCCGGTGACATTCAAGCGGCCCCCGGTCTCGCGACCAGACCGGTTCTTATTCTAGAGCGGAACATCGTCGTTAAGAAGCTAACCGAGTAACTTGTTCTACCTACATCTCGTCCACATGACGGACATCCTTTTATTGTTCTAACAAGATAAGATAACGATCGGTTTATATTAATAAATTCACCCTTAGGAGAAATCATCGCAAGACCCGTAATATTACAATAAAAAAAATATTTTTGAAGATAAAAAATCATTGTTATCAATGCAATAATTTTAGAATTAAGTGTAGAAAAAAAATCAATTCATGCAAATTAAAATATGTTTTCCTTAAATTAATTATCAGTTACGATTTTAGTCGATTTTTAACCACAGAGCGGACACTAGTATATGATTTTTTTAACGACTTTTATTTGTGTTAGGGCACAGATAAGTAATTTATGAAACTTGTTGACACAATCTTTGCAATAAAACTTTATTTTTAAATGTCAATATACAAATACTAAATGAGTACGTAAAAGGAAGTAGTAAAGCTGAAAGGAAGACCAAAATAAGATGACGGTCTGTGTGAGGGACGACATCTTGGGAGATTGAGGAAGCTGATTGACTAGAGACAGCTTGATGACTAGAGATGATCGGAAGAGAAAAACACACTTTTCCGATCTGAATTAAATGAGAGAAAAAGAATAATCAATCATAATCAACTGTATTTATTATTTAAAAAAAAAGGATTTTTAAGATTTTTTTTATTTTAATAAATTTCAAAGTAAATAAAATAATTATTGTAAGGCAAAAGTAAAGCGGTCACAGTTATTTTAATAAAGTATCGTAAATAAATTTTCGCGGATTTGCATTAAAACGAAATTCGAATAAAATACTCGAACATTTTTCAATATTCACTTATTAAACTACATACATAGATGAATAATCAAAGGCAGATCGGTCTAGTCTCGAGTGTCAGTTTTATTATACGAGTAGCATGTATGGTCTACAAACCGTAAAGCAACAAGTGTCGCTTGTTGATTAATTGATCGCAGCAGGCTCGGAGGCATTGCATCACGCTAATGAGCAGTTATTTAATAGCTAAGAGTTATCGCTCTATTCGACTCGACTCTTCAATTGCTCTCATCGTGTTTGCTCTAATAAAACAATACTATAGACTAACGAATTGAAAATACACTTTATATATCGGATGGTAGAGTTGATAATCGTACGTATTCAGATGTAGGACAGTGCGATAGCCTGTTAGGTCAATAAAATTTACTGTCTCTGCCGGACGCGGCCAACAGTTAATTTTAATTTGAACATGATTAGTGCTTTCAACGACGGAACGTAAAAACTTTGGAACTTCTATGAACCCATCGTACATTGCTTGTATTAAAATAAAAAAAAATTACGTGTTATGTTATTATAATAAATGAAATATAATCACGATATAAATATTATATAGTTCTTTATTATTGCATTCAAAGATAGTAAACAAGTATTTAGTAATACTATATTATAATAGTATACATAATATAAATAAAGAATACCACTACCAATATATCTCGGTAAAGCTAGAGGTGTATAATTTAAGACATATGTACAAGCGGCTCGTTGGTCTAGGGGTATGATTTTCGCTTAGGGTGCGAGAGGTCCCGGGTTCAAATCCCGGACGAGCCCAAATCTTTTTTTTTTTTTATTAATACGTTATTAGTTTTTCATTCTTAAATAAGTAATGATTAATTAAAAAATTCGTTATTACGATTATCTTCAAATACTATTATTAACTTGATAAAGTAGACACGTAAATGTATATATCTGTATATTGCCGAAACTTTAATGAATTCGTCTTATGCCTATTATTGAAAAAAAAAAATTAAATTTTTTTAATTTAATTTTTATTTATCGATTTTTTTTTAGTAGATTGACTTTTACATTGTATTTTATCTCTTAAGTTATATCGCCTGTATAAATTTAACGAATAAGATGCTTATTACTTATAAGATATTACAGTTACTAAATGTTAGGTGTGACTTTTACTTGGTGACAGGATTTTGAACCAGCTACCTACTCATCATACATTCTACCCTCAAAACAAAAACACTCAACACAAAGTCACGAGTGACATAACATCTTAGTTCCCAAAGTTGGTGGCACATTATTGATATGGGGAATTATTAATAATTCTTATACTACCAATGTCTATAGGCAGTGATCACCACTTACCATCAGGTGGCCCAGTAACCAGTCAACCTACATCATAATTTCCAAGCAGAGGTAATAAGTGACAACCAAAACTACGGATGCTGTTTCTTTGGATCATGGGTGTACAAGTTCCTTATATAACGTAGGTAAGAATTAAGAAAGTATTTAAAATAACCCCCTTAGACGGTTAGATATAAAATAAAAGTAAGTACGAATTACACATTTTTGAATATTCAAATGTGGTAATTGTTGAATAGGATTTATAAACAGTTCGTTGTAACTGTGTGTTTGGATTTTTATTCCCCGAGACATTTAATTATAATGTAAATTTGTATGAAAGTTCTCTGGTTAAAAAGATTCTCTGTCGAATTTTGTTGTTCCCACGCACAAATATTATAAGCTATGAACTCGGGAACGTTTAGAAAACAAGATAGTAGATAGAAGCGTGTGAATTTTTCTTTAGCCTACGATAGGTAAAATATGAATTTATAAAATATTTTAATATTGTAAGACAACAGACCAAAATTTGTGTACTAGTTTTTAGGAGAGATCTAAAATAAAACTGTCTTATGTGTAAAGTGACCAAACAATCGGACTTGAAAGCTGTTCACGTTACGTGTCTTAGTGCTTCCAAATGTCCCTGGTATTACATTTAACCATCACCGGATTTTCAGATTCACAAATAATGAAATAATGTTCACATTTCAAAATAAAAGATTACTGAAATTATCATAAAAATTTAGTCTCTTGAATAATTCTAACTTTAAAAAAATACACCATCATATATTGGGTGACATACATTTTATTTCAAAACGATATCGTTAAAAATTGTCCTGTTCCTGTGCCAAAAAATGTACGGCCAGCCTACTTACCTATACAGTGTTTACATCTAGTACTGTATTTAATTTAAATGACCCATCAAACTTTTAGAAAACAGGTTAGACATACGAATGTTAATTAATTGTAAGTAATGACGATTTCCAACGAAGTATAACTGCTATTCTAATAGGAATCTGATTATAATATTTTCATAATCTCACACGTAAACAATAAGTATGATCATCGCGGGAACCTTGGCCGTCGCGCTCTGCTTGCCGTCCTCTACCGTGTTACCTGGCTTATACGTTGTTACACAACACAGTACATAACGTATCTATCTACACACGTGATCTCAGTACAATACACCACTCGAGTCCAGGGACGTTTGATAATAATCGTATCTATAACGGAGGAGTAACTGAATCGTTTTGTATATTTTGTCATATTTATTTTTGTGTCAAGCTCAGCTAGAATCTAGAATTGTCCAGAATATAGCACATTCGATTTTTGAAAATATTTATTTCGGAAAAGTTTCCTAAGATAATATCGAACTTTATTTGTATTTACTACTGGATTATAAGTAACACAAGATTTTTTTTATTTTACTGAATTACAACTTAATATTTACTGCTCGATAGCATTAAATGAATATATGTAAACTATTACTACTACATGATTTCACCGCACATATATTTAGAAACAAAATTTTTATTAGCTCATTTTTACCGTTGACGTGTACATACATACATTATCATAATAATATTAGATAAAGATTTCCCGTACTGAAAGTCGTGCTCATTGTTAGCAAATTATTGTAAACTGCATGATTTAAAAGCATGCTACTTACAGCGCGGGTGAAGGGATTATGCTCTGAGTGCGACTTACCAGATGTCATTCATTTTTGTTTGATTATATTTAAGATGATGTTTAAAACAATCCTTTTATTAGAACTCTTCCATTTGGAGAAAAAAAAAACATACATATTTTAAACATGCAATAACCTACATACCTAGTCCTCACAAAATCACGTTTAAGTAAATTGTAGAATGTTTAAGCACAGATCAGTCCACTATCATATAAATGTATGTATCTTGGTCTCAATAATATTTATGGATGTATAATTTGAAAATCAGATTGAAACAACATCAACGTTCAGTTTACAACAAGCTGTAACGCATTTCCGATCGATTTTGTTCACGAATTGAGAACAAGGTGAGCCATAAGACCAGTTATTGAATAAATATATCGGTACATTATATTTTTCTGTTGAAAAATATTTTCAGTTAGTATTCGGTTGGAAATAATATTCGTCAAAACTCATATTGTGACGCCGTTTGTTCATAAAGTTGAATAATCTATACAAATACCATAAAATTTGTCTGTATGTAGTATGCGGAACTAAAGATCCAATTCTAAAAATGTTTCATCCATCTGTATTAAGTATATAATTTACTTTATTAATAGTACTAGCAAATTAATTTAGACAGTTTAACGGTAACCTACATACATATCTATGATAGTCTTTTTTTTTTCTTTAAACCAACGAAACTCCAGACTCATTTATTCATGGCTTTCGACCTTTTGATGTTGCCAGGCAGCATCGAAATCGATATTTCAGTGTTACGATTTTAATTGCCTTCCGTGGTTATTTTTTACTTCTTTATCGACGCTTGTTATTGGTCTTCGTGGGTCGGGATATCATTTAACGGTATCACAGTAATTCCAAATGCAAAAAAAATCATCTCAATCAAAATCAATTTTATGTAAACGAAAATATAAACAGGTAAACATCGAAATTAAAATTGTTTTAAAATTAAATTACAATTTTTCAATGAAATTATCTCTTGTAGGCAAGACTTGTTAGAATGTTTCACGAGTCGTGTTGCTGTTTCATTTTTTTTTGTTTTTTCTTAGTTGGAACGTTATTAACTTAAACATAAGGTATAATACGTCTTTCAGCAATGTGAGACGTACTTGAATACCTCACTGAGAACCCTTAACGACCTGTGAGGATTTCCATCGTCATTACGTTTGCCGCCCTAGGCCGTTGCCTCGTCTTGAAAACTTTGGTCTCGGGAGTACATACTCTTTAACAACACTCTCACAGCGACAAACTTAAGAAATATATATTTCAGAGTACTTACTCATTCATATGTTTGGAACGAAAGATAAAAAACATTCGTATTTATTTCGGGCGAGTATCGGTCGGTTTTGATTATTTAATATATTAAAAGCACGAATGCTTTTCATGCATCAAAAATTGGAAACAAAAAATTGTGAATTAAATTAATAAAAAAAAATTATATTAAAAAAATATTTGAAAAAGTAGATTTCCCGTACCGGGAATCGAACCCGAGCCTCCTGGGTGAAAGCCAGGTATCCTAGCCACTAGACCATACGGGAGATGTAATAATAAGTAAAATTTAGCAACAGTTTTAAAATAATTGAATGATATAATTTATTATTATTTGATTATGATACATAATCATAGTATTCTCTACCAAATAACAATGAGGCCTTGAAAACTTAATTTTGCAAAGAAAATAGACGGAGTCAAATTTATCCGTTCTATTATTTTAATCGCAATTATTCCAATAAGTACTAAAGACCTTGTAGTTACAGTTGCCGAGGTTGAAGGTCATTGAATTTTCTTGGTAATGCGAATGCTTTCATCTTACCGATTATATAACGTATTTTTGGCTCAGCATAAAAACACCGTAGATACAGCAGCCGACTTACAAGTACGGAAAAAACAAACAGCCTCTATTTGTTAAATGTTTTAAGACAAAAAATATAATAGATATAGCGGGTACAGAATTGTGGTCACACTTAGATTTGGACTAAATGAGAACAGGAATCATTACTTAAAAAAAAAATTCACATACTCTTCATGGAATATGGTACAAAGAGAAGCGTAAAGATTTCGATGTGGGCAAAGGCTCATTATATTTTTCTATTAGAAGCGAACCTTATACTTTAAATGACAGGAAACATTACGAAAAGTACAACTTAATCCTTGAAAATGAACATTACATAAGAGTATTTTTTGTATTTTTTTAACATCACTGCGTTGTTCGTCGTAATTGATAGGCATCGGCCGAGACTAATAATATCTTCGGATCATGATATAAAAATAAGTTGTTAAGATGTTGACATGCACCGCCATTAGATGCGCGGTGCTCGCGGGGCGGGGATTAGTCTATCGCCAGGAAGGATGAGAGGGGCGGGTGACGGGGGTGAGGTGGCGTGCGGATAGGAGGGGGTGAGCAGCAGCCCTTTGTGAGAGTGCAGCGGATCGATAGCCGCTCGCCGCCCGCCGCCGATCCTGTCTGCTGCCAGGACTCCCGGCTACCTAACTAGCGTTATTACCTCTACAGTTCAACACATGTGGGTAACGTGCGTGGGGAGCTGGTACTTCATTATAATGCCCACTCGTTTCGGGTCACTTCGTTGACGGACATCCTGATATACTATACGAAAGATTTACACTTTACGCATATATGTTACAAATTTAAAATTTAATTTTAAATGTGATTTGCTTAATTATAAATAGATTATCATAGATTTTATCGCATGTTATCACTATTTAAATAAAATATGATAATAAAATACACCCACAATCATATAAAAGCACTTCAACTTTATTTACTTTACTAAAATAATGAAAACTTTCTCCCGACCGTACTAAAAAATAAGTAATCGAAGTCTAATTATGAATGAATTAATTTAATAAATAGGCAAATGAAAAAAGATTACCTTTGTATAAATTAAAAGAACTCGCATTTACTGTCCGCAATTCTAGTAAATACATGGTAGAATGAACAAGCTCATATCGCTTCAGTTTTGGAAACCGCAGAGTGCAGTTGACCTCAGACTTTTCGTGGTTTTACCCTCACTCTATTTTGTACGAAATGTTCAATTTCCGTTTATTGCTGAAAAATTTTTTACTCAAACCAAGAATAAGGTTTTAATGACAATAATTTACATTCATTATTACGAGGTTACATAGTTTGACAAAAGGTTAGAATTTGAATATGAAATTATGCGAAATAAACTAATTATCCGTAGTTAAAGCTCCCACTCCAGCGAAACAAACAATATAAACTTAGTCGTTTATAAAATACAGTAACAAAGGCATACATTTTCATTTCTTAAATACTGAATTATTTAATCATTCTAGATGAACAAAGACTTTATTTCACTGTGCCAAGAGAGTAGTCTGAATTTGGATGATGTTCGAATGTCAGATTCATACGGTGAATTGAAAAAAAACTCAAAGACAAGTCCAAGCACAGTACATACGTATTTGAAAATTAAATTGCGATTCAAATGTATAATTATAGCATTTTTTCATTAGTGGTTTCGTCATGGACGTTGCCGGTATTATGGACCTTGCAGGCGTGACGCAAATATTTAAAAAACATAATAACTGATTACAATTTATTTCACTTTAACTTGTTAGTCTCAACGCTTACTTTTACTTGTATATCTCAAATGTCACAAAAAAACAACAAAATTCGACTACACGCAATACCTATATATTATACAATATGCCTAAATAACTTTGCAACTATATAGAATATTAATCTCTTTAACGCAAGGTCAATATAATGAAATGGGTTATGTGTAAAGCGAGTATATTATTGATATTAGATATGGGTGTTGAGGTGTTTTGTAGTTTTATTAACCACTAAAATATACATTTTAATACAATGGGTAGAATTATTAGACTATTTTCAGAAATAAGAGCAACTGCCCTATGTGCCGTTGTCCGCTGTCCACCTGGGAAGAACTTTGCTCCCCCTACATATTTTATAAGCTAGGCCGGCTACGGAACGTACCTAGCTCCGCGTGCCCTGTACTGTTATATAAATAACAGATATTTGATCAATTTGATATGTAAAAACAACAGATTGAAGTACTTTTTTCGAATAGTCGACAATAAATCAATGTTAGATTTAATGTCGACCGAATAGAATATACGCCTGTATTGTGATAAAAGCTTGGCCGTGATTTACAGGCGCTTCAAGGCTCTCGGATATTATACTGACCTCCACCTCCTTTGCACACTCTCTCCTCTTCTCCCCATCCCTCCACAGATACGTATTATAAGACTTAAAAAAAATTTGTCTAACAACTATAAAGTAAAAACTCATATATCATTTTTTTTATACTTGTATACTTAACCAATACTACTTAAAACTAACTCATATTATAATATAAAATATAAAATTTGACAAACCACACGTATTAACAATTAATTTTTTTTTCAATATTATCTACATTTTTTCAACTTTGCCTATTTTCAAGTTATAACGCGAATTCCAGGGGAAATGTTTTAATGAAACGAACTACGATAGTAACTTATATTTCATATAATTTATACATGAAATATAAAAGGGGATGGTCAAAACTAATGTCCAAAGTAACGCAAACAAAGTCGCGCTCGACCCTTCCCCGGTCGTAAAACATGAAAGTCTTTTAAAGCGAATGTGTACGCATGAGTGAGATGAATTTCCACTGAACTGATTATAACCTTATTTAGTTATATTTAAAATAACCTTTCGCTGCAAATATCAATAGACTTGTTCTAAATTTAAAAAAAAAAACATGTCACTTTTAGCAAACACGGCTTTTTCTTTAAATAACTTTAAACTACAGTAAAACGACCAGTCGCCCGCGTTATAAGGGTTACTCGTCAGGTGTTATGTATAAAAAGTAGACTATATACCTTCGTTGGAGTTCAAATTTCTTTCATACCAATTTCATCACATTACGTGATAATTGACGTGTAAAAGCAACAGATACAGACAGACAGACAGACAGACAGACATACACTTACTTTCGTATTTATATTATTAGTATAAATGAGACACAAAATAAAATTAAATATCGGGAAGCCCATATGCAAGGAAATTCGTATAAAATTTATATATAAAGAGGAAGGATACGTGTTAAATCAATTACTGTAAACATTAACACACAGACATGGAAAATCTGTGGTCAAATAGAGATAAGAGTTTATATGAACAACAAATTGCCTTTAAAAAAAAATCCGCTCATTAAAATCCAATAAAACATTGTAATATATTATGTTTACTGTAGTATCTTATTCTAACGCTGAAGACGAATGGAGGCAAGCAAAATTAAGAAGGTTAAGCTTTTGAACATCTCTTTATTTTTTAGTGTAATAATCATAATAAACATGTTTCTCCATTTTGTAAAATATATCATCATCAAAAATAACCTACTATCACACTTGAATGAATTCATATATCTGGCCAAACATTTAATAGTAGGTTAGTTTCCGAAATGACCCCAGCTACCCATATTATTTATACGATATGTGTAATTGATGGTAGTCTGCGTCGAGAGAAAATTACTCGTTCGAGAGCTTATGTGCCGAGCACTGACACACTACCATAGAAAAATTAATTTAAATAAAAACTGGTTAATGTCGGCATTCGTTGACTTAAAGTAAAATAAAGTTACAGACTCTGAACACAGATTGCTGGGCTAAGACCTCTTTGCGGAGAAGTTTTGGAGCTTACTCGCCCGCGGATACAAATGTGGCAGAATTTAATTGAAATTAAACACATGCAGGTTTTCTTACAATGTTTTCCTTTTCAAACACGAGATTAATTATAAACACAAATTAAGCATATGGAAATTCGATGGTGCTTGCCAGGGTTTGAACCCGCAATCATCGGTTAAGATGCATCGAAACATCTCGTTGACTAAAATTCTTTAAATTCGTTAGCGAACGATTATCCGTTACCACTCAAGGACCTAGTTTTTGTTAATAATAGCGTACCAGAAAAATTCGCACAAGTGCCAATAACGTCTTACAAATATTCATTTCATTATATTCAATCAGCTGAACAATGCATTGAATACGAATTCATTTTTATACTAAGATAGACAACAAAAATTTCTAGTGAAATGTCTGTTCGCCGATATTTTTTCTGAGTTACTTCAGTGGTCTGAGAGGTATTTATTTCTTATTAAACTGATGGTAATTTTTTCAAACGATCACTTGTACTCAAAATCAAAATTTTCCTTATTCAACTAGGCTCATAAAAGCACGTTTGAATCGTCAAGTGTTGAATTAAATGTAGTTTCCACCGGTTCGCAAAATAGATGAAACTCAGTAGAGTTACAGAGTATGTCAGTAAAGAACAATTTTTTTTTTATATATTTTAAATCAATAAATACTAAGTCCACTTACAGTAGTACTTATTTACAGATCACAATTTTCTTATCTCATTTTCCACCTGGTTTGTAATATTAGCCAGAAATTGTGTCAATTTCTAAATACATTCGGAATTTTCAAATGTATAACTTGAATCGTAAAATTTTACTAATGGCTATAATATATTCGTATATCAACTTGGTTATCAAATGTTTTAGTTTAATTTTTATTAGTAGCAACAAGCTACGTTAATAAACTACTACGGAATGCGAGTTACAATTATTTTATGTATAAATTTTAAATAACGATAAATTATTGAATACCATTGGAAAAAGTAAATTAAATAACACCTTGCCATCGAACAAAAGTTCTAATCTTCTATGACAAGTTTATACGAGGAAGATTATTTTATACTACCAAACTAAAAAAACTACTAAATCAATAAACATTAAACTTATACCACAACATGCAGCACATTACGAAGAAGGTTTTAGTATACTTATTTTATTATATAAATTTCTACGCTATGAAATATGCACAGTATAAAATTTAGGCTATATATAGACAAGCGTGAATTTCTTATTCTCATAGTACGTATACGGAACAGTTAGCTTTCTAGCGAGTAAATTGTAGCGGTCAATCAGGTGGCATGTGTTGACACATGTCGAAGGTTCTCTAAGTTTTACTTTCCCGTTACCTTCTGCGGCAACATCGTATCGTATTTAATAAACACAGCTCAGCTCAGTTGTCTATACTGGCTAGTCGACATGATATTTTTGATTTAATTAATAGATGATAATCGTTGAACGTATACCTTTTTTAATATGTGTTCGTTTATACCCATCGGTACTGTAATAAATATTTATCATCCCATAATTTGAATGGGTTGTTTTGAGACCAAAGCGGTCTTTTAAACAGCCGCGCTATAAAAACTACCCATAGTTGTATTTATTATTATAAATTGTTATGTCCTATAAAGCGCAACAATCATCACCAACATATTATATATTCCCGTAGTGAAATCAACAAATGTTTGACTTTAATCCGAACATTCGGAAAGTTTTAGGAAACGAATCGGCTACATAATTTTTAAAACACACCGATCAGTGGGGGGTCGTTATCGTCAATTACCGTTCACAAGATAATAATATCGTTTCACTTTCACATTGTCGACCGCTGACGAGTGAAGAGTGGGCAGCGAGTTCAAGGTCGTCACTCGTTTAGTTAATATTATTCAAAGTATCCTCGCTCTTTATTTTCCGTTATTGAATCATAATTAATTTATTTCTATACCTCAGTGCACTGAATCGAACGCGACATCTTGAGAATATTCTTAGTCGATATGATTTTATTCAAGTACTTTCTAAAGAGTAGATACTATTTGATTCAATGTAGTAAACAAACAGTGGTTTCAATAACAATGATTTTGAAATTATTGGTAAGATAATAAACAATTTACAAGACCAGGTCTTGAAAAGAAGAATACGTTTAAATAAATATTGACATATTTGTGAAACAAGTGATGATATAGAGAGTTCCTTAGGCTTTAATAGTAGGGATTAGGAGTTTAATAGTAGGGAAGTCCTTTGCCCAAAAATAGAATCAAAATCAAAATATACTTTATTCAAGTAGGCTTTTACAAGCATTTTTAATCGTCATTTAACAAACTATATTAAGTGAATATAAATTAATTTATATATCCAGTTTTTACTTTAAATAGTTCAAAGAGAAATACAGCAGCCGCTATTCATAAGAATCGTTAAGCTCAAGAAAAAGTTCAAAGTCATTGATCGCAGTGTAACAGTAAAGCGCGGCACATACGGCGCGAGCGCGATAGGACCAGATTGGAGACGGCAGACTGCTACTAACGGGATTCGCTCAATAAAACAACTTGCGGATGGAAATAATCGAGTCGCGAACACGGCCGGAAAATGCGACGTAGGGGACATCAGGAGACACCTACTGAGCACTTCACACGTTAGATAGCAGAAAACGTGCCATCGTAATATTTTAAATGCGAAAAATAGTTTGATCATTAATTATTTGTCTTTTGGTTAAGCACTCGTGAACAACACAACCGATCATACACGTTGCCAGGAGTAAAGACATAGGGTACCTGAGACAGTCACCTAACACAAACAAGTATCAAAATACCGACTTTACACTACGCCATTAAAATATTATAAGCTTTTAATTTAAAAAAAAATCATTGTATTGCTGTTGGAGTAAATGGAAACTATTTTTTTTCTTTTTTTGTCATGGGTATTAAGACTCTTCAAACCAGAACACAGCAATACTGAGTATTGCTGTTTGGCGGTAGAATATATGTATGAGTTGATGGTACCTACCTACCCCGGGCTTGCAGAAAACCCTAACACCACCGAATACCACACCACCAGAAAAACACCGAAGGTATAGTAAACTGAAAAATAAAAACTTCGAATCTTTTTGTTGACAATTTGTCCTGAAATAATGATTTATTTTAGACAAAATTTTGACTTAGTCCGTCTTTATCATAAGAGCACTTGGCACGTGCCCTCTTTATTAAATTGTTTTTTTTTTAATGTTACCGACTGTGCGTCGCACATTGGGGGCCCTGGGAAGTAAGGGTAGGCCCCAGACATAGCGACGTTGTTTCTATTGTCCACTTACGACAAAAAACAATAAAATAATTTTGAAAATGTAAGTAAAAGGCGACGAGAAAAATTGTTCATCTGCCAGGCCAAGGATAAATAGTTTGCTCAAAAATCCCCGGACTATGTACCTATAAAACGTGCGGTCTCCAGTTAATGTAATTTGTTCATCAACTCGTGTCACGAGGCAGGAAACGCATTAACATAAATGAATTATGCCGGAGAAACAACGCTCATCTACAGATAACATGATGTAGTAAAAAATAAGGCTTCTTTTAAATGAAAACATAAAAAAAAAATATTCCCGTACCGGGAATCGAACCCGAGCCTCCTGGGTGAAAGCCAGGTATCCTAGCCACTAGACCATACGGGAGATGAATGGTAATCAGAAATAACTGCCTACTTTCTAAACGTCTATATGTTATAGATGTTGCATGACATCATTAAAAATATTTATAGTTTTATGAATGAATAACAAACAAGTCAAACAACTATTACAAGGTGAACAGCAACGTACCAATTTAAATTTCCAACACCGATTCCAAATAATTGAAACGTGTCATAAAGTAAGTATATTCGAAGTAAGATATATTTCGAAAGGGAATTCAGCGCATTCACTTACTAGCAAATTGTACATATATGTTTAATTCATTTATTGTGTTACGAACTGAACAGGTACATATAAATCCGTAAGACACGCGTAGGGGACCGTTATTTGTGAGTTGTATGACTAATGTTAACGAGAATTCTATATGATGCGGACACAAAAGAGGAAAAGTCAACCGGTGGCCACTTCAACGTGACAATATTGTGCAAGCAAATATTAACTCTATCGTCAACAGCACAAGTTTTAAAGTCTTACACGAAGTGATTCGGTGTGTGAGTCATTATTGACATTAGGAGAGTGATAGTTGTGTCGTAATGTTCGCTTTGCTGTAACCCCGTGAACTAGATGCCTGCGGGAACAGATGGACGAACACTTTGATCAAACAGTTAGAGAAATTAAATGTTGTATTCTTCGTAACGCGACGTCATTTATTTATTTACATGTAACATTTCAGTACAGATAAAGATAGATACACGTATCTCAAAGTATCGATAAGACACCTACATGGCTTATTTGATATCTAAGAATATTGAATCATCTCTAGAAGTATTTATAAACATTATACGAAAAATACATAAATATATTCGGAATCGTTAATTGTAAATATCGGATGATAAGTAAGTTTAAGATTATCTAAAATAAATATGAGTAACATACAATGTAGAATATTATGTGTATTGTGTGCACCAATAATCAAACAACCAAGAAAACTTGGGACACTTTGATGTGAAAGTTTAGCTATATAATTACCCCCAAAGCAGAGCAGTGACAAAACACGTCACCCAATCCTACAAGCATCAGAATAACAGACAATTTGTGTAAAACAGTTTATAGCTCATAGCATTAGTTACACAAATAATTTCAACCAGTAAAGTTATATTCATAATAAAATTTTGTATTATAATAAGCTAAACTCCATCTCAAAAAATCAACGTTTCACACAAAATAAGACCAAAAATTCATATTAAAAATAGCATAGTTTAATTAAAAACAGTATGAAGTTGAGTAAAGCTAGCCGCCCGTTGAATATCCATTCAGATCTCCGAATGGAGGCTAGAGGCTTCAAGAGAACCACTGATCCACATTATAATGAGCCTCTTTATATAAAATCACAATGTTCGAGGAAAGCTTATTCGACCAAGTAGAAATCTTTCAATTTGAGGTAAGTAAAAATCTTATTATTATTTTTGCTTGACATGAAATATCTTCGTACCTTTCACTAACATTTTGTCGTTTGGTAAAGAACCGATTCGTGTCCCGATATCGTTGTATACGTGTAGTTAGAAATCTACTGGAATAATGTAATATTTCAAGCTGTTATGTATGAAAATAAAAATTACACATCAGATTCCTTTTTACAAGTTTTTATTTAACTAACAATGTAAGGGTAAAATCTTACAACTCAATTTAGAAGCATATCTTTAACCGATTGAGCTCAAATTTTGTATCGTTCAGTTCAGTTGTTTTCACGTTCAGTTTGCATGACAATGCATGGTTTAATTTACTTGTTTATATCATATAATACTGTGAAATGTAAAATAACGTTAAAAAGTTAACAGTAAAAGTTGATATTTTTCTTTTAGCGCATTTAAACAAAGCTAGTTTTAAATATAAATAAATAAGCTATACTGCTTTTTCCTTCTGCTGTCTCCATGGCTTACCAATAGGTAAATATACTAGCGAAACCCGCGGTTCGCTTACAACCCTTTATTACCAACATTATACCCTTATTCAAAGGGTGAAACAGTAGTCTATGTCCGTCCTGTGATAAAAGCTTGCTTCGTATCAAGTTTTTCTATAGAATTGATAGGCGAACCTAACTTCAAACATAGCTTGACTGGCTGGTGAAAAGCCCTACCACCGAGTGAACTCAATTAATTAAGATGTTTTAAACGAATTTCATCAACATACTCGTTATATGTACTATTAGTACAAATATTATATTGTAGTGACAGACTTGTTGACACGCATAACTATTCACTCGGATAGCGTTATTTTATATCACCAACGAAAAATTAAAATTTTAATGCACTAGAAACAAACATTAACAAATACTACTTAGTAAAAGTATTATATACATGCCATTTATGTACAGTGCAGATAGGATTATTATTCCGGAAAAAAAAATATTTCCGGAAGAATCTACAAAACAAATTAGCATTAAATTAAATCTTGTAAGATGACGATTCAAAAGCGCTTATAATATTTGAAGACAGGATATTGTGATTTTAATAAAACAATATAGTGACGGTTTACGAGTATATTGGAGAAATTAGAGTTGGTCATAGTACTTTTTGTAACTCCGTACCATATTCGGTATATTCATAATTTTTTCACTTCAAACTCGGCCGATTAACTTTGTTCCAGACGGCTGAGTATCCGAGTAATGATATTTTTAGTATCGTCATTCCCAAGTTTTTGTTTAATGTTTATTGAGCAGATGAATATTTTAAAATATAATTATTATGTGATGGATCTGTTAATAAATGCCGTTATCAAGTTCGATCGATTATCAACTACTCGGTACATCAAAAGTTAACAATTATTATCATTAAATTTGCACAGTATTTTACAAAACCGAACATAAAAGAGTATTAAATCAGTTAAGCCATTTAATAAATACTTATGATTAAGCAAAGATAACATTTTAATGATATCATTTCGTTGTAAGTTTTATTATGCGTTATCTTATTGTTTTGAAGCTTATCTTGTTCTCAGAATGTTTATACGATATAATAAAAAAAACCCTCAAACACGTATTTACTTTCTCATAAAATTATCTATACCTAAGACATAATAGGTATACTTTTTAGAACCATGAAACGCCATGATTTGTACAGTGGATAGTAGTAATATTAAGAAAAGTTTACATAAAATTATTATATAATAACTAGATGAAAAAACGGCTTCGGTCGGGTGAAATAAATAATACTAAACAAATACGTTTCATCATTTACTTTTCATATATATTTTTATAAACGTTGTGATTATCAAACATCTGTATTTTTTTTATTTAGGGTATTTATGTAAATTATTCTTTACACAACTTTCTGAACGCGCCCGTAAACGTCAAACATGGCCGCGCGTTGTTCTCGGTTTAATATCGAAATATCTCGATTATACGGATTTTGCGGATACATGTTGTCGACTAATAATAATTATTTTTGAACGATCTATAATTATTAATAGGTTTCGATCGGGTCTATCGTAGACCTGCACGAAATTATTAATATAGATGTATATAGTGCGTAAATACATATTATAGGCTGACTAACGGACACGTGTAATGGATAACATATTATATACCTAGACGGCATTGGCTCCCCTTCTAATGCAATTCGCACGCCCGATGTAGCGACAGCATCACTAATATGTAATATCAGAAATTTGATTTTTATTTAAAAAAAAAAAAATTGTAGGTTCTCGACTCGTTCATGTTATGAAGACGGAAAATGTATTATAACATCTATTATATTAAACGTGGCTTTCATATTGATTATTTTATACTTTACATCATTTTAGTTATGTTCTGATTACTTACTACTCAATTTATTTCAATTAAGTTAATTAAACAAAGAGTTTGTATATAAAATCCCAAAAAATGTGTGACCGATTTAAGACATTATAATGACATTTTTCTTATATTATTATTATTGAAAACTTTTCATATTCAACATCTTTGAGAGATATATTTTAAGAATGCTGTAACATTTTTTTAAGCAACACAATATGTCATATTTTGTTTCGTGTTTGTAATAAAAAATTTAAAGGACATAACTTAAAAAAACACCTGACATATCCATCACTAAAATGTAGGTAAACATCCCTAATGACGTTTATTTGATGAGTTAAACATTTCAATCCATGAATATCTATTTGGGCTAGGAAAATGAAATTTTAAACTAAAAATTACACCTTACCGTGCTTAGGGAATCTTTCCGGCTGTAGTAGTTTCGGTTCGTCGATGATATACGATAACATATAAAATTTTACATTTTTTATTATGGTCATCATAGTACTGCAGACGGTACTCTCGATAACCATAGATGCAATTGATTCGACCTCCGCGCTCCCCCCACAGAGCGAGTCGCCCGCGTCGGCAACGCAGCACTGTACGCAAATAAACGGCCATGACGATTTCATACTAACAATTCCATATTTTTTCTATTTACTCTTATTCATCTGTGCTTCTTCGGTTATTACAATACAAGATCGGTTCATTCTCAGTTTTCAATAAAATATAAAACGGGTTAATTCAAATAATTGGTTATATTCAATAAATTAAAATAAGTAGAAAACCCCAAGTAAAATAAATATCAAAGGAACCAATGACGTTGGATTATATAGATAGATTTCTACAAACGACTTCAGACAAGCAGCTCTGGCATGTTTACACATTTGGGTCGGGAATTTAAAACCGAGTCAAGTGCATACAAAGCGGCTGTCGCAGAAGCCTAACCACGACGCCGACGCACTGCAGATCCGACCTACATCTTTGGCCTACTTGATTTTTCGTTTTTTAATTGAAATTCTAGAAAGGTCCAAGTCATCGATGATATTTATCAAGTCGACTTGTAGGGTCGACGCAATGCAGGTGCGACCCAAATCCAAACGTGCCGGCCTCGCCTATGCTGGGTCATACTTTAGTTTTGGCAACCTCGTCTGCGCTTCTGCAGATATCATGAGAATGATACTCGGTATATAGATGAGGTTTTTCGAATAAGAATAATTTACAATGTTGTCTATCCCTCCTAAACAAAATATATTTTAATAGTAATCCACCACGACATTATGAAGCAGCTTAAAAACTATCAAACAACTGATGTTTTTGTGGTTTTAACGGGTATTGTTATCAGATGGAACGAATGACTAGCAATGTTAATTTGTGACGAAGGCAAACATTGAAACATTATATTTAACGTCATGACCTAGCTATATGTACGTTGAAAGTGAAAAACGAAACTAAAAATAGTTACACGATAAGTAAAGACGTATAAATTATGCATACAATAAATATAAAGTTTATTGTGACGTCGCTCTGGAAAATGCTTTTCACAACGCAACTCCTGAAAACGTACCAGGCGAACATAAGCAGTCAGTAGTCATTATTATCAGCAGACGAGAGGCGGGAGTCGGTGCGAGGGGCGAGGTGCTGTATGGGGCGTTAAACGCAGTCACACATAGGTATTACACATTGATAAGTTATCAGCGACACACTACACTAGAGATTGAAATAATATGGGCTGCAGACATTCATGTTTTCCTAATAAGTCTATCTTTGTAACTAATATTTTTGTCCTGCTCGGCTTGTTTATAAGAAATTAGTTATTAATTTAATTATTTAATTACATTAATATTTTCTTACAAACAATTTATTTTCTAATAGTTGGTACTTAAATATGCCTGCGTTACGAATACGATGTAACAGACGATGTGTAATTAACTCAACTACCACAACCGTTCGTATTGTTCGCTCTTCCCAGAATAGAACAACAACGCTCCCACTGCAATTATCTGCCTGATATCGAGTGCCATCTGACCTTTTAACTACTTGTAGACTTGATACAATTTAATATTTTTTTACTCTTAAATTTTACTGAGTATGAATGAAACAGAAAATTGTACAGATGTATGTAGCTTAATTTTTTTAGCGTGTTTAGTATTTGAAAAGACAATTATAGAATGAGTATATTTGACATAACTATTTTAAATAGTTCGCTTGATAACGGAGTGAATATGAAACAAAGAGTTAACGAATAAAAACGGCCACTGTTGCTGGTCATCGACCTCGATTCTTCAATACAACATCATTCGCTGTAACTAAGAATAATATGACTAACTACTGAATAACATGCACGCACCTAAAGGACTACGAAACGCAAAAGGATACCACATTTGCGTTCGAGACATCGCGTGCATAAAAAAATATGAGCGACAGATGACGCTCGTCGTATTATGACGTTTCACCGCGTGAAGCGCTTACGTTTACTCCGTGTACAAACAGTTAGCGCTCGTTTAGCACCTTTGCATCTAGCGTCTAGCGTCTGCGAGACCGACCGCCAGCTGTCCAAACAAACCGTTAATTGTTAATGACTTGCGCGTCTCTACACTACAAAATATGTTTAGATAACGATTGGTGTTCTCGACTGTTTGTTATCCTCTTTTTAAACATACATTCCTTAACAGCTAAGAAAGAGAATTATTTTTATGGTATTGGTAGAAACCTGGTATGGTAAGTGGTCACCACTACCCATACACATTGACATACTAAGAAATATTCAACTAGAGAATTAAAATGTAATCTGCCTTGTCTGCAGTTACGCTAATTCACTCACCCTTCAAAACGGAACACAATAATACTAAGTATTTATGTTAGGCAGTAGAATATCTGTGAGTTACTGGTACCTACCCGGACGGGCTTGCATAAAGCCTTACCACGAAGTAAAAGACACACATTTATTAAGCACATGAAAATTTAGTGGTGATTTCTCCGTGTTTGAATCCGTAATCTCCGTTTAAGATTCACCTATTATAACCACTAATGGCTTAGTTAGTCAGCTTGTGTTCATTGAAATCATTCGGTTCGAAATGACAAGAAATCAAAATTGTTCTAGCGAGTTCTAACAAGTCAGCTGTAGAGAGACGAACTAAATACTATAAAAACTGTATTCAAATCTAAATAAAAGTACAAAGCACAACAAACTTATAACGAAAACAAATCAAAATTGACTGCATCAACCACAATGTCTAGGTGAAACATGAACGCTATTGTTGTCCAAACATATTGAAGCCGCAGTGAGTGTTTACTGATCTGTGCAGAGCAATCAACTAAGAGACATGTGAATAACATCTAAACAATTTACAGTAAGTATCAAATAGTTTACACTTATATAAATAGCTGTGATAAACAAACATTCCCTATTTTAACCCCAAAAGGGGGTTAATTTCTGAAGATACGTTATTAGTTTAGCTCCATATCATCTTTCATTTCAATTTAAATTCTCTTACTTCAAAAACATGGGAATTTCATATAAAATTCCAATCGTTTTACATCCTTAGGGGTGAAGTTTCATAAAATTTCTAATTTGAAGGTGTTATAAATTCTGAGATTTCGTGATTAATCAGCGAGTGGCATTTCGCTTTTATACATATAGATATAGATAAGAAATCGGTCTAATAAGCTCCACTGTAATACCCATAAGCCAAGCTTTTATATGACGTCAGCTACGTAATATGGATATACAGTTATGAACGCAGATTTCATAAGCACTGCAGATGAAAAGAGCGCACTTCGACCATGACATCGTTTGCAAACGAAAGAGATTTCACGGTGGATTTATTTATCCATGATATTTTATTATTCATGAACGGATATTCGAAAAATATAAATGAAAGTAACTGTACAATCTATATAAATATATACAAAACATTAGGAGACGATTTTCTATAAGGCTTTACTAAAGAAACTACATCTAATATACAAGAGAATGTATACCAAAAGATTCAGCACATACATATAATAAATATAATAATATTATATAAGTTCCACTGCTTTATATTTAGACTATTGACGTCAAGTTTCATGATCTTGTTCATCATAAAAATGATAACAATTTAATTAATTAATTTAACACATTAAATATTATACTAACATTTAAGTTTAAAATGCTTAACAATAGAGCAAGACTCGCAGAAAAGTCTCACACGACCTAATCAAGCCTTTCACCTTTAATAGCTGTTATTCGCTCAGACTTGCCAAACTGTTCCACATACCCAATGACCTATTTTAAGAACTAGAATCAAGCTTTTAGCTTTTAGGTTAATAGCTTGTTTTGTATTTCGCCAGTTACGACCTTGTAAGAAATTATGTACTTCAATAAAAGATAGCACCAAGTCCCTCAGTCTTGCTGACCATTACAACCATACATGATCGACTGATTATAAATTAAACAATTTATTAAAAAGGTTTGATAACAGTAAACAAAATTCTATTTTTATTGTAAATAAATGTAATAGTAACAAACATTAAAAGTCCTACTAATCACTCCTCATCTCCTTTTCAGGAGTTGGGGCTTATTCCGATAAAAAATCAAAATATTTTATTCTGTAAGCACATAAAAGGATTTTCCAATCGACATATTACGGTGTATTAGTACGGTAAATTAAATGTAAACCGCAATTTCGGAAAGTAGATTCTACCGTGAATCTTCCTTCATTTAACCTCTTTTCCACCATTGTAATTACAGAGTGTGTCAGTGAAGTGCAATTAGATTTGTATATATCCTGTCGAGAAATCAACAAATGCTAATTCCACACTTAATTTTTTTAATAGGTCAAGTTAAAAATAAGTTATTGTAGAAGCGAATACTGTGCCCCAGGAAGGATGTAGTAACTTTGCGAAGTCAGCATATTCGGGATGACGGCGGATGTACATATATCATGCGACAAATGTTCCTAGAGATGTTTTCTTCGTCGCGGAAAACGGGACGAAATTATAAATACAAAATATTCACATGAAAATTCAGATGTTGCGGATTTGACTTCGAGCTTGGCAGTTAAATTCCAGTTTGTCTATCCACTGAGCGCTCTTAATATGTATTACACATGCATTATTTAATAAAAACCGGAAAAAGAAGATTGACCTTATGCAAACAGATAGTTTCAAGAGAAGGAAGCGCTTCTCGGTACTACATCTTCTTATTAGGTTTAACATCATAGAACGAACGCTAAACTATATTTTTTATTAAAGATAACAAGACTCAATACAGCGATCATATTCATATGTGTATTATACGTTATCATTATCATTATCTCCTCTACTATCAAAAACCCTACGTCATCAACAAAATAATAATTTGGGTTGTCGACACAAAAGCTCGCAAAAAACACTGAACTATATGAGACTGTTCCGCACCCGTCAGTCGTAGCTTGATGTTAAGCTGTAGTCTTTAACTAAGGCCAAAATACTCTTTAAAATTGGACTCTTAAGATTATCACGCTCAAACTATAAAAAAAACAAGCTCGTCAGATCTATATATTACTTCAGATTGATAAGAGACATGATTGGTAGAGTGATTTTGTTGTAAACCAGGGTTATAATTTAAAGAATGAAATGCCTCAAGTCTTTAGAAAGCTCATCTCGTGGCCAGCTAAAACTGGTCGAGACCAATGAGGCAGCGAATGAGTCAAACGGTGACGCAAGCCTGGCTGTATCGACACCAACGTCTTATGAAAACAGCGGTTTCGTATAATACTCCGAATCTACAAGTCATTCGAATGCTCTATACGAATGGAATAGAATGGAAATTTAATTATTATGTTCCTAGTTTTATTAAAACGTTTAAAATTAATTATTAGTTAAGGTTCAATGTAAAGCTGTGTTAAATAATGTTATAAATAACAGTGGATGCTAGTACCTATATTGTTTGAGATTTTTAGACTTCGGCACCGTTAGACCGATAACCCTAAAAGTTGACCCTTAATGTGTTTTATTTTTATGGAGAAGACTTGTTCTATTGACTTCATAGTAACTCGCCACAAATATCAATTTACAGTATTGAAATGCAATTATATTCTGTAATAATTCACTCCGTATCAAACGTGATATATTGACAACCGACTTACGATGATATTCCATTTTGATTCGTGTATCCTATACATTTTATAATTATTATAATCAATCTCGCTTATCACATTCTAACATTTCACGCTCGTGTTCTGCGGTGAGTTTCGAATTTATTCTTATAGTCCAGTCATTACGTCGGGAAAAACGGGTGAGAAATGCAAATGAACCGAGAAAGCTCAATTTTGGATATTGTGTGGGCTAGAATAGCTTAACTTCAAATTATCGCACAAAAAAACCTTGTGCATTTACGCCATCTTGAAAAATAACGGACTTTTCATAATAACTCGGTTCTCTGTTGAGAAACGTAAATTTTTTTTTAATACTTTTTTTGTTTCTTTTTTTACGATCTACAATTATGGTTCTTTGCATTTTCCACGTATCGTTCACCATTACTAAGATAACAGTAAAAAGCCAAAAATTTGGGGAGTGAAATTCCCAGACATATCTACTATAGGTACAAACTTAGCTCGGATTTTGAAAGATCCTCTGGAATAGGGTTGACGTCATACTAACTACGGACTTGAACTAATTTGCACTACAGTCGTACCCGCTCCACCAGAACTTTTAAAACTCATGTCGTACAAATTTAAAGGAAAGTGTGGGTCTGTTTGTGGGTGCAGAAAAGCAGGAATTAATTGTTTCGTTATTTGCCAGCACTGTAGTGGCCAAACAGGCAACAACGTCGCCGGAGCCGACATTATATTCAACAACAACCACGATGATGATGACGATTATGATATTTCGACCATCAAAGCATCATTTCCTGAGTCTCAAGAGTCTTCACGACTCGAAGAGTCTACCTAGGAGGAACTTCTCCAGGACAGGACCATCAAAACGACAAAGAATAGTTGAAAAAAATGACCGCCTTTAATTATTATTTATCACAACAACAAAAAATATGTGTTTTATTAATAATACCCTCTTTTTAAGCGCTTACAAGAGGGGATTTTTAGGTCAGTAAGGTCTATCTATAAATATCTATTCGTCTCTCTATAAAAGGAATTGACTACGGTGGTACAATTTGCGTGATGCCAATTTTGACGACAGGTTAAATTGAATAGGTACTGGAATTATACTAAAAAATAAGATTAAAATTAATAAATTCAAAGAGACTATTTCAAGCACTTTTGTATCGTCAATTTACAAGATTAATTTAAACTTAAAACTTATCAATAAGAAAATCATCATTTAGTATTGATCTTGATAATTTAACGTGACAATACTTAAACTCGAATATAAGAATTTCTGTAGATGTCCAGAACGCAATATTATTTAAAATCAGTCTAGTGCTCTTTTAATTTTTTTTTCACCAATAAAATAATCTAAACCAAATTTAGTACGTACGTGTCCATAAATCGTCCATTTTAAACAAACGAGGCAATCAATTAATAACCATAACCAATAATCATCTTAAATCTGAAAATCATTTTCCTTCCATCCTTGAGTTAATTATTATTTTTAACAATTTTACGTATTTCGAGAGATCAAGAGATTCACATTGTAAGTGCGACACAAAGTGCGAAAACACTAGAGTAGCTACTATTGTTTTCGAATAAATAGAGCAAAGCTTTGTTGCTTTTTCCGTTTACGCCTTTGCATTTGACTAAAAGATAAAAGGGCTCATTTGTTTGCGTATGAAATGTTAATATCAAAACGGGAGACGCTGCTGGGCGAGCAGCCTGTAGGTAGCATTACAATAAAGACGGAAATAATAAGCAAACGTGTCTCGGGAGCGAGGCGGGCGCAGCCAATAAGAAACTACCACTTACAGGGCTCGCGACCACTCAAGCGGAAATAATGTTTCAAATCAAGCACTCCCATCAAGAGAATCTCATTATTTTTTTACTTTTACAAACAATTTATTTGTTATGAATTGTATACCGGCTGTTTGAAATATTGTATCTATAGGAATGTATGGAAAAATATACATTCAACAACAACATCTGTGAATATATGCTAATACCTCAGTTTTACTACATTATCTGATGGTGATGATCCAGATATAATAAGTCTTTAATAAATATTTACTTATGGTGAATTTGTGACTTCTACCGTCTAGGTCGAAGTTTGACGATCAAGGACCAAATGTCATACATATTTTTATTGTCATTTTGATAATTTATTGGGTGTAAGTCGGAAAGTGAGTCGTAGCTCGTCAACCCTAGCTAGTAGCAGTTAGCATGCGCAACACGACAAGCAAGGTCGACGGCCGCGCCTGCGCTCGCACACAGCGCGACTCACACGCCGCAGTATTAGGCTTAGGCTTTTAAAAATCAAAACAAACTGAATTGTTAATTTCATGTTTTTGAAAGAGAGATTTGTCTTAATTAATATTTAATTGTACTCTTTGGAGTCTATAAATTAGAAGATACAACTAATGAATGTGTCTAATACTTAACTAATAAGAAATAATATAATGAAATTGGCAATTAAATTGTGAAAATTAAAACAATGGCACTCCATTACTTAATTTTTCTTGAAGTTGAGGCAGACTATTTTACAAATAATTAATTATTATCAGAGTTTCACACAGCAACAAATTCATTTTCCAATTTCTAATTTAAATTATTTTTCCAATTAAATAAATATGAATAATTATTATTAATATTTTTCGATATAGGAAAAAAAATTCTATTTCTTTGATATATTTGTTGTATAGAGGAAATAAAATGTAACTAGTAAACAATTCAACAGACAAAAATGTCTATTATGGTCATTTGTTGGGTCAGATCAAATTATCTGAGATTTGTTCTACAAAAATGTCATCATATCAAATCAAACATATTTTATTGAAGTAAACTTCACATTGAAGCATTTTATCACTCTATCCCTCATTCAACAATAGTTGCTAATTGTAAATAAAAAAACAATTTTAAAAATGTTTATGTTTTTGAGTCTGGTTCAATACTTTTGTACTGTTGTCTTAAACATAAAAGTAATTACTTAATATATTTACAACATCACTTTGAAAATAATGTTAATTTATTCTTACTTTGTAAACATTTATCATGAAGACTAATTAATATCTTAATGACTTCTCTGTAAAAAATAGATAAAAACACTCTTGTTGATTTTTATATTGAAATTTGGTCAATATAATTTTTGTTCTTATGCTTTCCAGTCTCTCAGGGTAAGATATGTCTATTTAGTTATGTTAACATCAAAATATACCATTAAATAAATGTATCGAGCATAATTAGCGATAAGGACAATTTAAATATAAATATTCTCAGTTCCTCCCCTTCAAAGTTTCTTAATTATATACATGTTGCATAAACATACATGGCTTAGGCACTATAATATAAAACATCAGCCGAATGTATGAGTATCTTATATTGTTAACAGATCTTGAAGTAGTAATGATAAGCTCAGGCAAGTACAAGCAATTGTGCTCTACTTGCTATGTGGACGAAAACACAAACTTTTCCAAATGTGACATTACTTTATGCACTTTTTTTCAAAATGTTTCTTTCATAACTATATGTTCTGTTGAAATGTAAAATAATGGTTTAACTTAAGGCTCATCGATATAAAATCTCATAATGTTGCCGTGGGAGCTGTGTTGTTTAATGAAACATCTATTGATCAAATTGCACTGCCATTGTGTGATCATTCTGAGTATGTGTGTATGTTTGTATTATCATTTGAAAAGATTAAATATATTTGACAGTTTAAAATGCATGCAATAATTGCTACAAGTGATTTAATATTCAAATTCGGTGAACCTTATCAATATTTCACATAGCTTGCAAGTTATTGCTCTGGCCTACTCGTTTACCTTGTAACTTACTTTCTAGCTGCTACACAGAAATTGTTTCACCTAATCGAGTACCATTGTAATATTATTGTTTTATTGTATACGTATTATTATTTAATATTGTTACATATGTAACAGGAGTTATCATATAAATTATTTTAATATTTGTATTTCTAATTAAAATTAAACCAAAAATAGCTCACCTTCAGGGTACGCCTGTTTGTTAGCAATAAAGTCGATGATCATATGAGTGGAGTTGTAGAGGTGTCCCATAGCTCGCATGTCGAATTCGAAATCAGCCATGTACGTTACATTGATCACCGGCTTCGAGTAGTTCACGACCGATGACTGCATCTCCTTTAACGTGCCTTCCAGCAGGTTGTCGGTTATGTTATCCAGCCATGACTGTCCCGTAGTCACGCCTCCACCCACCAGCACACAGAACACTACCACCTTCCACATCATGTCGCTGCCCTAGCGATCCTCACAGCAGCAACCACATTACTATCATTGCATTATGTACATTTTAATGCACAACCTTTTAAATTGTAGGGTATACTAACTGTTTGCAAAACAAACACACAAAGATACCCACTCACAAAACATAAATAAACACGATTGAGGTCGGACGCGATTTAAAATAGAATGGACGTATTTTAAAAACGTTTAAAAAAATCTTGTCACTTTATTTTAACATATTATATTCTCGTTTTCTGTTAGAATTTACATGTTTTTTTTAGTCTTTGTCATTTCACGAAGTAGAGTTCCGTCGAACAAATCGACTCGGTCGATGCACAACGTTGAATGAAGAGTGCGAGACTGGAAATAATAATTGAATGTTTCTCTCTTCATAACTCATTCATTAAAATGTCAAGAACTCGATGAAGTAACACTAGCTCCATCTATGTTTCATTCGTTCATTTTGTGTTGTATTGCTAGTGGTGAAAATACTAAATCATAATAAATAAGACAACAATTGGGCAGTCTGGAACTAAAGTGCTTTTTATTACAAATAAAATTTTAAAAATGTAACTTAACTACATATCTACATTTATTTCAATTAATAATTACATAATTAAGAAAAAAATGTGAATTTGTACATAGAACACAATACAAATAGATTAGAAAAAACGCAGTAAGTGAAATATTCAAATATATGCACATTGGAGTAAAATTTATAATTATTCAGCAAATCTAGAAATCATCTAAGTTTACGGTAGAGTTCGGGTTAGGGTTAGGTCGACTGAATTATATATATATATATATTTTTATTTTTTTTTCACCTTTTTGCAGTCTACTGCTGCAATCTCCATCGGCAATCAAGGCGCCTGGAGACCTGACCAGCCAACTTCCACTCCAGCGAGAAAATTCTACGCGCGTTGTTTGTGACTTAAGTTCTCTGGCGAATGTCCTCATTTCGGATTATATCTGCCAGAGAAACCTCAACACACGATGCGTCCCATTGCTTGCTGAACGACCTTAAATTTCTCAACGTATCGGCATCGTATTCGTACAGGTAGGACGAACTAATTAAAGACCTGTATTACCGATTATGGGATCGTCGATTCAAAAATATGACAGTTGTATAACTTGGCCCAGGCAGATATTCCTGCAGAACTTCGAGTGGAAAGCCATTAACGACTACTGGTCTCGGGATACATGTTGGTTGATCATAATTTTGGTCTTTTCAATGTTTATTCCGAATCCCACTTGTCTTAAAGAATCACTCAGGTTATTTAACCAAATCCTACCGAGTCTGCGCCATGATGATAATGTCGTCGGCAAATCGCAGATGTGTAATCATTACCGTCTTTACCATAGGCATATTAAGAAAAGGGTAAAATAAGATATTCTTAGGATAAGATTTTTTATTTTATTAGTTACTTAGCAAAGTAAAATCTTAAATCGAAGTAAATTGGGTGCCTATTTAAAACAATATTTTAACAATAAAAATAATAATTATAAACATTGAGAGTATTTTACAACTAGTGTGCAGAACATAATTACACATCATCAAAGGATTACAAAGATTAAATCTTTATTTTATCGTAGTAGCCAGATAAAAGTAAATAATTATTCTTTGGCTTGGTCATTTATAAGAAGGGAAAACGAGCAACATCGAAAGGGAGATTCGTCTACATTTATGTACACAGGAGTAAGGTAGATCATATATCGCACTGGTTGAATACTATCCCACATCTAAAGTACATTAATAACGAGTTTGTCAGTAGATCTTGATCGATATCCTCATAGACTGAGGCCGCATCAGACGTCTTCGTGCGATGGTTCATCTTTGAGCAGAAGCGCGGCGGCGTCCCCATCGGCCGTGGCGGGCTCGGCGCCGTGCCGCAGCGCGTCCCGCAGCGTGCGCTCGCGCAGCGTGTCTGCACGCAGGCCCGGCACGCGTCGCAACCAGCGCGCCGCCTCTTCGTTCGCACGGAAAAACACAACCTGCCGACCCTCACCCTCTAACTCCTTTATCAGCCGCCCGAGCACCTGGAAATGAGGTTATCGGCTTATCGGTTATCGCTTCTATCACCGAAAAGCGAGAGTTCGTTCGAGAGAAGTCAAGAACATCTTCCCTTGAACGCGTGAACATCGTGAGTTCTATGGAAATATCGCAGGTGGTCGTAGGGTACCTGCACAGCGGTGTAGTCGAGCAGTGTGAGTGCGGAGCAGTCGACGAACAGCTCGCGTTGCGAGTCTGTTTCATCGATAGCCCTGTGCACACGCGCCGCGAATCTCTCTGCGTTGATGTAGACGAGCGCACGCCGCGGCCGCACCAGCAGTACACTTCCACCGACAGTCTGTGAAATGTAATTTAAATGGGTAGGACTCATTATTTCGTGGTTACCGTTGCTAATTTTTTTATTTTAGTAGCTTTAAATATTTTTAGTCTTAGAGTGCATGTTACACTAATATAGTGTATACACGAACCGGTCGGTCCGGTCCGGACGATATTTCATTTCATTTATTATATTCGAATTACAAATATGATATATTATATTACACTAGCATAACCGAGTGTTGGAATTATTTTACGAATTGTCGAACCAAATGCCACCCATATATTTTCTGCCTTGTAACGAGTAAGTAACAAATCTATTCTACTATCCATATTTAATTCTTCTTTATTTTCTTCAGACAGTTCTCGATTAATCTTTAAAGTATTAACTTTTTCCGTTGTCACTAAGAACTTATCCTTAATCTATCACTCTATTCACCTTGTCGATGGCCATCAGAAGCGTGGGTCGACGCAATAGGTCAGCCAGTAGTGCTGCCAGCGAGGCAAGCGCGCCACACAGCACAGCGGCCTCCACGCCGGCGCACACTCCGACGCTGCACGTGAGCGCCGCTACCAACGCTTCGCGGCGCCGCTCGCGCCACAATCGCCGCGCTGTACCCACGTCCACCTGAGGATTTCCACGTTACCCTCACAATAATTATAGACAGCGGACCTATTGCATTACTGTTACGTACAGTGTAGGTAGTTATGTAGATACACATATCAAGTTATTATTCGCCTGACCGTCGAAAATTCTTCGTGAGACGTGGCAATCTATAATGAACAGTTTTTAAATAGGTTTATTTATTAAAACTTACGCCTGTTCACCATGTTTAGAATATTTTTGTGTATGTATTTACTCCAACTTTTAAGTAGGTTCGTAAAATAAACCTGAATGAAATATTATTTTATTCCTTATGTAAATAACAGAACTTACCATGAATATAACGGCGCAGATGAGAACGGACGATAAACAAGCCTTCGGTATGAAGAAGAAGTATTTAGTAAGGTAGTTGAGAGCCAGTAATGTTATTATACCTGAAACAAGATGGTGGTTTCTTAATGTTATGATTGTGATCGTTCGATATAACCGTTATGCAAAGGGATGTGGCAACAAACATCGTATATGTTTAAATCGATTTGCGAAAATGATCTGATGCTTATCGGCTCAGTATTTATTATTTTATTTATTTATTTATTTAACTCTTTATTGCACACCAAATATACAAAAAGATACAAAATATGTTTTCTTTAAAAGAAAATTGGCCAAGCAAAAGGCGGTCTTATGGCTTATAAGCCATTTCTTCCAGACAACCTTTGGGTTAGAAGGATAATGTGTATGGAAGACGGCAATATGGTGGTGCAGTAAAAACTTACATTATGAAATAATAACGAATACAACTCAATAAATATAGCAAATACATAAATACAAAAAATACTAATAAATAGAATATAAAGCAGATTATAGATATTTATAAATAAATCATATATACATACATATATCTATATAGTATATGTAATAAAAAAAAAAATAAGTATAATATTATTAATAAATATAATAGAAAGTATAATAGGATATTAAATAACTGTATCTCAAATGTCATCATTATTAGTGTCCAAATAGAATTTCTTCAGAGATTTTTTAAATATTTGTAACGATTTAGATTGTCTTATGCTTAGCGGTAAGTTGTTCCAAAGTGTTATTGCCTGCACAGTGAAGGACTGCTTATAATATTTACTGCTATAGGTAGGCAGTTTTAGGATGAGGCTTCGTGATGATCTAATACTTGACTGATCTCCAAGAAATTCGAATTTCTCCTTCAAATAACAAGGAGCGGTCGGATTAAACAACACACAGTACAGAAGAGAGAGAGTATGCAAGTTTCGGCGACGGCGTATAGGGAGCCACTTGAGCTTTGAACGAAACTCTGAAACATGGTCATACTTTCGGAGACCGAAAATAAACCGAATAGCTAGATTTAGTAATCGCTCAAGTTTATTAAGCTGGTCTTCGGTTAGATTAAGATAGCTTGCGTCCGCGTAATCGAGAATAGATAGTAGAAGGGAGTTTGCTAACATAGTTTTGGTAGGAATTGGTAATACTTTTTGTAGACGTCGCAAGGAGTTCAATGACGCGTATGTTTATTCATTTATGTGTTCATTTAATTCATTTACATCCCCGTACCCGAGTAGAGTCCGGCCGCCGGTGTGCGCACGCCAGACGAGTGCGACACGGCGGAGCGTGTGAAGGCACCGCACGTGGGCATCGCACGCACCAGCGCACCCACACAGTTGCACACGCCCAGCGTCAACATCTCCTGCGCCGCATCCACGCGACCGCCCGTGTCTGTGCCAAGCGATACGACTTTTCACGGTATTTTTTTTTATTATATAACTAGGCGCACTGGCAATTGGGCCAGCTGACTTTCTTACATCACCAACGCGCCACCTACCTTGGGAACTAATATGTTATGTCCCATGTACCTGTATCTAGGCTGGCTCACACACCTTTTTTTAAACACCAATAAGTAAGTATAAAGTAGGATTTGTGATGAGTGGACGGTACCTACCCAGATGAGCTTGCAGAAAGTCCTACTACCAAGTATGACTGTCTACTATTCGAGCGTAATGAACGTTATGAGCGTTATCAGTATGCTTTGCTCTATGTGAATCCACTCACTGAAGGCCTTGGCGATGGCGATGTTTGCGAGCACCATGACGAAAGGTAACAGCAATAAACTCGAGCCGAGCTGCGTCGTCATTTCCAGGAATCCGAGAGTGCGGTTGCCGACTACTGCGCTAAAAGGCGGCAAACCAAACTTTGGCAGACCGGGCTCCACTTTACCTGCCAAAGATCCACATACATTTATAGGACACTTGATAAAGTATTTTTTTAAATACTATACGAAAAATCGTTTTTAAATTGCCATAATTAAAAAAAGGATTTTCAAGGTATTATAATATATAAAATATAATCATTATCATACAGGAACGTGCTATTTTTGGCCATCGTATTAGACTTTTATTAGATCAATGGACGTATTATATTCAAGACGAAAACTTGAGAACAATAAAAATACTAAATGTGCGTCTTAGAACTCCCGGCAGAAGTGAGAACTTAAACTACTCTAAGTTGAACTATTTAATATTGAACTTTTTTAACTTGAGAAAAGGCTTAGGTTAATAATTAAATTTTATGTACATATACCTATGTATTAATAACATATTTTATTGATTATATTTTTATTTTATGTTACAATTCTTGAATATGTACATTATTAGTATCATTATTGCCTGTATAACGCTGTCGTATGCGTAAGAGAAAGGGAAGCCAGACAGGCTGACGCCGTAACGCGTTACGTAACAAAGCGGTTTGCCCTCCCATAAGAAATTATCACTTCAATAAGACCTAAAACTAGGACGTGCCAGCCGATCGATTATCCATACAATATACAGCCAATCCATAATATTATTTGTTTATATACTCATAGGTTTCCGAAAGTAATTGTTGCATTTTTAAAGATTTAAAGATAAATAATCAGTAAAGACACCGATCTAACTATTTTATCTCCACCGCTAAAAGACACATTGAGCCGTATCTTAAAAAACATAAATCAGATAAGCTTCATATAAAACTATGTCTGTTTAGAAACTTATTATAACAAAATTTGATTTAATCCGAACTTACCGGTTTTATGATAATTCGAAAGACAAACAGAAATATAGTGACATCTTTATCAATTTAATATGATAGTGAAAATTGTATAGGTATTAAGTTTTACCTGATAGTTTAAATAGTGGCATCTTGGCGTCGTAAGTGTAAAAAGCGAAGGCGGAAGCAGTGAAAACAACCAGCGCATTGCGACCGATAGAAATAAACCACAGTGTTTTTTTCAATTTGAACCGTTTTGGACTTAATGGAACATCCTTTAATTTCTGAAATTACAAAAAAACAATATCAAAAAATTCTCTTTTGAAGAAGTTGTTAGGTATTTTATATACCTTTTATTCATTTACAAGCTAAGGGAATTAGTTGTCAAAATCTAAACTTCAAAATAAATTTAAACGCCAACCCTAAGCAGCAGCAGCGTGGTGCAGCACACAAAAGCGAGTGCGCAGTCGGCCGCACGCACGTCGCGCCAGCGCATAGCGATTTGCCACAGGTTCTCCGCCGGAGATTCTGCCACGAAACTTAGGCCCAGTAGCCCCTTGAGTTGTGCAACCACGATGATTATGGCCGTAGCAGACGTAAAACCGCTCGTCACCGACGGTGAGATCAGATCAACCAGAAAATCTGCGCATCAAGTGTCAGCCAGTTCAGTAACGTGTGGATCAATGATAACGACTTCACACGAAAGCGAAGTCACAAGGTGGATATTATATACATATTATTATGTATATAGTATATATGTATAACAATATTGCAATAAAAATAAATGTAAATATGTCATGTCATGTTTATTGCAGCGAGGTCGCTGTCATTTTTAATTAAGAAGTCAAATATTAAGTTTCGCAAATATTTAGGAAATATTTTGTCATACGAAGATAGCTTATCATTTATTTGGTAACTGTCTGCTATAAAAGATAATATATTCGCGGTTGTAGTTATACCTCGCAGCTTTAAATAAGATGAAACAACAAAATATTTTTTTTTTGGAAATCACGAAGAAATGGGTTCTGAAATTCTGAATATAAACTACCTTTTATACCATAAATACGCTGTCAAGTATGCGAGGTCTAGGCCATATGATCCTTGTGTCTGCAATTACTCAGACTAGCCAGCTGCATACTGCACGTGACTGCACAGTTAAAGGCAAGCTTTTGCTCCATACGCGCTTCATTTTATAAGTTACTAAAGTAATTACAATGCTAACTATGGTAACACCACAATCCTCAAGAGAACCGACATTACAAAATTGAGTGTTCACTTTTCCTTTTGTAAATAATAAGATACAGTATAGATGAAACTAATTGCTACTTAAGACCTCGTGGTAGTTCATTGGAAGCCAAAAGTCAAGTGGGTTACAGTTTCATTTTTATTTGTAAAATATATATATCTAAGAATGTATGTATCATTTACCTAATCGCAGAAGGCCCATAAGAAGTACGATGCAGCCGGAGAGGAAGGTAAGAAGCACGACAAAATCGATAGGGAGGTCACGGCATGCCTGCAACGTGAGCAATGCCATGAGGCTCGTGGGCCCTATTGACACTTCCTTCACAGTACCCAGCAACACATATAGCATCGTACCTGCAATGATCATAATCCTTTTTACACGACTGGAAAAAAAAGCACTTATAATATCGTTATTTTTTTTATATAACTTCCATATATTTGAAATAACTATTTACTTTTACTATTTATTTTAAATACGAGCTTTGTATTAATGCCACTGGCAATAAATACATACTTATAGCAACAATTTTCACCTCCAACTAAATGAACCCAAAGCTTTGTATAATTATTTTGTAATGTACCTAAAACCTACCTACCTTGTAGTTGTAGTAGGTACCCTACTTGTAGTTGTTCCGAATACACAGATTTGAATGCGGAAACGACTACGAAACTATTGACAATTACTTTAACTATTGGCATGCAGTGGAATGAAATGAATGCATGTTTGAATTGTTCTACTAATATTATTTTTTAATTATCCGAAATTGAATGGCATCTATAAAAATATACACATCAGCGTATTCATACACACAAACATGCATTCAACTGAGTACTCTTGGGAATGGTATGTTTCTAATCCCTGTCACCATCGCGCCGGTGTATCGCATACATTTTGCATATTATTGGCACAAAATCTACGCTACGCTACTTCGGTGATCGTAAAATAAAACTTAATATATATAGACTAAGTAGTAAGTAAATACGACTGATTTTACTGTCGAACAGTAGAATCCATTGAATTTAATTCAAACAGAAAAAGTTAACATTTGCTATTTATGATTTTAACCATATTGCATTTTGAGAACCTAATATTTACCTTATTATACCTTAGTTCTTTACATTTTTAAACTCACAAACATCAAAGGCCTAGCCTTTGGTGTTTGTGTTTGTACTTTACTGATATAGGTACATAAGTATTTTATAGATTTAGGTAGTCATTTATATTACAACTATTCTTTCTTAAAATTATTAATATTTATTTTAAGACTTATGAACATTTCATACTATATACATAGATATATACATTGCTAGTAATATTTCAATCAATTAGGTATTATCCTAGATCTATAAATAGATATATATAAAATGCTACCGTACTTTACAACGAATAAAAGTAAATTTAATAAATCAAAACAAAAGGATACTTATAATAGGTAGTATTTGTGCAAAAACGGCCGTTTTAAATGCTATGCCTATGAGAAAATTTCTATATGATTTGCTCATTTGCTCATCTGACACTCGTGTTCATAATCCATCTAAAATGACTTAAGTCGAACAGGCAGAGATCCAGTGCCCAGACTTTTGTAGAAAACTATTTTTTAAGTTTATTTTGAGCCTTACAACCTTCTTACAATGTGTGCGATTATTGACATCGTGAAAGACATAGACAAAAGGGTCAGAAAAATCATTACTTAAGTTTGTAGTGAGCTCCCAGAGAGACCGCACGTATCTGACTTTGATTCATGCATGTATGTATGTACAATTGTACTTATATATCCTTACGTAGTAGCGGTATACTGAGAATAAATAAATCACAGCAGCCGTACCTCCATTGATAAATAATTAATATTAATATCTATATATTGGGTTGAACCGCAGCAAATTGAACCTTCCATTGGAATCTACCATCACCTGCCATCAAAAAATCTTGTTTAATATCTTTGCCGTAACATTGGCGAAGATATTATCGAACCTGAAGTGCCGGCTGGAGACGGATATAGACAAATAATTTAGTAACCCTTTTTTATTTTTACTAATCTTACCTGCTTACTTTAAACTATAACTCACAGCGATGTGGGACTTTAATTAACTGAATGTAATGTAAAATATGATCATCACACTGATGTATAGAATCTAGATTTGTGTCATTTTTTTTTTTGAATAAATCCCATCCCTATCGTATCCCATCTGTAAAAACTGCAATACGGATAATTCCTTGAATACAGTAAACATACTTCTGAAAGTCTTCTTAAACAGTATTTCGCTCAATTTGCAAAAAAAATATATACAACAGTTCTATCTAGAAATACTTGTTACGCTAAAAATACTAAGCAGGCTTGTAAGCCAATTGCTGTATAATATTGTGCCATTTCAACAGCTTTACGCTCATCTAGTCGGAAAAAAATACTATAATACGACTTGGGTAAGCTAACCAGCGAAACCCGTAAATTTGGTGATACCTAATTATGTGTTAATTAAACGAACATCGATATAATAAATACTTTTTACATGATGGAACTGTGTTTTCTTGGTCAAGACGTTTTTTAATCAGTAAATCAATATTTTAAACTAAGTACTTATTATACTCTAAAGTTTAGTTCCGGCGTACTGTCAAATATACTAATCAAAGTTAATTAATTTTTAGATTTATATATATATATATATATATTATTATTTAGACATAGACAATTTTACTATTTTTTACTATGATATATTCCTAACATAAATGTCATGCGAAACATTGAATTCATTAACATTAATATGATTTTATTTAGCATCTTAATTTTCCATGTTTCATGTGAGTATAAGTCCAATAGTATGTTACATAGATTGGGACTTTTCGTAATTTTGTTATAAAAAACTTTTCAAACGTCTTATTATTTATTTATCTATCTATATATATATATATAAAATATATCTATTGACATTATTACACCAATCATTACGATAACATTATAACATTTAAAGGTGGTTTCATGATATGCCATCTTTAATCAAGTAGTATGTCTCTTGATCAAATAATGCTTGATTACTGATAACAAATAAACTTATTTCATAAATATCAATAAACGCTTAAGTTATGTTCAGACAATATTGCAATATGTAAAAAAAGAGATATCAGACTCAAAAATTAAAATCATAATATCCTTTATTCAAATTAAATTGTCGTTAGAATCGTCATGTTAAAATGTTTTATACAGACAGCTATATTTTTCATGTCTAATTATATAAGGGCTGTTAAAGCAACAGCGTATCATTTACACGTATGCTTAAATCTTGCATTTCAATATAATCCTTAGCATTTTTCATGACATTCTATCACGCAGCTACTCACCTACAAATGCAGAATACAGGCCGTATTGCACGGGCAAATTTGCCAGCGAGGCGTAGGCGATGCTCTGCGGCACGAGCGTGAGGCCCAGCGTGACGCCGGCCACCGCGTCCGCCGCCGCGCTCGTGCGGTCGTACGCGCGCGCCCAGCGCAGCGCGGGCAGGCGGCGCTGCAGCCACGACGAGAAACCGCCGCCGCCAGCCGACACGCTCAGAGGAACAGTCTCGATCTCCTCCATTCTGCACTCTCACGCGAACGACTTTACACTACCCTGATGTTCGAAATAACGCGAAATATTTCTTGAATGAGTGACCCCTTGTAACTGGTACGCCGCGAGAGCGTACGCGCGCCGAGCGAATTGTAACAGGACTACCGATACTCTGCTAATTCATTATCTCTATGGCGTCAGAAACCTGTCCGAAGTAGTCGGGTAAACATCTTATAACAAATACTGTGTGATAGTGATAAAATTGTTACACTCTGTGCTGCGGCCGTCCTACCGGCGCGAGCTCGCGACCTTTAATCCTCATGTATAAATACGTGACGACTTCTTGTGTTTGTGGGATGATAAGCTCCATTCGGATCTTTCCTATCAGTGTTGCAAGTCGACGCAGCCACTACGCGAGCAGCTCATTTACATGGATGTCGACGTTCCAAGCACATCACATAATACACTAATGGGTTGGACTATTTTGTCATTTTATTAAAATTAATAAATATTGATGACTAGCGAAATATTAATTGAGCAATATTGATAACTAGGTTTAGTTCTAATTCGTTACCTTGATCGGACGAATACTCTAAAGTTTAAAGTATTACCAAGAATATATATTTTTTGCGTTAGCCTCGGTAACGATTCGAAAATAACCACACTGACGGAAAAAAATCTAAATTTCTTAAGACTGAATTACGAAAAATATTTAACAATATACCGATCATCGCTCTACCATCCAAAGTCAAAGAAGAATCCGCACTAATATATAAATAATGTATAATACCTATTCATGCAAATTAAACGATTTCTACATCTATAATGAAAAGCATACACGCGGCATTTGTCTACAAAGTTAATTTTATTCATCAATAAATATATACATAATAATAAAATTTATATTAATCGTATCGTGTGTATCGAAACATGATATGCAAACTAATGAAATTGGACTGTATTTGCACATCTATGGAACTTAAATTACATGTATGTTACCATTGCTGTACCTTACGAATGCCATTAGATATGACTCTACCTTTAAAAATAAACCTGGGAATCCAGGTTGAAATTAAATTGCTTCAGTTTTATTATTTTATGAATTTACAATGTTTGATAATAATTAAATGAAAAAAAAAATTGTTGTAAAAATCGCACGTGAATTTAAATAACAAGAAAGTATTTAAAATAGTGATATATAAAACCGTTTATAATAGAAATAAAAAAAGTAAAAGACAGGGAGAGGTCGCGTGGACCAGAGTGACGATTTCTGTCGGTTCAGTCTACTGTAGCCGCGTAAAAGACCTTCGTTCCAATAAAACAAAAATATACAATGTCTAAGGTTACGTATAAATTAAATACATAGACATTTATCTCGTGAGAACAAGCGCTGTATTGTGGAGAGAATTTTGTAGATCTTTAATAATAATATAAGTCGTATATATTTTGTAAGCATTATGTGCATTAGATTTGTATTTAAGCATTTTAAAATTTTCTTCGAAAAATTTAAAAATTGGTATTTATAAATAAACAAAACTTTTATAAATTGCGAATATAAAAGGAAAGTCGTGAAAAATAAAAAGACAAACTATGCTTTTTAAAACCGTAAATTTATTAAATTACAACCAATAAATTATATAATATGTTGTAAAACCATATCACGTGTAAATGCACAGTCGCGATGTAACAACAACCCCCCACCCCCACTCCATTAAATTAATAACGAATACATCGTTTATTCGAAATACGAATATTTTAAACCATTTTTTATAATTTATAAGCTCAGGTACTTACTATTAGACTTCGATATAACATAAACGATAACAATTGAAATAAATGAATGAAACCAGTGTTTCGAATTACATTTACAAAACAGTGCTCTCTGTACAAAGCTACGTACGATGTGCGTGCGAGCGTAGCTTTATGCTGACTACTAGACAAACTAGAAGCGCCATTAGAATCGGAGTTCGATTACCTAAAATAAATTTATTGACAATAATTAATAATAAAATTATACAAACAAAACGAAACCGATCAATGTAGTAACGTAATCGAAACGACACAGGTCAGTCGGCATGGGAAACAAGAAAATGAATTTATATACTCGACTTATAACTTTACACACGCAAAATGCGGAACATACGACGAGCGACAAACGGATCCGTAACGCGGGCCCGCGAGCGCCGCTAGCCGCTCACGCCCGACACCTTCTTCATGATGAGGTCGATCTGCTCGTCGATGCGCGGGCTCGTCCCTCTGCGGATAAATCGAGCATACAGTTCGCGTCATGTAACTTTGCCGCTTTGAAACCAGGGGCCAGGGAAAAGGCTGCGCGTGTGTCATAGTCTTGTACGTAGAAAAATAAATAATTGTACAAGTAGTTAACCGTATCGTAACTATTCGAAGTGATGAATCGAGGTTAATTTTCAACACTTTTTTTATTATGTAGTCAACAATCTCGGTAATACATATGACGGTATGTAGTGGAGCGTTACCGGAAGGCGGCGGGGTCGGGCCCCACGAGCGCCACGAGCTGCGGCACGTCGTGCGAGTGCGCGGCGAGGCGGGCGAGCGCCGCCAGCGCGCGCCACAGCGCCTCCTCGGGCGGCGCCCACGCGGCCAGCTGCAGCGCCGCCATGCACAGCTCCACGCACACCTCGTCGAACACCTGCGACGAAAACCGGACCCGCACACTATTACCGACGCGACTTTCCCGGGTGACATCAGATCGTATCCCAATCACGTTAATCAATTTATACATTTCAATCGGACTACAGCCGCGATCGTACCCCTTTTATATTCTTCGGCGTATCGCCGCCGACGATTCAGTCGGCTCGCAGTCACGACGATGAGTCTCTTGAAACATCGGGCAGAGCAAAAAAAAGTATGGTCGCGGTTCAAACCCATACAAATATATATACATATACTTTAGAGTAAAAATATCACGTAATAAATTACACTGAGAAATATTACCGATCGATCGAATTATAACTACGGATTAATTTGAAGCACCGAGGTGTAGCGGTGCCTTCTACGCAACTCTTCACCGAGCCCTCCTTTCCATCACATTTATTTTTAACTAGCAAATCGTCACAGCTTTGCACAGGTAGAATAAGGTTCAATATATAAGGTTTATATTGTAATATATGTAACCATATAGGTTTACTGGCATCTTTATATTTCAAACAATTTACACAAAACGTATTGAATCAGGTATAACTTCAGTCAACCGTCGTTGTGAATCACTGCGTATATTGTTGAAACCTGTATAAAAATCCGCTCGGTTCCAACGTAAAGGAGCGACTTTGCTTTATAAGATGTAGTGAAGCTAATTTTAGCGCATACGTTGCCATCGTATACACAAGGTTCTAAACGAGTTTTTTGGATCGACGACCTCTTTAAGAAATAACTGGACTAATTAAATATTACAAACGCTTTCTGTTTCCGATCTTATCGTGTATATTAAGAGACAATTTTTTTAAAGTGATCACAATAAAGCAACCGAAATGTACTTATATTCATATTTTCAAAGATTTATAAAAACGCTAACTTGTTAAGAATATACTTAACTAATTATCAACCCCGACTTCGTTCGCGTTATAGTGGTTGATGGTCAGATGTTGGCACCAAAAGCCTATGTGTGTCCTTTCTTGGAGTTCAAGCTTGCTTGTTTGCTTGCTTGCTTGCTTGGAGTTCATACTAAATATCATTAAATTCAGTTCAGTAGTTACTTTTGCATTTATAATAATTAATTAACAATAGATAATAATGAATTAACTTAATCGTATCAAATCGTTTGGGGTGGAGTTTCGTAAAATCCGTATATTCTTAGCGCATATCTACACCCTTTAAGGAACCTACCTTTTTTATGATATCGGTAGGCGGACGAGCAAATGGGCCACCTGATGGTAAGTGGTCACCACCGCCCATAGACAATGGCGTTGTAAAAAATATTAACCATTCCTTACGTCACCAATACGCCAACAACCTTGGGAACCAAGATGTTACGTCCCTTGTGCCTGTAGTTGCACTGGCTCACTCACCCTTCAAACCGGAACACGACAATACTGAGTACTGTTGTTTGGCGGTAGAATATCTGATGAGTGGGTGGTACCTGCCCAGACGGGCTTGCACAAAGCCCTACCACCAGGTTTCAAGTTTGTAGGTGTTATAGTTTCTGAGATTTCGTGATTAATCAGTGAGTGGTATTTCGCTTTTATACATATAGATTAGTTCAACATATAAGATTTTAAATTAACATGGTTATTTTACGAGACTCTCTCTCTTACGAATGTCTTGTTCTCGTGAACAAGACATTCGTAGATAATGTCGAAATATCGAGCTCCACCAAATAAAAATAAAAAACATGGTAAATATCCCGTTTTAAATACTGTTAGTTCAACATAGTTCAACGACTGCTATGATTTTATCAAAGCATTGACATTATAATTATTCGTTGATATAAATTTTGAATCCAATAATAATACAAAGCCACGAACTGCACTGTGTCCTATGGTGACGTTGATAGACGATGGGTCTCAGTTTCAAATATACCAGAAGAAAAAAAGATGAATATATTACATTGAATAGTATAAACAATACCGAAAACAATAATAATTTTATATTCCTTTTAAAATCAAATCGTCCATTTTTCGTACGGTGAGGTTCTAAAACAAATGGGCAACCTTCCGTCAAATCGGCCATTTGCTAGTATGGTTAAACTTTAAATCCATTGTAAATTGAGCTCGTTCAAGTTAATTAAATATCTCCAATATATATCATCGACCATTCTACAAATCTCGGTCTACAATATTGACAGCAAGATAGGACGGATGTAACAATAATTCATATTTGCACACGAATGTAATGAAGCGATAAAACTAATTCAATTAAATGGCGCCTTGAAGCACGAGAGTTACTTTGTGTTCTGATAACAAATCAAGGTCACGGAAAACCCCTGCAGTTATTGTGTTTATTGTAGCCTAGTGCTGTTAGCCATGACTTTGTAGTTTTAAGGATATCGAACACATTTGTTTACAGTACAATATGTTTTGATTACGAAATTATTATTAGTTTGGTAGTAGGGCTCTGTGCAAAGGAGTCTAGGTTAGTAGTAGGGTAGCCAAATATCACATATTCTACCGCCAAACAGTAATACTTATTATCGTTGTGTTCCAGTTTAAATGAGCCAGCGTAACTAGAGACACAAAGGACGTAACCCAAACTAGGTGGCGCATTGGCGATGTAAGGGATGGTTAATATTTCTTACGGCCCCTATGTCTATGGGCGGTGGTACTAATTTCCTTTAAGTGGCCCTCTTACCATGGTACCATGCAGACGGACCTACATACATTTAAAAAACAAAATATTTGACTTGAATTACTCTCTGCTATTGTATTTTTAAGTCTCTATGGATCGTTTGAACGCAATGAAACCGTAAAACTTTTCGAACCTTGGGAACTGAGCTGTTATGGCCCTTGTGCCCGTAGTTACACAAGGCAATCTACGACGCAGTCGTAAACTGCGCGTCAGAGCCTAGTAAATATTTACGGCGTATAACTAGCTGATGAGATTAATTCAAAAGGTATCGCGTTATAATACTATTATTATTTTTTCCTCAAAGCGATATCATATAACGGCATATCCTTCGGCTTTCAAGAAGAATCTTGTGTGTAGGACGAGATGACATACAATCAAGAGCAATTACTATATACTCCTTTACTACCAGATGGATCAATCAAATCAATGCAGAAATCAGGAAAACGCTCTGTTAATTTTAAGCTGACATCGAGAGTAAATGTAATTTGGCTATCTTCCAATAACAAAACTTTTAGGCCCTCGGGCATTGGAATTTAGCTAACAACGAGGCAGAGGTCCCGGTAGTCGTGGCCGTTAAGGTTGGGTGATAGGTGTTGGTGGTGAGTTGAGGGTGGTGGGTGGTGTAGGTACCTTGGAGCGCGCTCGTTTAGGCAGCTGAACGCGCAGCGCAGCCCCGAGCCCGAGTCGCTGCAACAACACATTTCTGCAGCGCGACCGAGTCGCATCTCAAAACTGATTGAAATCAAACTGAAGAAGACTTTTTGTATGTATAGATTTTAGAGGACTTGAACTTGTTAAAATTAAAAAGTAATTATACCAAAAAGATTTAGAGGATTTAAACAAATATATTTACAAATAAATGACAAAGTACTTACTTTACATTAATGAGTAGAAAAACTAATTAGCAAAGAACGAAGTTTTGAAGAAAGTAAAACATTATCATACAACCATGCCAAAATAAAAGAAAAGCTATATAGCTCGAATGACTGGCCGACTTAATTCGGGACATCCTAATAGAATTCAAATGTAGCAAGCGAGAACAACCTCATGAAGGACACATACTAAACACAGCAGTAATTGTTTGCAGCCATTCTTGTTAGTTCTTTTTTTTAAATATTTTTATTATAAATTTTATTAATGTTTCTACAAAATATCATCAGCGTGAAAGAGATCACTGCAACGTTAACCATTGTTGCACGCTTGTATATATGTTACAATGTATCGTGTTTGTGTGCCACAAATATTGTAAGTAATAAGTGGCGTTCAAATGTCAACAATTTTTTTAATAAAATTTTTGTTGAAACGATAACTCTTCAAAAGAATTAAAAGCATCTTGATTATAATAAATACAATTTTAGTTTAAGTTTAGGTTAGTGATTAAATATTATTTTCAAACAATAATTTTATTATTCACATAGAAGCGTAGGTAACGAGATGTTAAAATGATTGATAATATTCATTTTAAATTATTTGAAACATTTAAATAGTGCAAAATATCATATGTAAAGTTGCGGGTTTCACTAAAGATGCAAGAATTATTATTTCCTACTTAAATAAAAATTGCATACTCTTGGTTAGGGGAGGACAGGGCACCTAACAACTGCCGACACTCCCTCCACACCACCCAACGATCCCAACTAAGTCGAAAACTAGTATTCATGTAATCTACAATTTCATTACTATATGGCATTTTCAAATCATTAAAATGGAACTTAAATTTTTCACACGACCTTTAGATCTTAAAGCTGCAATATACCCTTCGACTTTTTGAAAACGATCGCTCGGTTTTTAAAGTCTTAAATTTGCTAAGAACTTTTGAACGAGTTAATATTGGAGCTATTTATTAAATGTAATAATGTTGTTGAACTAGCTTAATACGTTACGTCAAATATATCGATTACGAAGACGGTTTAAGGGTTTCTTCTGTCAATTGACATCCACAAAAATGTTATGAGTATGATTTGATTGAACCCAGATTCGTTTAAAGTCTACGTGTTTTTACATTTTGTTTGGTTAGCTAACATAACTAACCAATATAATAATATTATTTTAAGCCTAAGTATTCAAAATATATTTAAAAAATTATATCGTTTAAATATTTTACATTTTTTGCTTCCTTGTTTGTATAAAAAGGCGACCTGTCTTAAAAAAAATATGTCACGATAGAATTAAACTATCAAATGTGCAAATTAGCTCAAATGTTTATCGTGTCAAAGAAATCGTGTGATTCAGGAAGACGACAGCGTGTTCGTGAAACGTCAAATATGAGATAGTGCTGCATGGTAATCTCGTATGTTAAATTGCGATATCCGACAGTGCGAATTTTCGCGTTTAAGGCCTGAGATTATTTTTTATAAAATAATCAAAACCCGTTTATATCCCGATTGTTGAACGATTCCTCCGAGGAGACCATTTGGAGCCTAATACACTACGTATTAGGAAGTAGTAGAAGGCACCGTCATCGTCGTATAATTAATAATATCAATTGAAGTTCTCCTCCGTTGCACATAAAAGTAAAATCATGATACACGGAGAGTGCGAGCGTGAGTGAAAGTGAAAGAGCGGAGAGAGCGATACTGACCACAGTCTTTACCTCCTTGGTGGCCACGTTGTAGAGCAGCGCCGTGCCCGCGTCGCGCAGCGCCGGCGCCTCGCTCAGCACGCAGTGCACGCACACCTGCACACACACACACGGTCAGCTCCCCGCGCACACCCGCCCGCCGCACCTCGGTGGTGACGGCCGTGCTCACCTTAGTGGTGACGCGGATGTTCGACAGCGTGTGACCGTCGCTCTCCCACTCGCTGATGTACAGCAGCCACTCCGACGAGGACGTGTTCTCGAACAGGTTGCACATCTGTTTGCAAATGATCAAACATTAGCGGCAATTGTGGCTCGTCGCTCCATTATTATAGATATTTATGATACGATTATTTTAGGGCATAGTTAAATAACCAATTGAGAGAGAGGTGAAATTTGAAAAGTCATCACGTGAAATAATTCTAGTTGTAGAACTTACATACATTCTTCGGCAGTCTACCTTAGATACCTACATAGATTTAATCTACATGAACGCATGTTGGCTTTGTTAAATCGGTTGAAGTAAGTTATAGTTCAGAAATTCTTCGCTAGCACATTCTTGTCAACTGCAATTATCGTAAAACTTTGACAAACTCCAATCCCATTCTCATAATATGCGAATATGAATATATAGTCGAAACGCTATAACTCACGAAGACAGCGAGCGCAAGCTGCTCCGTCGGCGGCAGCTTGTCCACGGTGTGCGCGAAGGCGAGCAGCGCGTGCTGGCGCCGGTCCTGGTGCAGCAGCAGCGACACGTCGTCCCGCAGCGCCGCCGCCGCCAGGCAGCGCAGCGCACACACGCGCGCCTCGCTCGACACGCCGCCGTCCCGCAGCACGCGACCTGCGACACACCGGCGATGCACTGCCGCCCTCCACTCGCCCCGCCCGCCCTCGACCCCGCGCACTCACCGATGAAGGTGAGGAACTCGTCGCCGAGCACCCAGCTGCCCTCGCCCTGCACCAGGTACTGTTGCAGCTCGTCGAGGCTCTGTTTCTCGTCGGCCGACAACTCGACGCCCTCCAGCGCTTTGGTGAACGCTTCGAACTCCTGTGCGCCCTGTGATATTTTGTGCAGGGAATATTAATAACGAGTGGGAACATATTCTAAATAACTTGATTACGATATGGACATATAGCGATATCCGCTCATCTATAAAATCTAAACGTATATTAGTCTCAAAACAATAATTTAAATGTAAGCAATAATTATATCATATTTGGCTTTCAACGAAGTTAGCATCATTTCCGCCTACAGCTGGCGAGACATCAAGTCCAAAACATCTTATTACTCATACTCAAAGATGTGCTCACGTGGACTCTTCTGGAAAAAGTCCCAATCCAGCGATACATAGCTTCAACGCTCACGCGCTTTTTATGAAGCCATTAAATTATCTTACTCACGAGTACCGGTACACTGTACAACAAACTTGAATCATCATTTTGTAAATACCATAGGGAAGAGGTTAATGTAAGAAGACAATTGGCATAATTTAATTTAAATCTTTAACAGACATATAATATTATATATTATTAAAATTTGAATCCTTATTTATCTTAGTGCTCTACGAGTATGAGTTGTTTTTTTTTAAATATTTATTTAAGGTAACTCGAAAAAGCAGACGAGCAAATTGGTAACATAAAGGTAAATTTGTCCCTAAACATCAGAAGGATAAAATGCACTTTTTACATACACCACCCAGCACGGGATCAAAGGTGTTAAGTCCCTTGAGTCTATAATTACACTAGGTTACTCACGCTTCAATCCGGAACATAACAAAACAACACGTTAGTGTTTGACTGTAGAACAAAGTCACAATGGGTGATACCCAACTAGACAAGGCTACATAAAGTCCTAAACACCGATAAAAAAATTAGTGTTGTTTTATAATATATCAGTTTAGCGTTCCCTAGGCGCTCGCTATACAAGAATAAGTTTAAATTAAAACAATCGGCCTGGAATTTAAGTTTGGTCGGTTAAGGTCGGTACTCACGTCGATGTCCCTAAACACGATAGGCGGGTCGCGCTCGCGGCGTCGCTGCTCCTCCAGGCGACGCTCGTCGGCCTCCGCCTCGAGGTCACGCGAGCTGGGTCCGGCGCGAGCTATGCCTGCCTCCAGCGCCTCCACCGCCTCCACTGCCTCCGCCATGTCTACGGATGACACACTGTTTACTGCACTTAGGTGGATATAAAAACACCGCCAGACATTTTCGGAGATATTTTTTGTCAGTGTCATTGCACCTCTGTGAGTATTGTATCTAAATAATATGTTGTCTGCGCAGCTACATCACGTACCACTAGCAATATCAATGATAATAAATTAATTGAATAAGATGAGATTATAAATTTAATACCATATTATGCTGTCATGAGCATAAAACAGATGTACAGATACTCATGTATAAAGCACCATCCACAACCACAGTACGCGCTGAACACGCTACGTTCTGACAGATATTAATCGAAGGAGTAATGTCCATTCGAATGACATTAACCTAGAATTTGTGTTAATTATTGTCATTTAAAACTTTATATATTTCTATTCAGACACCATTTTCTAACTATATAAAGAAAATAAAACTAAGAAACTAATTATAGAGTATAAAAATTAACTATGTTATCTTTCTATGTATGTTAACTTTTAATTTAAACAACAAAAAATACTTGTGCCCTATCCTTCACTATCTTACGAGTAGCTATCTAAGTGAGAATATTTAGGTGTTGCAATGTAATGCATTTTGCAAAAAATCTTAAAGAGCACCTATATTTTTTATCCAAATGAGCTGTGATATTGATCTAACCGAGTCTAAGAAGTTTATATATAACGAGTTATGCAAAATTACTCATTTGTAAATGGAAGCAGTGTACCGAGCCGATAAAAAAAAATCGTTAAGTGCATCCATCAATCGTGGAAGAACATACCGACCACTTTTCCGAATTGTGTTTTTTCTTTTGCCCTACTGGATTTGGTAATGAGTTATGTAAAATAAAGCGGGTTAAGGGTGCATCTTCTTGGAATGTGTTAATGCACCTCCACCTAAATCAAATTATTTTTTATATGTAATAGGTAGGCGGACGTGCAAATGGGTAATCTGATGAAAAGTGGTCCCTAATACCCAAGCGGTGGCGCTGTAAGAAATATTAACCATTCCATACATCACACAAATACGCCTTCAACCTTGGGACCTAAGATGTGAGGTCCCTTATGCCTGTAACACTGACGCACTCTACTTTCATACCAGAACACACCAATACTAAGTACTTCAGTTTGGCGGCAGAACATCTAATGGTTTCCACAAAGCCAAACTATTAAGTAATATTTTACCATTTCAAAACATTTATTCAATGTGTATTATACTTATTAGAGGGTCAAAATTAAAATCCAATCAAGGTGAATCTGAGATGAAAAAAATTAAAAAAACCTCAGTGGTTTTTTTTGTTGGAAAATTTTGCAATTGTTTAAAATTTTCAATATAATAAATAAATAGCTATGAGGCGATGTTCCCTTCTAAAGAACGGCCGGTTCGGTGCGGTCCAAAAAAAAATTCCATCGATCCCAAATAAATAGGATATGAATTAGCGAATGTTTAAGATGAAGCTAATAAAATATTTACATTCCATAAATTGGCCACAGATATTATCTAAACTAAATCGATAGGCTCTAAAATATTTACCTGTCCTGTTATGTTCGTAAACAAAATTTTAATATGAACAATTATTTGTTTTAAATATTTATAAAAGTCCAAATATTTTAATGAACGATAAAATTATTACAAAAAAAACAAAAGCATAATATCAGACCCGGACCTAGAACAGAATTTTGCTTAAATTAATTTTCGAAATCATGCTCTTATCCATATAAAAAAAATCTCTATATCTCTTTTCCTCCGATAATGTTTATTTTATTATATAAAAAAAGCCCGAATACCATGCAACCAATATGTAAAATAACTAATCATGACAATAGAAGATTTTCTAAATTAGGTATAGCCCTTAGCATCACATATAAGGTTTATGTAAAATTTGTCAGTTATTGTTAGAGATTCTTTCTGATACCAAATTACTAAAGAGTTTAGTTCAAGGTCTATAAAACAGATTGCACTCCACTCGTCAACGGATATTACACAGATTTAGTTCACGCGCACGCTCAAAACACAATTATTGCTCGCCGGCACCGGCCGCTTTTACGGAGAGATATTTTAAGCGAAGCACATTTCGAAATGAATTTTTGTTTAAGCATTGTTTTCATGATTGTTTTAATTTTTGTTTTAGGTTAAAACCTTCGTATACATTTATGAGTTAATAGAAGAAAATTAAAGGTGTAGGAAAAATGAGGCATGAGGTTGACATATATACATACCGAACGAAACAAAAGGTTAACTATAACACTTGATCTATTTCCAGGCGATCAGAAATAGAACGCGAAACAGTAGACACAACTGGAGCCGCGACACGTAGTCACAGTATACCGGTGATTCCCGGCTTTTCTTCCAAAGCGCACGTGGCGTGTTCTCTATAAATACTGCTCGATCCTGCGCGCGAGTAGAGGAGCGCGTCGTTGGGTCCGGCCTGCACTACTGATCGCGGCCGGCGCTGGCGCCGCGCCAGGCCAGAACCGCCCGCCCCCCACGAGTCCCTCGACACCATATTTATAATACGTATTCATTCGTATACGACGCTCCATAAGCACGTTTGAATCAAAAGAAAACGAATCCGGGAGAGGAAATTTACGTTAACTTCATCATAGATCCGGGGAAATTGCAAGGGTGGCGCGGCGGCGCGTGAGTGATTTTGCCCGACCTATTTGAGGATCGTTCAACCGAAGTGGAAATAAATAGACGAGGTCGATCACACTGTCTAGTGTTACGAGAGCTCTAGGGGCTATTCACATTACCAAGATCGCATGATGTATGTAGTACGCGTATATATACGACCGTCCGAGCCAGCTAACACCTGCCTATCATGCAGCTTTACTTCTTTTCCTAACAAAGATTTATTCATTGACATATCGTTGCTATTGACGATAACGAACATCTAGTCAACATTAAATTTTAAGACGAGTATTTAGAACGGCAATTTTTTATCATTTAAAAATAATAAAGAATTTCGTGTAAACTTCGAAAACGTACAACCCTTCAAAGTGTGGATCGTATACATAGTATTAACGTGACGTAATTGAAGCCCAATAAAGTATATCCTTGCTCGGATTGTTCATTGCCATTAAATAAATTCATTACATTTACTTACTTTACATTATACGTTACAACTACTAAACTCAATAACTAACATTGTATGTACTTTATCATTGATGTAGTTAAAGTCAAATTTGGTGACCATAAGAATATAATATTAAGTCATTGATTTCACTTCTACCTACTATTAACTGGCTATTATATGGTAACACATGGAGTCCGAGTCCACTTCATGGAACCTACACTATGCCACATATACACCATAATAAAAATGCAATGGTGATTGGTTGATTCTGCTCCGGCCTACATACATTTTTTAAATGAAATATGTGGGCCGAAGAAAATGTTGGTAAGTGGTCACTACCGCCCAGACATTGGGGATATTAATATCGCCAATGTGTTCCTTGTGCCTGTAGTTATACCGTCTTACTTCGTACCGGAACACAACAATACTAGCTATGCTGTTTGGCGGAAGAATATCTTATCAGTTGGTGGTACCTACCCAGCCAGTTTGCATAAAACCTGTCCATTAATATTAGTAATTGTTACATTAACTGGTTATCTAGTTGACGTTTATATTTCCGAGCGCATGCGTTGTAATTAAAGCTACTTAACCTTGCCACTGACTCATACATTGTGCACATTGAAGTTCTATATCTTTAAAATTCCAATAGACGATTGTCTTAAACTCGCTGATGAGATATAACTCCAGTCTGATTTTTGAATTTCAATGTAGTCGTGTAGATGATGTGATTACCACGGACCGAGACATCATATCTTATGGGCAATACGATATTCTAGCCCATGGGAAATGAACTCAGTTATCACCCTTACAGTTATGGCTGTGAGCCAGAAACTTTTCGATACTATAATTCATTAATTCGATTCAGAAGTAATGGCAACATCAAACATGTTCTCTTTCGAAGTAGATTAATTACTGCATTGATTGTATTTGAATTGAATATATTACTATTTAATGTTCCGGTATTTATCGAAGAATTCTCGACATGATGATAGATGGATCATGGAACGGATGTGTGGAATGCTTGGCGACGTGATTAACAGTGAGTCTACCTGAGACATATCATGCATTCCTAACTGCGGTATAAATCTATCTCACTGTCATGACTTCTACGTCTAACGTTCCAATTGTCACATTTATTGTAAATCTAAACAATTTTTGTCACTAATACAATTTAGATATAAAACTAACAGTGTTTCTTATAACATATATTGTTATATTCAACATGCACAAGATGACCAACGTATGGTAGTTCATAACTGATAAAGGAAAATACCGTTAGCAAAACTACATTGTCTAACTCCTCGACTCAAGAGGAAAGAAGTAAGTACCAGCCTGCTTAAACATTCTATATTTACAGGCTACCATACAGAAAGTGTACACGCTTTGTGTTTTTATAACATAAAATAAAAAAATGAATATGTCACAGATGTCACCAGATCTATGTAACTAGAATGGGTCGATATTAATCGAAAAAATTGAAGTTCTTCATAAAATATCATCCCCAATGCAAATCCTTTAGATGATGTATTTTTAACACGTTGTAATAATTGTTTCGAAAATTGAAAAAACGTGAACATTTCTATAGAATACAAATTTTTAAACCGATCTTCACCCTCTTGGAAAATGAATTTAACAAATGCATTTTAGTTATCTTTTACTCATTAACAGAAGAAGAATAAAAGTTTGAATAGAAATAACAAATTTATATTCAAACTTTTATTCTCTATTTAAACACCTTAGGAGATTTTTTTGAAAAATCTTTCTATCAAGGAACCTACGCTACATAAGGAATTTATGTGCAAAATTTGATCTACAGCCGTTATGTTAATATCAAATATTAACTTACTTTAAAACCTTACTAAGTTAAAAGGACGGTAGTACAAGTTTTCTAATAACAGACATTTTGAATGTGTGGGAATCATATATATTACGGATCGGCATACGTTTTGTTACCTAGTTAAATTAATTTGGAAATAATTATCTGTCACAGCTTATGTGCCAGGAATCTCCACGCAAATGCCAACAACGACTTTAATAAATGTTTCTCAAACGAATTAACAATAAAAATGTATAACATAAGATAGAAGAAAACTTAAAATTGACGACCGATCTTGCGCCACCTTACGCACACGAATGGTACGGTTTCACGTACATTTTTTTGTTTTGCTAACTCTGCGCGATAGCTTCGGTGCGATGCGTCTCTACATTTAAAGATCCTTTGCCGAATAGATGTGGACGGTTAGAGTTGTCAAATTTATACTGTAACTTAAGCAATTAAAGTACACACTTATACCAACGATAGTGAATTAATGTTTTACTTGGTGGCAGGGCTTTGTGCAACCTCATCTGGGTGGTTACCACCCACTCTTCAGATATTCTACCGCCAAAGTGCAATACTCAGTATTGTTGTGTTTCGGTTTGAGTGAGCCAATGTAACTTGTCACAAGGGATATAACATCTTAAAAGTTGGTGTAATTGAAGGAATGTTGAAAATTATTTCCTACAGCGTCAATGTCTATGGGCGGTGGTCACCACCTACTGCCTACCTAATACATTAAAAAAAAAACAATTCTTTGCTGTGACAAAACAAGTTTGCGAATATAAACTAGTTATTGTCTTCGTTACTTATGTACGTGTAGACTTTTAATTTGTTTTTGTTTTAGCAATTATCATTTGTTTTTAAACGTAATGGTTATTGTTAAAATTACTCATAAGAATGGCAAAGTAATGCATAAAAAACTAAGATTAAAAATACTTTGAACAGAAGAAAAAGTTGCAGCATCACCATTTCTAAGAATGAATTAAACCATAATTTACCTATTTTATTTACTTAAATAAACTAAATTTAACAACGCCAAATAAGGACAAACGACTTTACTTTTTAAAACTAAGGCGAGATATATTTTTTTACATTGTCTCCTACTACAGAACAAAACAACGACGACATTCATCTTACATAAAACGTTGCATGGCAAACGAAACCGAAACACATTACTAGTTTTACTAAATTATTTTAAAAAATTGCTGTCTCTACTAACATAAGGTACTATCCGCCATTTATAAGTCTTTAATTTATGGGCAGATTATACAGACTACTCACTCTCATCTTCCTCTTCCAAGAGGTCCCCTCCGTTCTGCTCGCGTTGCTTCTTGCGTTTCTTCTCTTTGCGTCTCTCCTTCCGCGCAAGTTTCTCCGCTAATGTATTTCGCCGCGCCTCTAATTCTTGGGACACCACTCTTTACAAACGAAATTAGTTTATTCATATTAATATGTCTATTTATTTAGATGAAATTAATTTCTAGAGTAACCACTGTCTACTTGCCGACTCTTTGCTCTAGAACTCACATTCAATGTCCGACTCGCAAATCGCTCGCTTAACCGATCCTTTTCACTTCGTAACCGATTCATTTAATATATGAAATAAATAAATATGGATTTAATATATTATTTATTAACGTAACCTATGAATTACTTCAAACTAAAAAATGATAAAACTGTTTACACGTTTTCGTATTAGCAAAATTATAACCAGAAAGAAATAAAAAATAACTACTGTACAAATCCTAACCACGCCGAATGGTGGCTACAATTCTAGCAGCATTTCCGCGTTGAAATGCAATTCCGATTACCTGGACAAACATCAATCAAGTCCTCTGTCATCGGTACTCAAAATAACAAACGCATAAACTTTTCTTTTACTATATATAATAATGATATAATTTTCGTTGTTTCTAAAAGACAAACTACGCTATGCCAATCTACAAAAAAAGAGCACGCGATCAGTTTCACAACATTTATTGTGTCGGTCAGCGGGCGAGCGGCCGCCGTCAGAACGGCTTGTGCGGCGCGCGCAGCCACGCGCTCAGCCACGCGCACACGCCGCGCCGCGCGCCGCCCGCGCGCCCTCTGCGCGTTCCAATTACGGACGCATTACTGTGCTGAGTATCGACATTTAGACGTTCTACACCACTGCTGTCACGACTCGTCGAGTTCGACAAAAAAATCTGTATAATATGACCAGTCGCAAACGGGGGTGCAAATGTCGTCGTTCGCAGAGCAGAGTTCATTAGTTCCGTAAATCAATATCAACTGTACATTATAAGACTCAAAATTGTCATGACGTATCAGGAGGATCGACGTATCCTAGATGGGACATATCAGTCTTACGGTGAGACTTGCAATTAAGTTAAAACGAATTATTTGTATTATTACTATAAATTCAACCTGGATCGATATTAAAGTAACGTCTTTTTATACATTTTTATCGTTAACTAACTAAATAACCTATTTGTAATATTTGAATAATTTATAGTCATACACGTCTAAGGTAAATAAAAATGTAAATAGTGTGTGGAGCACTAACCGTGCTTCCTCGATTTGGTTATTGAGCGTGAGGTAGTCGGGGCTGTCCCGTCGGCTGTGTCGTACGCCGTTCGCGTACACCTTGGTATGGACAGAAAGACGAACGTAAATTATCACAATCTGTGTATTGTATCGCAAAATAGAATACAACCACCAAAACTCAACATGTGTGTGTTAAAATAGCTGACGAAGGATTTTTTGTTATAAGCGTCCCCTTCACCACCATTTTTAAAGCGGGTTAACGTTGTGCAAACATTTTAAAACAAAAAGCAATCGGACAAAGACAAAAAGAGCGGCACCTGGTCGCCGTCGGGCACGAGCGCGGCGAGCGCGGAGCCGAGCGCGGTGCGCAGCGGCGCGGGCAGGTCGCGCTGCGGCTGCGCCACGATGTGCTCGGGCACGCGCGCGCCGCACGCGAACTGGCTCACCTCGTCGCTGAAGTGGTTGCAGTTGTGCTCCAGCAGCCGGTACGCGCCCGCGCTGTCCTTGTGTATACTTGTACGTTACTATTACGGTTCATGTCGCCACGATATGTACGATGTACGTAGCGAGAGATCACACTTATCGACACAAAAAAAGCAGTAATTGAAATACCATACAAGTTAAAATTCTAGCAGATATATTAGACTATTTTTGGAACGAAGTTCTTTTACGCGGCTCACAGTAGTGTATACAAATCAAACGCCACTACTACAAAATAACACCCCCCCACACACACGCACACACACACAAACACAATTACCTCTCTTTCTCTTTTTAAATTTTTAATTTAATTTTTTTTTTTAATTCATAAAGAATTTTTTGTAACAATTCCATTTCTTGTCATTTAATTATTCTTTAACGTTATTAATTTATTTAATAATGTCTGTTATGTAAAACATACATAAAATGTAACGAAATGGACTTTGTTTCAAAAGGGGACACCACTTTTTAGAACAAAGTACCTCGACACCTCTTTTTTAAATAAAAATATAACTGATAGAATAAGGGCTCTCGTTTCTGGTGGCAATATTTGACGCCACTATCGTCTAACATTGTCGTTGAAAAAAATAATCGTTAGTGGACAGGACCAATGTTTTAGATAATTACAAGATACGTAAAATATTAATTATGAAACCTTTTTGTTTCGGAAAAGGAAGTAATTCGTTTTCGATAAAAAAACAAAAGAATCTCGCCTAAAACAGTGGTACCTGACCTAACCTCAAATCTTTACAACAATCGTGAATAGTGAAAAGACGGATAAATTTCCCATTTTCGGAGATCTCACTCTGCACTAGCGCCACTCGTGGCGAACACAAGCGCGATATCCTTCATTACGTATGTATTACGTTATTTCAACCTTTTATAATATACAATATAAATAATTTTAGCAATTAATACTTGAGATTGGTTAATATTTCTTTCAATATGTTTTTGTATGTTTGACTCGTAAGTAAATCGAAACTAAATTTTATCAATGATCATTGCGCTACCATCTAAACTAAAATGTTATGTCCCTTATGCTTGCCTACTCACTGATAAAACTGTTACACACAGCTGTTTGAAGCCAAGTGAGAGAGCCATCTTCCCTTCAAACTAAAACACAGCAATACAAAGTATTGATGCCGGTACAATAACTGACAACAGGTCACCCTTGCCTAATAAATGCATAAAATTAATGTGTAGTTAATTTTGCTGCATATTAACTTTAATCCAGCTGTGTAAATCAATATAAACTAAATTAACCTTATTTTTGTAATTTTGATTACAGAATTGAGTATATTACATTTTACATTACATTAGCAGCCTGTAAATTTCCCACTGCTGGGCTAAGGCCTCCTCTTCCTTTGAGGAGAAGGTTTGGAGCATATTCCACCACGCTGCTCCAATGCGGGTTGGTGGAATACACATGTGGCAGAATTTCGTTGAAATTAGACACATGCAGATTTCCTCATGATGTTTTTCTTCACCGCCGAGCACGAGATGAATTATAAAAACAAATTAAGCACATGAAAATTCAGTGATGCCTGCCTGGGTTTGAACCCGAAATCATCGGTTAAGATACACGCGTTCTAACAACTGGGCCATCTCGGCTCTTTTTGAGTATATATCTTGTTTTTATTTCATAAGATTTCGTTGATCATATTTCCAAGAAATCTAATGAAATAGGCATTAGTGTTTTATTTGAGTTATTATATATATATAATTCATTCCATAATTGTCATTTAAAAGTAAAATATCGATAACCAATTCCATTCGACTCAATGTTGTCAAGAATCGTAAAGATTTGGTTCCTATTAATGTCATACAGTGTATATGTAAGTACAAAAGCAAAACTTTGTATTCCTGAGTATCACATGAAAGTTGAATGAACCAATATAACAGACACAGTGGATAATATCTTAGTTCTCCAAAGTTGGCGTCATTTGGACTGTAAGGAATGTTTAATATTTTTTACAGTGCCAATTGTGTAAGGTGACTTACTATTTGATGGTCTATTTGGCTTTTACACTGTAAGAAAAATATACTAACGTGTAGGTTGTGGTGGCAAGCCCCTGTATGTACTCGTTGAAGACAGGGAAGGGCACGAACGTGGTCCCGAGACGCATCACCTGGTGCGGCGCGCCCAGCTGCGTGCTGCCCTGCAGTGAGGAGACATCGGAAATTTAAATTAACCGCACTTTTAGATCTTTAAATACAATACTGATTTTCTGTTTCGATAAACATTATTTTAAATTCAATGATTTCATCCTCTCCCATCGTGGATAATATTTAAAAAATGTCGTTTTAAAGTTCATTGGAATAGTTTCGTTTATAAAAATACGAATCTCGCCCACGGCCGGTTTTCTATGACATTTACAAGAAATTGAACATGAAGTCACCTTTACTATTTTAGTGCATTCTTGTTGAAAACGATCGTTCATGCGGCCACTAACTGTGAGCGAGCAAGAAACTATAGTCTAATGAAGTTTACACGAGTCGGAAAGGGACGGAGTATTTACACGAAGACAGAGGTTATTCCGGGTGAAGAATAAAGATCATATGTCTTAGAAAGGAACCCGAAAGTTTCACGTCGTTTGCCATTATCAAAATATAGATACAAGATACTTAGTTATTTCGGAGTGAGGTCCAAACAGACTTTCATATGTCGTTTTGTATATTTGATAGCACTATAAATCATGTTTACGATTTTATTACGATTGTTAAATACAAAATTCTCATCTCGGCTATAACTATAATATATTCATCGTTCATAAATCGTATTAACGAACCCACAGTTATTAATAAAATTGTAATGAAACCCACAAACCATTTAATCATCAAAGAATTTAATAACATTTAATTAGATTTTATTTCAAGAACTTGTCTTAAATCCATTATTTAATTGTTATGGAATGCGGTGTTTACAGCAATTATTACCTCATTGTCAGTTTGGCGAGACGCCCAATCTCGAATAGAATGTTTACGATTAGCGGATATAAAGATTTACCAATGTAATGTGAACTACATTACAACGCTGATCTTTCGAAGAACGGCTCATTCACTAGTGGCCGATTTGCAGAGGCGGTGTCCACGAGTCAGATATACAAAAATAGCTTAAGCGCGTGAAACTTGCGACGTTTGATGTGATTTTTTAATTATACGACTAATTTTAAACATAAATACATAATATGATGTCTGTATTCATAAAATCTATTTCTTTTAAAAAATACATCAATAAAATAGCATATTATTCAATACGTAAGGGTGAAGCTAATACTTGTTGACTTCCAGGCGGGATATATTATATACATATATAATAATATTTAACTAACATAACTTTATATTTTAAATGTTGGCATAGAGTAACTACTGAGTTTTTTGCCGTTTCTTCTCGGTACAATCTACATTCTGAACCGGTGGCTTCAATTAATATGGTTTTGAAAATGACGATTCAAAAGTGCTCGGAAAAGCCTACTTGAATAAAATATATTTTAATTTTGTAGTACTATACTTTTAAGATATAACTACATATCTGTCTTTAGAAGAAATCTGTATATAGAAATGAATATTGAAACCGCAATGTTTGTTTCAAAGTTCACGTTTAGCAATGCAGTATTGCTAAGCATTTGTGCATTTGTCCGTTTAAAAATAGAGTAGACGCGTATTTGTGCATCGGCTCCGGCCGCCTACTGCTGCTTACGGAAAAACTGCCTGACTGGCACATTAACCTCTGCTGGCGACTGCGAAACATTGCATTGCCAATTGCGTGGTCAGAAATACATAAAACATATCCTTTACAGTCGACGATAATTTCATCAGTTCGTTATGTCGAGGGAATTAAATGTTTTAATATAGTTTAAATTGTCCACGACAAACTTGCTTTATAAATTTATAACGGTTTATCAGCTGACAAACAATTATTGATATAATAAAACAAAATTTTGAAAATTTAAAAATTGATTGAATTTGAACATTCTTAGTTATAATATGTTGACATTATTTTTAAAGTATTCATGATGTTATCGGTCCAGTCTATTTATAGTTTTCACTACCAATAAAAACAGAATATTTCAATAAAATGATGCTTGCTCGCTCGGCCTAACGACTTTGATAAACAATACATTTCGTCTTGAACGTGTATTCAATCGATTTTTGCTGCATGCAAATTTATTGAAAGACTATCGTAACCGTTCAAGTCATATTCGATCGATTCAAAGGCAATTGTGTTCGACTATTTGATTCGCTAGACATCAATGAGCGGAGTCTTATCTTACGTCTGATTTAGATATGCAGTAAAATAATTGTGACGGATATAAAAACTGACGGGTAACATTTTATTAATAAATTTTATTTTATTAATTGTTTTTCATTTTTTAATGTGAATATAAATTGGGTTTCTTAAAATGATAACATTCCTACAATATTGGACCAATAAAATAAATAAAATAAAGTGTTTTGTTTATCATACCGGTGCACAGCTGGTAACACCCGCACCACCGTAGAAGTACTCCCGCTCGAACACCACCACAGACGTGTGCCAAACCCCCTCGATCTGACGCCCTGGAATAATAAAAAAAAAACGATTACAATCAACATATCCCTTCCTACCTTCTTACATATTTGACATTACTTTGATTGCATTTTAAAGATATGTAGAAACTTTAATACAAGTTTATAATCTGTGGCTTGCAACATCAACATCACGGTGATACAATACCGATGACGTAAGAGAAGCCGTAGTGCCGATTAAATGTAAGCCGTACGAATTACATTGGTATAATTAATTACTACAAAATGATTTATTCGCTACAATTATCAAAAAAAAAACTAAATAAAATTGAATTATGTTAAATATTTAAATAAAAAATTTATTATGCTCTGTGTGACACAAATGTTTAAAAGAATAAATAATAAATAATGACGTCAATAGCTTAGAAAACAACATTTAATTCATCCATGTACTAAACGTAGACCACAGAAAGTGCATTAAATTTTAGTTGAAACGGTTGGAACAGATTTGAATTTCAGTTGCAAAATTTAACCCAAACAAGCTGACTAGTGATGTGAAACTAAATCTGGCAATAAATAAATAAATAGTTAAGTAGATCACTAAAACCGTCCTTGGAATATGTAACAAATAGCAATGAGTGGGTCGCGACCCAGTAGTGATGAGAAAGTAGGTCACCTCAGACAACAATATAGTCTATTGAGAGTACTGTAATTGTTGTATGAGATAATCGTATCTAATATTATTAGATCTTCTGTTGTCTCGCTACGTACCCACCCAATCAATTTAAAAATTCAGCTCAAGTCATATCAACATGGTTATATCAAAATTACTAATTATTTCAGATGTATCAAAGCCTATAAATATATTTTTCAAATCGTCTCGTTTAAGCAAAATTAATTGAATATATATTTAATATAGTTTATTTATGCTGACCACACCAATTTCGTACAGGTAAACGTTTCCAAACTATGTGTATGCTAGCAAATTAATTTCGTTATAAAACAATTTAATTCACGGTGCGAATACGGGTGGGTTTTGTTCACGCTTCATTCACAGCCTATTAGCCTATAGACGAACATTTGCGCTGTTTTACGGATATGCTACGACAGTTAACTCTCAACTAATTCTCATGTGATCTTTAGTGAGGTCGCATCCAATTGTCAATGAAGAAAATCACATATATAGACACTGCGCCCAAGACACGGGCTTTCTCAGTTGGGGGGCCAGGATTCCAATGAATTTTGTAATATTTAATTTTACAAATAATGATTTCTTATTATTATTACTTCTTTACATATCTGAACCGCTCATTTTGAAAAGCTAATGTCACAAATGTTTGGTGTGCCTTAGCTAAGACGAACTTCGGTCCGAATGTATAAAAATATATACGTATGTAAATAAAAAAGTATGATTATTCGGACAGTGTACTCGTCTTTATTGCCCCTCCTTGTTATGATTCTTTACTAAATTATAATTCGCCAATCAAGTAACACTGGTATGCAGTTAGTTTGTTTATGTTGCCTAATACACACTGGTTCTAAAACTGTTGCAATAGCACAAATTAAGCGTATTAAATAAAGCAATACAGATTAAAATAACACAATATTAGATTGAGGAAGAAATTACATGCGTTTTTCTTGGATGTGCCATTAAATTAAAAATAATTTGATTGTTCTACCATTTCTGCGATTTTTAAGAAATTGATGGATAAGGTGTTTATTGTACATTTAATGCAACTATTAAACGATTAGCCCTCGTAATGAAACTATGCAAATAACGAGAACATCGCCCCCAAAAATATGCATCGTTTATAGAGCACATGAAAAACGGTTTCCAGTTCGGACAGCTGTTCAAAAATTTAAAAGACGAAAAACGTTTGAATTTATTGATGTGAGAGAGATAATTTATTGGCGCTTCCAGTCGAAAGTTGGCAAAAATATAACAGGTATTCCTAGCTGTAGGGGAAATTTAAAATGTCTTCAAGACAGTCCAAGACGGCGCTAATAGCATTCATCTATTTTTATAGACATGTCACAGTAACCACTATAATATCATAAAATATTTCGGTTTCTCTGACGATGACTTCGGCGATGTGATTACGACGCATCCACTCCAAGCGAAACATGTCGAGCATTCCTTGATAAATAACCCAAGTTAAACCGGTGTAAATAATATTACTTTAATGAACACAGTTTATCTAATAGTGACATAACTAAAAAAAATACAAAATCATTGATATTTTGAAATCATTTTCGTAATTACTAATATACATTTACAGTAACAATTTTAATCAAATAATTTACAGTTTTTTAAAAGTTATAATTTTAAAATTTTTTATAAAATCACATTCTATTTACTTATTTAATTCAATGGATACTTTTAACAATTTGTTATCCAGAAATACAGAGCATACAACACACTAACCATGTATAAAGTGAATATTACAACTGTTCCTAATGTACGCTTAGCGACCTAGTAGTTACTCTATGAGGATACAATTCCCGTATTCCAATAAGAGTAGACATGTTACATTTTGGATTATTATTTCATAAATTCTAAGTAGCTGCCTGGAGCTACAAAATTTAGCTGCAGCAGACTCACTTGCCTCAGACAGCACATAAAGTCATTTATTCTGTGCATATTTTTTCAGTTGAATTGATTGCGTTTCCATCAATTTTATGTTAGGATAGAATTTAATTATATATGGAATGAAGGATGTATAGATAAATTAAGGTTCATGTACAATACCTCCGGCACACTTGACTGGAACTTGGTCGTAATTCAGTGTGGGTAACATTATTAATAAGATATCAATACAGTATGTGATTAATAATAAAATTACCTAGTATAGCTGGAGACAACACTGAGGCAAGACCATTGGTGAGGTCATAGATGTAAAGGTCAACAGGCACTCCTTCTTCACCGGCCATAGTTCTGGATGTGATGATCCTCAGATTCAGATATTATCTATAAAACACATCACTGACTAAGTCACTTCTAGTCAAACAAATAAATTAACATAAAATTAATACTTTAACAACTTACACTTATATAAATCAACTACATCCACATATTACAATTCAAATACAGATTGTACAATATTTTTTTAATATACACAGTTGTTTTATTATTATATTATACTTTAATTATTTTCTAAATGGATATTGAACTTTTTGAAACCAATACAAGATAAACACAAGTATCTTTGTACAAAATGCAATTCGCGAGTTATTACGGTATTCGATGCGCACAGCGATGGCACGCGTCGGTGCAGCGCGACCGACACCTGTGCCTCGGCCCTATCCTACAGAACTATTCGCCGCCCACTTACTACACATTAACTATTTTTAAGTCACATGCCACGTGAAAGTTATCTCAGAACGCTCGTGTCTAGCGACAGAAGTTATCATTATAATCAATAGAAATTAAAAAAGAGACATTATTGAGGATATTTTTTTATAGTAATTATTATTGTATGAAATAAATTGTTACCTTATTATCAATTGTTGTTGCTCATTTGTAATGTATTAATCTGTCTTTTTTGCAAATAGCATTAGGTACGGATTTTTCAACTTTATTTATTTATATTATCCATTTTTCAATGTTATTTTTCGTTTTTATTTCAGAAAACATTATTTAAATAATGACAAAACAATTATGACTTTGACAATTTAAAAATTTGACATTCGATATAAGCGTTCTGAACCTATTTTCAAACATCTTGTGATGAAATTAGCAAAAAAAATACCTATAGCCTATTCCAATGAAAATAGGAAAAAAGATTAACAAACCTTAAATTAACATATTTCATGCAATTTGTTAATAAATCAGCTATCATGTGAACTACTACGAGTTTATGATTAATATATCTTTATTTATAATACAACACGATCACACTTAACCACTTATTTCCATGTTAATTTTATTTTCAAAACTCGATAACAGTTTCGTCAACGTCCAAAACGCCATTTTCTCTCAACCAGTATTGCTAATGCCATCAATTTGCTGTCAAATATTGTTTATTTGGCTTTTTTCCTATTATGGTTGGAATAAATTAAGATTTATTATATACTCTTAGCGTAAGTACTGTACTAGACGTACTTATTTTGATCATTACGGAATCAAAATTTATACTTTCTATTGACTATGACGGTATGTTTTAAATTTAAATAATACTATAGTAATACATGTAAGATTAAGAAAAAAATTGTTAATCTCTATTGTCTTCTTTTTAAGGCATCTCTGTGGAAAAATCTCAAAAAATTTTGAAATAATGTCGCTTTCCAGGTCGCTGTTTTAAATTTGGACCGATACTTGTTGTTTTAATATGAAGAAATAATCAGTGTTTAATCTTTTTTTATAAATCAGAAGAAAAATGACATTTAATTTCATCTTTTTTTTTAAATAAATGTGTTAAGTTGCATTTTGGCTTATAATGTTTTTTTTTCTACATCGCGTTAACTCAATAGTGGTTAACTTTTGCATGTTTGCACCCCTATCATCTCTTAACAGGAATACGTCGAAATAATAATGATAAAATATTGTTAATTAGATTTAAAGTTTTATTTTTTAAATAGGCCAGTAACCAACTTAATTGGTGTCTTATTTTTTTATAGATTATTTTTTTGTTACTTTAAAGGCTTTTAGTTTTGACAACCAACCATAAATTATTTTGCCAATGTCAGGTAGGAAGATTATTTTTTGCTCAAGCTACGAATATAATGTCATTAGCTCCGGTGTTGATTCACAACGTTTTAGAACGAAAGTTGTTATTATGTCATGTCATTGTCAGTCATTAAAATTGTCATGTCAGTGTAGTGCTGTGTAGTTATTTTATTATTTTATTAAAAAAATGTCTGGATCTAAGAAGATGGTAAATATTAACTATCCTTAAAGATCTATTGACTTAAAACTCATTAAACATATAAAACTATAATTCGATTAGGACCTATATAGATCTTTGAAACCTTCAAATAATTTGGTGTTACATGTCAACTTTTTAATTTTTCTCTACGTACCTACAACAACTCAATGTTTTTTTTGTTTCTGGTAAAAATATAAACATACGGTGAAGCCTGCATTGTTTGAATGTTCAATGTCTTACAAATACGATGACTTTGCATTTTTGTAAGTAAGGTTTATTGACACTTAGACACATCTGTGTTCGTTGTCTTGTTTAGACGCTGCGGGTGCAGTCGTCCGAGGGTACGACGCGTGTAGAGGCTCTGGACACTGATGTTACGTCGCGACTGTTTGAACGTGTTTATGAAACCTTGCGCCTCAATACTTTCGGATTCGCGTTGTATAAAGATCGCGCGAAGAAAGAAGAAATTACTTCGAGCAAGTCACGTCAGTTACGAGACTATGGTTTACAACACGGAGACATGCTTTACTTGAGTTCTGTTAATGGCACAGTGCTCTTTGATCAACCTTCTACAAGCAGTGCAGAAGTAAGTTTCTATGACCTGGCAAGTAACCAAACTACTTGCTTTACCTATGTATAGTTAAAGTCAATATTACTAATTGACAATCAAACTTTTATTTTTTTTTATTAGGTAAAAATTAAGCCACAAGAACAATCAGAAGCTGGTCCATCATCAGTAGAACCTTCAAGTTCAGCTACAAAGACTAATCTCCCTGTGGAGGATGAAGTGGACTTGGAGCTATATCGCCTTCCAGGAACTATTCAGCGACAAAGAGATGAAAAATTGTAAGAAATAATGATAATTAATATTTGCTTATTGTGTTTTTTTGCAATGATTATATTTAATTATATCAAGTTAAACAGTAATGTTAACAATGATTTTTTCTCATTTTCAGATGCCGTCACAATTCAAAGGGTTGCTGTGTTCACTGTTCTCCTCTGGAACCATGGGATGAGGGTTACCTCAAAGAACATAACATAAAGCACATGTCATTCCATTCGTACCTTCGTAAGATGACATCTGGCAAGTTCATCACATTAGATGAACTCTCATGCAAAATAAAACCAGGTAAATAATGTAACATTTTAGGCCTTACTTATTTGACTATGTTTTAAATGATTACTAACTGTCACACGCAACTTCGAATGCGCTTTATGGGTTTGTCTTCAGCTGCTAGGTATAAAAAGTAGCCTATAGCATATTTATATTCAAACTTCTTTCATACCAAATTTCATCAAATTCAGTTCAGTAGTATGGCCATAAAAGAGCAATAGACAGGCAGAGTATAAGGCTAGCCAAGCTAGCCAACAGGAAGAAAAAATAATGGTTAACCAACTTTTATATATGTTTTTTTTTTAATTAAAGTTATATAAACTGTACCTATTATTGAATGTATATTATTAAATATGCATGCCTGTACATGTAATATGTATGCTGCAGGCTGCAAGGAGCATCCTCCGTGGCCGCGCGGCATCTGCTCGTCGTGTCAGCCCGGCGCCGTGACGCTTAACCGCCAGCCCTACCGACACGTCGACAATGTGCTGCTGGAGCATGCTGCACCCGTAGACCGTTTTCTGGCCTACTGGCGTGCCACGGGCCACCAGCGCATCGGCCTGCTCTACGGACAGTATGAGCAACATCCGGACGTGCCACTGGGTGAGATATTCTGATTTAATAAATAAATTTTGTCCAACTAAACAAGTAATCAATATCCATTTGTTACCACAATTACTTTCGATCAATGCTTCACAAAGGTGTAACTTTTCTTTAATTTTTTAATTATTTCTCTGTCCTACATCATTTTATTGTTTAAATTTATTTCTAAATATTTTTCCTGATCAACTTTAGTGACAGCTTGTTGTTGATATTAACTTCATCAGATTGTTTATTTATATACAATATTTTTGCTGCAAAAAATGTTTATTATAAGTAGGTTAGATTAAAACTAAAGGTCTAAATCTATTTTAGCATCCATTGTGTTTGTAACAGTCTTATACATATAACAAAAGTACCAACTCATAAATTTATATATAGTATGAATATTGTTAATATGAATTAGGAAGAGTAATGAGCCTAATATGGATCCCTGAGGAACGCTGTATATACATTTTTATAGATCACTTTACATCTCTCAATATTTACTATCTAAAATTGATTAGTAAGGATTTTAACATTTTAGGTGCAGTAAAATTCCAATATCTTTCAGCCTTTTTAAAAGAATATTGTGGCTTACAGTATTACCAATATTAAATGTAATCATAGTAAAAGTCAACAATGTCTGTTCACTGACAGTGTTTGACTTTGGATGAAATCTATATTGTTAATCATAGAAGTTTTTCGCAAATTTATGTATAACTAAGTGGGTATACATAATTTTTTTTTTTTTTTGGTGTAATGTGGAGCATTATTGTGTAATAGTTTCCTAGACAGATTTTTTACCGGATTTATGAATGAGAATTACTTTAGCTATTTTCAAGGTATCAGGGAATGTTCCTTCATCCAAACATTTGTTGATGTAGTTAGTAAATTCATCTTATATTAGAAACTTTACAAACTTTATAAATTTTTCTTGCACACAATCAAAACTTATGCAACATTGCAAGTGCAAATTTATTTAGCATCTGTGTATTAGATCCCACTTTATTTTCATATTAAATTTCATATTTCTTTACATTCTGATAAAATGTATTCAAATTATTTTGTAAAATAATAATTAATCCCATCCAACACACCTCCACTACATCCACTCCTTTGTTGTCCCAGAGCCTCCAGATATCTAAATGTGGCTAAAAATTTTGTGTGTTCATTTTTATATATTTCTGTATAAAAAAATGAACGATCTAAAGTAGTTATGTTGTGGCGTACTATCTAGTGGCGAACCGCAACATAGTAGTAGTAGCCAGTAAAAAAATATCTATATTTTTATTTTTTTTTAGGAATTCCAAATTAGTATGAATAAGAATTAAAAATGTTTTTTCTTTCAATGACAGGAAATCACAGCTTGTATAAATAAGTTAGACTAAAATATGTATTATAAAAATAAAGACATAGTATACAAATCAATGTGAGGTAAAATAGAATACATATAAAAGAAATGTAAGTGTCATTTTTATGGTAATTGGTCAAGCAGTGTCGAAGTTTATAAATTTAAAACATATTATATACCAATACCCATTTTTATATAGACTTCTAAAGCCTGACTGACATATAGAAGTCGACTTCACTATAGCGCCATCTGGTGGCGTGTTACAACAAAGTGAAAAAATGCATACATATGTATTTGCCGACCTTCATGGTAATTGGTCAAACGGCTTCGACTATTAATTCCATTCGACTCTATGGGATTAGTGATATTTAAAATGAAAATAAATCAATAACATATGAATTAAAGAAAGTTATTATTTATTTATTAGTATTTAACCATGGTCTATCTCATGGTGATCACAAGCTAAAATAGTTTGTTTTTACTCTTATAAATTTGTGACAAAACTGTACGTTGCTAGGCAAGACATTGTCTTGCATGGATGACAAAAATATGATTATTTATACCAAATGTTTTTATAAACTTTCCTAATTTGTAAAGCATTAATAACCTCGCAGGGCCATATTACTAACATCATAAGTATTAGTCGTTATATTACATCGCATTACTTTGCATAATCCATGGTGATACTAACACGAGTCGAGTTCCGCAGGTGTCCGCGCCCGCGTGGCGGCCGTGTACGAGCCGGCGCAGGAGTGCTCGCGCGACGCCGTGCGGCTGTGTGCGGACGAGCGCGGCGCGCTGGCTGCGGCGCTGGCGGCGCGGCTGCGCCTGCGCCCGGTGGGCTGGCTCTTCACCGACCTGCTGCCGCTCGACCTGGCCGCGGCCACCGTCAAATCTCTGCGGTGAGTTTTTCATCCGTAGCCTCACTCTCGCCTGAACGGACGTCGTAAGATTTTACACCACGATTGATTTTGATGTACCTTTATTTTTGCAGCGGCGTGGATACACACTTTCTATCGGCGCAGGAGTGCATCATGGCGGGTCACTTTCAGAACGAACACCCTAACGCGTGCCGTCACGCCTCATCGGGCTACTTCGGTTCCAAGTTCGTCACCGTCTGCGTTACCGGTGAGCTTTTAATTTTACCTTCGTACAGTTTAATAAAAATCGAATAGTCTAAATATTTTTTGCCTGCGGCTTTTCGATATAAAATCGTCTCCCCCCTTTCCAGGCGATAGCAACAACCAGATCCATCTGGAAGGCTACCAGGTGTCCGGGCAGTGCCAGGCGCTGGTGCGCGACGGCATCCTACTGCCCACGCGTGACGCGCCCGACCTCGGCTACATTCGGGACTGCTCGCCACAGCAATACGTGCCCGACGTGTACTACAAGGTGAGTACGGAATGTTTGCCACACGTGTGACGAGGCGAGAGCTGGACAGGCGAGGCGCTGTTGAGACACGAGGTGTATGCGGAACAGGTGCAAGGTGCTTGTGGTACGGGCTGAATGCGGCGCAGGTGCGACGCGCTTATGTAACGCAAGGCTAATACGGAACCGATGCTGGCTGGGCCAGGCTGCGAGGCGACACAACATATGTGCTGTGCGGTCAATAGTGACACTTGAAATACTTTTTGATTTAATCTAAATTAATAATACAAAATCGCGCGACAAATATATTTATACAGTTCATATTTTACTCCATGCTTTTCTATGCGATCTTTAGAAGGATAATTTTAGAGTAAAAAAAAATATTAAAAGAACTGTAAAGATTAATAGTTTAATTTCAAAATCAATCAATGCAATGAAATTTGCTCAAATTTAAAGTAAATCGAAACTATTGGACTACAGAATAAAAATCTAAATTCCAAAATATCCAGCAAAGGGAAAATATCTTTGTCCAGGTACGCAGAACTCCTGTAAGATCAGCTCTACTTGACTTACTGAAACAAAATAAACATCATCCTATTTAAATACATGATTCTAAATTATTCAGTTGAATGTGCTATTTAATGTAGAAGTATAAGATACAAAATGTTACTGTAACTTACAGAAAAATCATAAAAAAATCATAAGTTTTTTTTTGTCTGATTTGACTTTAGCAGTGTTCCCTTGAAAAACTCTATATATTATATTAAAGGGGATTCCCGCAAACACGAACGATTTATTGTTGTTGGAGGAAGGCAGTCGAGCGATGATAAGTGATCACCGTTACACATAGACATTGTCGCATTTAGCCTATTCGAACAACAGGAGTAAGATGGACCTTTCCATAATAGCTTGCACAACTACTACGGAAAATATATTTGTTTAAAAAGCCACAAAAGTGCAAGACCGTACCGTGAACTATATGACGGTATACAATATATTACCTAATTAGTAAACTTCTTCTGCATGTGGTCTAGTTTAAGTGTGACCTCATCTGCCTTAGAGCCGAAGGTTTACATATATTTTTTCTTACTTTTTCTGGCAAAGTTAACGGGGTACTTGGAAGTATATCACAAACCTTGCGTTAAATAAAACGATTGAAGACGATTTAAAAATGATAGAACTATTTTAAAGAAATAGTCTTTTACTGCTAATCTTATTTCTTATCAGAAAAAAGGAGTGTTCCAAGAATTGGATTGTTTTGTAATATATTGTTTGAAATAACTTGACAGTACTTCACGTAAGCCTGGGTAGGTACCACCCACTCATCACATATACCGTCAAACAGCAATAAAGGCAAATAGGACATAACATCTTAGTTCCCGAGATTGGTGGTGCATTGGTCAACACCGATGGATATAATAAGGAATAGTTAATATTTGTCACGATGCCAATATCTATAAGGGCTAGTGACCACTTCTCCCATCAAGTGGCCTATTTGCTCGTTCGCCTACCTATTTTATTAAAAAATGGAGATATGTCAATGATTCCTCCCTTGTGTAATCAGTGACGGTGTTAATATTCCATGCGTTTACATGACTAATGTGTTAAAATCTGATTCTTTATATAAAATTAGCTATTTACTAGCAACTTCAGATTAGGTCCTAGTATGCTAGTTTTGATTTAGGTATATTTAAATTTCAATTACACAATATTAAATAAGTTTATAAAGAAAACAATTTTGAAAATCTAGCTTTGAGTTGAAGACAAATTTGAATGATATAAATTATTGAGTATTATTTATTGGTGGCTTTGTGCAAGCCTGTCTTGGTAGGTTTGCGATACAAGGTTGGTTACTGGTTGATACCTCAATAATAAAGTTGGTGGGCATGGTCCGTGGTCGTATTTAATATCTTATTACTGTTTTATGAACGTTCAAAAAAAATTATCAGTATCTTGTTATACATACCTATGTAAAGCACAGTATCTCACAAATTATTTAAATTCGTCCTTTTATATATATATCTATTATTTTCGTCTATGAATTCGGGATTTTCATGGAATAATACAAAGACTATATCAATATCAGTTCATAGAACACAACAATATTATGTCAAATATTGACAGAATTATATTTACATTAATCACGATATTCTGCTATTATTTGTGAAATAAAATATTCATCTTTGATTCAGTAATTATAAGACAAGATCATAGTAACAGTCCAGAGCTTGGAAGCTGGCTTTATTTATATTTCGATACTGTTCATAATACGTATATACTATATAACCATCGTTGATCGGTCTTGTGCCTGAAAGTTTTCCGATTGCCTCGATTTGCCATATTACATACTCTGATGGCAGAGTCAGATTATAAGAGTGAGATGGAGACTGCACTAGTGAGTGTAAAAATTGCGTGTAGCGCACTAACGTATGCCCTTGCGTTGTTGAAAAGTCTATGGGAGAAGACATTATCAGTTCTAGGAAAAAATTACGGTATTGTGTATTAAAAAATATGTTAGCTTAGAGTTCATTGATGTCAACCAGTTATTATAAAACCCGTGGTGTTATAACTTCATGTAGTTACTTTTTGTATATTGTTTTATTATAGAGAAACTGAGCGTTGAATATGTTGATGTATGACTTTAAGTAATAAGAACAGGCTAACAGACATACTACATATATTCGTGTTTAAATTGCTGTAATAAAAAAATCACATTGTTGTGGCAATGCATTTTAAGAAAGTCGGTGCTTGAGGAATCATTGTTAAAAATAACACTTTAGTCGAAATATATAAAGTTAAAGTTATTATTATTATTATTGTTAAGTATGTTATATGTAAAATAAAAATTTACAAGCCCGTCTGGCTAGGTGTCATCAGTTCGTTAGATATTTTACCGCCAAACGGCAATACGTAGTATTGTTTCGATATGTGAAGGGTCAGTGAGCCAGTGTAACAAAAAGCACAATGGACATAACATATTAATTCCTAAGATTGATAGCGCATTGGCAATTTAGAGAATGTTTAGAATTTCTTACAGCATCTTATCGGATAATATTTCATCAGGTGGCCCATTCCCCAGTCCAACTACAAATTTTTTTTTAATGGTCTGAACGCTATAATTTTTTATATCTCTTGCCGCCTAGAGAGCAACTCCACCAGGTTGGGAAGTCCTGCTTTTATCGATATATTCGGCAATAATCGTATGAGTGAATATGTTCGAGAAAACATTGCCCATTTGATGTTATTTATCTCTTATTGGCCAGTTCCAAATAATTTTCAAAATATGATTAAAATTAAATGTTATCTGTAACATATATAATTATGTCTTTATTTAAGTAATGTAAGTACAATATTCAATGATTTAATATATATTTTTTAATGTTTGTTATACATGAAAGTTATCAAAGTAGTGATGTGAAAATGTTGAAGGGATTTAAAAGGTGGAATGGTTAGTAAAACACTCTCAATGCTGCTCCATATATTTATTTATATATATATGTATATATTATATATCACGACTTCGCAATGGACAGTTCACATGCCAATCTGAATTATTAACAAAATAGACGACATTACCGTCACCTTCATTCACATTATAAACTATATCGAGAAATAAAACGTTTTCTACTATTTATTTAAACATATAATCTTAATATAGTCAACACGAATTACAATTTACAACACGTCAATAGAATACCAAGAGATGTCCAACGACCTACGTCTGTCATCGGTTCTCATATAAACATTGATAATATAGAAAAATAAACTTAACAAATAGGCGAGTCTTTACGACAAACAGGCTATGGATCACAAAGATCAATCAGTAATTCTCCCCCCCCCCCCCTATCTCCCCGCAATTTCCCGACCTGCTGCCGCTTCGCGAAAGAACGACACGACGACGATAAACAGTAAATACGATTTACCCAATAATAAGCAGGCACTCACCGGCAGGAGGCTTCGCGCCTCCTCATTCTGCCTTACCTACGGTATCATCACAGTCTTTATGCTTCCGGAGATTTAATTCGTGCTAGATCTATCATTAAATAGTAACGCTCCGAAGAATATCGCTTTTCGAGAGGTAACGATAGCTTGTAAATATATTTATCTATATGCTTATACTAACGTCGATACAAGAACGAACAATCTGCGCTCAATATACGTTACGCACAGACGACCGCGAGCGATAGCGCGACTCGCTCAAAATAATTATCTATCAATAATATTCATCTATAACATTTAACATTTATATTGACACACATATATGATCGAAAATTTATATTTAAACTCTTAAAGATTACAACGTGATGAGGTGCGACCAGAGGTAATTGAACTCTGATTGACGCTAAACAAACGCGTCTTGCGCCCCACATGCACCCTTATACTTATAACAAAAATATATTCATTTAAATCGGATATATATCTAGACTAGGCCAACTAGTCGCTAACGAGACGAGTCGTTGAAGCCCTGGCGCTCGGTGCGCTACGCTTTGAAACTCTAGGACGAAACGAAACGAACGGCCGACGTCGTACGCCGACCGCCGGACCCCTGTTGCCGGCATTACTTGCCTTCGCGATACGAGACACGAAAGCTACAATATAGCTCGACGCGATCACGACAACGTCACTCATTACCCCAACACTGACTTCACGCACGCAAAATACGCAAATAAAACTAGTATAGAAGCTCAAGCCGACGAACTTCACGTAAATACTTCAAAACGTTCTATACTTACAAAAATAGCTCACAGATTGAGTAAAATTTAAAGACAAAACTATAAGGGTTGGTCCAACGATTAGAAAATGTAAATAAGGTACAAGGTGGTGAGAGATCGGAGTTTTAAAAAGACGCGACTGATATGCTCGAAAACAAACGCGCTATTTAATTGAGCTTGCCGCAACTAGCGATGATGATAGAGCTGTGCGGCTTGCCGGCACTGTCGCCTGTGCGGCTCAAGCGGTCGACCACATCTAAGCCCTCCACTACGAAAGCAAAAATGGCGGTGAAGCCTCGTATCTCACGCAGCATGATGCGGAACTGTGACCCGACCATTCCTAAATTATCATGGCGTTTCTGTGAACGGCGCATGCCCACAGCGCCCCGCACCGCTACCATCTTAGTATCATCCGGCATGAAGAAACTTTCCTCGAATACCGAACGACCGCCGCGGCCGTTGTTCAACTCGAAATCACCCGTTATTATGCTTTCGTTTTCCCAGCACTGAAAAACGGAGCAACCGCGGTATCCTAAGCCCAGCTCACCCGTTGTGAGAATGGAGAAATTACGAGACATCCGCGGCGCAACGTCTTCGCGCACTTCTACCACCACGCGACCGAAAGGCGAGCCGTTTACTTCTATATTGAAATAAAATAGGGGGAATACGATAGGATTGCGCAGTATAGGAGATCCCACGGCGGCATTTGACACTGTCGTCCCACTCGTCGCCCCCGGAGAGGCGTCCACTGCATCCGATAAGATGTCCGGAGCCGCGTCTAGTTCGAGCGTTGCCGCCACGCTGTCTGTCGCGCCGTCCAAGAGCCGAGCACGTCGCGCTAGACAGTGTCGCGTGTACAACTGCGCTGTGCAATAGTTGGCCAGAAATAGAATGGGATCACGACACTCCACCACTGTTGAAGCAGTAAATTCGCCTGCTCCGAGTCCGGCGAGCGCCCGACGCATCAGCTCGAAGTCGAGCGGAACACTCGCGTTGCGGATGAGATCGTCAAGCCGGCATTGCAGAAGCGCCTCAGCGTGGCGGGCGCGTAGGCGATCTCGTTCTGAAGATGCTGTAGCGAGCGAACCGAAAGCGTAGTCTATCTCGATGAGAGCACGTTCGGTTGCTGACAGAAGACCGCCCGGCGCGGCAAGCTCTGCTTCAAGGCGCACTTTGAGCGCCGTGGCAGCATCAAGAGCGCGCAACAGGAACTCACGTTGGCGTACAGCCAGACGCTGCAGATCGGCTAACAGAAGTCGAGCGTCGCGTTGCAACTGAATGCGTGCTTCCCGCGGAGGACGCAACGAATGCGCGTGGTGTGAATGGTCACAGGCTCGGCAAGCGCGCACGCCGCACGCTGCGCACCAGAGAGCAGGCAGCGCGTGAGTAGCGCAAGGCGGCTCCGGTGCCAGTTTCCGTGCCAGAGCGAGCACCGCCGCGTATGTTGGTAGAGCTTCTGCGCGTCCTTCAGGGAGCTCGGTACGCTTCCAGCAGTGCACGCAGCGCACCTCACGGCTGCCGCCCAGCACGCCGCGTGTGCACGCCAAACAGAAGTGATGTTTGCACGCGAGGATCTTTGGTGCTCTCTCTGCGTCGTCAAAGACGCACTTGCAGCAGGAGCACAGCGCCAGCTCTTCGATGTCTTCGAGCGCGAAGCACGCCATCGTCCAGGTCGATGCGGCGTTGTTTTAAATATTTGGATCACATTTTATGATATTCGGTTGCCAAAACCCCGGGTTCGTTTTAAAACTATGAATAATTATTACTAAAATAATACTATTGATGTGGAGTGCCACATCATTTTACGTTTTGTGTACATACGCCATGTTGTTTTTCGCTTCTGCGCCGAGCTTCACGTCGCTCGATCAACAGATTACGGTGAGTCGCAATGACGTTGTACGGACGTTATTTGTTGTCAGTATTTTGTTTCATTTTCCAAAAGATTAACATGCATATGGCTAATAAAACATTCTTCAATTGTAAAAAAGTGTATAACTTTATTTTAGTATTCGATTTGTTATTTTATCGTATTAATTAAAATTTTAAATAATTGTAGCTAAATTAAACAACTGTTTATGTTCGTTTATAGATTGAGACAAATTTAAAATTCGATATAATACTCGGAAGTATATCAATATTGTTCAATTGTTTTTCCCTAATTTGAAATCATATTAAGTTTTTATAAAACGTACTTAAACGAACGTCGCTACAATGTTGTAGCGTACGACGACGTCAATTCGCGAATACTTCACACAGCTGAGCGTGACATTCTTTGATAAAGGCGGGCGGGTCACAGAGCGCCGCCGCGCGCTGGCCGCCCGCGTTATCACAGCCGGCTTATCGGTAACGCGCAACGCACAGGCACAATACGACACGGTAAGACACAGTGTCGTACACGGTGTCCGGCCCCGGGTATCGATCGCGCAGGTCGAGCGAGCCCTCTGCCCACCAATGCACAGCTACGTAACGCCACTTACGTAACGTCGCCTGGGATAGGTACCGGCCGACATATGATTACTACGCTTGCGTGCAATTGAATGTAGATCAATTTATAATACATATTGTTCGGCACGACCTTGTCACTTGCGACTGTAACGCAGGATTGAATTTTCTACATATCCTTCGTAATTAATAAAGGTGATTGAGGCATATTATGCGATTTTATATATTTCTGATGAATATTATTTTAAGTAAAAGCGATGCTAAATATAGCTACATAGTTAAATGATTTTTTGAAATATTAAACAAATGACTGATACATACTTATATATAAGTTAGATCAATGGTTATCGCATGAAATGTAAATGTTTTAAAACTGAAATCTAGCTGTTATCACAGATGTCCGATGTATATCATTACGATATCAGAAAACGAACATTCTAAATTATATTATACTTACATACTAACTACTTGACCCGACTTCCTACTTTAATTTAATTTAATATAACTAAAAATAGACATGGTGGTAGAGCTTTGCAAGCCCGTCTGGGTAGGTACCACCCACTCAGATATTCTACCGCCAAACAGTAGTATTTTTATATTGTTCTGTTCCGGTTTGAAGGTTGAGTGAACCAGTATAACTACAGGCACAGGAATATAACATCTTAGTTCCCAAGGTTGATGGCGCATTGGCAATGAAAAGAATGGTTAATATTGCATACAGTATCATTTTCTATGGGCGGTGGTCACCACTTACCATCAGGTGACCCACTTACCTGTACCATATATTTTTAAATAAACTTAGTAATACAATAAGTGGTTGTCCACTAGCCAAGCGATGCCTGCTACCGTGTTGAAGGTACTAATATTACATGTTATCGCTTGGCTTTATGCGTTTATTAAAATATCTGGTAATACCGGTGAAGCTAGCGATTTAAATTGCAGTGTTAACGACGATTTTTAATGTCAAAAAACTTGAAATTAATGTAAGTATTTATTTTGATGAAGATTGATACTATATGCCTCGTTGGTCTAATGGCTAGTTTATAAGGCTGCAGATCCGGAGATCGTGAGTTCAAACGTCACCTCGGGCTAATAATGAATTAGTAGAGTTTTTTGTGGTGACAATGTTAATAGCTACCTGTAAGCAGGAAGTTGCCAGTGTTTACTCGCCGGTGTTTTTACTCTTGGTAAGCAAGTTGATCCCGCGCCTGAACTCTTTCCAGTCGTATCAGATTCGAGATTATGAGAGTGAGGTAATAGTGACTTGTGTTTGAGAAGAAATTATGCACTACAATATGTCGAGCGCACCGCACAGCTGTAGGTGAAATCGGTCTGAAGGACTTCAATCTTCAATTCAAACAGGATTATAACATGGGCTATATTTACCCATTATTTAAATATATCGACGATAGCTTATCTATTAAAATATAATAATATGTAAATACCTTTTAAGCCTATACCCGTCCTTAAACAAGTCGTTTAAAAGACGGACAGTCGTTTGGTCTGATAAAAGAAGAAGGACGTCAAATAATCTCGGCGCTGAATTATTATTTAGCATCTTCAACACTAATCAAAGAAGAATTAATACAAAATTATATTTTAATTATTTATTATTTTTTTATTAGTAACTTATTTTACACGTCCCATTTGTTTTATTTATGATATTATAATTTATTTATTTTCTGTTGCAAAATATATTTGAAAATTATTATATATATTTTATTCGGTGTCATCAGGAGCGAGACGCGTACGGGAACGAGGTGGGCGTGTCGGCGAAGCGGCTACCGGTGGCGTACCTACTGGTGGACGTGCCGTGCGGCGTCGCACCCACAACGCAGCAGCCCACCTTTAGTCCGCGCGCCACTTTCCCGCCAGCAAATCGCCCGCTACAGCGGCACGTGCAGTCGCTGCGCGCGCTGCACCGCCAGCTGCAGGAGGCGCCCTCCTTCCTCGACGCCGTATCTGATTACCACGTCCTGCTGTATATGGCGAGCAACGAGGCGCTTCCGCTGACACTCGAGCAGCTGCAGCCGCTGCTTGACGCCGTGCTGGCGCGCGACGCGGCGGCGGCCGAGGCGTGGCGCGCCGCGCCGCACGCCGCCACGTTGCTGCGACTCGCGCGCGCCGCCGACGAGTCGGAGTCGGCGGGGGAGGCGCGCGCGGGAGCGGAGGCGGGCGGCGCGGAGGCGGGCGTGTGGACGTGTCCGCTGTGCACGTTCCACAACGCGGCGCCCATGGACGCCTGCGAGATGTGCGCGATGCCGAGGCGAGTGTGAAGCGAGGCAGCCAGCTTTATTGATTTGGATTTATTTTTACTACCTACGAAACCCTTTTTAATTTTTTTAAATTGTTATCTAACTTACAATGCGCCGTACTTCAGATTAGATACATAATCATCAACAATAAACTAGACATTCAAGGTTTGCAAATTTATAAATACATAAGCACTTTCGGTTTGTATATGACTCGAACTAAATAACTTTTAAAAAGATCGAAGGAGCCAGCTACTCCTGTACTTCGATGATATTGCTGATCCAAACAGTCAGAATTCCCTACGATTAATTTTATATATATAATTTATTTTTGTAATATGTTTTCAGAAACGCGATGTAAATAGAAGAATATCAGCGAGCGAGGGGAGTTCACTTTTATACTAAAGACAGCGCGCGGCGCCGGGAACTAGAAGTTGTTAGTCGCTAGTGTCGATTTGTTCTATTATTTACTTTAAGACATTGGAAATAAATGCTATTTTATTGTACCCTATTCTATTTGTATTCACTGAAGAACGTACTGCGTAGTTATTATATTTCAATATTTACAATTATGAGCTGTGTGTACATTGTGTTTGTTAATTTTGCTCTTATTATTATCTAAATTATTTATTCGTCATTTTTTTTTTTTAATATTCTTGTAATAAAAGTCTGTGATAGCGCTCTGGAGTTCCGTTATATCAACGAAGTTTAAAAAGACGTGAATGAACAATTATATAATTCTTAGTGTGTTCTTCCATTAAGTCCTAAACTCTGATTGATCTAAGTTTTGGTACAAGGCCTACAACATTTTTAGGAAACATTTTCCTCTAAAATTTTCTCATTTTTATTATTATAAATTTGAATAATATTTACATATTTTCTAGTTTTGACCTTGAAAATAAAGTTTGCGCGAGTTTTAATACATTATCAGCGCGTCGATATCCATGTTTATACCATAACTCAGATCAATCGGAGATGTGAGCCAAGCGGAAGTTTATCCAATTCCTACACGTAACGTAACTTAGTTTTATACAATTTCTACTTAAAAAGGTTGAAGCGATCTCAATCATTGGAGTTGCTAATCTCGAAACGCGCCCTGTGACATTTTTACTGACACACGACTAAGCCGTGCGTCAAATGAATATAAAAATGACTCAATTCAAGCAAATTCTAAGGAATGAACTCTATCTGTATTGCAATGCAATGCTTAAAAAATACAATTAAAATCAACACGCATAGAAGTAAATTGTATTTTAACGTCATGTTATTTTGCCGCTCTAAAATAGTAAGGCGTTCGAATATGGCTCGCGCGTAAATATGTAGAAAAAATATCTACTTTTACCATTAATGACCTTTTCGAATATAATAAAGTTGTATATCAGAAATGTATTTACTGTATTGAGCGATTGAGATTATTTTAATATTAAATACTACGCAGTGAACTGCTGCTAACGTCAAAAATGCAGATGTCGAATTGGACGTGTTTCAACGGAAAGGATCCCAACTCCAAAGATCCATAACCTATTTTCAAATAATTACTTCTTAACTTTAAACTGAAAGTATGTCTGTAGTTATTGGTTATAATTTAATTACACTCTTTATTTCTGATTTTATTGTTTTACTTTTTTCATATTTGATCTTCTTAATATAAAATATCGAGTTCATACAATTAAACACAATTCATATTTTAATGTTGATAAATATCAATGTCTTTGTATTTCGTTGGATTATTTTCAAAGGAGTATCACCACTGTTACTTATTATTAGTACCGGTACCTAAATTTGTACGAGCCTAACCTTTTCGTTCAATTGCTTCCAATTATACAATTATATATTAAAGTAAAGAACATCGTAATAACCTATTCACTGATTTTCAGAAATATTTAAACCTTTAATACTTGTACATTTATTTGGTAAAGCTTTGTACAAAATATTTGATAAAAAATTAAGGCTTTTCGTGTGATCAATGAATGTTCATTAAACGCTTTTGTCAAACATCACTGTAAATAACGTATTTTTTTCGATATTGCATATGTATTTGATTTATATTATAATGTAATCGGCACTCGATCCTTTCCATATATAATATATCCAGGAGTTGCATGTGTGAGTTTTAGTTATATTTTTTGCGACACTATCGAGAAAATATTGTTCTAATTTCCGATAAGATATTTGTGTAAATTACGTTTATTTATTATATTAATATGATTGTCTTCATAGTGGGTGTCGGTCGCAGTAAGTTTTATACAAAGAGCAGATAAATACAGTGTGCGCTGTACACAAAGCTGTTTCTTTCTCCAACAATAACCCCCCCCCCCCCATACATTAATGCAAATTTGTATAATAATTATGACGTCGATCTGACCGATGGCATGGCTACCATTTTCAACATAAAATAGCCCACTGGACAGGAAATATGTAATAGTGTCTGTGCAAAAATGGGCACTACCATCTCGTAATCCGATTAGATGACAATCCGACACAGCCATACAGATTTCAGGCGCTGCAGGACTAACGGCTTGATGTGCTTTGCGAGACACGATACAGAAAACATTGCCAACTTTAAGACTAAAAACGACCAGAGTAAGATCATATTTTGATTTACATTCAGCAGAAGTAAAGATGTACCTCAGCTATTGTACCATATTATTAAAGGTATGCGTAGGTGGTTGTTTATAACGACAAAAATATACAAGTTTAATTGGTTTCCTATCTTCTTCTAAAAATACTCACTATATATAACATGTACAGATAAGAACAAAAAACAATGGATTGGGTTTTGTAAAAATATTTATTACTATTCAATATTTACAATTTTGTTTTAAAACATCAGATGAGACAATAAGTAGCGGCACGGTTCGAAGACAGCGACAATAAAAATATAATTATCAATATACATATATTATAAATCATAGTGTAGTCTTGTACTTCACTGTGGTCACATACTACCGCGACGCACTCGCGCCGCTCCAACCGCCGTCCACGTCACGTGGGCGACCAAGGAGTTTCAGGTTAACAGTTAAACGTCAATTATTTCATATTCTGATATGTAAAGCAGCGTGAGCAATGTTTTTTTTAACTAAAATTATACGTGTCTTGTAGTCGCCGCAATATTTTTATCAACAAACTTTATTATATTTTTTTTATGCAGCGGACTTCATACAGTTTTAAATCGATAAAATCAGACATACATTCGAAACAATCACAGCATAAACAGCCATCGGAGGCTATCACATCGCAAAGTCTAAATTTAAAATAATATACGTTTATATTACAGGTGCCTCGTATAGTATACACGTAGAATGCTATGTACAGTTGACTGCACGCACTTGCACAGTGCGACGCAGAATACCTCGGTATGGCTCGTTGTCTTCGTCCACATCGAGTAAGTCAAATCAGGTGGTAAGACCACCTCTCGTCGAAATACGAAATTCTCGTCATCCCGCCATATATTAAAATTTTCTTATACAACCTTAAAATGTAAATATATTTTTTTACTCATACGTTATGGAGTCTACATCATCTCGTGCGGATAAAAACAACGATCCAATGGAGAACTCCGAAGTTTTTACAAACTCGGAGCGGATAGGGGAGAGAGGTCATCGATGCGTATCTATACGATTAAATTTTTCTAAAATTTTAAATACAATGTACACATTCTGAGATTGCAATATATCGTCCGCGCTACTGGTCGGCGGCGGGCGCGGGGGCGGCGGGGGTGGCGGGCGACGCGCGCATGGGCGGGAAGTGTCTGTGGTCGCGCAGGTCGAAGGCGCCGCGCGGCGGCGAGCCGGCCAGCGCCGCGCCCAGCTCCTGCGCGCGCTCCGACTCTGCACACGCGCGCACACTTAGCGGCGACCGAGCCGACGTCGGCCGAGGCGTCCGTGTGATCCCAGCGAGCTCTTCGCTGGCGTTACCACGAAATCAAGAGAAAAGAAGTGCGGGCGTAACGTAATTGAAACGTTACGTCAGAAATTCCACTTGGAGTTGAATATTTTATCAAACTAATATCATCAACTCTGATGATCATACTCATGCCTTCCTGTCTCTTCATTTCGTGGAAACGGTTTCCACAACCCCTATAATAATCAGCGTCAGCGAGATGGACTTAAGCTGACAAGGATCACACGAAGCCGGCGACGTCGAGCTGGATGTATGTATGTACAGAGTGCGTTGACAAATACCAACGATCACACCAACACCATTAACACGACATCGTTGCTAATCAACGATATTCAAATCATAGTTTATAAACATGCAAATAACAATATACATATTTTCTTTTGGTTATAAAATAAAATGTACACCAAAAATTTCAATTGAAAACAACGAAAAAAGCTTTTGATAATGTTAACTATGTGCACGAGGGAACCTTAAGGATTGAACACAGTAGAGCCAACAAACGAAGCAGAAACGATATCGATCGGTATAATAATGTTACAGTACTGTAAATTTTTTTTTCATCTTCAGTTATTCTGACCAATTCAATAGACGTCGTGTAACGAGGGCCAAAAGGTCAATCACCTGACTAGTTTACGAGCTAGCCCATAGAGAATTTAATTTGCAAATGAAATTAAACCTTAATACAATTGTATAAAGTTTTTATAGAGTTAAAAAAGTTGTATGAGTCTGAATTTTATTATATTTCTTTTATATTATTGCACTTTAAATGTTATCGAATAAAATATTTACCAGAAAGCATTTACTTATAATCCTTTAAAATTTTGTGAGAATATTTTACCATTGTACACAGACCAAAAATCTGGTTTGAGGCACCTGTTGTTATTATAAAACAAAAATACCTAAGAGTGATAAATTGATAGAAATAGATCTTATTCCAGTCATATGTTGAATATCAACCAGACGTGTATCGTAAATTATATGTTCTGAAGTAATATTACACAAAATTGCATATTTTAAATGAATAGTTTTTGGATTATGTAAAATTCTCGTAAATGCTCTTAACAAGACAGAAAGCACAATTGTAAACGTAGTTGTTCATGGTGCTATAACAGTTTTGGTGTTATTTGTTGAGCGTCAATATCATAAATAAGACACACTCAGGTCGACTTCTAAATTTAGACCTGTGCGAAGTCTATATTTAATGTGTTCGATTCTTAAGTCTCCTAAAACTATTCTTGTATTCGGCTAATAATTAAATTTAAAAAGCTCACTAGAGATAATCTTAGTTTCAGTAGTTCCGCAGTCAAACTCAAATACATGTAATTGCATCATGATTTGACCTTCTAGTTTGTCACATTGGATCAAGTGCCAAGAATATATATTTCTTAAAAAATAGTCAAAGCAAAACACATTTCATGACAAAAAAAATTATACGTGTATCGAAATTGTTCGACCATATTTGTTTTTAGATTCTTCATTCAAAAAGATGATCTAAGGTCAAAACAGATTTCATTTAAAATAGGCTTGATACCAAGCCATACCATCAGCATCAGTTTACGTTCCATTGAACAGTATTCGAGTAAAACTACAAATACATTTTAATATTTAAAATGATGTTATCAAATAAAGTCTCGCGTGATGTTATCGTAAATATGACACGCTCGTTTTTCATACTATTTATAAAAAATGTAGCAGCTGGGCAACACTCCAGTGACAATGATGATAATGAGATTTTCGAGGAGTTTACGAGAAACTCTTTGAAAAAAGTTAATATTATTTTCATATAATCATTTCTTTGCAGACATGTTTCGTGCATTTGACTCTTATCTGTTTTGATTTAAGTTATTTTTAAGTTCTTGCGTGTTTTTATATCTAGACAGCATCACAATCTAAATTTTAGGAAAAAAAAATTAAATATATTTCGTAGAATAAGTTTATCTTATGTTTGAGAATTAAGGTCAAACAATAATACGTTTAAGAATATATAGAAGAAATATATTTCGCGATATCTATGTGACTACGGAACCTACGAAACTTTAGTACACAAACAATAATTGTGGCGGCACTTCACTTTGTGTAGCGTGTTGGCTTTAATTATCTGTTAACGCCAATATGTCGAATACTAATAGCCTTTTTTTGTTGTTTACTTCATTGGGTCGGTTAGTTACATATAAAGTACGGTAAATAATCGCGCTGACCGAACACTTGATAAATAAATAGCTTTTTGCGTCCATTATTTTGTGAACATGCAAATACTTTGACATAATTGTTATTCTGTGCATACGCTAAACTAAGTGCGGTGGCGTTTCACATATAAGGCAAATAATTCAGAAAGCAAAAGCTATTTAAAATAACGAGTACATATGGGAAAGCTATGGCTGTTCCAATTCAAATTGCACCAATTTTTTTAAATCATAATTTGACACATGAAAATCGATCACGAATACTTTTCAATTCGCTCGATTCGATTGTTAGCAATTTGTATAAATTAACGTCACGTACAAACGAATTGGAAGAAGGTAACATATATGTAGGGACGGAACACGTTAGCGGTTAGCGAGCGACAGCGCGGAGGATCGGTCGACGCAGCACTTACCTGTGGCGGCCGGGCGTCAGTCTCGGTGTCGGCCGACGTGTCTATTGTGAATGAACTTTACTCATCGGAAATATTCGTACCTTGTAGAAATACATAATCTTGTTTAAAATTATCAATAGCAGAAATCAAATAGTGACGTCATTGCGGAAGATCGCGTCATCATTGTTTCGTATTCATTCAAAAAATATATAAACAAAATTGAATAAGTCATATAAAAATTTCAAATACTACGAAAACCCCCATTTATTAAATAATATTAACGCATTTGGGGCTTACAAAGGCGCAAAGCTTACAGCTTGTCGCGGTAATTATACGAAGATTAGGAAACTTTAAACGTGGAAATAGTTACTCTGAATGCGTTGAGGCTATAGTATTACAAATCAGCTTCCTTTGTTAATCGATAAGCTTTAATTATATACACAACCCCAAAACGACGTTCAACAATAACAATAAGGCTCTACGATTAAATAATTTTCTTTATATCGATATTTGTATAATAATAATTGATCGATACATTCGGTATCAATCGTAAGCACGAGCATTTCCGACAGGTAGTTTATTCACTTATTGTTAGAATATTTTGGTCGCAACGTATCGATTCGTTTGCGACGCGGTATAGATGGACCGACCGGTGAGAGACCGGCGGACCGATCCTCCTCGTGACGTACTTCGTCGGAAACGAGGCGCTCGGTCTTCGTATTAAAACGTATACTCACACATCTATGTATGGTCGTCTACTACTCTACAGTTAACGAAATATAGTTCGGCAAGCGGTGAGACGTCGTGGCCCTCGCCGGCGCAGGACCGGCGAGCGCGGACGTCGGCAGTGGTCGAGCAAGCGGAGGAAGGGCCGGCGAGCCCGATCGAAACGGAATAGTTTCGGAGGGGAGAGGAGAAGCGCAAGCGCGGATCCAGGGAACGAGGGTCGAAGGAAGCGAGCGAAGTAGACTTAAACGGGAGGCAAACGGAGCGCAAGAGAGAGGGCGGCGGCGGCGGCTAGCTACCTGTCATGGAGTCCGGCAGCCGGCCGCGCAGCGCGCCCGCGTAACTGCAGCCCGCCGCGGCTGCGGGAGTGGGGGAGTACATCACAATGTCAAATATACTTATATAATATAAAGGTGAGTCTACTACTGTATGTACATACGTTCAGATATATCGACAGGAGATGAAGGCAGGAAAGATGTTCATAATTTCATATATATGTATATATATTATTGATGGTACGAATTTAATGAATAAAGTTTAGAAGATGACTGTGAATGAGAAAATATGAGGTGTGTGTTAGAATATATTTAATGAAAATAAAGAGATCGTCCACCGAAGCCGTGAAAGGGCGGCGGCACGAGCCGGAGTGTGTCGTCGAGGTGAGGTAATTATTCGCAGAAGTTCGAGAGCGTAAAGGGAGTCGGCGAAGGCCCACTTGGTACTCAACACATACAGGTAGTAGGTCCCTTGCGCGTTTTGGTGAGCGGAGGAAGTGAAGCGTGCGGGTGAGCGGAACTAGGAAGAGGGCCGGAGACGAGAGAGAGGCTGAATGTAGGGCGGTGGCGGTTGGTCGCGGCCACGAGACCGCGCCGCGCGCCGCGCCCTGTACTGGCACTGCTAGATACTAATACAGGTAGCTCTCGCGTACTGACTAAACCGGTCATAAATGCTAGCGATCAACGCTTCGGTACTTTTAAATCGAGTAAACGAATCGATCGACGTCACTGCAAACGCTCAATGCATACCTTCTTGCGAGTGTATAGGCGCGGGCGTACCGGCATCCAGCAGGCGGTGAGTGCGCAGCAGGGCGCACTCGCCGCCCTCCTGCGCGTCCAGCGAGTACACGTACACGACGCCGTCCGACGTGGCCACGACCAGCCGCGCCGTCCGCGCCACGCTGCAACAAGCCGACCGTCTGACTGACCGCTCGCGCACACGAGCTCGCGCGCTCGCCAACTTACATGGTGACGGCGGCGACGGCGCGGCGCGCGGGGCGCGGCAGGCGGGCGGCGGCGAAGGCGCGACCCTGCGTGAGCACGTCGGCCACCTGCGCGGGCAGGTAGCCCGCGCCGGCCGACACCGCCTGCGACAGCCAGTCGATCCAGCCGGCCTCGGCGGCGCCCGCGGGCCCGGCGCCGGTGCTGCCCTCCTCCCCGGCGCCCACTACCGCACCCGCCCCGACGGCGCCCGTTGCGCCCTCCTGCAACCGGAACACGTGGACCGTCTCCGTGTTGGACGTGGCCGCGAGGTAAGCCCCACACGCACTGAAGGCGAGGCACGCTATGGATACGCAGCGCTTCACTCCGCGCCGGAATTCGTAGAGTCGCGTGCGCTCGGGCACGGCGAACACGCGGATGACGGTGCCCCGCTCGGAGGCGGTGGCCAGGCGTCGCCCGCACATGGACCACGCGAGCGCCGCCAATGGGCTGTCGTGCGCGCTGATTACGCACTTAGCGTTCTGAAAGGGTGATGGGAAGATTATACGTCTATTGCTTGTTTTTTGCTTGAGTAGCAGGTCACCGGTGGGAACTTTAGTGATGGGACGTACCAGATGCACGGCATCGAAAATCTGCACCTCCCCAACGGCGCTAGAGCCGGGGTAGGCCACGTAGCAGTGGTCGACGCAGGGAGAGAGCGCGCACAGTCCGCGCGGGTTCGGCGGCGTGTCGCGGATCGTGTGGAGAATTTTCATATCACGAATGTTATGAATGTGAAGCGACTCTTCTAAACATACAATCAGCCTCTGACAAAATAAAATAAGCTTTTCATTTCCTCTATTCATACCACATTTTATGAAAAAAGTTAATATATTAAAAATTGTCTCACGGATCGGTTCAGCTTAACGGCGAGAATCGTATTACTGTAACTGTAATTGCATATTTCAGTTCCTTTTTTATAGTGGCACACGATTAGCTTCCTGAAACAACAACGAAACCAATGTATAATTATGAGAACAAATTCTCTCGCGTTTTATGGGTTGGTCGTCAGGTGTTAAGCTGGCATAGAAATGCATATGTCCTACCAAGGCAGAGGAAAGCTCAAGCTTTCTTCACACCAAATTAATCAACAAATTCGGCGGAGTGCAACAGAAAGACAGAATAAGTTTAACCGAATTAGAAAATCCAAAACAATATTAGAAAAAGGAAGTGAAATAGATTATATACACTATATTAAGTAGTATATACACACGTGTATCGTATTATCGGTTTGTAAGGCTTTTAAAATCACAATAAATCATTTTATGTAATAATAAAATTTATTGCAACGAATGTAGGTAGCGATGTTTAGTAGAAATATTTAAATAAGAATTCAGAGCGAATTAAAAATCATTTCGTTATGTTTTTTGCTATTGATCAATACTATCCTATCTTTTAGATTATACTTATTATATTTTTAAATTAAATAAGTATAATATTTTTTAACTATTGTACATATCTGTGAATTAACTCTATATTTTGCGAAATGTCCTCCAATCAATTCCTTCTATATTATTATTATCAAATGTTTGCTATAAAAGTGTGGAGACGATTTAAAGCTAATGAAAAAGCCAGAAACCATAAAATTCTGTAAAGCACATCCAGGGTTTTCGTGATAAAGTTGTGGAAACATTTAAAGCAATTCACTAAGGGCCAAAACATTATTGCGTCGTGGTGATTTGATTTTTTATTTAAGCCTATTTAATTTTAATCGGCATATGAGCCATCTGTTGGTAAATGGACATGGACATATACTGCAAGAAATTTATCTTGGGAACTAAGATGCTATATCCATTGTGCTTGGAATTATACTAACTCACTTACTACACAAATCGTAACAATACAATACAAAGTGTTGCTGTTTGGTAGCAGAATATGTGATGTGGTTATACCAAACAAAACAAACCACCAAGTGAGTTCATTCACCCATATTACTCTTAACTTAACATTAAAAATAAATTGCATATAATTTTTCATATAAGCAACAAAAAAAATGCGTTAATTAAAATGTGGACACAGTTGAAAATAATGAATAAATTGAATATAACAATTGAGAGTCGTCGCGTTATACGCGTCAGCACGCTGTCGCGTGACACGCGCGTCACATACCGACGCGATGCGGCAACAACGGGTAAGGATAGCGCAAAAACATACGCAAATACAAGCGATTATCATATTTTTTATTGCGATTTCGTAACGAAATGTGTGCCACGCGCAATGACATCAAAACATCTTCTTGTATGATTAGAATAGCGCGTGTATACACACGCGTCCGTGTACATCTACAATTTTGAGAGCTGGTTAGCCGTTGGGTTCGGTTATCATAAACATCCAATAATAATAATTGTTAACTCCATGATAAACGGAATTTGGGTAGCAATTGCTCGAGTGATAAAGTAACATGTTATCTAGTATTCACCGAGATGTTCCAGTTTAGATGACGAAAACCTTAAACAATAATTGCGGATTAAAGCCCGAAAAAACACCACTAAATTTTCTCGTGTTTTCGTGTTTATAAATTGTCTCGTGCTCCTGGAAAGGAAACTTGCGTGCTTCGTAAGAAAATCTACCATACGTGTATCCTCCAACCCGCATTAGAGCAACATGTATACTCTAAACCTCGTAAAGAATGCATGTTTCTGTCCAGCAATGGGACACCGTTTTTTTTACTTCATCTGGTACGACTAAATTAAAGCGAAGAACGGAAAAAACGACAAAAAGAGAATGTGATATTGAAAACTATCAAACGTTCATTTCGCTCGTATACTTATCGCTTCCACGCAATAACAACATTTACGTCAATTTATCGAGTAAGTATTTACTCGACTCCGATACGTCACGTTTTCCTTGTTCAATTAATTCGATTGGATTACGATAAAGATATCTACGAATGTAGAAAAGTAACTTTATACTCTAAAAAAAATTTTATAAAATACATTTTACTTCAATTCAAACTCACGACATATGTCGAAATATACGTTGTTGGAGCAAGTATTTAACTATAGCGCGTGCCAACACCTAAGGCCACGCGTATCACTTATAGTTAGCATTTCGTATTATTATGAAATAGTTTCTACGTAATACCAACAATATTTAAACATAGACTGTGGGCGTTGCTAATAGAAATATATTGCTATACACAAGATGATCTTCTTTTAATATATCTGTACTCCTATATCGTCGATGGGTTCCTATTGATTTCCAAATATTATTTATGTTTGTGATAATTATAGGTTTTTAATGAGAACTATATAAACGAATATATTTTACATTCGTTTATATTTAGTTTATGGACGTTATTATAATTTAAAACTATATTAATTAATTTAAATTAGTTAAACCTTGATGTTCTTTTTTATGTCTAAAGAGGTTTTTATTTACCATAGAATTGAAGTAAACTTGAAGTAGCAAAAAAATAATATTTTTTTTCGAAATATACATAAGTTTACTCGAACGAGAACGTTTTTGGGAGATGTTTATCAAGAAGATATATGATATACCAATAAAAGTTTTCGGGGAAGACGGCACGGGTCGCGCAGGTGTGTCCGCGCTCCACAATAAGACGGCCAAGTTCACGACGAGCCCACGCGCCCTTCCACTTCACTTACAGCGTAACCCCAATTCGACAGATAAAAGGTAAAAGATAAAGGTCTACTAGTACTTGTAATCAAGTTTAAAACGTCATAAGGAGGCGTTGACATCAATTTGTCAGTAAATATATAAAACCGAACGCTGTTATTTTTTTTTAAGTCGGATTAATGTTTCTTTTTGGGTATTAAGGGTTTTAGGTATGACATTGAAACTGAATTCACTTAAAACGAAAACATTAGACGGCATTGCTATTCGCGATTTAGTACTAATACATAAGGAGCCACTATGACGTCATAACGAGATTTGAAATTATTAGGACAATAATAGTAAATACTATATTATGAGCTGGCTGAATTTGTTTTTTCTGTATGCCACATAATATTTTTCTTTACAATAAGACATACAGACAAAGGACATAATACGATCAGTATCAAGTCAGGCAATCTGTTGATATGTATACGGTCTTTTATTTTCTAATGTACCTAACTATTAATTCGAATGCCTGTAATATGGCTAAAATTACTAGTTTGCGTACCTGATCGCAAACGTATATACGTACTATCAATGTGACATATACGTATGTATTTTAAAATGACCAATGTCAACTAAACATGTGGATGTCTTCCGAGGTGTTCTTTTCGTCGTAATAGAATATATGAATAACATTCTACGGGTTTCAGATACGTTTACGAATAAAAAAATACTTTGCGAATTATCCAATTGTTTCGGATAGTTTCATTTACGAATAATAGATTATTTCGATATTGTAAAATAGTTGTTTTATTGTGCGTGTGACAACTGTGAGGGAAGACAACAAAAAATACAAATTATATTATATTTGTTAAGTTTAATTTATTATTAAACAATTAATTAACGTGTTACGCCTTCACGGGTTGGTAGTGAACAGATTTATACTCAATAAATCTAACTAATTTTGATATATATATTCGAAAAACCGATTCGAATGCCGTGACGACAAACGGCACTTTGTGTGTGCGTGACGCGTATACTATATACTTTGTTGCTTTAAATTAACTAATAATATATAATAATGAGAAAACTATATTAATTCTAGGCATTTTTGCAATCTGGAAAAAATTGTGTCAAATTATTCTTCTTTAATTGTAGATTAAGTTGATATCCCTATAATATAGGTAACGTTTAAATAACTATCCTATATAAATTTTACTCCTACAATTAAAATTATATACACATACTATAATCACTTTTTTTTGTGAAGATATGTAAAGTTAACATTAATTTTATTATGTATACAAAAACCATTGTTATTTCAACAGGTGCAAAGTTATGACTGTATTATTCGCAACTAACTACTATAAGGAAGTTAAAATGAAGATATGTTAACAATTATTTTAAGTAAAATTATTTTTTTTTGAAAAAGGTACATCCCAACACCTATTATACAGGTGTCCTGGATGATTCATATTTATAACATCGAAAGTGCCTGGAAAAATTACCCCTAATTGCCCCTAAAACACCAGACATTGTGTAGGGTCACCTATCAAAAACTGCTAAACTGCCTACATAAAAAACAAAAAAATATGAACAAATCTTTCATCTATATAAATGTAGTAAGCTGTTACAAACCTGGGAGCTGAAACTGTAACAATGGCGACCAAGGAACTGCTGAAGAGTCGATCCACCAGACAGGTGTCCTGGCCTGACCGGCTTGCATATATTTCTTCAATTCCATCATCAGGAGTCAGTGCAAACAAATGATAGCCACTACTACTGCCTGCTACTAGGGACCTACAAAATATACATTTCATGTAATCGCCTATAATTTCATCAGAATAAAACAAATATACTTATCTATAGCCCATTCCAATCAAAGCAGTAGATAAACAAATATTAAATTTACATATTCTATGTGATTTGTTAAAATCTCTACTAGATTATATACTACAAAGAGTGTTTGATTAAAACATTGTTATCATACAACACTGTTCCACTTAACTACTTATATCTGCTATAATTTTACTGCCAAAGTTCTGATAATAACTTTGCTGGCATTCAAATTTTTACAAATCCATATTGAATAGCATTGATTATTTAAGAACTCAATCAATTATATTATGTGAATCATTGAAGTTGTTTATTATTTACTACTCCTGTAGTTGGAATGGACTATACTGACCTTCAGGCATAGTAATTTAAAGGTACTATATAATTTTCAATGAAACTGTCCATAGCTTGATGAAACTGATATTAGTTCCTTTAATTAGATCATGTTGTGCAAAATGTTCCAACCCAAGAAAACATTAGTTATGTCTTTATTCAAGTTTTCTTGGGTTGATTAAATAAAAAAAAAAAATCACAAAAATAGTATGAGCAACATTGTGTAAGAGGGTTACAGTCACTATACAATGTTTAATTTTTTAAACTCAATAATGTATATTTGTATTATTGTGGCTTGGAACATTTCTGCACAAGATAAATTAAAAAGAATATTGTGATTGTTTTTCATGAAATTGGTTCTGTTTAACTCTGATTTACAGAAAAGATTCCTAGAAAGGAACTAAAACTTATAATATTAATAAATCTTAATAAAAATATGAATACAATCATTATATTATTCTTTAGATTTAAAGGACTGAATAATTTCATTCTTAATACACTGTCATTCCAATAATTTAGTGTTATTAATAAAATCAAAATTTAGGGTGTAAATTTTATTGAAAATTCATTAATATTGCCTAATAATAGAAAAAAAAGATTACATGATTTGACTAAACAAGATAAATGCTTTGTTATTTAGTCTGAAGATATTATAATTATTGTTAAGTTATTTTAACATCAAGTTAAATAAAGAAACTTTAAAATTATAAGATCTATTTAATGTGTTAGTTGTTAATTAACACACAAAATATTTTAGCTTGATAGCTCTAACTGAGAGCTGTTGGTCGTGAGTTTTTTGTTTGTATACAACATCTGATTTTTGCTCATTGTTACGAAAATATTGGCATTGACATATTGCATCATCGCACAATAACGCAAGCTGTGTTTGTTACCCAAGGCGCAATTGTACGCCCATGTATTAGTAATAGGCATCGGAGAGACTCTAGGATAGTAGCCTTGACGTTCGATGTCACAGCTGGACTTGATCGACTTTTAAAAGGGCGATAAATTCCCTTACGTCTTTGGTCAGCTTTCTCTTTCATTTTTAAAACACCAACACAAAATAAAGTACTTACGTGCAATCTTGATTAAACTGGACAAATATTCCTCCTGCATTTGTTCCCTCTGTACTGTGACCTCCTCCCAAACTCATTGGAACGTTCGAAATTACGAGTTTCTTTAAATATTGATTACTATTAACGACATACGCGCTCTACGACCTTTGTTACTGAGCACAAACAGTCACTCACTCCTTGTAAATAACAAAAACTAAGTATTCGTCACAAGTAGAATTTTTTGACACAAAGAACGACCTTGCTTGCTGCTAAAAACAAGCCCCCTCCTGCACAACTCAAATCATCCATTCGCTAATCGTAATCACTATCGTACGATGCACCCTTGACGTTTTGAAGTACCAAAGACAATACAATTTTTCAAGGTATATTTATATTATTTTATTATTTAAGTTTAGTGGGTACATTTACAATACATTATTTATTACATTAATAATTATATTACGTTTTTAAAAATAATAACATTGCCTATGTTTATTTATATTGTTACCAATTTGATTTATCTGTCAAATATGAAAAGTGTAAAATTATTTTAAGGAGAGGCAAGATTTCATATGAATTTCACTCAAAAAATAGTCTATTGCAAATGTATGAAATTAAGGTTCCATAAATTACCAACACTGCTTACCATAGCTAGAGAGTAATTAACGTGTATGCGTTAATTAATTGGTATTAATAAATATGATAAACCACCTAATGTATATACTTTGCCTTAACTTATACATCAAATAATTTTCATAGATTAAATAATCAAGAAAGACTTTTTTAAATCAATCAAATAAGTATTCATTTTTATTTATAGTTGATTTATAATCTATAAGCACCAAATTCTTTATAATTAAAATAAAATACCTAAGAATATGATAAGCTGCAACGGTTCTTTTTAAGTTTATAATATCTCTTAATTTTATAACCTGTGATTTAACCTAAAATAAAAATGATAAATGTCACAATGACATTGGCATATAACTAAGTGTACTGTGTACTTAACCAAAAAATCACACATTGTAAATAACAAAGTCTGTGTACATAATATTATAAATTAAAATCAAAATATCGAATGATCAGTTAAAATGGGTCGTAAAATACCCGCTAAAAAACATCGTGGTGTCAAAGATCCTTTAGTACAACAAGCAAAGCGCTTACAAAGGTAATTTCATTTTCTTGCATTTATATATACACAATCACATATTCCTGTGTTTAAATAAATTTACTGAATAAAGAATTTAATCTCTACTTAAATCTAAAGGATATTATTGTTTTTTTATTGTTTTAGTCTTAAGGGTAAAATAAATGCGCCACCTAAGGATCCAGACGAACAACCTATCCCAAAATCTGTAACGCAGCTCTTTGCCTTTCAAAATAAAGAACAGAATAAAAAGAAGAAAAATAAGAAAATATCATTAAAAGGTCTGTTTGAAAATTAATAGCAAATCGTTTAGGAATTGTGTTGGTCAACATTTATTTTAAAACAAACTTGTAATAATAGAAAAACATATATCTACTTAATAGCAGATTAATTAGTCATAATAAGCTCATGTATTTGTTTTCGTCATATGAAAACAAACTCACCTTTATTTTGGAATGACTTTTGCTTATGGCCCAAACAACCTAGACAACAAAACACTTTCAGAATTGCAGATAAATATGCACACTGCAGATAAATATTGAAGCTATAATTATTAAAATCTAATTTATGATCTAGTTTAGAAAATAAATGTGGGCATATACTGTTTATAAATATATAAATTAAAAATGTATAATTGTGTGTTTATCTTTCTTAGATGATGGGAGAGTTTCCAAAGCTGGTAAAAACCCCATAGCCCGTTTGAAGAAGTTACCAGGAGAGTCTGGTCGTGACTTCTCGCTACGTATCAATAGCACTATGAGAGCCCTGCATGATCCCATGGAACAACTTGATTATCCAGTACGTACATTCATTAGGAACAAAGTAACTAAGGAGGAATTAATAATGTTTACTATTATCTAAACAATTATTAAAATTGTATTAGTAACTCTTGTCTGTCTGTTTGTTACTTCATAGTGGCTAATTTACACTAAACCAATTGTAATATATTTGGACATTCAATCTATTCTTTCATAGGTTTACATTAATTCAGAATAAATATTGTGCAAGGCCTTTGTCATCATCTTCATGAATGAAGACATTGTATTCTTCTGCTGAGAAAAATACTAGATGCTTTAAATTACATTAAATATAAATAGTATTATCTCTACACTTGACACACTGGAAGTAGAGTCAACAGTCAAAAAGATTTAACATACTCTCTTATTGTCGTATAAATAATTTGTTTTAGGCATACACATCCAGGGGGAATGTTACAGATATGTAATTTTGGATCTCTATGTATGAATAATATTTTACCAGTGTGGTACACATATTTTTAGTTATTATTTGATATGAAGTGTATTCAGAAAAAAAATAGCCTCAAAAACAATTACCTACTTTAAGTATTTAAGAATGACACTGCTAAAATAAATATGCATGCATGGATATGGATAGATTTTTATTTTAGACATCCAAAAGTTATGGTTATGGATTTCCATAACATCCCAATCTGAGTTATAGTTTGTACAGAACTCTTTTTTTAAGTTTGAGGAGTATATACATTAAGATTAAAGTAAATAACATTTATGAATTTCTTTCAGCAAGATGTAGAAGCAGATGATATGAAGGGAGAACGTATGGCGGCACTACGTGAGCGGCGCCAACGTAAACACAAAGCTGCCATGAAAAAGGATCCTTCTCTTAAAGATGAACCAAAGATGACCCGGACACAGAAACAAAATTTAAAGAAGCAAGCCAAGAATATAAAAATTGCTGAGGTTATATCCATATCACTAATATTATAAATTAGCAAACTGTGCTTTGATAGCAACCATATTATAAGTTAAAAAAATATAATGAATAGGTTTACTTTTCATACTAATTTCGATTATGGGTTCGATCCTGGTATGGGATTGTGATAACAATATTACGATGTGGTCGGCGATGGGTCGGGCAAACCTATTAAATACTTATTCACTCGATTCTATTCTGATCCAAATTCGACTATCCCTAACAAAACTACACTTTAGCGTTAATGGCAGTAATTACGTTTAGATTCGATTGCGATAAAATGTCAATCTGTTAGTAGAATTTAACAAAAAAATATAGATGCCGTTAAAGACTTCCACAACCAAGCATTGCGCATATTTATTAGCAAAATTGTACTTCCTATGTCACAATTAAAAACGATAAGGTTATACTATGGGTAACAATACTTCAATACCGACTGTAGCTGTAAGAAATGTTAGCAAATAATAAAACAGCTACCGTTTGCGATTCCAGGAGACGGCGCGGCCGGACGTGCAGTACGAGCGCGTGCAGTTCGGCGACCTGGCGCACGCGCCGCCCGCGCTCAGCGCGCCGCGCCGCGCGCCGCCGCCCGACCGGGTCAATATTATTATTTTTAATATATAGGCTGTAAGATATATCAGCCATTCCTTACATTGCCCTTGTGGCTGTAGATACACCGGAACACAATAACTAATATATAATTTATATTATTGCTGATTACCTGGTATAATATCTGATGCGTGGGTGGTACCTACCCAGATGGGCGTATTAAAATCCCTATCACCAAATAATATAGATCGCTGCATATCTCGTAGGCCGATGGTATGGTAATTAGATATTACCGGTGCTCACTTGCTTTCGTAGACGTGGGAGTGTAATATCATCCCCTTCTATCTCTAAGTTGCAACTTAACTTAACTTTATTGGCCCAAGCCTGGCCTTGTACCAGAGTTGTCGGGATCTGCTACCATTAAGGCTGACGATTGGAACAATGAGTCAGCTCAGACATATAACACCACTGCGAGCTCATTTTAAATTTTCATTGGATTAGTATATATTATCCCATCCCTATAATACCGTTGAATCCTGTTTCTGTTTGATGCCTATCCGATTAACACGATCGAAGTCGTGGGCACTGGAGATATATAGGACAGGAATATAAATGAACATGTGTCCGTCAGGCGGGACGGCGCGACCTGCTGCTGACGTCGATGCTGGCGGGCGGCGCGGGCGGCGCGGCGGGCGCGGCCGAGCTGGCGCGCCGCGAGCGCGTGCGCGTGGACGTGGTGGCGGCGTACCGCGCGCTCAAGAAGCAGCGCCGCCTGGAGGAGGCCGCCGGCCGGAAGACGAGTCGACCCGACCGAGCGAGACGGACGTGACACTCGTATAAATAATACTTCACAGGGCTACTCGGAAGCTCTGTAGCTTCCGAGTAGTGCACAAAACTTATGTATGTCTGTTCAGGGTTATCAAAATACAGGGGATTACAATTTTTTTTTAATATCTGTGTTTCTTCCGAAACCTCAACGTGAGTCGTGATCCCTACATCTTCGAAAACTGACCGTACTCTGTCAGTTTTCTACTGAAAAACCGGTTTTTGTCAACGGCCAACGTGTATATCTCTCCTGAAAACATTTATACACAGTTGTATAAAGATTTTTTTAATAGTATGATTATTTTTTTAATTTGCAAAGATTTAACAACTGTGCCTTATCAACTTAATTGCTAGATTTATATGTTTTTTATTTTACTCATTATACTGTATTTTTTTTCTGTAAAGCTTTGTCTCTATGAAGTAACTCGGGTGCAGTACTGTCTAAGTGAAAAGTTGTGATGTTATCGAATGTTATTGTTGACAATGTACATAATATTGTAAGTTTTTTGAATAAATGATTAAAACATTAGTACCGTCTTTATAATTACAATATAATACTGACTCACTGGTTTATGTGTAACTAAAAAATAATAGTTATACATACTTTTAATTTATCTAGCGACGCGGTGATTCTGTAATTACAAAATGTCTTTATATACAAGCCACTGTTCAGGATATTTTAAATGTGTAATATTTTCGAAAGTTTTTATTTAAATGACATCCTGTAAAGGGCCATTTTGTTTTATATTATAGGATAAGGATTAGTTCTGTATTGCTTAAAATTGCTTCGTAAATAAGCCATTATTTCTCGTAAAAAGGTTATCCCTAAGAGATAGACATATAACATCGCAGACTTTTTTTAGATCTTTTTAATGAGTACAATACTGTAGTAAATTATCTTGATCTATTTCGTTGAGTGCAGCCAGCGTTTGCAATGTAAGCGCAAAAAAATGTGTTTATTTACGTCATCAGATAAAAAACCTCTAAAATTATCAGTATTTCTCTACTATATAATACATATGAAACTTCCTGTGGTGATCAATATCATTCTATCTATTAAAAAAACCGCATCAAAATCCGTTACTTAGTTTTAAAGATCTAAGCATACATACGGACAGATAGACGACGGGAAGCGATTTTATTTTATACTATGCAGTGTTATCAAAGAGAATGAGATTAAGGCATAGAGAATTTTAGTATTTTTTATTTGTTTGACATATACCGAACATAATTCGATATCCACGTGTTTTATATATTTAAAATACCGTTACTAAAAGCGTGAAGAATAATTTTTCTTGTATGTCAATGGATGGTGAATGTATGAGGTTATTGTACACAATTACGTTGTTTTTAGTTTCCCTTCACTATATTAATAACAAAGAAAGTATGTACCTAGGAAGTCGGTTTTAACCTACTTCATATTGTATTGATTTAAAACGAATGAATGTCTCTGTGAATATACCAATTGTCATGGCATGCGTCGGTTGAGTCGTTTATCCTGCATAACATATAATCTAAACAAGATTTATCTTACTATGTGAAGAGGAATCTATAGATAGTATAAGGAAAATTAGCTTTCTGCCTCTATTTCCGCTATCTCATAAACCATTCAGATTTTGATACTGTTTTCACAAATAGCTGAACTATGACAGGTTTTTAACTAGAAAAACTATTTTTGTACTTAAAAACAGTATATGAGAAAATTTATAGCCTGAAAAAGGCCCGAGAAGATATCACCGAATCAAAATACAAAACTACAAAAATCGTACGCTACCAAAGGGCTGTAACAACATTAACATTAAAGATCATCGGTGTTTGTGGAATTCAGTGTACCTACTTGTTTATTTTTTTCTTGCCAAGAACATTTCTCATTTTCTTTATTAATAAATCGCGCCCATCTGAAGCCGGGGCGGGTCACGAGTATAACTATAAAATATTGTTAGATGACCAAAAAAAGTTCAACATTTCTTTTAAATGAAACCTAACTAAATAAAAAAAATTGACGGTAGTGAAAGTTCGGATGTGCGAATTCATTTGAAATATAGTTTTTTATTTATCTTTTACTTGTTATGTTGTGGAATTTATAAAATGCATAGGTATCAATATTATAACTTAAATTGGTGGCCGGCAGTAGCCTACGCAAAATTACTATTGATTTAACATATATTATTTTTATGTTGTTTTTTTTTTAATAACTAAAAAAGTAAATGCAAATAAATATATGAGAATATACAGTTCGCAAAATGAAGACACTTCAATTATTGGTGATCGCTACATGAAAATGAAGACAACAAAAAGTTAAAGCACTAAAAGAACAAGAGAAAATACTTTTAAAATGAAAAGAGAAAGCAAACAAATAACACTATTTAAATAGGAAAAAAAAACTGCTCTGGCATTATAGTCATTCTAAGTTTGCATATAGCTTTGGTAAAAATGGCAATTCTTGTTTCTGTCAATAGAATTATGTTTTTTTATGATTCCATTGTCCGGTTAATTATGACCGAGATTCCATTTGGATGCATTTCATTTCAAAATATAACGCCTGTTTAAGCATTAATATTTGGTGAGTAGATAAATGCAAATAAGTAAATGCAAAACGCCAGTAATTAGCTTGTCCTTAAAATTTTAATTATAATAGCAGCGTCTGCCATCGTTGTAGCGTGGCAGACTCTGCTGCTGCAATTGTAGCGTAGTATAGTTAGAATTTGTTAAATAGGGGGCTATATTATGTTATGACTAATATTCTGAATTGTTAATTATATGTACCTATGAATATGAAAATTATAAAGTACTTTATTTTTCTCCTATAGAGAGCATGTTGATACAATTTTAATTGATGCAGCGTATAGCAATAGCTTATCCTTGAACTTACATTTCAATCGATTTACAACAATTTATAACGTCCACATAGGTTAAAATTAATAAAATAAAACGGTGTGGATTAGTTTATTTTAAATAAAATGATATGACACTTTATACCTACTTGAAATATTTAATATATGTATATATTCATCGTTTTTGTTGTTAATTGGCACAAAAAATGTAATTATACTTTATCTGTTACTTTATTTGCGATGCATTTTTTGTTGTTTAATTATTCTTTTTTATTTAATAACGGTGTGACTAACACAAATACATTAGTATTTGAAATAACATAATGTATTCATATTTAAAAAATATAGACCCAATCGCTTTTTTTATTATTCATAAAACAACTGAAATTATTTCCTTTTTATGATATGACTTATTGTGTATGCAATTGTGCATAGTATTATACTACTTTAGTACTTAGTATGATAATAGATGGCGCTGAACGTTATCAAATCGAACTTTAAGATCATTTTCCACCGGTAATAGCAAAGCACTAATTTATTTAGTCGTCTTTGCTATTGAGAAATGTGAACGTGTAATAACTTTCAAAACTGCCTACACTCAACAATTACTTGGTAGTATTGCTTTGTCAAGACTGTTGTTGGCGCGTTGGTGACCTAAAGAATGGATATCATTTCTTACAGCGCCAGTGTCTATTATTGTTGGTGACCAGTTACCATCATGTGGCGCATTTGTCCGCTTTTCTACCGATATCATAAAAATAAAACAAAAGAAAATAATTTAGCATTTAATAGTTATAGCTTTCTGAAGATTATGAAGCAGTTCTTTTCATTAGTATTTAGAATCAGAATTATGAACATGCATATCGATCAAGTTATCTTAAAATTAATACGTTTATAAAATAAAACGTAACGTATATGAGTAGGTACTTGAATCTAAGTGGATTTAAAAATAGGCTTAGGTTATTATTAGCACCCTGGTGACTGGAACTTAAGATTTAAACATATTAGGGAGTACTAAATATATAACACTATGCTTACTGTAAGCTGTTAAATTATTCACATTAGAATACATTATGTCACTTGAATAGTTTTTCTAGAAATCGTATGGAATTGAAATTTCATAAATAACTTGATGGTAGGACTTTGTGTAAGCTCGTCTGGGTAGGTACCACTTATCAGATATTCTACCGCCAAACAGAAACACTTACTTTGTTCTGATTTTAATCCTTAAAACAGTAAACAGAGTGAGCCAGTGTAACTGCAGGCACAAGGGCGTAATACTTGCGGATTGAAGGTGTGTAATATTGTAAATTCACTAGTTTTTAGAAAATTATCATATGTTCATTATTTAGCGCAGCACTGAACTAAGTAATTACTCAATTGAAACGTTGAATACCTACAATTAAATTGTTATTTAAAAATACCACGTATAAAAAAACAAGAATAAATTGAGTGTGTTTTTTGAAATTCTATGAAATCTTCTCTAATTCTTACAATTACATCTAGACTCGGTATGCCTATTTAACCTTAGGAGACTAAACTTTAATTATTTGTTTTTTTACACCATTATGTTCTTCAATTTTATACTAATTAAGCACATTAAGGATAATAATAAGCGTAAAAAAGTGTATTATGCATGCTTTAATAACATAATTGGAAGATTGTTAATTTCTCAAGTAATGATTTAAAATAATATTAAAACCAACGTGTAATCGATAAAGAATTATAAAAACCAAAACATTTATCGAAATCATTAACTTTCTACATGTTTAATAATTTAATGTAAAAATAATAACTGAACGTAACCATAATAGTATTTAATTTTTTATAGCGATAGTCACGGCTTATTTTTTCTATGGTACATTAGCAGCAACTTCGTATATATTTTTATTTGTTTATAAAAACAATTTCATGTGTATGAAAGAGTGTGTCGCAATTATCAAATTTCGCCGACTTTTACGACCTTATATAGGTACTTATATGTATGTCTCGCAAGCTGTCGGCCAAATCTTGGAGATGGTAGCGAAGCCTGGTCACCTACGTTGTGCATATCTTAAGTGGCGACAACGGCACATGCCGATACCGAAAACGAACAAGACCTTTCAAGCATCGTATAGCTTTTTAGATAATCGGAAGAAGATTAGGTACTATTTTGAGAGTATGATATTCAGCAGAAATTGGCGAAGCGAGAAAGCGTAATATCGATTAATAGAATTGACGTCTCACCGTATGATTAGTTCGAAGGAATAGGGAACACCTGTGTTGATGCATGTAATTGCACTTTAATGCCTTATTCGTAGTTGGCTAGTTTTTCAGATTAGTCACAACAGTCACCATTCGGTCAATTTTAATTGTTTTTTCTCGTACCTTGAATGGTAGATTGGGTGGGTTTATTTTATTTCTTTTTCTGTAGAAAAAGGAGCAAAAAATTTGACGTAGCCGATTAATTTACTCAATAAAAAGTTAAATCTCTTTGTTACAATTTGACATCTACAAAAACCCACCTACGACTTAATTCTAAAGCATTTTTATCTTCGCTTCTATTCTAACCTGTTTATATTTATCTCAATTTTTAATCTTAACTTTTTATTTCGTCGATTGTCTTCTAATTCGCGATGAAGATTTTATTTATATTTGAGAAGAGGTATCAAATTATAAGTTCCTAGATTTATTCGACTAGGTCTTCAGTATATTTTTTAATCAGCGAGTTTACAGTTAAAATTAAATGTACATATAAACTGATTGGCATCAAGTCTAAGCCGAATATAAATGTTTTATTGAGAAATAGATTTTTTCTTTGTAAAAGGGCTTTGTGCTATGGTTAGCATATGATACCTGCCCAGACTGGTGGTGGGCAGGTATCATCCACTCATCAGATATTTTACCACCGAACAGCAGTACGTAGTATTGTTGTGTTCCGATTTGAAGAGTGAGGGAGCCAGTGCAATTACAGGCACAAGAGACATAGTTCCCAAGATAGGTGGCGCATTGGCGATGTAAGGAATGGTTATATTTCTTATAACGCCATTGTCTATGGTGGTGACCACTTACCATAAGTTAAGCCATTTGCTCGCCCTCCTACCTAAACCATAAAAAAATATTATAATAATACTGATTGTTTTAAAAAATCTGATAAATTAATAGCAATGCTTATTTATTCGTCTTGATTTCTTTAGTGATGATTTCGTAAAGATTAATGAAAATTTATGTGTGCGATCCATGGCCATAATGTATATTTGAATATAGAGTCCATTGATTGTACAAACAATGAATAAAGAAATTACGCGCTAGCGTGACAGAAACGGTGTAATATAAAAAAATGCATTTACATTATTTTTTATTTAATTCACTCAAATCATAATTATACATTTTTTTTATTGTTTTCCATTCCAACCGAGTCTAATTTACTTTAAGAATTCAAATCGGTCTTATTGTTGCTGAATCATTTTATGAAAATAAATGTTAACTGTAGGTATCTATTGATATAAAAAAAAACGTTATAAGGGTTTTTCCACTCGAGAAAAGCATGACAAGTATTGAACGTCTCATTGCACATATTGCTATGCGATGAATTCTGGAATACCTATTAGTACTTGTATTTTACTTGTGCGTAGTTTGGTAAAACACGTCTATATAAAATTAAATAATTCATCATTTAAAAATAAATAGCACAAAACAATTTTATATACATAGATGAATCACGGATCTCTCAGTAAAAGTACTGTTTGGTATTGTTATCACCATTAAGTTATTGTATTGTTTTACTACTAATTGCATCAAAGTTCAGTTCAGTTCTGTCGAATTAATATTTTTGATAAGTTTGCAAAATTTTTAGATTAAACTAAATCTAAATATCGGTAATGTCCATAAATCTTTTTAATTTTTTTTAAGTTAGAAATTAATTTCTTTCTGTTGTTTTGTTTTTCATTTGCTTTTTAAAATATTGATACCAATAGTTTTGAAATGAGTTTTAAACTCAACAAAAGTTTCGTAACCATAAATATGGATATTTTGGCCGAATTAGCCGCTCAAATTGTCGCATTGCTGCGGATAAGCTTGGATCAAGAACAATTGCTAGAAATTTAAATCAAAACCAGTCTATGGTTTCTAGATTATATCGAAGGTTCGCAGAGACAGGTTCTTACAAAATGAGACTCGGTACCGGTACAACTCGAGCAACCACCCGTCGTGGCATCTGATCTATTGTTTCAACTTGCCAACGAAATCGTTTCCTCACGTCAATAAGCATCAAAAACATATTTGAATGAAGTATGTGGAGTAAACGTAAGTGCACGAACACTTAATACGAAAAACACGGCACTCACACATTTTAGACCAGTAAATGGTCGCGCCGCCTGAAAATGTTGAAGTGGCTATATATATTTTTAAAGAAGGTATTTATTTGCACCGTTCTAAACACTTGGATCTTTAAGTAACAGTGTTCTAAAATTTAGCAAGACGAGGTCTACTTATTTCCACAGTTGACAGTAGTTTTATGTTCAATTCATATCATGAAGTTATCACTCTACTGTATCAAATAAATGTATAACTCGTCTAATGTTGCGTACATATTCTGTGTTGTATTTGTCAATGTCGCAGATCACTTCCGAATGTTGCATGTTCGTATTTAATTGGTACTTCCAAGTGCGAATGCGAATGACCCTGATGGTAAATCACCTCTGCCCATAGAAATTGGCGCCGTAATTTTAACCATTCCTTATACCGCCATGAGTCACAATTCACAAACCATAATATGAAATAAGATGTTATACTCTATATTACTTGTGCATGTAGTAGTGCACACCAACAGATGGCACGCTTTATTAGAAGCTGTAAGGCTTAACAATTATTAATTTTAATCAGTTTATTACATCTAACTGGGTCTTTTGTCGCGTGTTAAAGTAATAAACAAACAAAATTAGTTCACTTCCTCAATATTTAAATATGTTTAAAAAAATTATAAGCATATCGTAAATGTTAATATAAGTTTTATGAGAATAGCTGTAAAATAACTCTAAGAATAGATATTGTAATTTTTATTCTAATATACAATACAAAAGATGTAAACATAAATAAATACTGAAAGGTAATGTTTGCTATTGTTACGGATATAATGCGTTCGTAAACAGTGACAGCCGTAACGAGATAACAGAGGGAACTGATAAGCGTACAGCTTGTCGAGTGTCGACTCACGGACTTACTATGCACGCTGCACTTCGTATAACGTAAGGTTCCGATATAAAATTATGTCGTGGTAACAAAGAATTAGCTGATTTATTTAGCATTTGGCTCTTTTTTTGTCTGCTTTATTTATTTCTGGGTAGGTACCACCCAAGCATCAGATATTCTAACGCCAAACAGCAATACTTAGTATTGTTGTTTTCCGGTTTGAAAGGAGAGTGAGCCAGTGTTACTACAGACACATGGGACATAACGTTAACATTAGCTCCCAAGGTTGGTGGCGCATTTACGATGTAAGGAATTTTTAATAGTTCTTACTGAACTAATGTCTATGGGCGACCACTTACCATAAAGTGGTCCATTTATTTGCGATGCTATCTGACCATAATACATTTTATTTTAGTTTGTGTCCATAAATATTCCCACGATCCTATATATACCTGTAATCCTTCAAGCATAACATTACTGTGTGCAAAAAAGACATTACTCACTTTTGGAAGTTGAAGTTTATTATCATTGTTGAATTTACGCTTGTATATTAAATTAGAGTAGAATTATAAACCTGGATAAGCATTTGTCATAATTTTATCCGACATAGTCAGGCTTTCTTACGATGTTTTCCTCTACCATTGATAATGAGAATCGTAAACACAAATTTCAGCTCAAGCCAGGCCTAGCCGCCGAGAAACCGAGCAGCCGAGCCGAGACAGGCCGAGATCGGCTCTTGGTTGTTATACATATACAAATCATCGACTAATATTAAATATTTTTATTTATTTATATAACTCTAGGAATTATTTGTAGTAAAACAATGTTTTAATTAATTTACTTAGCGCAATTTGTAATATTTTAACATGACATTTGAAATTAACCAGATCGACATTACCTGAAAGCGTACCTATATTTTAATGTAACCGCAAGAAACTAAACGCCACTATATAATAATCGACGGTCTATTAGGAAATCTTACGAAACGTAAATTTAAGGTTTGTTTATCCTTATTCCTTCTTCTATCGGAATAGACTATACACTAATTTCGTTTGACGCCATACTCTTGCGTATTGGTGTGTAATTTGCAATTTTAATTTTTTGAGAGATATTTATTAAGCTTAAATATGTCTTTATATAGCAGCGTTGAAGCCTATCTGGGTCAAATTAACTTTTAAGCTATTGTTAGCGATTAACCCTAGCAAACAAGTACACGTGTTTTTCAGTTCTTATAACATTCACAGTCGTTGTGCTAGAACATTAGACGAATATCAGATATATTTGTCGAGTATTTTGACTTTGTCACTTTCGTTACGTAAAACTTGGCTGAGAATATGCTTTGGATGTTTTGATTTGGAATTATAACTAGCTGAACCTACGGGTTTATCCGCACGAAATGTCCTTTCCAGAGACTGAAACAAACTGCAAATATCATCTAAATCTATCTATCGCTTCAGCGATTTGAACGTAAAGAAGTAATACAGAGAGTTATTTCACATTTATTATTTTAGTAAAGATATAGACATCGGGCTATAAAGATGTTGAGTTTAAGCCAAAGGCAGTATAAAATAACTATTCATTATTCTTCCCAAGCATATCTGAAACAGTCCTGATAAGTATGTATTTTATCTCTTATTATGAGATATGAATGACCTTTACGTAACGAATGGAAATGGAACTTGGACACCGATCCAGTATTGTACTCTTCGACCTACGCTTCATAAAAGAATCAGTGACCTGCGTCTCATTTATGATTTGGCTTCGTATTTATATACATTTTGGTTTATGAGTTTAGAGCTGACGAAAATTAATTTAGAAAAGAACGCAATCTCTTTAAGCTCATTTTTTAAACATATTCACTAATAAATAATTAATTCTGATATAATTTACTTGGTGGTAGGATTTTGTGCAAGTCCGTGTGGGGAGCCATGCTTTGTATTGTTGTGTTCGAATTTTAAGGGTGAGTGAGCCAGTGTCGCTACAGGCACAAGGGTCGTAACATCTTAGTTCCCATAGTTGTTGGTGTATTGGCTAGGTATGGAATGGTAAATATTCTTATATCGCTAATAGTTTTGAGCACTTGCCGTCAGGTGGCCCATTTGCCCGTCCGCCTACCAATACTATAAAAAATGATAATAATAATAATGATATTTGCTAAGATTGCAAAGTTCACGAATATTGTTATTACTTAACGCGTTTAGTATTCTGTTATCGAACTTTTCCTGGTAATATTCAATCATGTTGTGTTCATAATAAAATATTTTTGCTGGGTCAACTTAGCAATAATTAATCGTAGCCTGATATATCATAACTCCTAAGTTTCTTGACGACTGTTCTCTGTAGAATCTACATTCAGAGTCGGTGGCAGTTTTACTTTTAATTTTATCCACTCGACCATCCAAGAGTACTTATAACAGCCAGGAGGACTACTTGAAAAAAGAATATTTTTATTTTGATTATTATTTTCTAAAATTATGCTAAGTGTAGTCGAGTTTTACGAAATGTCTAAGCGAGGTCATAGCACGCTTTATGTTTATAGGCAATTTGCAATTTAAATATTACCCCAAGAATTTATAGATTTTACTCCACTCATACAATATTATTAGAATATTTAATAGGCAAGATTTTTATGTTATTTCATTTTGTAGAATATTGATGTAATTCTGTCCGATTTCAGACACGGTGTCATTCTCAAAAGAGAATAGTTAAATACGACATAATAGTGCACAAACAAAGATGGATTCTCCATTCAGATACTTTCGTAAACCGACTGGACTGCATATCTGATACAACTGGTAAGAGTTCCTTACGTCCTATTCGAAGCACGGAAGTATAAAACACAGTCAGAAAAACCCAGTAACTTTTCATAAAGCCCGATCCGTTACTAGACCCGGACCTAATTTTATAAAAACTATACGTAAAAATATTAAAGTAAGTCCATTATAAAATAAATTAATAGGCTAGACTAATAGAATAAGTTTTATAGGTTTTCCGAATTCCTACAAAAACTACTAATTCGTTTAACCTTCACGTTGTGTTACCTAACGTTAATTTATTGTTCATTATATTATAATGTTAAGTCATCTAAAACGAGAAATATCGAATAACGCTTCGAATATCGACAGATATAAAAACTACATAGAAGTTTATTTTATTGTTAAATTAGTTATTAGAAGGTAAATTTTGAAAGACAAATTATAAAATATAAAGGAAGTTAATATAATTGACTCTATTTTAACTTAATTTAATCGCGGCTCTAGCATAGATAATACATAACTGATAACACATGCCTTATACTGTAGTTGTACCGAAGATATTTTAGCTTAGTATGGCCGGGTGAGAGAATGTTTGTTGCGATATCAAGTTCAATCATTTATTTATAAAACTCAAATGTTCTATTTATTTATTAGCCGAAAACAGTCATAATTTTTTTTATTAAAACATTTATAATGAGCCGTGCAGTAAGCCTTCTATATTTATTTTTAGCAAAGGAAACAGAAGCGTTAGTTGTTTTAAATTCAAAATGTTAATAATTCGATAAACTCGAATTTCGGGTAATTTAATAACAGTAAACTATATTTTTGCTTCCGTCATTGCCCCTATTAGCATTTGATAAATGATCAGACAGAACTGTCGCGTTTTGCATTTTTCAATGTAAACACAACATTTAGCCTATTCAAATAGAAGTAGAAAAAAAGATAAAAAAAACCTTAGATTTACGTATTTCATGCGATTTTTTAATAACTCAACTATATTGTATACTCACTACTAAGAGTTTATGTTTAATATATATTTAATTATAACTTACAATTACTTATATTTACATTTTAATTTTACTTCCAAACTTCGTCGACGTTCAAAACGGCATTTTTTCGCAAATCCATAGTGAATATTATAGATTAATCAAGCTCTCGACTAAAGATATCGCGTCAATTTGCTGTCAAATGTTGTTTATTTGGTTTTTTCCTGTTATGGTTGGAATAGAGTATAGGTATAAACCGGCGCGTGCTACCAGTGAGAGCACGTGAGCACGTGGGTGTCAGTTTACGAATCGAGCTGCAATCTGCGGGGCAGGCGAGGTCGGTAATTCGTCACGGGAGTCCATTAAGGAAATCGACCTAGGATTTACGAACCTGTGATAACATTGGGGGTGATTAATGCATACACTTGCAAAGGAGCGAGGTCGGCTGGTCCCGTGACTCGATCGTAACACTTACTTAACTTTTATGTTATTTACATTGCAAAAGTTTTCCGTAAACGGAATCGGTCTCTTTATAACTTCAAGTTTACGGATTGACCAAAGATTGTATGTGAGAATTTAAATTGTGTCTTCCGTAGAGAACAGTCTTATCGAATCTGTAATCACTGAATGAAGATTAAAAAAAATCTTTCTTTGAACTGGATCTTTTAAACTGAAAATATTTCTATAAGCGTATCTACACGTTTGTTAGTAATAAAATTTACTTATATTTTTATTGCTGCCGTATATAATATTGTATCATGACGTAGTCGATATTAAAATGATAGGTAAATATTTCGTTTTATTCCATAAGATATTGAATAGCCAAGTGAATAAATAATGACAGTTTTGAACGTTTATCCTGAGTTCAAAACCGGTAAAGCACAAGTATCAATAAATTTTCATGTGTTTCGTTTGAGTTTATAATCCTCATTCTCAACAGTGAACAAATCTTTAATTATCGCATAACTTTCTGTCACATGTGTGTTCTTTACTTTATAGTATTATTGTCGCAACTAGTCTTTAGTCTTGTATAGCTCCTAATACCTACTCTATGTATACTTATTATTCACTAAGTAATAAAGTTAATAATCTATTAATACATTACCATCTAATCAAATACATTAAGATAGTCCTATAGACAATTATTACTTATTAATAATCAGACTTTTACCTATTATACTTAGGTATTAGAAATATTTGCAACATTTATAAGTATCCAACAATGATAAATACTTCTGAACGGGTCTGGGTTTTCTGAATGTATATCTTGAACGAGCGTTATCTTCCGTATCATATAAGTTGTATGAGCGCAGCATTGCAATGCGGTTTGCTATGACCTTTTCGAAAGTTTCAATATCACTTCCGAAATACCCAATGCTACGTAACATATTTATAAAAAGGAAGTCGTATCCGAATTATCATTAGTTTATTTATTAAATGTGTCGACTGCGATAGATAAGGACCGGAAGGTAAATAAACTTACCCGACGAGTTATACTGTATGGACCGTGAACTTGCACATTTGGAGCACATTAATTTTATTCTAAGTATGTTAATATCGATGTTTGAACTGCTTCCGTAGAAATGTTGTTGTAGTATATTGTATTTTATATCGTATTTACATGTGTGTGTAGCATGTGTTAATATTAAACATATGGTTTTATATTTTTTATACCTAATTTATCAATATTTACAGTTCAATTATGTGTTAAATTTATATGACGCACGAGCTCGGTATAAAATATTTATATGTAGTTTATACAAGAAAAATAATACCATACAAATTCGAGTATCAAGAGGTTATAGCATAAGTTTAGTAATTAAGTGAGATAGAGAGAAATAGAAAGAGAGCAGAGATGGCCTACTGAATACAAGGAATAAGTGAAGAACCTGGCTTCAAATACAAACAAATACTGTTTTTCTACCTCGTACTATTGTTAAGAAATGTGTACTCACTAACCTTTCTTAACAAGTTTTCTTTATTATTAACTTAGTTTTCTGTTCTTTGATAAACAATAGTTTACTCATCTTTTAGAGCCGAGATGGCCCAGTGGTTAGAACGCGTCCATCTTAACGGGTGATTGCGCGTTCAAGCCCAGGCAAGCACCACTGAATTTTCACGTGCGTAATTTGTGTTTATAATTAATCTTGCTCGGTGGTGAAGGAAAACATCTTGAATCCTGTGTGTGTCTAATATCAACGAAATTCTGTCACATGTAAAACCACCAACCCGCATTGAAGCAGCGTGGTGGAGTATTCTTGCCATCATACCGCTCATGATTTATACAGTAACTATTATTAATTTTTATTTGAATATAAGTAGTTAAGGTCTTAATGTTAATAACTTATATATAAATATAAAAGCGTGTTTGAAAGGCGTTTTTAATATTATTCTATCAATTTCAATTTGTTAGTTGTAATGTATGTAAATATTTTGCGCCTGCAATAGGTAATTAATTTATTTTAACTGTATTTCCCGTAATGCGAAATGCAGTGATATTCTGTAAGAACTTATTATTCGTTTCTCACTCGTGAACTTTGAATGCCGGCTCACACTGATACGGTATTATAATGCGTATATCTTTTAAATATTATAATTACTAGCCTCGTATATACAAAATTTCAAGATAATCGGTTGAGTAGAGTCAAGAGGTATAAAAATGAAACATCATTTTACACAACTGTAGCTTTCAACACTTTAGGATTGTATTAGTCAGTGTAGGCTGTGGAATATTCGTCAGGGCGTCACGGTAGCATGTAAAAGCAAGGCCGCGCCGTGGCGCCCGCCTAAAAGACGCAGACTGCTGGTTTTGAGTGGGTATTCCGATGTACAAGGGCTCACTTAGCCTCCTGGCCACCGACGAATCCATGTCGGACATGTGGGCCCCCGTGTGTCGTGTAGGGCTACTCCAGCATGAAAAAAAAAAACTGGAATATTACTTTTTGACATTTCACGATCGTATTCTGTATATCGAGTATGTTCTAGATTACAGAATAGCTCTAGCGGATTATGATTTATTAGCATAATCTTATAATTACCGATCTTATGTCAGTTTGATATAATAAAAAAGTCTGTCGGATTAATATAATCTTTTTTTAGATGTAATCGATGTCTACGAATGGTTCAAATGATTTCTCGTCGATGTCGAACAAAACAGGAAAATATACTTTTAGTACGAATGCAAATTAATATTATCATGTGATGGCGGTCGTTTGAATAAAAAACAGACACTTCGTTGTTAAAACTGGACACTAAATTTTTTTCAAGTTGTGTTTGTGAGTTATAAAAGATAATGTAACATTCAGTAAATGTTCCACCGCCGGGCGAAGGCGTAAAGAGTCAAGTTTTGGAGCTAAATCCACGACGCTACTTCAACATATTATATGTTTCCCTTAAAATGTTTTTCTATATCACCAAGCACGATATGAATTTAAAACACAAATTAGGTACATGAAGATTTTGATTTACCTTTCCTATGCACTAGGCTATTACGGCTCGGTAAAAAATAAATATCTAAGTATTGAATCATTTGCATTCCAGCATGTGTAGGTAATAATGAGATCATTATGAACCGTTTCGGGCACAAAAAAAGTGGGGTGATACTACAATTAATAAGTCTTATTATGTTACTTTATAGAATTAAATATAAATTTCGGTATGTAATCAATTGCAGTTTACTTTAATTTAAAAACAGTAATATAATAATAGTATACAATAGGCCAAATTTGGATTATTAAAAAAAAAAATGTTCTTTATTTAAAATGTTTGGTAACGAGTTTTTTATTGACGTACAGGGTTTTGTATCCAGATTTTTGTCTTAGAGTTTAATGTTATTATATAGGTATACTAGTTATCAGTGCCGTCTTCGCGCGGGTTCAATAAGGGTCTACATAAACGTCGCCATATTTATTTCTGATAAATTTAACAAATTTCAATCAATTTACATAAAACCTTATTGAATTATACACTTAAACCTTCGTCATGTATCACTTCGTCCATTAGTGAAAAGTTGAAAACCGTATAATATTAATTTTGACAGTTTTTGAATCAATCGTCAGCGCAGGGAGGTCTTTATTTTATATTAGCTGTTGCAACAGTATTGAGGTTCTGCCTAACTGATTTTACCTTACCTGACTAGTCCGGATTCGGACATCACGGCTTCTATTACACGGGCAATTCCTCACCGGCTTCTTTGATCGCCGCATCATTTGTGACCTGAATGACGTGTCTCAATCTTTACCCAGCGCTACAAATTTCGGCAATGTGTCTAATCGCAGTGGTGTGTCAACTCTTTGTAATCTAATCGTAGTTTTGCAGTTACGGGAAGGTTTTTAGTGTCCGACTTCATTAAGATTGGGGTCAAAATTGATCCAGGGATTAAGAAAGAGTTCAGTGACATACACACAGAAGAATTAAATAGACACAGATAATCAGCTGTATATAGCTGGACCAGAAACCGTCTCTCCACTTAAAAGGATGGCTTGGAAATTGTTTTATAGCATTTGTCAATAATGTTAATCCAAATATATGTGCTTCAGAATTTTATCATGCGGTTAACTATTTTTACCATTTTTCCTTGAGCAAGCGCTGTTTACAACAAATTAGGCAAACGGGAACTCAACAGTGCTTTAACCCCTTATCTTCGGTTGAGGTCCACGTGTTCCATACGCCGAGTCATCCCGATATTTTGTATATACATGAATACACTATACTTTATGTACTGAAAATATATACTTGTATTAAAGTACACCGTAAGGGAGATGTGCAACTTAGCCATACAAAATCCACTACAAATCGACACAATTAAAAACAATTCGTAGATAACATCAAAGTATAAAAGTCCATTTGTACTATAGGTATTTTTTATTTCTCGCTAAAAGTTTGATATTAGGAATTGAAAAACACTGAAAGCGAATATGTGAGTTATTAAAGTATAGCATACAAGTAAAGTTTATTATAAATCTATTTTAACTTTTTAATTCATTATGTACCTACATCAAGCGTCAATAGCGCAATGATTTAAGGGCCGCCTAACGATGTAAAAAGTCGCTGGATCGACGCTGACCCCTTGGGCTATTGTCGTCCTCACTCCTAACGCAAGTTTTAAGCCTAAATGCATTGCTACTGTTATTTTAAAAAAAATGTGACATCGGGGCCGAATTGGTGGAAAAATGTGTAGGCGGAATTAGTTGGAAAAATTAATTGAATTAGTCAATCGAATACATAAAGGACAGATATTATCAAACAGATAATACACGACCACACGAGTTAATGACAACCTGATGACATGACGGACGTAAAATTCCCGCCATTTAATTATTATTTATTATTATATGCATAACTAGTGTAATGGATATTATAATAAATTAATTTAGCTAATAGTTTAAATACTTTATATGCTAAATATTATTAATAATATGTACCAGTCAAATTATGTACATCGCTTTTAAGAATTACCAGAGTTACCGATTAGCGCACCAAACTATTACATAAACTAAGTAATATTTACGTTTTAAAAAATATAATAACATGTTTACAAATATACTTGTACATAGGTTTTTTTAAATACTACCGATTATTTTTTAATATTTAATTATTAAGGATCCCTCGTCAGCTATGCTGACGTCATGAATGTCAGGGTTTGGATTTCTATCCATCCTCGGTGGTATGAAATTAAACGCAGGAAATATTCTTCTTTGATTTATTCCAAGCTGAGGAGGTCCGATCACTTCGACGGTTCAAAAAGCCTCCCGATAAAGACGCGGCGTGCGCTCGGCCTTTTTTTAAAAAAAAATGAGTGGGGGAAATATTCACTCAATATAACACCTATTTATGGACAGTAAAATATTTCAGACTAATTTAACATCGCAGAATTCATTAAATATTATGTATTTAATAATCAAACAGTTTTCAATAATTAAAATAATAATTTCAGAGACATATAATATATAAACTTTCTAACAATAAAAGTAATCAATTTATTTTAATAGTAAAGAATGTATTGTATATGTATGTAAAAATATACGTGACGGATATTAGATGTTCACGTGTTTTGAAGTTTGATAAAAACATAATTTGCAAGATAGGTAGCCTACCTTGAAACGTGTCATAGTAATATCAATTCGTAACAGTAGTGCTATCTTGTAATACTGCGGCCACATTTTCGGACGAATATTCACGTCAGGTATTCTCAGGTAAAACTTCGTGTCGATCATCAACACGGTTCCTTGTTTGGAATGTAACAGTTAATGAAAAGTAATAAAATTGTCTATGTCTAAATCTTTTTGTCTTTGATTAGTATAAATATTATCTTTTTGTTGACTGTCTCGTTGGTCTAGTGCTAGACATGATGATGATGAAAAAATATTGTGGTCGTCTATATAATTTTTCGGTAACAGCTCGGAGTCTGGAAGTTAGAAGTGTGTATGTACACATCGTGCGCCTGAACTGTTTCTACTCGTGTCGATTTCGAGAGAGCACACATTTGTGCACTATAATACTCCTTCGTAATCTTCCTTTGGATTGATCTCTATTGATATAATCTTTGACAGTACACCAGAATACTATGTAAGAGTACTTATACGCCAGATTATACTCTGTAGTAATAATAATTAGTTTATAGTGAATAAACTGTTAAATAAAAAATTTATTAACATATGAATTGATAACATTAAGTGCTTAAATATGTACAAATATTAATTAATAATAGTTACTGTATCAATGTAATATAATGTAATATAAATCTTGACCGCGTGGAATGGTGGCAAGAATGCTAGCAGCATTTCCCCGTTGAATCGCAATTCCGATCCTCTGATCTAAAAACGAACCAGCCCTCCTGTCACCAATGGAGGCAATAAGGCGAGGTGTTATACTTTTGATGAAGCTATTTGCACCATTACTCCAAGGGCCAAGTGTTTAGACAGCAAATAGGACTAAAAAGTAATTTGACATAAGACACAAATATTTAGATCTTTTTTTTGCTTCAGCTTTTTCCGCAGCGGCACCGGCTCTTAACATCAAATAACTGTTAAATAAGACTAGTGATAATTATACTTTCCTGTCCACTTTTAGCCTCCAACCTTCGCATATGGTTCTCGATTGTTAAGTACGTAGCGTAAGCCCTTTCATATTCGCCTATTTACCGACACCCAGACAGATATTATATTGAATATATCAAACCTTCGTCGAATCCCGTTTGTGTAGCCGCAGGTTTAAAATTCATTTCGTATCTCCCCCGTGTAATGAAGGAAACCGACTTACGGTGATACGATATTCTGTTGCGTGTATACTTTGAACGTTATAACTATCATAGTCAATGTCACATACCACTTTCTGACATTTCACGACCGCGTTCTGTTGTGATTTCGAGTTCTGACATAGCACCACAAATGATTAAGGAAAACCGAGAGGTTTATGAACATATACAATGTTACAATTTATATAGCCTTGATGTGGTATATTTTCGCAATATGCACCATGTTTATATTACAGTGGAAAACTATTCATTACGTAGTCTGCGGTCGTCAGTTATGCTTTTAAATTACTAGTAAATCGTTTGATGTTAATAGGGGCGTCTCTATATTAATATTTTATATATAAATAAATGCTAGTTTTAGTTTTTTATGTGTCTTCATGCCTCGTTCATCCGAGTGCGTTGAAACTGTACTGTAGGTTGTCTCTCAGTAAGGTTTCTGATATAGAAACCTTCACCAAGTATATCAACGTATAGGCAATGCAACATATTATTAAATTGTGAAAAAAATATATATTGACATCACCATCACGAATATTTTCCAATGGAAAAAAATCTTCTCTTGAGGAAAAGGTTTGGAGTTGTTCACTATGTTAGCCCTGCGTGGGTTGTTGGAGGCACAGGTGATATAAATATATCCGTAACATGCAGGTTCCCTCACAATATTTTCCTTCACAACACGAAATGAATTATTAAACTCAAATTAAGCACATGAAAACTCAGTGGTGCTTGCCCGGGTTTTAACTCGAATTCTGTGGTTAAGACGCACGTGCTCTGCGTGCTGAGTCATTTCGGATGTAATAACAATTAACAAATATTCGTTTGACAAATTTCAATCTATATTTTGTACCACGTAGGTATGTTGCATATAAATACCTAATGGGATTGCTTATATCATTATTTAAGACTGCAAATAAAACGTGTATAGATAAGAAAACTCCGTTTTTCTTTTTTACTACAATGAAAGGAAGTGATGTCACAAAGTGTCAGAATCTGTAAGAGGCCGGATTAGGAATACAAAAACGGATAGTCGATATTATCAACAAGACTGACGTCTTGGAGCTAAGCCCTGATAGGTGTACCAAAATAGACAGTTTTTTTTAGTGATTATTTTATTATTGACAAAAGTAAAATTATCTTTTTCCGAAACTGTTCTCCATCAATCATCAATTGAAATCTCTGAATATAAACCATACTTAGGTATGTAAATAATTTAATTGCAAACAAATATTGTGCAAAACTCTTTAATCCACCTGAGAATCTTTCGCCGAATATTCTTCTTATAATGTTATTTTTTGTCAACGAACAAGTAACTAGTAATGCTTCTTATTATCAAATCATCTTACCCCTTGACGTGACATTAGCTACAAAAACAGCAAGACCAATATTACAGGTTTTTTTACGCTATTTTAGATGGATCAGAATAAATATTTTTTGTGGGCTTAAATTGTAATTTTTTAAATTCAGGAACTGGTTTCGGTTGTGTTGTTTATTAATATGACGTCACAGAAATAATGAGACTTATTATTTTATTATTTAATAAAAAAACATTAATTTATACCACTTATATAACTACAGATTAGTTTCATCATTAATGTTATATACATATTTTTATTTTGTTTGTTTAATCATACATTCTACTTAAACAAACCCGTCATTCGTGTTTAGCTTTTCGTGAACAATTTTGCAAAAAGGTTAACGTTATTACTGGACATGCAATGACTTTGACTTAATCATAATAATTATAATACAATAATTAATTAATTACGGTTTATGTCATAAATTAAAAATATAATATATTTTTAAATTGAACAGCTCTATATCATTATATAGATACGAGTTTGATTAGTTAATAGAACGCGTGAATTTTAACCGATGGTCATGGTTTTGAATCCGAGCAACCGGGGTAGGGAGACAACTCTACTTATATTGATAAGGTCATAACATAACTCCACTGAAAGTAAACTTTAGCTGAATCGTAAATGAACCGGAGGAATTTTTACCAATTTGTGACAGTTACGTTTGCCTGAATCTCATCTGATAAAATCTCAACATTCTCAACCAATTTGCAAAAATAGCTAAATGGTTACGATTACATTACGAATCTATTGCGATATCGTTTGATTAAAAGACATTAATAAATAAAGTATATCATTAAACACAAGATTATATAGATGTTAAAAAAGCGCGGAAGTAATACTTGTTGACTTACAGGCTGGATATATTATGTAAATTTAATTCTACATAATATAACTCAAATGTTGGAAAGAAATGTTGAAGAGGATATTGAGTCTCTTGCCAGTTCTTCTCGGTTGAGCCTACATCCGAACCGGTTGTTATACGTTTGTTACAATTCAGTAAAATAGACGATTCAAAAGTGCTTGTTAGACCCTACTTCGTTAAAGTATATTTATTATTTTAATTTTGCAAATTCATCCACCAACTCGTGACAACGTGGATTAAACCCCAATAATATCCTCAATAGACGAGGATACGTTACACGTCAATGGGACATTACCGGCTTTTATTTTATGACACTTATCGTTTCGGTAATTATAAATCTTTTACGCGGTTTACAGTAGAGTGGACTGACATCGAACTTTAGAAATCGTCAAGTAAGGTAAAAGCGTTTTGCTAGGGGAAAGAAAGGCGACCTCTCTCTTTCTTTCTCCTACTCTCTGTCTCTTTCTGTTTTAAGCGGTTTTTTATAATATTATATAAAAAAAATTGTTATTTTTTTATTTAAAAAAATATGTAAATATAATAAATATAAAAATGTAAGCTTTAAAATCCTATTTAGTTTATACTCCATGAACAATTATAGCTTTAAGACTAGCATTAAAATCAACATTTGTTTTGATACCGAAACGTAATATTAAACATCACAACAACATCATCATAACCACTGATTATTATACAGTCATTACAACGAACCGTTATAAAATACTTACTGACTTTTAAATAATGACAAGTTACAAGTGGGTTAATAAACTTATATGTAAATAAAGTAATATGCTTAAAAACATATTATTTCAAACACAATGGGACTAATTTAAAAAAAAAAAAAACATTATTGGCCCGTATTTTATTCGTGCCAAAAAGCAATTTAAATTCCAACGTTTTACATTTCAATTTATATTTAAGATTAACTTTTTTTTCCTGTGGAAAATTCCAAAAAGGGACTTCCCATATAATACTGTTGTGGAGGAGGTTGATTTATAGATTACTAACAACGCGGTTTTTTGTTGATTTGGATTTAATTTAGAAATAATTTAAAATATAAATAAATGATAATTAAATCTTAAGGTGCACTGCGGTTTTACCCGAGTTTTCGGCTTAAGCTAGTTGCCTAAATGGTATTGCGGAAATTAATAATGTCAGCTAACTTTAAATTGTTATAACTTTTGTTAGAGTCAACCAGTTTTTATTGTTCGGGCAACAATAAAAATGTTATATTTTATGGTTTTGGTAATTTACAACTAGTATACTTGTATAAGCGAATAAATAGGTTTTGGAGTCCTTGTATAAAATAAAATAATGGATAAAGAAGGCTATTGTGTGAACGAGTATATTATTTTATATATCTCGGAACGGAAGTTTCTAGAATACCACTTACCAAAATTACATTCGAGTAAGGTTCTAGATTAATTGAAATCTGCCGATAATTTGTTACAACCGAAGCACCTTCATGTAAATAAATAAGACATGCTGAGAATTTCATCACCGCACTTGAAGATACAGCCGACATGTGTCTCGATAACAAATCGATATCACGACATCTGTCTTTCGTAGACTTTAGTCAAAACAATGCGTGAGATAAAATAATCCTTCTGACACCTTCATCTTACGATCTGTGACGATTACTTTGCATTGGAAAGATTTCGAATTAAACGTTATACGCACTTTTAAATAATAAAAATAAATTTATAATTTATTTCCGTGTCATATGCAAGTACCTACGTGTACAAAAAATCGGCGTTTGATATTGACTTACTCTGATTGCCTTTGGTTTAGCTTGAAACCTGTATAGATTTAATAACAACAAATTGGTTTTCTTTTGTCGATAAATTCAATGGGCTATACTCGTTTAAGAATGGTCGCTGAGATCAAAATCGCTGTGAGGAACATAATTGACTTATTCTACATGTAATTAGTGAAAGTGTGTCGTTAATTTTATACAACTTCTCACCATTAAGCCGATCGATCGTCGAAACTATGTAAGGAATCACGTTATGTGATTACGAGGATCGTATGTTCCATTGTTAGCGCTTATTGTCTTTTGTTTCAAAGTCAAGCAATCGTTGAACATGAGTCTGAAATTTCAATTAAACAGTTGGTTTTTTATGGATCGTTTATAAATACCTAATATTTGTTTTTTGTCATTTAATATGATCATGTTCGGAGACAGTGATTTCTTAACTTAAATCCAAGTAACAACATTGTAGCCGCGTTCAGAATCTTAAGATGGGTCTACAAAGTTACAAACCAACATCAGTTATTTTACTGATAAATACCAACGCTTTATTTTGATATGAATGGTTTATCGAGCAAATTGCATAAACAAGTTATTCAGCAATTTCGGTTTCCACGACGACAATATAACATACAAAGCTTATTACAGTTCCAATGAACGTTCATGTAAAATTATATACACATAGATATGGCATCAACAAGCGATATAATTCACAAAAGATTGTTTAAAATAGTGTATTATAGTGTAGTAGCAAAGTGAAAGAGTTTAAATTAATGATTCCGTTTTTCTCGGTTATTGTTGTGCGAAAATTGCATTGAAAGTGAATAAGTAGTTTTATACGTACCTATAATGCTATCATCGGTCACGCAAAAAAACGTGATGTCAAGAAATGTGGTTATCTTCGTCATCGTCAAAGGTACGGTATAATACATACCTACCTATATTTCTGTATTTGTAATTTACATAGCATGGTTAAAAAAATAGATCATAAAATGAGTGCTAAATACCTTGAAACACTTTTCTTCTATCATCAAGATTATCAACGTGGCCAGCTCTCAGTTAGCGATACTGATTTTTTGCCACCATGAAATACGATAGAGCTGCATTTCTTAACGGCGACTGCCTAACTGTAGGCTATTCCAACCACATGACGACAAAAGCCAAATAAACAACATTTGACAATAAATTGACGCGATATGATTGGTCGAGAATTTGAATAGTTCCTTAGTAATTCCTCGATGGTAGGGCTTTGTGCAGACCTATCTGGGTAGGTACCCCCCACTCATCAGATATTCTACCGCGAAACAGTAGTAGTCAGTATTGATGTGTTCCGGTTTGAAGGATGAGTGAGTCAGTGTAACTACAGGCACAAGGGACGTAACACCTTAGTTCCCAAGGTTGGTGGCGCATTAGTGATGTAAAGAATGGTTAATATTTCTTACAACGCCATTGTCTATGGGCGGTGGTGACCACTTACCATCAGGTGGCCCATTTGCTCGTCCGCCTACAGATATCATAAAAAAAAATTGTCATGGTTTTTTGAAGCGCGAATTTTGAAAATTATTATTATTACGATATTACAAGATCGCGTTTGAGTTTAGAATTTGTTCTTACAGAATATCTCTAATACACAATAGCCGAATTAAAAAAAATAAAATAACGGATTCACAGTTGTTTACAGTTTAAATAAAAAAATCGACCTTTCAATGTTTGTTATCGTTGATGCTAGTCAAATTTATTTAACGTTATAAATATGCAAAAATAATAGCGGATGTCATTAGCACGAGGGATCGCTCACGTGCTATAATAGCGTTAATTGCGACTTGACAGTAATTATATTATCGCGGTGTTTACATGAGCGTGCCATGAATTAGCACGTTTTAAGTAAATTATTATGCTTGAGTAATAATGACCCTTGTACGTGGCTCCTCCCGCTCTTGCACACGACCTTGATGATAACATATCAAAACTTCACCACCTGTAACTTGGATTTTCCAAACACGACTTCTCATATTTTTTTCCCCTTATTCATTATTTTTATTAATATAAATTAGTTGCCTATTAAATATGATTTACCTTAACGGTTTCATTTCGATGATTTAAGTGTGGTCAATTTGATTACCCATTAGGGTATTCATCGGGAAAAAACGTCACGATACCAATCATGCTGTTATGACATACATAATCTATTAATATGACAAGTAAGGGATTCCCAGAGATTACCTCGAGTGGTCAAATGTTAACGGTGTCAACTTTTAATTTTGGTAACAAAATATAAAAATTAAGTGTATACTTGTTCTATAAAATAATCACAATTGTTTCCGCAGATCACATAGTAATAAAGGCTGTAAAAAATTGAGTATTTTTATCCGTGGAAGCGTGGAACCGGTCGTAAGCCCTAGCTCGGTCTGCAGCCATCGGGCGCCTGCCAGCTGACAGTTCACACGATAATAATAGGAAACCTTGAAAAAAGAAAGATTTTTAGAAAGTTACTCTTTCATTTAATTCTTATGCCTTTTTATAGCAAATTATACTGAAGAATTATTAACATTATGTTAAACTTAAATATAATTATGTATACAAATAAGAATTAAAAATAGTTACTGTATAAATCATGACCGCGTTAAATGGTGGCAAGAATGCTAGCAGCATTTCCCCGTTGAATCGCAATTCCGATCCTCTGGACAAACGCACCAGCCCTCCTGTCACCAGTGGATGCAATAAGGCGAGATGTCATACTTTTAATGAAGCTTTTTGCACTACTACTCCAAGGTCCAGGTGTTTCAACAGTAAATGGGACAAAAATATAATTAAGAATAAGACACGAATATTTTAATATTTCTTATGCTTATATTGTATAACAAGAAATATATTGCGATTTTCTCAACTGCTTCGAGGCTTTATCAGCGTAACGTCAAATCGACTGCGAGTGGCGTCGCCCCGGGTGTGAACCACGTCGATGCGGCTCTTTCAAGGTCAGCAGGCAGCAGAAGTAGGCCGATGTAGTTGCATATTATATAAAAAATATTGCGTTTCATAAAATGTCATTGTGATGTTCATTGAAACATATAAATGTAGAAATAAAGTTTAAATGGTACTCGTCGTTGACTCAAATCCATTTACAAGAATTTTCGCAAAACATAAAATTCATGAATTTACTTAAAATATTATTTTATAATTATCGAAATTGGACAAAAGTGTAATACAAAAACTCACAAGGAGAAATAATTGTTATTTACCTGGCATTCACATCTAAAACTATAACTTATATTTATAAATAATAACAAGAAAATCACTAAGACGGAAACTTAGTCCAGATCCAATACGGTACCTTCCGTAAGCCTTCTTCCTACTTCAGTTCCATCGATATATTTATATCGTGTTTCTATTTGATAAGCGATTCCGTAACGATACAATGAAACAAACAACAACAGTCACATCAGTATGTACAACTCTAAAATTTTACTATTATGAGTACTATCTCTTATCGGTCTCGGTAAAGTTGATTGATACTTAATCAATCAATCTAGAATTTCCAATAGTAGCAATTGCTTTGTTATTCATGTCAATATAATCGAGCATCATATCTAGAAATCGTTCGTTTACATTTTTTTTAAACAATACAATTCAAACAGTATGTTTTGTAAATACGCATCAGAAAAATGAGTAACTAGGTGGCATGTTTAAAAGTTGAGCTTGCTTGTATATAACACACTCAGGAGTCAGGATACATTGACAAGTAATGTTGCATGCAACTGGCATCCCGGTAAAATATATCCCGAAGCAAAGTATACAAGACTAAATATTACGAAAACAAACGAAACAAAATTGTCATTTCTGGTATGCAAAAAAACCTTATTGAATACGGTTAGCTGGTTCCATTTCTCCAATTTAAAAAAGTATTGTGGTTCAATTCTATGTAATTTATATTAAGATTAACAACAATTATTATTAAAAAAAAGTCATTGATATTTACTTATTCAAATATTTTATATTATTTTACCTACTTAATTTGATAAAAAGTAGGAAAGTGCTATATGATAAATCATGATAATCATTGATAGTAACGTCACACAATAGATATATCTGACATATATATTCGGTTGATGACCAGTTTAGGATATACAATAAAGTTTAGATATGTCAGAGACGTTAGAGGGTGAATAAAGTCAATACGATGACCGATGATTAATATTCAAAGAAATATCAATATAGTGTAATAACATATCTTGAAGTCTTTAGTTCCAAAATTAATGTTATTTCAACACGTAATACAGCCAACTTAGAAATTATTGGTAATATCAATCACATTTTGACATTATCAATAAAATCGTTGTCACTGGAAAATAACCTTAAAAAAAAATTCAATTTATCTCTCGACTAAATAGCCACGTAATATTTTTTGCTGTGGGCACTTTTATATAAAGGCAGTATACGCTATACGTCTATGGCTGGCAGCGACGCTGTGCTCTGCGTACTGATGCCCGTGTGTTAAGATTCTTTAAAATGACATAATAGTTTTAGTCTTATTTTAAGAGTTTCTTTAAATGTTGAGCTCCATCGCATTACTTATTAAGTGTTCTGAAATTAGTCATAATGTGTTATGAACAGGCGCTGAGATATTTAATCTAAGATCATTTGTAAGAAGCCACTACTGCTTCATACAGACCTCTATATAATTAAACTGTATATATGAAGTTAAGTGGAACAGTAGTGTATTATAGCGAATATATATTGATAATGAACTGTTGTAGTGAATAACATTATAATATTGTAACAGCAATGAGCAAATCGCACGGTTATGTATGCAAATCTAAGGTTTGTTTATTTTAACTCCTGCCATTGGCAGGGCCGGATTTAGAGGTTTAGAAACCGTAATAATTTACCGAATCAATTAAACATCATTTTTTACTCGGGTCTTTGAATAATTTTAAATCTTTTATCAAATAGACTAAACTTTGAGGTGTTTACTCGTCGTAATTGGATTTATTTAAATGTAGAAGTCTTTATTGTGGAGGCCCGAAATGTAGCTCCACATGCCTTCTCCTAAATTCGGCCATGGCCATTGGAATATACTTAGTATAGATATTTTTGTGTATACCCCCTTTAAGCTAAAGAAATAGCTAAAATAATGTTTTAAATATTATTGACATTTAGCTACATAAATCTATAAAATAAGTTCATAGGTACTGGCCTAATATTTAAAAATCAATTGCTTATTTTAATTCAGCGCAATTATATGAAAATTGATTTTATAATAATAATAATTTTTGCTATTATAATAAATACATATTTTATCTGTCACGTCACATATAAATCAATTATTATAATTTACACGTCTGAATAATTCCTTGATTAACTTCATTGTTAATTACAGCCGCTCCGCGTGATTTAAAACCATTGATTTTTTAAACAGTAGAAAAACTGCAATATCTTTAATTCAATGACTAGACCATTACAACTGTCAGAAATTATTATTGAAACTTGATGAGCCTGTGTTTATATTGTACTAGCAAATCTCTAAAGACGATATATAGAAACGAGTGAGTAATAAATAAAATTTCAACAAAAAAAAAACATTTCTTTAAATTTAAAAGCGACCAATATAGGGTGTATACCTACCCAAAAAAAGAATTCGGGTGTTCTGAGGTAACACAAATATTTAAAAAAAAAAGTACAATCGGATTGATAACCTACTTTTTCTGAAGTTGATATGTGGGTCAACTTTTATGGTAATCAGTCAAACGGTGTATTAATCGAAAACATATACATATGCCAACATCAATCTATACTTCTATGCTAATATAATAAATACGAAAGTAAATCTGCCAGTCTGTCTGTCTGTTGCTCTTTCAAGGCCAAACCAGTGGCACCGAATTTGCTAAATTTTGGTATATAGCAAGCTTGAATTCCAAGGAAGCCTACTTTTAACGTCTAATCCCTGATAACCAATCCCTAAAACGCGAGCGAGCTGGCGGACGACAACTATTATTTATATACAGATATATTACCAATATTTATAAACACAACTAATTTTTCTTCGAATTCAAGCTTAGTTCATACCAAAATTCATCTAATTCAGTGCAGTGTTTTGACAGTGAAAGAGCAACGGACGAACAAACAGAGTTACTTTCGCATTCATGATATTAATATAGATTAATCTTAGCTTGAAATGAAAGACTAAATATATTTTGAGAAGAAGAAAGACGTTTGTTGCAGTTGATTAAAACGAAACTATGAGAATATTGTTGATGAAAATACATAGGTATGTGCGAGTTTGTTAAGATGTTAGAAATGACTACTTAATGTATGTACAATGTACAGTCAGAGTAAGAAAACCTTCGTCAGTTTTCAAATTAATTCCTTTATCAAGTCGTAAACTCTTAGTACCTTTTGAATCTAAAGCACTAAACGGACAACTGCATATAAAATTAAACTAACATTGGACTACGTCTAGTGTCATATTAACATAAAAACTTTTTTATGGCCTAATTAGTCATTACAAGATTTAAATTAGATATGATATCCTCTACTGAATTGTCAAAGTCTATCAGTGTCATATATTTTCTTTTAATATCTTAAAATAAAAACGCTTGTAATATTATTTTTATATTCGGCCGTTATTTTAAGTGACGGTTAATGCAATGACCTGACGTGTGATGAATGGTTCCATCGGCACTGGGAAGTGGTGATGATTCCTCGACTTGCAAAAGCGGCGGATATACCCGATCGAAAATCTACGGGGTTTGATGGCGCAGCGGTGGATAAATAATAACGATAGAACCAAAACACCTGTCGTAGAACATTGCCGAAGTGTCTGGAAGGGCTTCAGAGGAACCGACATATGCTCTCGGCTTGTTGGATCAATGCGACAGCGACTACAAGCTGTGATTGATACGAATGGCGGATATACTCGTTTTTAATAAAATAAATAAGATTTGTTTAAATGAATAAATTTTACCATAATTACTATTTATTTTTACTATTTTATTTACTACTTCGTCCTGCGGTTTCACCCGCGTTCCCGAAGATTTTATTTTTTCCCGGCATAAAAAGTATCCAATATGTTATTCCAGTACATATTCTATCTGTGTGCAAAATTTTATCCAAATCCGTTTAGTAAATTTTACGTGAAAGAGTAACAAACATCCATCCATACCTTTCGTGTTTATAATATTAGTAGGAAGTAGGATTACTACTCTGCACTCTCTTTTATAAGAGACAAGACAATATCCTAATCTCCGATGTTACACGAGCATTCACGAGGGACTATGAGGTTTCGTGAAAAGTTGGTAATTATCATACCGATTGATGGCTTATTATTATTATTATTTTTAAACGCTATTATACTCTTTGCTAGATGTGACTTAAAATGACATTGCGACGCAATATGTCATACTCCATCGGTAAAGCAGGTTATCTCTCATACTGAGCACACGAAAATAGATCTTAAGGTGACGAACCTTTTCTTACCCTGACTGTACATATGTATTGCAGGAGTAACTCGTAATTAATTCATGTATAATTGACGGTATCAATATGTCGCAAACTATCGATAGTCAACAAGCCGTCGAATGTGGTGTAGTTCCAACTGTCCACTGCCTCGTGCTCACACACCTTCAAGGACACGACCGGATTGCTCAAGAAATAAATTAATCGCATGCTGATGTAATAACTAAATTAAGTCGCAAATCAGTTTATATAAATTTATTTATTAAGATCACTGTGAGATGATGTGGGGCGAGGTCGGTGATGGCACGCGACTCTCAACGGAAAGCATCTCGAACTGTTTTGTAAAAATACAATCGTAATAAACAAAGTCTTTAAATACTTTAACTAGTCTGAAAGCCGAGAGGAGCCGAGATGGCCAGTGGTTCGAACACGGGAATCTCAAACGAAGATTGCGAGTTCAAACGCGGGCCAGCACACTAATTTTGAAATTCGAATGTGTTTAATTTATGTTTATAAGTCATCTCGTACGCGGTGAAAGAAAACAAAATTCCGAGACAAATGCTTGTGTCGGAAGAAATTCCTCGCTTCCCGTTGGAGAAGCCTTGTGGAATTATCTTCAGTTTTTCTCAAAAGGCAAGTATGCCTTACTACTATAGCCAGTCCAGATTGACGTATGTTTTGAAAATATTTGTATAGATTATAATTAATTAATTTAAAGCCATATAAAAAAATCTTGTATAACAATCATAACAAAAATGAACGGTATTAAATCTCAAGTAAAAAAATCATTGATAAATAAGGCGTATTATTCGATAAAAGATTGTATAGATGATAAAAATGCGCGAAATTAGCATTCGTTGATTTTCATGCAGAATAAATAATAATGTTATTGTATTTTATTTACATATCAATGTAATTAATCGACGGAAAAGATTACCTACTGAGTTGCCGTTTCTTCTCGGTTGAATCTACATTCCAGACCGGTGGTAGTTTTGATTTTTTTAAAACGACTCAAAGAGTAAGAGCCTACTTGAATAAAGTATATTTTGATTTTTAATTTTTTAGAAGTCTCGCGCAGCCATATGACGTCACATGAGACTTCGTCGGGAACACGTGCATCGGGTGCGGGTCGCATTGTCCCGACCGCAGTCTACAGTGCGTTACCTTATCCTTTATTTTTTATTCCTGCGTCAGTCCTTTGTTCGAAAAGACTCATCGTTCTCTTCGTAAATTTCTTAGAAATTGTTGTCTTTGAAAGGGGTCTGACGTTTACCTGACGTCATTTATTATCTATTTTACCTGAGGGAATTATCCACGTACACAAAGCGGTACACAAAAAATATATAATAGAGCAGTTGAAAGTATAATTTCGTACAATACTTGTGTAAATAAAATAAAATAATCTAGTGTTTTAAATGTTTTGTATGCGCTTCACATACAATCGAATGGAGATGAATTATGTATCTTGGAAAGCATTTTATATCTATATAGTATTTTATTGCATTGAAAGGTTGGATTAAACTTTATAGCATTGCTGTTTAGCATTGTTTGTTTGCTGACATAGTTCGTATGACACAATTGTATTATGTAACTAAGTAATGCAAAATTAGTTGAGGTAAGCTTTGCCGGTTGATGCGCGGTACACCACACGCCAGCTGCCGCGGTGACTTGCACGATGTGCGCAGTTTGACACGTGATACATGAAATATGATATCGTGAGTGATAAACGAAGGTACATGCGTGCACCCCTCTTCTGTCTTCACAGCTTAAAAATCTCAACACGCATCAGCTATACAACTTTATACATGTATTTTGTAATAAAGTATTCTACGAGGATTTTTAAATTCTACTTTATGTTTCAGAATATAAGTAGAAAATTACATTTCATTGTGTTTCATTTGAACAAATCAATCGATATCCATCAGCAAAATAAGTCTCAATTACGAAGATGTTTCATTCGTACGATAAAGTATTATGTAATCGTAATCAATAAACCGTGGAAGCGAACAGCGAGCGATTCTTTATTATATTTAACAAAACACATTTGATGGAAAATTTCTCTGTCATTTTCTGTCATTTTCTGATATCATGATTAAAGTCAGATTTAGATTTCGATCATCGTTTCAGAAACTTCGGCAATGAAAACGTAGTCAAACTTTATAGCAAATTTAATAAAAATATAAAAATATTATTGAATTTCCAGCATAATATAACCGATATACTTACATAAAAAGTTTTATTAAATATTGTTCAACAGAATTAATGTTATTGAGCAACACATCAATAAAAACTTTCGCATTTATACTAATAGTGAGGCAAAACGATTTTTGTATTTCAGTATTGTGTACAACATGCCAAGATACGTTACGTGACCGGAGTTTTTTTTATAATGAGATATAAACACAATTTGCTACCGGAAAATAAAGCATAGATTGTACAATTTATTTTTTATTACAATCCAATAGTACTTTTTAAAATTAAACCTCTAATGACTCACTAATGACTAAGTTAATTTTGCGATTGCGTTATCTTACTTGTAATCTTATTACTTAAAAGTTTTGTTTTTTTTTAATTATAAAAATAAATGATAAATACCTTTGAAATATGTTGCAGTGTTATTGTGAATTCCGTAGTTTCATAATCTGACGAGTGCGTTTAATTTTTTTCTTGATTTTATTTATATACCAACGAGAGGGATTGGGCTTTACATAATCATACATACATAAACAGCCTGTAAATTTCCCACTGCTGGGCTAAGGCCTCCTCTCCCTTTGAGGAGAAGGTATGGAGCATATTCCACCACGCTGCTCCAATGCGGGTTGGCGGAATACACATGTGGCAGAATTTCGTTGAAATTAGACACATGCAGGTTTCCTCACGATGTTTTCCTTCACCGCCGAGCACGAGATGAATTATAAACACAAATTAAGCACATGAAAATTCAGTGGTGCCTGCCTGGGTTTGAACACGAAATCATCGGTTAAGATGCACGCGTTCTAACCACTGGGCCATCTCGGCTCTTTATTGGGCTTTATGCTTATTTTATTCAGATGGGTGATACACTTTATAATGTTACTGTATAACGAGGACAAAGACACGGAGTAGTTATTTTGATTATAAACTTGATATTTTATTTTATACGGAAATTCAATGCGTCCGTTGACAATTTTCGACAGTTTACAATTTCACTTTTATTTAAAGTCAAACGTCACATGAAAAACTCCATAACCAAAAAGTTACTAGTGGTTCGCCCGCGAAACTTCAAGCTAACGCTTTAAGCAATCGATTTAACATTCAAAAAAAAAAATTGGACACCTGTGACAGGTTTTGTTTTGATTTCATTTCATTGTAAATTGCAAGAGCTGAACGGTCCTATAATCACTGAGACAAAAATCGGCTTACGCTATTAATATATAAGATTAAAACTCAGATCAATTATTCGTTGACAAATGTTAAAATTATCAATTATATATTTGCATTCTGTACTCCTAGTAAATCTGTTAGTAATAGGATTATTCTATCTCAATAAATTATTACATGTTAATTTTGGGCAAAACGATCGCACATGTATATCAAATATTTTTAAAGTTTCTTCGTTTTCGTCCGTAGCAAGAGTTCACCCAAATCTGGTTATAGAAAACCTTGTAACGTTTGCACATTTCTATTATTATTAGATAATCATTTTTATTTTATTTTTTAATTTAATTTTCATAATGTCTTGCTTAAAAATATTCTATGATTTAGTCAGTTCATTAGATGTATAGGGAAAATCGTGATTCAAAAAATTTTAAACTATCCATTATTGTTCAGACTAACCTCGCCAGTAAAAAGTAATTGCTTTAATTTTATAACACCAATTAAATTAGTTACAAGTTATGCAAGTATTATTATATTTCAGATTTCCTTATGATTTAGCAATCGTTCTATGAAAAGGAAAACTAGTGTTAAAACTATGTTTCGCTCAGCACATTGTGGCGAACAACAAATCATGATCATGACGCAGAGAACATAAAATATCAAAACAAAAAAAATTAACATCAAGTCCTTATATATATATTAAATGATTATTATGTTAATAAATATTAAAAATATAATTTAAATATAGTTTAGTCTTCAAGTAGATTCTGGCACTTTTAAATTTCCTTGTAAATATACCATCGAAACGGAATGACGCTTTTAGCGAGAAAAACCATTAAAAAAATTAAGAGTTACTTTTTTAATCAATTCAGCGACTTATAACTTTTTATTTTAATACAATAATTTATATTCTTATACTTCTGTAATATATTTTTGAGTAATAAGTATGCCTTTTAAATATTCCTAAAAGAAAGCAATATGCTTTACTAACAAGATTATTTTTAAAAACGAACTAAAGCCTGCTTAGTCATAGGTTAATCTTTTATTGTTTATGACATTAATCTTTGCGGGATTTAAGTAAAGCAACAAAAACTTTGCTATAAGAATAAAGTACCAAATTTGCGGATTACGAGTCATCAAATGAGTCAAGTTTAAAATTAATCTATCAAAGTGTTTTATCTGAAATACTCCAAATGCACTGAAGGGTAAGAATAATAATATTGAAATGATGTAATAGACGGTAGTTATTATCTGAAATTGGCTGTTTTATTGTGAAGCAATAAGTTTGAATGCGTCAGATGAATTAAGCTTTGCCGTTGGACGTGTTCAACGAACAATGTAATCATTTCTTTCAGCTCGATGTAATTAATTGCGTTTTGTGCAGACCGTACATAACGCAATAAACGCTAATCGTTATACCGATGTCATAAATACATTGTTCTCGCATCTTTGACGTTTATTGTATTAGTGTGGTTCAACATTGTTACCGTTAAGTAGCTTTATCATCTATGACAGTAATGTCATTTAATTTCATAATTTGTAGCGAATGATATAATTAAGAGGTGGACAGACTCCGTTGCTTACCGTACAGCACAAATTCTCGATCCGTGATATATTAGTCGACAGAAATGCGCGATACATATCGAATCTGTAAAAAAAAAACCATGATAGATTGCTTAGGAATAAAAAGGGAGTAATAAGGAAAACATTTATTTAAATGTCAATTTTTAATTTAAATATGTTTATTTTTAAAGTGAAGAGGAAGTTATTTTATTTATGTTGATTTATACGATTTTTTTACATATGGATAACAATAAAATTTAAAAGAGGTTTTAATGTCACTTAAATAAGTCTATACATAATATACCCAAGCTAAAATAGCTCTGTGACTATAATACTTATAACATTTTTAATATATCATTGTAAATATTGTAGCATAAAAATAAAAAATAAAACTCGCTATTCCGCCAGTCTAATAACAAAACGATGTTTGCTTAGCAGTCCGTCGACTAGAGGCTGTGTATGTATAGGATCGGATTTAGGGCAGACAGCGGGAGGCTCGATCCTGGGTCTCAAATCACTTTTAAAAATATTATCAATATAATTGCAGTTCCCTCTAGGACTTAGACTAGTCATACCCCAAAAATTTTTCGTCTCATACTAGTAAACAACTAGAATACAAAACGGCGAACGGACGAAACGTGATTGAACTCGAATCTAAATCCAGACGTCTATCGTCGTCTTTTTAAAAAAGTATTCACTTAATTAATTATTTGATTTATTGATTAATTTTCATAAATTTGTTAAATATAACAATATCCTGAAATTGTTTCCTCGCATTGATATCTTTTGATATTATCCCTCAATCTTTACAAATAAGTCATTTAACTATTACAAATATACCAGATATTTCTATATTTAATTTTAAATTTGTGTCGAAAAAAATAGTGGCCAACGGTTGGTCACTAAGTACACGCACTCTAGTAAAGAAGTACTTCGTCAAGTATCAAACGAGGCTGTCACGCATTTGCATATAGAAATTTATTGCAAATTATTTATACAAGTGTTGCACTACAAAAGAACTTAAACAGACGGGTCAACCATGTTATCTTGATATGCGTGACAGCCTCGCTTGACATATACCCATATATGTCAATAATATTAAAAATAAATACAGTTTTACAAAAGTGAATCAATAAGGTTTTTGTTCAGTCCATTGTTATATATGTATAACTTAACTTTATATGAGCTTTTTTCAAACAGCCAAGATATGTGTATCAAAATATTTATTTCAAAAAGGATATTTTCTTGCACTAGTAACAGAACTCTAGAATACGACTTGGAGTGCATAATTTCTAGAAACTGTATAATACTAGATGTAAAACCAATTCATCGTACTCTCCGTAAATTGATAAAGACGATTTGTTTTTTACTTGTTATTACCGCCAAGCAGCAATACTTCGTATTGTTGTGTTCCAGTTTGAAGGGTGAGTGAGCCAGCTTAACTACAGGCACAGGGGACGTAACTCTTAATTCCCAAGGATGGTGGCGTTGTAGGAAATATTAACTATTCCTTACAGCGCCAATGTCTAGGAGCGGTGGTGACTTCTTACCATCAAATGGTCTGTTTGTCCGTTCCGTTGTATGTTTCCTATTACGCGTATATAGCATCTTATAGGCTAGTACAAGATGCTACTTTTAACAAATAGAGCCCGTACGTTTATCTAAACCGATCTGTATGTTATTTATACTATGAATTACTTTATTAGAAAAAATAATAAATTAAATTCCGCATAATCTTACTTAATACGAATGTTAAGTCTTCGTTATTATGTTTAATTAAAAATAAAACTGTTGGATTATTTGATAGCGAAATCATGTGTATATGGGATGTGAACTTATTCAGGTGAATCATAATATGTCGGATTTAGTTTATTATGACACTAAGTTCTAAGCCTTTCTTGTAACCCTCGCCGGGAGCTGACTATACGTCCTGAGTGACGCACGTAAAAGTCTGTACTGTTGCTTAGTTGGATCCCTTTATGTTCATGACGTCTGTAAGCGTTTATTATTAATTTTACCACAGCTAGTTATGATCATTCTTATGTGATCGGCTTACTTAATTACAATAGATTTTCATCAGCTCAAGACAATGACGCAATTTTATAGCATTGCATTAGTTTTGCTGAGTGACATAATATTACAAGCGTTGAATCCTCTATGACGAACTAGACATTAGTTTACTTTTAAAAATGGATGTATTTTCCGATTACTTTTTTCGATTTAATTATTTGTGACTTAGTATTATTTTTTTATTTGTTGTTCATTTATTTGAAACGTCAAGGTGATGTCCTTTTATAAATCTCGTGACTGCGTGAGATCATCCGCTGGACTAAGAGTATATATCTTTTCTGCTTCCTATTGGACGCTAATCTTACGATGACGCTCCTGATAAGACTGCAAATCATTTTTTAATTTGTTCTTAATAAATACCTGTTTGCATTGTTTTTCATTTTCCTCAAATCAAATTTTTAATTTGAGTAATAATTTGATTTAAGGATAACAATTAAAAAGTATAAGTAATTAAAGTAATTACAGTTTTTGTAACAACCATTTTATTTTAAGGATTTCTGAAAGAAATAAAATAAAATAGTTGTTGCATACATTTCAAAGCCGAGCTTATTTCTATTCAGTATAATAATTTGCTATGAAATAATTTTATTAATATTTTGATATGTCTTGTTCTTAAAATTGATGCAAACCTCGAACGCAGGCCCGCCTTCTTTGCATTCGCTCGTCGACATAGATCTATCACGTGCCTCGCAAGTCGCAAGACTTGTTTTACACTTTACGGGAGCACTTAGATTGCAGTACAAAACGAGTACTGTACTATTCTATCCATCCATCTGTCATCTTTATTCCGAAACATTTGAATGTATCGAGGTGTGAGAGAGGAGAGATTTGTCTTCTTTTGCCCTCACTGCTGACAATGATTACCGGAGGGGGGGGGGGTCTGTTCGTTTCTATAGTGTCTACCCTGCACCTTCTATTGTTAATTACATGACGCATATGTACACGCCCGGTCTGAATGAACGTGAAATCACGCACTTTTACTTTTATTTGTGAGTTAAGCCGTGATAAGCGTCGAGTATCTGAGATGATGAGACAGTGTTACCAGAAGTAATTGATATAAAACGGACAAGGGAAGGGATTCACATTGACAGAAATGATAGAAAAGTTCCAAAGAGGTTTGTTTAAATGAAATATTCAGTTTATTTATTTAATATACTAAATATAATTCACCATCAAGTTTCTTGGCTTAACACAAGACTAGTGGGAAACGTGCCATTAACTCTCGTTGTACAAGGAAATACTGCTCGGAGGCGTAAAAAAACATTAAAATCTAAGAAAATATTGAACTTAAGAAGATAGCCTTACAACTAAATGTCCCGGCGAATACCGAGTAAATGGTCACCCTCTGATATGTAACTTTCCTAATCGTTGTACAAACGCTCTGATCTTGTTAAATATGTGCGTTTTAATTAATGTATGAATTACAAAACTTCAATCCTTGAGATGAAGCGTTTTATTCTAAATTTTTGTTTTTTTCCTGTTTGAATAAAATTTATGGTAGTGTAACAACTGCAATAATAAAAATAGACTTAATAGATAAAAATATACATATACTTGTTTTTTTTTTATATAAAAATTAAAAATAGAACAATGCTAACATTTTTTTAGGATACTACGTAATTACAAATAGCATGTCAAATACATTTTACAGTTGTGGTTGTAAAAACGGAATTTATAGGCATAATTATTTACGGCTATTATTATTACACTGAAGTAGAATTTAAGGAAAAATAAATATAAAAATCGGTTAATCTTATTCAATGATATTTTAAGTGCCTACGTAATCTTAATACAAAATAAAGTATTTTTTTAATAGAATATATATTAAGATTTTGAATTGCGATTGTTACACGTACAGCTTTAGTTAAATATGCTAAGAGGAATAATAACCGAAGATTATATAAATCCATTATTATGTGTTTATCAAACTGCTCAGCCGCTGCGGCGCTGGGCTCACGCACATTTACACAATACACACTCACACTTCGACATGAAGCCCGTTGAAATCGTAAAGCGTCTGCGCTGCGAATTTAATCTACTAATCCTATGCAGCTAACAATACTAACTATAGCGAACGTATTGGATTAACTAAGTAAATAAAATATTACGTTAATTTAATTGTACGTATATACACAATATGTATAGAGCTGTTAGCGCTCGTCCACGTTTAATTATTTATTATCTGCGTGAATTGTAAAACGCGCATTGGTCCCAGATCTCGAGTTCGAATTTCGAATCAAGCGTATAAAAGTAATTGGATATTTTTGGCTATTATTTGTATCAGAGAGAATTAGATACTTCAAGTTCCTGCAACTGCTATCTCTAAAGTTGTTTAGGTTTACCAGCACAGAGAACTATGACTGTAAGACGAGAATAACCAGTCCACCCGTTTGCTTTGTGCATTTGTACGTTCATGAACATTTCTTTCGCTTCGGAAAACTAGAGAACAAATTTTGACAACGATACCGAGCTTATATTCAATTTCATACTAAAAAAACTACACAGAGGTACATGTATAAATATTATGACAATACGCACAAGATCTTTAAATTTTATTGTTAATAGTGCATGTAATCATTTTTGACAATAATAGAATACGAATATTCAACATTTGTATATGTAAATAAATTTAAAAAACATAATAAAAATAAATCTGTTACGTTTATGTTCATTAGTTTTTTATTTAAATATTAATATTTTTTACGGAAATAATACTGCGCAATTAGAAGTTCTAGTCAAACGTGACTAAAAATGGGAGGTACGTTAACTGTTTTTATGACGAATACTGTTACGGTTTCCAACTATGACGGCCCTACTCAAAGGATTCAAGGGATCTTTTGAGAATGGCAACACTGCACGAGATGTAGTAAGCTCACAGTCGTGAGCAATAGTTCACTCCCAATTTTTTCATACTCATTACCCGGTGAGGCGGCACGATCGGAAAAAGGTCATGCGTCGGAGCAACTGTTTTACTTGCTTCCATTAACACTGTCAACTTCTAAATTGTTTTAATGGAATAACTTTTTAATGAAATTTGAACCTAAGACCTTAGGATCTGCTGCCTCACAAGCAAGCAACTAGACCAACGAGGCATTTTTTTTTTGTCAATAAATATAAAGTTACGTGGTTTGGTTTTATGAGAGTCAATATAATTTACGATCTTATTGTTTCCTCAGTGTGCTGTTGGGCTTTAAACGATTAGCAGTTGTTATTCAGCGGTCACATGATATGAGAACAATGTCTACGTTATTGTAGAATCGCTCGAGTCTCCAAGTTTTACTTTACATTTAATTAACATATTATATGTATATCTACATACATAAATTACTTTAATGGTTTACAATATGTTGAGGTCATCGCTACAATCCTAACACAATAATCTTATAGTTGGAGTTTACGATTTTAGCCAATTTTAAAGTCGACATTTCTTTTCAAGTTCTTTCAAAGTTTTTTTGATAGTAAACCGATTTTAATTATCTTATTTGAACAAATAAAAATGTATTGTGTTACACTCGTAGAGCTATAGGTATAGACATACCAGTTATAGGAACCAAAACCTAGTGAGTTACTAGAGAGGATTAACTTGTGATTACTTGTGTCTTGTGATATTCGTTCGCACTAATACCTATCGAATGATAAATTCCACCAGAATGCAAAAATAGTAAAAATTAAGGGTTCGTCTGTTTTTGTACGTAACAAAACTCGATATCTCTGCACATTGTATATTGATTTTGATGAAACATTTTTTTATTAATAGTTTTCACTTTGAGCGTACAATTTAAATCACAACGAAAATGATATATAAAATCTTTAAGTGTTCCCTTGTTCGGCGTGCACTTAGTTGATGTCTTCTGTATATAAACCATCGTTAACTTATTAAGTGGTGTATTTACTTCAATTTTATTATTATGTTTTTGGTTTAAGTGTCTCTGCAATATTTTTTTATGTCGTCTTTGTTTATTTAAATTCTAATTTTCTACCGCAGTGCTGTTTGATGTTAATTGTTACTTGAAGATAAAGGACGTTTGTTTACATAACATTAATATAGAATTACGTTGGGACTCATTTAATACTACAATTCTATATATTTTTCCTTGTAACTCTTACATAAACATTACTAGTGGTGATAAATAATTAATTAATTCCTGTAAATGATATATACTAGGTGCACAGCTACTTAGTTAGTGATAGAGATGGCGTTGTACGCCTACCGCAAGGCATTAATGTTAATCAATTATATGAACTTCCATACGATGTACATATGTATGTGTTTAAGTAACGTCCACGGCGGCTACGTCTCAGTCACATGACTGGGGCGAGTCAGCAACCGGTTTTCGTCCTAGCTGTTCTCTGCCTTACCTACATACACAGCTGCGGAGCACCTCGCGCCTCTATCTCGCTCTTCGAACGCTTTATCTAGGGAAATCCTACGAGAGAAACGACCGAGTTACTTTCTAAAAGAGAACTGGTCCGCGAGGCGAGTTTGCGCCGGCGACGTAGCGGGGAGCCGGTGCACGTGCTCTGACGTCACGCAGCTGGTTTCTGACCATCAATGAACACGTCCCTCCTCCCTCGTGTAGTCACATGACGTCCCGCCTCCGGCAGCACTCGCCCCACTCGCCTGGCCGGTCCCGCCACTATCGCGGAACCGCCGACCGTTGGCGGCTTGCATGACTGCAGCTGGTGCACCAACAAAATTATATACTATAGCTACTATTTCTTTTGATGCGATAATCATTGTCGTTTTCGTAAAATTAGGTCAAGTTTGATTTGTAACCTTTATGGACACAAATATATGAAAGAAAAAGTCTTCGTATTAAAATTAATAATCATTCGAACTTCGATTTATATTTTAAATTTGATACTTTTATTTTATTTCTTTTGTTTTTGTTACCGTAGCAGTTCACTTAATCTGAGAAGTTAATTTAGCACTAAGGTTGGTAAAGCTTTTTTAGTTCCGTCTAGTAAAGCGCCTGAAAAACAATTTCGTAATATAATTAAAAACAAACTAAATTGGGCAATTTTAACGTAGTCATCGATTTTTTCTTACAGATATTTCATTATTCCTCTATCCAAATGTACTATATAAATATTGTCAATATGTAACTACGGTGTTTCGTAAACGGATAAAGCTTTACTGCAGGTGGCGTGTTCAATTAATATATTGCGTTTTAAGTTCTAGTTATAAATTACCGGGTTCAGTGAACGTAATTAAAAAATAATTTACCATTACACAATATAGCAAATCATGGACTGTAGCCACTGGCCTTGTACTTGGGTCTCGCGTCGCGGCGCCCGCGCGCTTGTCCCGCAGATCATTATAATATGCTACGAGTTACGCCACTCTATATGCCATGTTGATAAATTAAAATGTATCAGTTCATCGACGGTCCCAACATGTGTCCTGAAATAGAATGAATCAATCAATCAGTGATTGTTTCGCATCATGTGACGAGCGCAGATAGTTGCCGTCCCTCCCCGCGCTCCTCGCTCCCGCCGACCTCTGACTGTTCGTTGTCGCCCTCTGTTCCTATTACCTTACCGGATTAATCTCACATTTGAATCGTTACGTACTCTTATAACACTGGCAATATGAGAAACGATCCTTTAAAGTGATCTCATAAACAAATCTTTTACAATTTTTGTTAACAAGGTAACATTACAAATGAATAGAAATTGAACTTAAAACTTAAACTTAGAAGATACAAAAAGCTTGGTTTCTTTGAATTTCAGTAAGAAAAACTTAAATTGAATATTGTATTGAGTTTTTTAGTATTTAAACGAACTCTTATCAATTATATTGTTATAAAAATAGTATTATTATCATTATTATAGCCAATAACTAATCGTGTATCTCATATATAGATTTAATAGACAGACAATTATAATCATTCTCCGTCGATTGGTCTGGTGCATCAATACAGATACGTTGTAAACACTGAATCGAATTCTGCGCTGTATGTACGCCAATGTGAACATTATTATATGTACATATATTCTGGGTCGGATTTAAAGTTTTGAGGTCACCATTAACAACAATGACCAAGTATTTTTTACCTTTTTTTTTAATGTTTGATAATGTAGTTGTATTTTCAAGTCAAAAAAGTTCTTTATTCAATCATAGAAGCAGTTTTTAATCGTGTTACAGTATTAAATTAATTGTTAGAATACCACCGGATTTTACCGATTTCAAACGGCAAGAAACTCTTTACGTAACAAATCTTTGCTACCAATAAACATATTTAGAACCTTATTATAAGGTAAGTACATTAATTCATTATCCTGCATCAACGAACGACTGATAACGCTTGGCTTTTTTAAAATATCTCTTATATTGAGTAATAAGACCAAGTTTTAGCAAACGATCGATCTTACGAGTTGAACACGTCACGGGTATATTATTTTTTTTTACAAAACGTACCTCGTAAATGTGAGCTTATTTTATTGATAGGCTTTTATTTACCTTCACCTGTAACTATTAATAACAGGTGTAGATCAAAATCTAGCAACTGAACTTTAAACCAGTTTCCATCGACCGAATGAGCTGCACTTTGCAAACAATTAATACGGGTGACATTACAATAGATTATAGGAAATTTAAGTGTATAAACTTGTTCTACAAAAGTTTTTTTTATTCAATTAATTTCTCGAATTATTTTTTATGCAATGAATATAACGACTTATAATTGTAGTATTTTTCCTATGGAGGAGCAAGATCTTTTAAAGATCTTGTTATATATTTATATGTTCGCCGTATATATTGAGTTTGAGATAAATATATAACTACTTAAAATAACAATACTCCTGCCAACGAAAAGCATAATGACTTTAAATATAAATATAAATAATCATTGGCAATATAAATTATTATAATTATAATAAATAAAGCGTTAGTCTTAAAGAGTAAGTATTTCGTTATGAACGCGCTAATCTCTGAATCTACTAGTCCGATTTCTACGTGCTATGTATGCTACAACCCACGGAAGCATTAACGAATCGTCAATAGCGCACTGGTGTATGGGCCGCCTAGCGATGTAAACAGTCGCAGGATCAATCCTTACCCCTTGGACTATAGTCGTCACCATAACTAACCTAACCTAACACAAGTGATAAGCTTAAAAGGAGGGGTAAATAGGAATATATGTAATTCCTTAATATGGGGCATTGCTACAATTAATATATATATATTTCTTCATGACGTATTACAAAAACACAGAATAAGTAGAGAATAAAAATATCATAAGCAAAAGACGGTCTTATCACTTAATAAATAGATACTTTAGACGAATCCATAGAAAATGCGTTTAAAACACTTTGTTAAAGATAAATGTTTATAGATACAATAGTAATAATACAATACCTTTTATGTACACAATATAGACGATGTATACAAATTCGCAGTAGTACCATTTGTTGTCGTTTTCAAATTAGTAACGGTTTTGTGTTTGGCGACCTACCGTCCGTCGATTCACCCTTCGCGGTCGTATTTTGATCGAAGCATAACGCCGATCGCATATCGCGCGTTGAATTTCTGTGGTTAATATCCTTAATTTAAAAAAATCGGTGTTATTTTTACCTTAAAATCGAAATTATCTCGTGTAGTCAACAACATTTTTGACGTACCTATCTGATTTTCCAATGAACTTTATGGTATTACTATAATGACATATATATGTACCTAATATAGGTACAATAGAATTGTTCAATTACAATTAGGTTAAGTCAGAGACAAATTTCCTTACGGGGCCGTTAAGTAATTGTTTATTATAAATTGCGATACGAAGTACTCAATAATGTCGATTATTTATAGCCAGCGAATCGATATTACCTATCGTAGAGAGTTTCGTGAGATAGTTTTAATAAACTGAATATCGACAAATATTCAACATAGTAAATAATTAATGTATATAAGAAACGTTCACATTTCAATGTCTCCAGTGTATGTTAGGATATGTATATATATTACTAATATAAACCGAAGAAACCTCTTTAGATTTATTCTTAGAAATCCAGCACTTATAATACCGCTTCATCCAATGATATTAAAATTATTATGATGAATAATCAAAATTCAAAATTATTAATCGGTTAAAGTATATGGTCGAAGGAAAGAGTTCAACGCATTGTCCGGCGCGTACGCATATTGTGTTATTCGTCATATTGCGGTTGTTCTGGTGACTCATAAGATAAATCTCTTAAAATTTTTACAACTGACACACTAACTTTAAACTGTTAACGACTACGCAACACAAAAACGATATTATATGACATAGCGTCACTGGTTCGTTAAACTAAAAGGTCGTTAGTCTAAATAACTGTATTACATTTATGTTATACAATTTAAAAGTTTAAATACTTTTTTTATAAATTGAATATTTTAATTGCTAATCAAAGAGAAATATAAAATAAAAACTGTTTTTTTTCCTATTGACATTTTAATTTATATTTTTTATATATATAACTTTTTATGCATCGCTGTAAAATACGTAAACTTAATTTGAGATACGTCCTTTTGCGATGCGATATTTCAGGATTTAATAATGTACATATAAGATTGATATTTGCGATCAGACGTAACAAAATCAAACAGAGGCCTTATGCAAAGGAATGAGACGAGGTGACGAGGTGACGAGGACAGTGCGAGGAAGCGCAGTAGATAGTGAACGATAAGTTTTTGCAGCGGCGCGGTCAGCGACCCGGCGCCACCGCGTGCTGCGCGCGGCCTCAAAGTCATCGCTAAAACAATAATAGACTTACCCTCGTGCTATCATTTCATGCATAATTACCTTTTAAATGATATAAAGTCCTTACTTCATAAACCTGTGACTATATATATAGACTTTAAAAGGATTTGATGACTTATTATAAATAAAAATATGTTTTTCTAATAAATGTAAAAACCAACTTCATAAATCGGTTCTTATTAACGCTCCCAAATAAATAGAACAATTATTATTATGATTGCAATATTGAATCCAACGCAAAAAGAATAATCAAGATCAGTTCGTAATCAAACGGTAACAAAAATAAAAAAATGAGTAATAGAGACTATTTGAGAACTTCTTCCTTTCCTGAAGGTGGTTAAAAATTAATAGACATTATCTGTAATTCATATTTGACGTCATTAGATATTGTACATCAGCTTATTTATTATTCAGACGCAATCGATAGTGAGGTTTCCAGTAAGCGCCAATACTTCAAGGTCAGATTCAGATATTAAACATCAGCTCATTAATATGTTATTTTAAAGCTATTAAATTTATTTTTTATGTTGGAATTCCTAATAATTTGTGATGTTAGAAGGAAAATATATTAAACGCGATAACGGAACAATATAAAAAATTAACATATATGAAATTTTATGCCCACAAAATTATTATTGAATAGAGTTATCCTATCTAATATCGTAAATAGCAAACTGAGTGTGTTTGTTTGTTACGCTGAAATTTTGCATACACTTTAATAACAGAAACGGTCATCATATTAGGAACCCTAATATATACCCTCCCCCCAAACACGGGCGAACCCACCAGTGGAAACTAGTTTATAATAATTATATTAGTTAGAGTTTCAATATGTTTACTTCTCGGAGAAAGTAAAACAAAATTTTCCTCTAACTTCTGTTTACTGTTTTAGTTATGCAATAAGGTCGCCACTCGCCATGTGTAAGTTTACACACGACAACACAAAATCACCATCCGTGTGCTCATTAACGGTACCACGATTGAATGTTAAATCAATATATGTGCAACGCAGGGTTTGCCTATCTCGTCGTATTTAAATAAAAGAAAGTCATCAATTGTGAGTGGAGGTAGATTATTATTAGGTCTGGTTACAGTGATGTTTTGTATGTTGATTAATTCGGTCGACAATGTAATGTAATTATTGTTAAAGGTAAATCAATGATATGTTGATGTCGTCCTGATCGTTTTCGGTCACGGTATTATTATCTCAAGGGTCCAGCAAGCTATCCAGGATAGTACACAAATGTGTGGTGCATTACAGGTGATCCTCATTCATCATTATAATCCGATGGGACATCAAATCCGATACAAATGAAAAGAATTCAGGCGGAATTTTTGGTCAGGTAAACCCAATAAGTTTTCACTTGGGATCCGATGAGACCACACCATTTATATCGGGGCACTAAACCAGCGAGGCAGTCTAAAATGTAATACGCGTTACGTAATTCTAAATGAAGTCCTCCTAACCAGCTGCCTGCTATTCTCAAGAGAGATAAGACATCTGCGAGAAACATTATGGGGTAAGAGTATTTGCGTAAACATAAGACCACACTTAGTGCCCCTCCATGGGATCATTATCATAATGATGGGACGCGAAATCCGATAAGACCGAAAGAATTCAGATGTAGAATCAACTACATTGTTTTCTCTCGGAGGAGCAGGAGTTTAAACACAGCCAACTTCCAGACACCGGGCTACTGAGAATTTCTCAACGAAAAATCCCAACAACTTTTTTTATTTGCCTGATCCAGATCCATTCGATTTCAGCACCTCGGGTATTGCGACTTTATAAGCAAGCCAAAAAGACAATCCATTCTGAATCACTGTAGTCGCAAGATAATATAATAGCAAAGTGAAAAATGTGCTCCCGAAATTCCTTACATTGATAATTTCGCCTAACTTAACCTACTGATGTCGCCATCACAATCACTCAAGCTACGTTTCTCTCAATTTCGAACAGTAATTGTTTTTAGCATTATTGGAATAAATTCGTCTACATACTTTATTTATATATATACTATACTATCTGGCATAATTGTTGGTTTGATGATTGGTTTGTAAATTAAAAATGCTTGGCCATTCTAATACAATATAGGAATATATTACACTTCTTAAGCGGGTACTGTAATATTTGGAGTGATTGTGAAAAAAATAATCTGAAATATTTAACCTTGAATTACTATTTTCATTTGATCCAAATTCTTGTCGCTAATAATTAGTTATAGTAGGGCTGGTAGTTATCATCCAGGTAAACGAAATAACTAAACAACGGGGAAATGTTGCGAGCAATTCTGCCGCCATTTCAAATAATTTTTACAGTTTGTATTTTTTATTTTTCATTCGTATCTATATATTAATAAAATAACGCTGTATAGTATATTTGTTTTATTGGTCGAACTAATATCTAGAACTACCAGTCAGACTAGAAAATCCATTTGAATTTCATAGCCCGATTATTGAAGAAAGTCATAGGATTGATATGCCGCTACTCCTCATCCGGGTGGTGCATAATATTTAGCGCGGGGAAAATCGTGCGGAGCAGCTAGTGTATTATATATTAAAACAATCGCTGTAAGCAACTATTATCTAAGTAAAAAATTAAATTAAACATGCGATACTCATTAAAAATGTAATATTGTATGGAAATAATTAAATATTTGCGTTATAATGCTATACATTTAAGCATAACTGTTAACGCTTCTAAAATCTATAAAGTCGATGTTTGAAAATTCTAATCAAAAAATATATCTCTAAATACACTTTTCCAAGTAGGTTCTGATAGTCCTTTGATTAGTTATATTTATCATCATAATCAAACTTCATCCTGCTGGATATAAGCCTTTCGTCATGTCATGTTATTTAGAAGATTAAATTAAAAGTAAAGTTTGCTGACGTTTTAGAATCTAAAGAAGAATCTAGGATATAACCCTAAAAAAAATCAGTATTTATCTTTTCTTTTTATAAAAATTATGTAATAATCAGTAACACTTTACTTTTTCATTTTCTAAAACGAAAAAATTCCGCCAGGATTAGACAAATCTCGAAATACTTATGTCGCAGACAAAGGAACTTCGAGTTTTAATAGTCTTATTATATGTTTTACGACTGCTATTAAAATTAACGCAAATATTTCGGACATCACCGACATCGTTTTTGCAATTCACAACTACAAAGACGCGAACATATATTAGTTACTAATATAATTGTGAAATAGTAATGTAAAATAAAATACGATCAAATGATCTTCTTAAAGTAAAGTTCAATCATTATCATTATTAGAGTCGTTTCGTTTGAAGATACAATTAAATAAGTAGAAAATAATAAGAATGTGATCCTAAAAATTCACGGATGCATAATTTCGAAGAGACAGAAATAAATATTTAAAGAAAAAACATTGAACACAGCTGGGCTCTAATGCGATGAGAACTACAACCCGTAAATGTATGAAAGCACAAGTAACAAACCCCTTGAATAGATTCGCTTTGTATTATTATTATAACGGCTTTGGTTATACATCATTGCTTAAAAAAGTGACACGGGGTTAAACCCTTATCTTACCTGTGCTAAGTCGGAACGGATGGCTAAGGAGTACTCCCTTTCGCGTGAATAAAATGTAGAATTCTTAACAATTCAATCCTTGCGGAGATTATGTCATGAATTATTTTTAGTTTAATAGAATAGATACCCAGTCGGGATTTAACAAGGTTATCTTGACTTGAGATTCCCACAATTGTCATATATTTATTATTAAAGTGCTTGTTAAGAAAAACACTTTAAAACACTTATGGAACGGTTATTTATAACCGTTTTTTTGTCATTTATAACAAAAAAATATTAATCACATTGACATATATTGAAAATATAAATAATTATGTTGATTTAATATTTTTATTACCGGTATCAACAAATTAAAAAAGGGTATAAATAATTAAAAAATAAATAAAAGAACTAATATAAATTATGTTAGATATGATCATGAATTAACTCTTGCCTTTATTGCATTTTTAACCTAATAATTTTAATTGTCACGTTTCTTTTAATGGTTATAAAAGAGCACTGTCTTCTATTCCACATTGAAAGTAAGTATAAAACGAATGATTTATTTATTAAAAAAATAATATTAACAAATTTTTAAATGTAGTAATCGAGAGATTAAAAAAATCTATAAATATTTTTTTGAATTTCGTTGTATAACATTCAAACTAATATATACACTCTCAGTCATTTTTATTTTACACACATTTCGTATAAATTACTAAATGCCTTAATGTCTTTTCGTATTCGGCTGTCATTTACTATGTACAGTAATATATACTTGTCATTGCTAAATTGAAACTTAGTATGAATATTATCAAATATATTATCAAATATATTTTTTAAATGACAGATATATCTGACAGATATGTCTGTAAGTACATTTAGATAAACAACAAACAAATTATAATACATTTTGTTGAATTTTTTTTACAACTTTGAATATTAGTGTGGTAATGATTTTTATTAAAAGCTTTCGATTCATGTGTCAGGTACATTAAAAGTACAAAATAATCAAATCACACATTGAATTTCGATAGTTAATTCATGTTCAGGAGAAATTACACAAGCAGTAATTGGCTGATTTCACGTGCATTAAAATTTTCATAACCCCCGTATGTTATGTCATATAGTCAATAAATTTACTCAATAAATGGGCTATCTAACTCAAAAAGATTTATTCAAATCGGACTATTAGTGCATTCTTACAACTAGCTGAACTTTATATACATAATGGTAGGTACAGATATTATCGACTGCTACGTACGATTAATTCTAGTGGCTAGCTCAAATGGCTTGTTTCTTTTGACCTTTCTCAATCAATATGCGTTTAGCTCTGTCATTAAATTTTCAGTTCGTAGCTACGATATTAGCAGAGTTAAAACCTTCTCTCGAGTCTTAAATACGTTAAATATTTTGTCCTGACTGAAATAGTTTTCAAAACGTTGTCATTCTCTCTGAGTGAAGGAATAAAGAGTGAATATGTGCAGGACTCGTACACTATTTTATCCCATTATTACTCTTAAGGATAGCGGCCGACCCCGAATATCGGCCAATTAAAAAATTTATAATATCTATTTAATTGTATATCATTTATTGCACTCAATGTCCACACGATAAAAATATAAAAGTACAGTTGCATTAGATGCAACAGGCGGCGTTGTTATCAAAGCAGTGATCTCTTACAGGCGACCTTTGAGCGGGGAATTGTAACATTGCTAAAAATAAATGAATCACAGTGTACTCATGTATTTAGTTTGATTGTAAATATAATATTTAACGTATAAGTCGTCAGTGAAAAGGAAAAGATTTTTACTTTAAATCTCATTATCGAAAAGTAAAATTTAGGCTTAATTTTAAATTTTCAATCTACTTATATACCCAATAACAATATATATATATAAAGTAAAACTGTAAATATTCCACTTCTAGGTAGAGGTCTCCTCCCCATCTCAGAAAGTCTGCAGCTATTTCAGTACCGAGCCTTAATACGGGTTGGTGGATACATTTGTGGCGGTATTTCAAACCATGCAGACTACCTCACAATATTTTCCTTCACCGCCAAAAACGAGATTAATTAATAACACAAATTAAGCCACGAAATCTATGTCGTGCTTGCCCGAGTTTGAACCTGCACTTCGGTTAATATTCACGTTTCGCCATCCGTAACAATGGAATATCTCAGTAAACAATAATAGTTTTGATATTGTGTTTGTAAATGTATACAACATAGATACACGGAAATATATGAAATAGGTACTAACATTAGTTCTTATCTCAATAATTGTGATAAAGATATGTTCACTACTGATTTCTATCTAGGACACTACACGAGCTCTTTAAACCTCGTACTTTGCGGAAAACAGAAAAAGAATGGTACATTATTTATTAAGCTGCTGTTGGACAATACGGTTTGGACCTTTTTTACTTATGATACATATTTGAATAATTTAATGGTTTCAGAAAAAAAAATATATTTTAAATTATAAAAAAATGTCTGCAATTTCTTTACTGCATAGGTAGGGCGGTCTATTCGGCCAAGTAAGTAAGTAAGGTAAGTGATCACCAATTAGAAAAAAGCTCCGTAAAGAAGAACGTAGGTTCACCGAGTAAATTTTTAACAAAAAAAAATTGTAATATTTTTTAAAAAAAAATCTATATTTATGAACACATTCATTATCCTGTATGTTACGACTTACAACCGATTTTCAATAAAGCTCCGCTTTTGCACCCATTTTTTGTGTAGCTACTTACCTTTTCGTCTCCACACTTTGAAATTTGTTATATAATAAAATAACAAACAAAATATGAACGACATCGAACCAAGCGATCTATCCGATCGGACTGCAATAAAAATACAATACAAATATAATATGTATCCTACTGCACAGCTTGCCCCAGGTTTTTCATTCATGCGTAAACGCATCAAATAAATTTGATGAAAAGATCTTTTTATATCTCGAAAACTACCAGTTTTTTTTGCTTACTGCTTGATGTTTTGGAGATCCACAAATCTTACTTAAGCTTTTCTTATTGTGTGTGTTTCTCTCTTACTACGACTACTTTTATATTTATCAAAAACTATATTTGAAAAATTACATAATTCATAAATGTAGGTACTATGCGGCCTTCGCCGATCCTGAAACCTGTGATTATGTTAAAGTCAACAGTCATATTATATTTTATGTATCTGAAGTAAATAACATAAAAGTACATATTAAACACACTAACCCTATGTAAAAATAACTTGTCCAATAAAATTGTTATTAAACTGAATAGCTGAGCCGGCAGCCTCACCTGTGTGGAATTTGGTCTGTGTCAAACTTAACCATATCTCAACCTTAAAAATTGCGTTGTGTTATTTTTACTTAGATAGACGCTTTTAAAAAGTAAATCAACGTATTTCTGAGTACGTAAATAATGAATACCTAACATAATGAGTTTCATACAGTAACGTCGGGATACGTGTCACTAGAGCCGAATACTAAAGCCAATCATAGTTTGTTGTTTGTACCGAAAAGCCTACAAAACTACGTCACCTATACGGTATGAAGTTCTACTATTTTTATCCCTTAGAAGAAAAAACATTATAAATGGAAATTCAAAACAGCCGTTGTGATTATATTCTGTAACTTTTTCAAAATCCTCTATACTTTAATTTATTCGTATATTTGCATCTTCAAAAACTTGTTGTTGGAAAACTTTCACTCACACCGTCATCACTATTTTCGAATTATTAAAAATTATTATTATTATTGGGCGTTCGGTGAGTTAGCTTTGAAAGAGTAATAGATATACAGAGTAACTTTACCTTTAACATTTATGATAATATTAGTAATTAGTATGGATGATCTCGTAAAGGAAAAGTCTAAACTCTCAACTTAACGCTCAAGTCACAACCGATGTGACCTTTACCGCGACAGATGCCATTCTAAGAAAAATTATATATTAAATTGCAATAAATAATCAGTCTTAGCCGTTTGCAAAATTTCCACAGTCTTGGTACCTATGGCAATGTGTGTAACAAACACATAATATTATTACATGATACACATGAATAGAATGTTATTTTTTACATCGTCATCTGGGGTAAATATGTTTGACTGTATATACTATATATATAATTTTGTTGAATATAAGAAAAGAAAAAAATAACCAATTATAATATATAGTATTTAAAAATATAGACTTTAAATTCCTGCTTCAATTTAATTTTGCATACTAAATTGGTATAATAATTTGCCGCTAGAATTGGATTTGTGAAGTGCGATGCAACTGGGACTACAAAACACTATCTATACAGTGACGAGCTCAGTGCGGTAGCCGGTGCGATGTCACGATATGGCCTGTGGGTGCTGGACGAAGAGGGAAGGGGGCGGCGCGCAGCCTCCGCGGCGTGCGGCGCGCGGCGCATCTCCCAGCGCGGCCGACCGCCTCGTCCCTCCATCAGTCGCGCTCGGCTCGCGGTTGTGTTAGCACGTTTCCAACGTGCTTTTTGCCACCCGGTTCGCACACGCAGCCCCAACACGCCGCCACCGACGCAGTGTCCACAGTCACCCCGCGGCATGTGCACCTGACACCGGTCTCAATATCGTCTACATCACGATCCTCGCATCAAGCACAAGTGAGTGCCTCCCTGACTGCTGTAAACTCTTCTGGAGTCAAAAATTGGTTCCCCGATTTTTTGTGTGGTCAATTTATGTGGTTACTTCTGTGTGAGGATATTAACTGTCAATAGTGTTTGTATACTTTTTGTGCATTTATCTACGATTTCTCTTTGCAATAAACAAGTAAATTGAATATTAAATGAAGAATTAAATTAAATGAATAATATCTTGTTAATGTAAACAATAAATTAAGTCAATGAAACTAACTCTTCTAGACGTCTAGTCTTCGAGTGACTCATGATTTCCTAATATATTTCCTATTCATTATTGTTGAACTGACTGCGAAATAGAAATTGCTAAGAAATAGCGGACGATGAGCATAGTGTACGTTTGAAAGGTCCAAATAATTTATTAAATCGATATATCAGTAAATCAACAAAGTACAAAAATATCAATTCACTTGATTTAATAGGTAATTTGATTTTCGCACAGAACTACTCCCTTCATAATTTACGACGGAGGCAAAGGAAAAAATCATAATCATAATTTTTTTAATTATTTATTTTTGCAATACTTGTTTAGTTTTCTCTTAATTACTTTAAATCCTTTATAAGTAGATCACATTCATTTCATAGGATACTAAAATGTTAATCATAGATGTTGTAGTCGTTTTTTTTTTTTAATTTTACGCAGTCATGGTATTGATTGAAAAACGGTTAAATAACCAAAACTATATTTAACTTACATATGTCGCTATTTAAATAAAAAAAAACTGATTAATTTATTTACAAGGTAACACATGTATATAAAACATTATCGAAAGTTATCTATTTTACTTGTAAATTTACTCACATAATTATTCTTTCTATAAATAAAATAAGTTAATTGCTGTTTCGTTCTAGTAAGAGAAACTTATTGAGTAGATCGCTTCTAAGTTAATCCTATTTTTCGTAACCATGGACTGGTTTACAATTATAATTTTTCAAATAACTATCACTCGTTTCTTGATGCTAAATAAGAACATAGGAACGAGACAGAATTGTCGTTTTCAATCGGAGACTGAATTGAACACAAATAAAAATAATAACCATTAAAAATTGTGACCGCTCTAAAAGTTGATAAGAATACTAACGGACTGTACCGTAGAATCGCAATACCGATTAACTGACAAAAAAAATGAACCGGTATCCTGTTACCACTGACAAGAAGATGGGGTGATTCATTTTATAATATTACAAGGTCACACTGTTCAACTGCAAACGACAAATATAAATTATTGCTATAGAACAAGAATCGTCCCTTACACCTTTCCGCTGACGTGAGATGAGACCGTGTATGTGTCAACATTTGTGCTCCCACAATAGAACCAGTTACCATTCATTGAGAACTAGCGGCAGCCTATCAGCTCTTTGTCTTTAAAACATAATAGTACAATTACCATTCGTAATTATACCATCATACTTATTTCGTTTCGGTCGCCTCGTTTTACGTCTCAACTGAAGTGATAACAGCACCCGCATATCGACCTGTGGACTGTTCAATAAATATATTTTATTCAATGGTTTAAAACGAAACTTGAAGGTATTTACAACTATCAACCAGTGATATTGTAAAGTACGATAAAAAAATTATAATTGTGTGTTTTATTGTTCTAGGAGAAAAACTAGTCTCGCTAGTATTGTTTGTAAAACTTGTTACAACATTTTAAGGGTTCTAATGTATCGGAGAAAGTGGTTTGCGTTTTTTCTGCGAATGTTAGGCGATTTGAGATGTTTTCGCGACTGGTTGATCGTTTCCAAGTTTTTTCTTTTACTCAATATAATTATATTTACGATACTTGTTTTCGTTCATTTAATTAATAGTTTCACTTCAAGAAAAACGCTAGTTTCATGTGTAATGTATCGGGATAGTATATATTTGTTAACCCAAAGACAAAATTTTATTTTTAATTTATTACTTTTAGAATGATTCCACGGCGAAAGCACAATGCATCCTCCGGATCCTTGCCACCCCCTGACGACAAGCACGCCAGCAACGATTACATCCGTGAGTATACTGATATCGTGTATTACATCGCTTTGAAGCTGTCAATCAACACCGACGGATCGCTATTACGGCTACCGACACGCAAGTTGATATTTATGCATAACCTGTGTACGAACCTTTAGGTAATATGGACAGGCTGTACCTAAAAATATGCTTCAATGCAAAGTAAACTTACAATACAACTAAATAGGTTTTATTGTTAAAAAAAAAAAACACAACTGTCATTAAAATTCCTTTTGATAATGAACCAATATATAAACATTTAGACTATCGATATATGCAATGAAGTTGACACGAAAACGACTGCGCAATCGTAATATAAAGTATTTTAATCAAGCGACATACAATAATGCGAATGATTGGACAATTACGTTAAATGAAGTATGAAATTGATTTAAGATCGTTAAACAAACTAGAGTTGCGGAATAAATAGCTTGAGAGATAGAGGAGAGACGACGGCACTGCACGGCCCTGATCTTGACCGCCGCCACTTCAGCTCGTGACTAGAATCTACACGGACATATTGCACTACATATACGACCTGAGCTTCGCAATCTTTTACCTTTGTAACAATTAATTTAATGTTATATTTATTTCGATATGTCGAAATAAGCATTAAATAATTATAGCTTTTGTTAACGTAGTTCGATGTATTTTTAGTACGTCGTTCATATTCAGACATCCAAAGATATTGGGTATATTAAATTTAAAGAAAAAGATACTAAACGATTTACATAAACAGCCTGTAAATTTCCCACTGCTGTGCTAAGGCCTCCTCTCCCTTTGAGGAGAAGGTATGGAGCATATTCCACCACGCTGCTCCAATGCGGGTTGATGGAATACACATGTGGCAGAATTTCGTTGAAATTAGACACATGCAGGTTTCCTCACGATGTTTTCCTTCACCGCCGAGCACGAGATGAATTATAAACACAAATTAAGCACATGAAAATTCAGTTGTGTCTGCCTGGGTTTGAACCCGAAATCATCGGTTAAGGTGCACGCGTTCTAACCACTGGGCCATCTCGGCTTGTAAACTAGCCTAGCTAGCTAAACGACTTGCCTTTATTTATTTCACTCTTATTTACTTACGTACTTCTTTCACTTTAATTTTAGTTTCGGATGGCGGCGCACGAGACGGATGGCGCGCAGCGCTAAGGCGGCGTTTTAATCGCAAAACTCTTCATAAACGAATCCCCATCACCTCTTGGCTGCCACAGTAAGTTAATTAAATTAAACTTTAAAAATATAAATAGTAAAAACGGTAAAAGCTCATCGGGCATGACAACAATCGAAATCGTTAGATATATAATCTATGTCCGAAGAAAAAAGTTAAGAATTGTTAACGTTGACAGGTATAACGCGGAAAAAGCGATCGGAGACGTGATCGCCGGTATCACGGTGGGACTGACGGTGATACCCCAATCGCTCGCGTATTCAAACATCGCAGGCTTACCGCCGCAGTATGGGCTGTACGGCTCCTTCTTCGGTTGCTTCATCTACATTCTCCTGGGCGGCTGCCGCGCCGTGCCCGCCGGCCCGACCGCCATCGCGTCACTGCTCACATGGCAGGTGGCAGGCGGCGTGATCGAGAAGGCGATCTTACTCAACTTCCTCACCGGACTCGTTGAGCTGCTGATGGGCGTTCTGGGACTTGGATTTCTTATCAATTTCGTGTCGGGACCCGTCTCATCCGGATTCACCTCGGCCGTGGCCCTGATGATTGCCACTTCCCAAGTGAAGGACATGTTCGCAATATCAGTAACTGGCACGACTTTCCTGCAGCAATGGATTTCTATATTCCGAAACATTCACAATGCTTCTCTGTGGGATCCTGTGCTTGGTTTTGTGTGTATAGCGCTCTTGCTGTCTATGAGGGTAAGAATAATATTATAATTATATAAATATAAAAGTTACATCACAAAATAAATATACAAATGAATATATTTACTCCATATTTATTTTATCGAAAATGTGTTTATAACTTAACGCTTATTTAATATTTGGGCGTATAACACATATGTTCATCACCGAATCAGCCAGATGTTAAATTTTATAACTCAATACGTCACGAAATCCATATGGTTACTAATGTGAAATCAATTTTAGATTGCAAAAGCAAAACAATTATACTTTCTTTAGATTTCGAAAATTCATCAATTTGTTGTATTTTAGAAAATTGGAATGATTAAACTTGGTGAAAAATCGGCGGAAGGTCCGAGCACTCGACAGAAAGTTTTAACGAAATGTATGTGGCTCCTGGGAACTTGTCGTAATGCCATCGTCGTGGTCGTCACCGGCGTGCTCGGCTTCTGGTTCGTCGCCACACACGGGACATCGCCCGTGCGGCTCATGGGTGAGTAATAATTACGATTCTTCATGTATTAACATAATTCTATGGTCGACCTAATCTAGTAAACATATTTTTTTTTGTTTTGTGCTCTCTCTAGCCGATAATGCACCAGACGGTTAGTATACGTAATAGAATCGTTCTCCTACGTAGAACTTGGCACAAAACTCATTTCTTAGTAGTCGCCATGTCACACGAGTATCGTCCATTACTAGTTATGTAAATACATTAAACCAATGCATTCATAGCATTACAGTAAATATATAATTCATCTCAGAATTCCGATATATTCTCGACGTTAATCATTCGATATGATTACAGGAGCTATTCCTTCGGGAGTGCCGATACCGCAGCTGCCGCCATTCGGATACGTCCGTGCTGACAACTCCACCGCAGATTTCCTAGACATGGTGTCAGAGCTGGGCTCGGGTCTTCTCGTGATTCCACTCATCGTACTTCTCGAGGACATCGCCATCTGCAAAGCGTTCTCTGACGGCCGTACCATCGACGCTACGCAGGAGATGATCGCGTTGGGCGTCGCCAACGTCGGCAACTCCTTCATGCAGGCCTACCCCGGCGGCGGCTCGCTGGCGCGGTCTGTGGTGTCCAATGGCTCTGGTGTCAAAACCACTTTCAGTGGACTCTATACAGGTTTGTTTCTGATCGTTTATTATGTTCAATGTTGACATATACTTCTTTTTTGTCTTAAATATAAAACTATAAAACAATTAATCGTTTTTAGGAGTCATGGTCATCTTAGCGCTCCAGTTTTTCACACAGTATTTCGAGTTCATCCCGAAAGCTGCACTCGCGGCTGTAATTATTTCGGCTATATTATTTATGGTTGAATATGACGTAATTAAACCGATGTGGCGGGCGAAGAGTGAGTATTATTGAAATTTGTAAATAAAATTAATTTTATTAAATGTGGCACCCCATATATATTAATTTACATTGTTTTTCCGTAGAACTGGACTTGATCCCAGGAGTTGGAACCTTCGTGTTGTGTCTTACCCTACCTATTGAGTTAGGCATTCTCACTGGTGTAGTCGTCAATATAATATTCATTCTGTACCATGCAGCACGACCGAAGTTTTCCGTGGAAATGCTTAAGGTGAGTATTATTTTCACGAGTTATTACGCTCGGTCTCGTACAGGTTTTTCTAATAGACTGATGTGATTTCTCAGACGGAACAGGGCGTGGAATACCTGATGATCACCCCCGACCGCTGTCTGATGTTCCCGTCCGTAGACTACGTGCGGCGGCTAGTCACTAAGTGCGCGACCAGCAGTTCCGTGCCCGTAGTCATCGAGTGCACGCACATCTACAGCGCGGACTACACGGCCGCCAAGAGCATCGAGCAGCTGACTGCCGACTTCCACGCGCGTCAGCAACCGCTGTACTTCTACAACGTGAAGCCGTCCGTGTGCTCCATCTTCGAGGCGGTGGCCAAGCCAGAGCACTTCGTAGTCTTCTACGAGGATGACGAGCTGGATCGGCTTCTGGCCGCCGACGAGCGCCTGGCACCTCGCAAGCAACCGCCGCCGCTACAAGCATGACCACCACCATAGACGATTTGACGGAAAGTGTGATATTTTCGTATGGAGATAGTTTGTTAATCCTCACCCGACGACCCCCTGCGGTGATCATTCAGTCTCGATTTAATCGTTCCTCTGGGCGTCGACGTAGAATCCTTCTTTCGCAGTAAAGATATCCTTGCGTATATATTTTAGTAAAGATTTAGCGTTTCGGGGAGGCCTTTGCCTGTGCTGTGATCGAGGGCGAGTGCCCGCACTCTTCAGTATTAGGGCGTGATCGAGGAAGCTTTAGTCGACTATTGTCTACTTATGTTTCACATAGAGTTATTTTTGTATAAACTATATTAGTTTCAGAGCGGACCCTATGAGTCCCTATGTATCGTTGTGATTTAGAAATAAAGGTTAGATTTTATGGTGAATAATGCACGCAGACAGATTATAAAATATTTTATCATTAAAATTTGTTGTTGATGTTAAAAATATCTAATATGACTACTGTAAAAGTTGCAAAAGTGATAGTAGTAGGTTCTTAAAGGTCATTTTATTTATTTTTAGGTAAATGAGTACAAGTTAGATTGTAAAACCATACTATAAGCTTATAAGTGTATAAATACGCGTTGCGAGTCGTGCGCCCCTTGTGTACGGGCTTGTTCGTGCTCGTGCGTGCTTGTGCGTGCTCGAGCGCGCACGCGTGCGCATTGCGGATGAGAACGGGTGGTGTACGGCTCTAAATCCCTTTTCTTGTGATCTACGAATACAGTACCTATTCAAAATATTTTTATGTATTAATAAATAAATAGAGACTATTTTAAATAAAAATACTAAAGTGATTAACTATAAAATATAAAAATAAGAATACGGTGCGTTTAAATGAATTACAAATATGTCCCAGTTCCAAGAACGAAATAATTACACTCTTAAAGAGTTTAAAAGAAATACTTTTGTTTTATTTACCCTGCACTTAAATTATTATATACATAGAGAATATTACGATATACGTGTAGTTACAGACGTAGGGGACATGACATGTAAGTTCCCAAGATTGGTAACGCATATGCGACGTAAGTGATCATCCTTTAAATTGACGCAGACAGTGGTGATCATATACCATAACGTGGTCCAAACCTACTTCCATGAATGAAAATGGTGTTACCGTTTTCTTAGATCACAATTTGTTATTTAAATCATTTCTCTTGTTTAAAGTTGAGAGTCATGATATAAAATATCCTTCACATTATCTTAATACTACACTTATGAAATATAATTCGAAGAATTTCTACATCTTAAAAATAATTTTAAGTGAAGGCTTAAACAAAGTGAGATTTGGATGTGGTAAAAATTACAGAACCAGATATTTCATTAGACAATATGCAACTTGGCTTACAACAGAATAAAATATCAAAATTATACTGATTATTAGAATGACGTTATTATTCCTAGAAATAATTATGGGTTTATACAAATTATATCAGAATTTGCAAGTATTGCTGCCAAATTTATTGATGCCATGGATTTTATCCGGGTAGATTTTAAAATACTAACCTCGTAGTTTCAATGGCATCAATCAACAAGTGACAAATATACGCTTATACACTCGTTATAAAGAACCGTTTGACAATTGACATATATGTCACTTCACTGTTGGTGTTCTTCGTAAAAAGTTAAGAATATATCGATTTTTGGGTTTATTGTTAAGAGTTTATTCTCATATTTGAGAGAGATACTAAAGGATTTCCATGTAATGCTCGGTTCGTAAAACGATGATACATCAGAGCGGTTTGTTGTTCTGTTACAAGTATACTCACCTTTAGTGTCATTATTAATAGATTTTGTTCAGCTACGTACATATATGAACGCTAGGGGTTCCTCGAGGCTCGCATCTTGGTCCAATCTTATTTGATATTTAAAATTATGGTTTTAGTAGCTATATTAAAATTTTATACAGGTATTTTGAGTTACTTGTAGTAGAAGTAATCTTTGTATTAATCAATAATCCCATACTACTTACATACATTCAATACTAATTTTATATTTCACTAGGTCTCTTATTACAAAATCGGCTAATTTTGTTAATTAGTAGGAATCGAATGTATTCTATTTTTTAATTTATAATATATACATATAACCGATCGAAATCTGTACATAGAAGATATTTGAGAAAAAATAGTATTGGGGGTATTTATTAAGGTAAGATCACATTAATATGTTTTTAGAATTTTTCTTTGTTTGTTACCGCTAATCTCGGAATCAGCTTAACCGATTTGGATGCGGTTTTCACTGATTTATACTGTAGTAATCTTGGAGTAACATATAGCGTTTGTTTTATTAAAATCAAGATGTTACGGAACCAGGGCTGATGAGGTTAAAACCTTTTTAAAGAGTTCCACTGGTGTAACATCATCCCTTTGCATGTGAAAATAAATATACTACAAATATAAATGGGGACGGAGCAGATGATTTTATGTTTACATATTTCCCGGTTCGTTATCATTCCAAAAAAAGTTTAATTTACTTTTAAACGATTCCAGTGCACACGGTTAGCTTTAAGAGGATCTGTCGCGTCTTCGCAACTGCAAAAAAATCTATGCTTTAATCCCCGACGTTCGGTTGTTTATAGTTTGATTTTTATCGATGGCAAAGCACTCAAATAAGATATCTCTAAAGATAATCATAATTCATTTGGAAACCACACTGCCACGACAAACTCAAATATACACAGATATGTCAACCGTATAATTTTGAGTACCCCTACTTTTGAGGTTTAAAATCACACGAACGGAGTCGCGGGCACCAGCTAGTAGATAATAAAGAAAAATATTGGCTTAAGAAAGCTCAAATTCAACCAGAACAATTCAAGAAAACATTACTAACGAATTATTATTGTACACCAACGCTTAAGTAACCTCGGTTTTTTAGAATCGATTTTTGGATTTTCTATTATCGGATTGAAGTACAAGTCGATAAAATGCTACTAGCGTCTGTTCCGATTTATTACAAACAAATCAACCTAAAATTAGAGATTTCTAAAAATATTATGTAGGAGTTTGTTTTAAATTCGTATGAAACGAATTTAAATAGTATGAACGGGTATACGATCTTTAATACAGTAACAACATTCCATTTTATTGTTACCCCAAATCGAAGTTACTTGTGACGCCATGACGGTAGAAACGTAAACAAACATTTTGCCTCAGTTCATAAGCTCAGTCTCTGGAGGCATGTTAAAGAATAATTTCCCAATATAGCTATGTCTAGCTCACCCACCGTGGAGGTCCCACTGTGGACGTCCAAATGTAATCTATCAAATATCTATCCATCTTGTAATATTATTACAGATGACGTCAATGATTAATGTGAAAGTTATACTTCTCAACGGATTTTAGCCGAATAAACACGATACAAATTAGTGCCTAGTGCACTACTAAGTATACGAGCAAATATATTTTTCCATTTCCCTATAAATCATACAGGTGAGGTCATTATTATTGATTAGATATTTTTGAGGGCAGTGTTGGTATCTAAATAGATTTGTCATGTACATTAAAATCTAATGATATTCGAATCAAAGGAGTAAAGATAAACGAATCTGAGATGCGATTTGATAATAGCCCTGCTATATTATGCGCTACAAGCAATCCTTGGTTAACATATATTTATTAATAATACAATATTCCATTTAACGACTTAGATATATCTAATTTCACTATCAAAGTTCTGATAACAACTTCACGGACATTCAAAACTATATTTTTTCGCGGTTATGATATGAAAATCATAGTTTGTTCAAGATCTTAACAATGATATCCATCATTGGTTGACCAATGATGGATTGGTTAAGTCAATATCGAAGTTGTTTATTTAGTTTTATCCTGTAATTCGAATTGACAATGGTTGATAATATTATAATTCATTCCGTTTTATGAAAACGATATATTTTCAGATCTAAAAGGTTATTTAAAGCTAACGAAGAAGACTTCCAGGCAATCAGGCCAGGAAAAATATCAACTAAATATCTTTTTAAGATCACTTTTTTGTCCGTCTGTCTATCCTTCAAGACCCTTTCTCTTAGGAACGCGTAAATGTATAAAGTTGAAAAAGATCCCTTAGAGTTAAAAAAACAAACTTCTACATCGACGCAATCAAAAGATATGGCTGTTTATGTCGCATTTCCCATACATACGAACAGGGAATTAAAAGGGTACTTCCCGTTGACCGAATCATACAATTTGGCAAGAAGGAGTACCAGACAGACAAACAGACATTGTTGTACAATATGGTGGTACGGAACCCTAAGTGTGCGTGTCCCACTCGCACTAAAGTGGTTTGTTTGTGATGGGTTTTTTTCTAGCTACTTGCACCGGTTATTTTTCATGGATTGCTGGCATTACCATATAGATAATCATTATAATTTTTTTTAATTATTATTTTTATTGGTTATTTTTATTACCGAATATCCTTATTCGATAGCGCATACTTGGGAAACACTATTAAAAAGCAATACTAACTTTATCCTTTTCATTCGGATGACACAATTATGGAGCGCAGAGGTTTAAGGAGTAACTTTGTGTATTTTTTTAAAATGTCCACAAATTTGCCGCCTGATAGTAAGTCATCATCGCCCATAGTCATTGGCGTCGTAAGAAATTATAAATATTCCTTACATCACCAAGACGTCACCAACCTTAAAAACTAAGATATTATGATATCCCATGTGCCTGTATACTGGCTCACTCACCTGGTTGGGTGTAGAGGGTGCAGTCCCTACGGTGACGGTCTGGCACAGAGCCTTACCACCAAGTAAAATCTTTGTGTATAGGAATCGTCTAAAATTAATTTAGAGAGAGTAAGTTTGTCAGCCTTCAAAAGGTTCTATTTTTAAAATAGTACTAAAATTATAAATTTTAATTAATAAACGCACAAATGTTAATTTCAGATAATAAACCCTCCAGCTACAGTAGCGACTTTCTGGAATTTTTTTAACAAATTTTCGGGTAAAGATATAAATAAAATAATTATCCTTACATAGATAGACGATTTACATTCAATTTATATGTATTACAGAATGTAAATTTATATATTATTAGGATGACCCAATGAAAAAAAAAAATGTTTTTCTAAAAAAAAAAAACAAATAATACTATATTTTACTACTTGGGTTTTATATAATTTATTAATAATACAAATATAATTCCTACCTTTAGGCAGGCAAAAGTTTTCATAATTATGCTATAAATGTTTTTTATTACAAATCAGAAAATTCCTTGGAAATGTTTGATTAAAAAAACATGTTAACATGAGAACAAACAATGAATTTTTACCATATTCTCGCATTTAATAACTGCATATAAATTTAAAGGAACTTTATCGTAAATTTATGATTACTCGGAAATTTCACTTATGAAAGTTATAATTTAAAGTCTTATACTGATGAGGATTTGTTTTAATAAAAAAGTTTATTCTAATTGATAAAACTAAAACGGTCGTTCCGTTAACAGTGGTTTAGCTTTATGGTAGAACTGACAGTGAAATGTCTCAAAATGTACATTTTAGATTATAGATCTGTTCATTCCCGCTGGTGCGCCCCGCCCACGATAAATTATGTGTGTTAGTGCATCAGTATGGGTGACGATCGCGCTTACAGAATGTCTTAGTGTGCGTAAGACGATTCATATATGAGTAAAACCAGCACGTAAAATAATACAAATTAGATTATATAATTACTTTTGTTTTTAAGTGTTAATACTTTAACAAGAGTCGCGCATTCGTTTTTAAATAGATCGATATAACCCTACAACTTTAGCTTAGCTAATTGTGTTAGAGATTAGTAACCTAATCAACCAGATTTTAATTTAATTAGGTAATATTTCGAAAATTAATAAGGTTGACATTTTTTCTTCAGAAAGTTACAACTTTAAAAGCAGATTAAATAGATTTCTAATTATACATAATGATATTTTATTCTTTGTGCGTCAAAGACATGAAAACACTGAGAATATCGGAATAGTCCGATATGTTCAGATGCCACAACAAAGTCGGCTGTTAACAACTAATTTAAAGTATATGACTCTCACTTTCACGAAATTTAAGAAACTATGATACATGTTCAATTTAAAATATGCAGCGGCACATAATGATGGATTCCATTACCTAAGGCTGCTGCATAGCATAGAATTATTTAAGATTACTTCACTTAGTCCCAATGAGCCAAAACAATAATTTCTAACACATACCAATCTATTAATATGCTATTCATGAAAGAGTAAAAATAATGCTATGATATTGATAGTAATTATTTAAATGCCAAGATTTCCATGAAAATATAAACCACTGTTCCAGAACGTACATCTAAAATTCAGTTCATATGGCAGTAAAAGCAATAGGAAGATACAAGATTGTAGAGATAATTTGATAACCTAACTAAAATGATCACTCACGTTGCATCGTGACCACTACTGGAGCTAATATTTCTAGTCCGTTTACCACTTCCGGTAGCCGATTTGTTTTTATGTCGTTTCCGATCACTGTCTTCTTCACTAACACTATTATTACGCGGTTTAGGACTCATCATCGTGTCCGAACTCACTGAATCCCTCTGAGACTTCTTCCTCTGACGTTTGGGCACATTTTCACCAATCAGCATTTCGTTGAACTGACGTTGACGTGCTTCCCAATATAAGTTCTGCCGTTGAACAACGTCCGGATATTTCGCTTCGAAAGCTGTGTCCGGGGGCAGGAGAAGTTCCCACCCAGTCCTCGGGTTATATTTGGCGACAGAACGTAATATTTCTAAAACTTCTTGTGGAGGCAAACGAACAGCTGCTGTTATTTTACGTCGATCCACATATGCGTGCTGGGTGAAGAGGTAAAGCTGAAACAAAAAATAATTATTATCTATACGATTAAACATCAGAAAAAAAACAAGTGCTTATTTTATTTCACTACTGCTATTGGTACAATAAATATACATAATCTATTCATAGTACAATATTACTTTAATTTAATCTATACTAATATTATAAATGGGACAGTAACTCTGTCTGTCTGTTGCTCTTTCACGGCCAAACCACCGAAAGAATTTGATGAAAATTAGTATGAAGCAAGCTTGAACTACGAAGGACATAGGCTACTTTTTTATGCCTAACACGGAAGCCACGGTCGACAACTAGTAAACCAGTAATGACTCAGCGAGACTCACGACGTGGTCGCGCGCGGCGCACATGAGGCGCGGCGGCGCGGGCGCGGCGCGCACGTAGAGCTCCTGCGAGCGCGGCGCCCACACGCCGCGCACGCAGCACGCCGCGCCGCCCAGCGCCGTCAGCAGCGCCGCCTCGCTCACTTGCCCGTCCTCCGAGCGGGCGAGTTTCAGCAGCTCGTTGAAAGTCATCAGTTTTGCTGGAAAACGGCGTATTATTACTATTCTCCTTCTACTTGGTTCTTCTACATCTACTCGGTTGCAGGACTTTGTGCGAGCCCGTCTGGGTAGGTACCACCCACTCATCAGGTATGCTACCGCCAAACCACTGGTGACCACTTGACATCCGATTGCCAGGCTCCAGTCATGCCAGTCTGCCTATTTATTACATCGAAAAAAAATCTTGTTTTTCTTGCGACACTACTGAAAACAATCGATAATTAGGTATTACATATTTTGACTCACCATCGATCAGTATTTCTTTTATTTGATCCTGCAATGTCAATTTTTTCGGTGGAGCCATTTCTGCTTCGTCATTAAGCTGAGGAACCAATGTGCTTATGTACTCCGCTGGACCAAGAGTTAGAGAGGACCCATCTTGCACTGTTGCACTGAATAGCTTCATACGCTCTAGCTGAAAGAGGAGGATTCTGAACTAAATTTTTATTTCAAATTCATGCATGCTTACTTATAAGTTACATAGAAATAGTTTTCTGTACCAAAGTAGTGTACTACTGTGAAATAAAATACATACATCAGCATGGTCTGTATCTGAATGCTTCCACATGGCGTCATACCAGGGCTCATCTGCTATGCGCTGAGAGATGGACTCATAAGACTTTTCTCGTGCTTTTTTGGCCACATCTGTTTCTACTCTCGCAAATTTCACTGTCACCTGTACAGAATATCAGTTTTAATTTAAAAAAACATAAACGGTAAATTGTTTAACATTTAGTATTTAAATATTATATTCGGGTTTTCACCACGCTCATATAATTTTGCTTTTGTAGACTGTACATGTTTACTTTGTCAACTGCTATTAGACTTCTATAGCCTATAAAAATAGCAACTACCAATAATTATTGCTTATCTGCAGCTGAATGTATTTTGTAATAATTTAATGTTTAGGCAAATAAAGATTAGTTTATTTTATATTTATTATTTATGGATTTATAGTATTTTTATCCCCTGTATATATTTACCAATAATATGAATGTGAAAGTTACTCTATCATTTGCTCTTTCACTGCCTAACCACTGAAAGAATTTGATGACATTTGGGATAGCAAGCACTTGGGGTCACCCAAGGAAGGGCTATACTACTTTTTTACACTTAAACCTATGACTGAATCAGACCCCTATCAACCCCTAAAATGCAGGCGAAACCGCTATGTACCGATATGTTTAAGATTAACATAATTTAATAAACATGAACATAGTAATGCACATTATAATATATATATACACTCCACCCATGTTTGAAGGGGAGGGAAGGATAATGATACCCTATGTTTTCCTCTGTCAATGTATATGCAAAATGTCAGGATGATTGTTTGAGCTGTTAAAATGTAAAAATTTAACTCAAGAAATGAGTTTCTCATATTGATTTGTGTAATATAATTTTATATAAGTTTTAAGATCTCTTAATAAAATATAAAAAAATACCTACAATATAATGTATAATACAATATATGAAGTATATGTCATAAATACCTGTTGTGGTTCAGGTTCCTTCTCCTCATCATCAGAGTTTTCATCCTTACTCTTGTCAACTTTTCTCTTATCTTGTTTATCGTAATAAGAATAGGATGGCCTTAGTTGTAATATACCTAAAAAAATTTAACAACAAAATTATAAGCAATATGTATACTATTTTAAATGAAGACACTTTTTTTATTATACCTAAATGCAACAACTACTAAATAGATATTAATAATATCTATATTAAGAGAGGTGGCATTTTTCAGAGCAGGTTTAATATATTATGTTATTGTACAAGTAGCAATGATTCCGAACTTTACCAGCTCTATATTTAGACTTTTTAATGACAAGCATTAATTTTCTTATTAAAGAAATAAAGAAAAAATATAAAAAATATAAATACCTTTAATAGGTGTACAGTGTAATTCCTTGTCTTGTAATAACGCCACAGCATAGTGCTGAGTTTCAGTACAAGGTTTACTGCTCTCATAGACTATCTTATCCATAATACCATTCCTAAAGTATTGTGACCTTTCCCGTTCTTTGTCTTTAATGTATCTTGATTCCTAAAATGTATATATATAAACCACAGCAAAACAAACAATCCTAGTACTACTATACTAGAAAAATGATGCAATAAGTACATACCTGAGATCCATCGGTATTGAGAGCAATTTGTTCACCTTTAGAAGCACAATATTTATCACTATATGTGTTCAGCCCGATCTCCATTCGAACAAGTTGGTTTTTAGGTTTAACTGAAGCATTAGTAACTTTGACATCTCTCCAGTCCCTATTGGCTGGTCTCACGGGGTACTGGTATATATACAGGTGCTCCGATAAAGCTTGTGATAGAAAGACTGGTATCTATGCAAAAAATAAGTCAAAATTAACTCGGAATCGCTTGATTTTTCATGGTAAACATAACCTTATTTTAAAAACACGTTGTCAAGAGAAATTAGCGACATAATTACCTCTTGTACAACAGGATCGTCTTCTTCCATCTTGTGTGTATTTAAATTATACTAACTAACTTAATCATACCAGTATAAAACTTACAATAATAAGTTACTAGACTTCACACCACACAACTTATACCTTTGAAGTTTGACTGTCATAATTCAATTGACCATTTGACATTTGACGGCTAGGATAGTATTGTAATTTATAAAATCAAAAAACGACAATCATTACCAAACAAATCACACTAAGTCGACTATGGTAGCTTAAAAACCATGTGTTTCATCATAGATGAATATTTTTTATAACATACATTTTACCTTCAAAATTTTAAGAAAATTCCAACTTACGTTAAAAAAATTGCATTCAATTTCAATTAACTATATAGACCTCATTGTGCATAAAATATAGCAAAGAAGAATAAAATATGACATTTTGAAAGGCAAACTTCTTTACTTTCGTTTCACGTTCGTTCGCATATAGTATATTATTACATTGAATATCGGAGCATAATAACCTAAATAGTGTTTACTATTGCAATATTAAATAAGAAAAATAATTACCAAATGATAACAGTTATTCATAATGAATATAATGATTTAAATAAAATAATATTTATAAAATATTATTAAAACTTGATCAAAATGTCTGATATGATAATAAATGGTAAAGTTTGTTTCATAACAGTCAATAATATAATTCTTGTTATTAAGTTTTAACATTCACAATATTTGACTTAAAAAAGACATAAATTTACTGTAACGAAAATTATAATTGGTTTATCCCTTGAATAATAATTATATTATTCAAGTATTTGTACTTTATCTTACAGATTCCGTCCCTGTTGACAAAAAATGGAGTGAGTTAATCAGATACAATATATTTTTGATGAAACTTGTTGAGTTTGTAAGTATTTATCACACTGCAGATATTGAATGTATATGATTAAATGTCATATGAAAAATATTTAGATCAGGAATTATTTTTATAGGTTATTTCGCTAGTAATTACCTTATTACCTATGGTGATTCCTAAGCCTCAAGGTCACATGTACTGCATATCAACAGGCCCTACTTTAGTGATTTCATTTTTATTCATAATATTGTATTTGCGCAGGAAGGTGCCATTATTCATGGAGAAAATGTATTTATTCTTCCAAATTTTATTCACTTTTGGAGCGTTTATTCAATGTTTCCTCTTAAACCTTGTAAGAGTTTGGTTATGGTTAATATATGGTGTTTTTTATTTTGCATTATTAACAGCTCTATCCCTTGATCTATTTTTGATTGCAAATGAAAGAGGTTGCACATTTAGTTGTGCTTAATGGTTTATGTAAGATATTTTTTATAAATAGATATCTAAAATAATACAACACGTATTATTTTAGATATAATATCTGTTGTATTATTTTAGATATCTATTAGTCAAATAGATAATCTTTTTTATTCATTATTGTTTTATTTTCGTTCACTACGTTTATATTATTACAAAAAAATTACCACAATAAGGAAAAAAAACATCTCGTACGCCAAACATGACGAATAATCAATTAAAAAATCAAGTACTATTATTAATTTCAATAATTACTAAACGAACTATATGAAATAACTTTATTATCTATATTACTTATATTTGCTATATACTTATACAATATACCTCTTAACTTTTATTGACATTGACAGTTACAACTTACAAGTACACTACAAAAGTTATAAGAATATTAATAAGTTATGATTTAATTATGAATATATATATCGTTAAATCTGAATAGGTACTCATTCATTTTTTGTTAAGATGAACTGAGTATCTAAAAGATACTCAGTACATTGGAATAGTAAAACTATACCAATGTACAATTTTTTAAATTTGTTAAACAATTCGAGAACCGATCCCACTGTATATAGTTATTTCCATTACAAAATTATAGAATCTCGTTTACTTTTAGGTAATGTCATTGCTTCTCATGATAATTCCGTTTGTATTGAACGATGCTGGAATCATGCACTGTCTGGCTGTTGCCCCAACACTCATCATGTCTGTTATGTTTATAGTACTCTATTTAGTGGACCAAGTGCATAACTTGGCTGAGCAACTTTACTTAGTAACACAGATATTTTTAACTACTGCTGCTTTTCTCCTAGTATTTTTGCAAACCGAACCCGCAGGGAAATTGTATGGACTATTTTATTGCCACCTCTTAATAGCACTCTGTATAGACAATTATTTTGTTATTAGAGAAAGAGGATGCATATTGTTTGGTGATAATGATGACTGATTATGTTTAATAAATTAATTATGAACATTCTATTATTTTATTGTTCTAATTTAGTTGTTATTAAAAGGTGTAGGTTTTTAGGCAACAGATTTGTTAAAAAAACATAACTGGCAAAATTTATTCTTATACTACTTTTTAACTACAAGAGCCTCTTACTTTTAGGTAGTCGCACTTCTTCTGAATATAATTCCCCATATTGTGGAGCCGGTGGATATTTGGCAATGTGTGGTCGCTGCTCCGACCCTAATGCTGTCCATGTTTTTAATGGTGCTATATGTTGTTGATCAGGTTCAATATGAAGCTGAATTTTATTACATAATAATAGAACTTACTTTGACAATATTGGCATTAATAAACCTTTTAATTTCTGGCAAAATTGTTGGAGCAATTTATGGATTGTTTTATTTAGATTTGATAATAGCATTTTGTATGGATGGTTATTATATGTACAAAGAGAGAGGAATAACTCTATGATAGTTATTAAAATAATAATTCTGAGTGGTTTATCTTTTATTTTAATTTTTAATATTTATTTGTAACATGTTATTTAAACAGTAACAATGCTCTATCATAACTTCCTGTGATAAATGGTTATGTGATGTGTTCAATAATGTGGACTTATTCCTAATGAACAAAATAAACAAATGATAGAAAAGCAGTTTTTATATAAATATTATTACCTAAAAATGTGCCGTGTTTTTAAAATATGGACGAAAATATCTAAAAGGATATTTAAAGTGACATTGAACGAAGTTGCATGGATTAGTGCGATATCTTTGACAATCTTACTTATCTGGACTTGGATCAATGGAGAAACTAAAGTTATTAAATATGGTGATAACCCAGTGATAATGTGGTGGACTTCAGGATTTCCTGGAACCTCAGAAACAATACATTGTCCAAACAATATAAAGTGTGATTTTATAAAAGACAAAAATTATAATGAAATTTTCAATGTCAATGCGTATTTATTTTACGCGAGTAACATCAAGTTTGATGATCTACCATTACCAAGGAATCCAAATAAAATTTTATGGGGCCTGTATCATGAGGAATCACCAAGAAATGTTGAAGAGTTGTTGCACGAAAAAATACTAAGTCTATTCAATTATTCTGCAACATTTAGTCGGTACAGCGACATTCCATTTCCTTTGCAGTATTTAGAATCATTACAAGATATAACGAGTACAAAATATTTTAAGCCAACTAGAGTTAAAACAAAATTGTTGAACGAACTATCGCCCATTTTATATCTTCAATCTGACTGTGAAACGGCTACAGAAAGAGACACTTACGTAAAGGAACTAATGAAGTTTATCGAGATTGACTCTTATGGAGCTTGCCTGAATAATAAAGAAATGCCGATGAAATTCCAAGAAGATTATTTAAATAATTTAAATGATGATGATTTTCTTAATTATATTTCAAGATACAAATTTGTACTGGCTATAGAAAACGGTGTTTGCGAGGATTATGTAACAGAAAAGTTTTGGCGGGCTATCAAAATTGGTACCGTGCCGATTTATTTTGGATCAACAACAATAAGAGACTGGTTACCAAACAACAAATCAGCAATTTTATTAGAGGATTTTCCAACACCAAAAAGGATGAGTGATCACCTAAAAAAGCTTTTAAATAATGACAATTTGTACGAAGAATACTTAACACATAAGACCAAAGAAGAAATAACGAATAAAAGACTGATAGATGAATTTAAAACGAGACAATATCAAAGAGATGCTCTAGAAGTAGCTTCAAAGTTTGAATGTTTTATTTGTGAGAAACTTCACGACAATAATGTAGGGATGCAAGTTAAACGCGTAGTGAGTAAAAAACATTATAACTGCCCTAAGCCAATCTCGGCACTGACATTGCAAGTAAATCCTTCTAATGACTGGGTTTATTCATGGGAAATGGCTAAGAAAAGGGCAGATGATATTTACGACAAAGTTACGAATTTAAAATGAAAAAATATATATTTGTTACTTCATAGAAATATATTTTTATATTTGAATACATTTTTACCATATATATTGTTTTATTGACACACGGAACCCAATGGCGAAACCGGGTGAACTTGATAATGCAAGCCTCGTTTGATGATGTGAGGTATTTGTTTCGGCACCATCCTAAAACCGAAAAATAGTAACGATTAAAATATATTTGCCAAAAACTTGAAACCATTAATTATTTATAAATTAAATATCTATAATAACTTACGATATGCAATCAATGATAGGACAAACTGATAGGCACAAGGTACACCCCGTGCAGTCGTCCGTTACGTGTGGTATGTGCGTTTCTGGATCGAATCTAGAAAAACGATAATATTTCGTAAACGTAAAATTACCATACTTAATTGAAATTAATTATTTATACAGACATTTAGATATTACATTTTTAAATCATACTTTATTTTAAATGAAATTATTTCCATAAATGTTAATAAACCACTATAGTACTTTACTAAGATTCGAAACATTTATAATAATACTTACTCGATAGCTTGGTACCCTGAGTCTGCACAGGCCATATAGCATTTACCGCAATTTATACACATATCCTGAAAATACAAATATATAAAGAAATTCGAAATTACTCAATGAAAACAAAACATCACAAAAGTTTGTAAGAACTTGAGTTATATCGTAAAAAGATATGTTCTACATTTTTTTAAATGATTTAAATAGGCGGATGGGCCATCTGATGGTAAGTGGTCACCACCACTCATAAACGCGCAGTAAGAAATATTAAACATTCCTTACATCAACAATGCGCCGCCAACCTTGGGAGGTAAAGTGTTATGTCTCTTGTGCTTGTAGTTGCACTGACTCACTCACCCTTCAAACCGGAACACAACAATACTAATTGCTGCTTGACGGTAGTATTCTGTTCTATTTGACTATTGGCAATTCCGATGCACTTTTTACGGTTACAAAGCAATTTGTTTAAACTGTTTTCACGTAAAAACAAAACAATTTAGCTTAGTGACGCAAGATCAATTATTTAATGTTATAAAATATTTTTCAAAAGACAAAAAGTAGTTTAAGCCGTACAAATATATTATGAACGTAATTCTATTACATATTTATAAGTCATAAGACAAGTATTATCCGCCATTTTTAAATATTTTGTTTATGGACAAGCCTTATAAAAGAATTTGACTTACATCATCAATTAGAGCCACAACTTGCTTGGTGTTGTCCAAATGTTTATACGTGCCAATCCTTGGCAATGCTTCACCCACAACGTCCTGAATTCGAGGCACATTGACATTTCCATTGACAATAATATCCTTCTTAGCTAAAGGACAATCGATCTTATTTTCACTCAATATATCAGAACTGAGCCTAATATTATGAAGTAATTCTTCACGTTTTCTATTATATGGACCAAAATGTGCCAGCACCTAAAATGAAAATAGCATTATTTAATGTACCTGGCGTTTATTTTTGAATTGGAATCGAATGTAAAAAGTCCTTAATTACCTTGCCATTATCATCATACAGAGTCTGAACCGGTTTGCCTTTCTGATGTTTAGGGGTTGGAGGAGACTGACCGGTCCAACCGGTTAGGCCTTGAGAACGTAGATATAAAAGAGCTTTGAGACCTGTTATATAATCCTCTACCAATGTAAAGTCTTGATTTTGAACCGCGCTACAGATCTACAAAAATATATAACAATACAAATTAAATGTGCCTCTTTTTATTCGATTTATTAAAAACGAATATGCCCAAATAAATTAAATATACTAACAATATAAGAACTGTAAAAATCAAGTACGGCAATTCTTTTAAAATAAAATTATATTAAACTATAGTTAGGTTATATAATTAAAGGGAATTAAAATATTGTAATTTTTAAGATAAAATGAAATAAAGAAAAACATTATGTTTGATGTAACTGTAAACAAGTCTTTTAACGATTTGATTGTGGTTACATTTCACAATGTAACTGCCGAATATTTTAGATTTTTTTATTCTTTTATATATATATTTATATTTGTCGATAAAAACGACACCGACCTGAACAACAGGCGCTCCGCACATAATAAACTGCAAGGCGGAGTCTGCGGAGTCGATGCCACCGATGCCCAGTATGGGGAAGGCGGGCAGCTTGTTGGCGATGGCGGATACGGCGCGCAGGCCCATGGGGCGGGTGGCGTTACCGGACACGCCACCATAAGTCGTGTTCTTTTCGCGACCTATTAATAAAAACATATCGGTAACGTGTACCCTATACATATTTATAGACTATTTTTAGTATTACATTCTAAGACCTTTTCAAATTGCAGAATTAAAATACATATATCCTAACTATTGAAGCCAGCCTTAGTAATGATAATTTTTCTGTTATATTAGCGGTAAAAAAACTTTTTAATAACACATGAATTAATGTAATAACAGCGATTTATATATGAGCGTAGATTAATTATTTAGCACATCATTATATTTAATAAAAAGTATAAGCATTAGGTATATAATATACACTCCGTTTAAATAAAAAATGGCTTAGTTTGTAAAACATTGATTGATACAATAATCCATGTAGTTTTTTAATATTAATTATCTTACCAACTTTCGGCCATGGCGTCGCATCCGCTCTTATAGACATCAAACCCGAAACAGTGTTAATAGCTGACACGCCGCTCGCTCCACCTTTTTAATGAAATTTATACAGCTTATAATTACAATTTAAGTCTATTTGCACAAATATTCCGCAATATTTATATATATATTGAAATAAGAATTTTATTTCTTAATTAATCTAAGCCATCCTGAGACCCACTCGAATACACATGAAAAATTTAATCAAAATCGGGCCAGCCGTTTATGAGTTCAGTCAGTTCAGATGTGTGTGTACACGATATATTATCTTATCTTTGCTTTAATAATTCAACAAACCGTCTCGTTATACGAAAGTGAAAGATTTCACCCTGTGTTAAATTTAAACTCGTGAATTAAAAAAAGTAATATTCGTGAATATTTTCGAGGTATTTTGAAATATATAAATGAGTTTTTATTTCTATTATCTATGACTATTTAGTGTTCAATAATCATACCTTCATAAGCTGCCTTTGCAATTCCTACGATATCGGTGATATTTGGCGTTAGCTTTACGAAGAAGGGAATCTTTATTGCCTTCCGCACCCATTGAGATATTCCTTTGACTAACACTGGGTCCTATTAAAAATTAAAAATGAATCTTAAACTTAATACTAGTGAGACACTTATTTCAAGCAATTTTATAAACAATACTCAATAATGTAGTCTCATAAAAAATAATTATTACAAAAGTCTTATCATTGATATTTATATACGCAAATATTTTTCTTAATACCTATCTTTGAAATTTGTTAGAGAACTCTTTATTAATCTTAAGACGAAACTACAGACTATTTTATAGATAATAATTTATTATTTTAATATAAATTTCTAACAAATTCGCATTAGTTATAGAAACTATTTAATGATAACAAAGTCTCAATATCTTAAACACAACATATATTTCATTGAGTTTTCACGTGCTTGATTATAAAATTAATCTTGTGCTCAACGATGAATTTAAACGTTGCAAGTAACCTGTCTATACCCAGATGAAGTTCTGTACCACTTAGTCACTTTCTGTCCAAGGATTGGAGAGCTTAGTAGGGTATTTACAGACTATTACAATTAAACACGTTATTTATAGCTGTTCCGCTACATAAAATATATCTCCAATGTGAAATTATCTTAATAATACCTGCCCACAAGCGAGCCCCATCCCGGACTCTCCCATTCCGTGTGGACACGACAGATTGAGCTCCAACGCGTCTGCGCCCGACGCCTCCGCACTCTGAGACAGCTCCGTCCAGTCAGCTTCGTTATACGAGCACATTATTGATGCTATAACCACCTACAACAAGAGCAACATAAGTATATTCCATTAAGTTTGATGCATCAACATGCATTGCCCAACCTAAATGAGGTTCGTTGCATCCCTGCTATTGATTGTGTTCAATGTGCGCCGTAATTCCACATCCCAAAACTTATATAAACGTAAAGTATTTAGGTAAAAATTATAAATTTTTCGTAAAATAATATCTCAAAACTATTTAAGATAATCAAGTATTTACAGGAAATCAACTACTATTATGCATTTTTGATTATGCCAAGAGTAATAGAAAGTTACATATTTCGTACAAGTAACAATCGCCTACACACTAAGCGGCTCACCTTCGTCGGGAAATCTCGTTTCAGCTCCGTTATACTCTGGCACCAGTAGGCGGCGCACTTCTCCGAGATGAGCTCGATGTTGAGGAACGACCCCTGTCCCGGCCCGAAGCTCTCGCCCGACGTCACGCCGCGCACGATGCGCGGGGACACGTTGGTCACCAGATCCTGGAGATACATTTAAGAGATATATTTTAATTGATACGGGAATTCAGACCAAGTCAAGATGTTATTGCCTATTATCCGAGGCATTGATTTGGTAGGAGGATGAATAACTGTAGTTGTATGTATATATTTATATGGAAAAACATATTGCAATCTCGTTTTTAACTTCTGAATTTAAAAATATGTTCCTGTAACTACCCTACGTACCAGCCCACTCACTTTTACGTGTGTTTATGCGTATTTGACATTAGAAATACAATAAATTTTAATATACGATTCTTTATGTTTTTAACGTTAATAAACTTTCAAAATAAATATAAACCTTATCAAGTCCAAATGTCTTCGTAACAACGAAGCCCCAGCCCTGTTCGAAAGCTCGTCGGATCATGGCGGAGCTGGTGGTGGGAGGAGCACTCGCTAAACCGAACGGGTTCTCGAAGCGAATGCCGCACACCTCCACTGACAGATCTACCTCGTCTATGGGGCAGTGAAACTTTGGCAGTTCGACTGGAGAATCATATGGAATACCCTGAAATAGTTTAAAAATATAAAGTGAGTAAATAGTAATCTTCTTATATATTAATAGCGTAAGCCGATTTTTGTGCCAGTGATTATGTAACGATAGCTGCACGTAGAAGATCGGTTATGGTTTTATTTTGAAGAGCTCCAACCGTAGATGTGCAGAAAATTAAAGAGGATTCTTGATAGCAATTAACTATATAGTTAAGATTTAACAAATAATTAATGTAATTCATTTAATTTATTAGAATCGGAAAAAGTTACTGGCCGGGTAGAGAGCGGCGCTATGGCTGTGTAAAAACATGTGCGAACAGACGTCGTCAGTTTACAGTGAAATTAAATCAAAACAAAATTTGTCATAGGTTTCGAAATCTGTTGAATAAACGCGAAGTTTCGCGGGCTACCCACAAGTATCCTATTGATGTCTATCTTCTGGCTCAATAATACCTACTGATCTTCTATTGCGAGTTAGGTATATATTTCTCACGATCTCGTGAAGAGATACATTTTTATTCACTGATTTCCTTTCCAAGGAACGTTATATGAATTCCAAAGACATATCCAGCATTTGATTTAAAACGAGGTCCGTGAACCGTTTTACCTCCTACTAACCTTCGTACGGTACCATCCACTGACTAGTTATATTATCGACCTAAATACGTTGTATTTTTGTAGATCTGTATTTTGGTATGATGCAAATGTTATATATGACGTAAACGATGACTGAAACTGTTGCCGTTTTATCGTATCTGATCATAATAAATCCTCTTAATACTGACCTGTAAATAACAATGCATAAACCAAGCGGCAGTTTTTCCATCGTTAACAGATTCGACCGTGGTCTCCGCGACACCAGCGAGATCTCCGCCGACGAACACTTGAGGAATGCTAACACTCTGCATAGTTGTTTCGTGCGCTTCTGGTAGCCCCCAACGGTTTAGCTTCACACTCGCCATAGCTTCTTTTACTACAATATATAATATCTTAGTAAAAAAACGGTTCGAAGGATATATTTCGTTTGAAGAAAATATTGATCGGTGTGTAATATTTGTAGGAATATACATCATAGACGCAACACAACATATATGATTCATTATCACGCTGAAGTTATCATATTATAGAAGTTTTCGTTTTTTTTATGGTATCGGTAGGCGGACGAGCAAATGGGCCACCTGATGGTAAGTGGTCGCCACCGCCCATAGACAATGGCGTTGTAAGAAATATTAACCATTCCTTACATCATCAATGCGCCGCCAACCTTGGGAACTAAGATGTTATATCTCTTGTGCCTGTAGTTACACTGACTCACTCACCCTTCAAACCGGAACACAACAATATTGAGTACTGCTGCTTGGCGGTAGAATATCTGATGAGTGGGTAGTACCTACCCAGACGGACTTGCACAAAGCCCTACCACCAACTGAAGTAAGTTTTCTAGTGTTATATTTATGAAACGTAAATAGAAAAAATAATTTATATTTCCATCTCGAATTAATTTAGTGACATAATAATATACCTATAGTTACCTTCATTATCATAAAGGCCGGATCCGAAGGCTGATATTATGAAATTGGCTTTTAACTGCATAACTTGGTCCGGGTCCTCGATCCATTCACCGTCTTCTAATTGCTCCGTGCGACACATTTTAAGAGCAACAATCTGTAATAGATATGAAAATAATATATCAGAATTTAAAATACAAATATGAGATGACCCAGTGGTTAGAACGCGTCCATCTTGACCGATTATTTTGGGTTCAAACCCAGGCAAGCACCACTGAATTTTCATGTGCTTAATTTGTGTTTATAATTCATCTCGTGCTCGGCGGTGAAGGAAAACATCGTGAGGAAACCTGCATGTGTCTAATTTCAACGAAATTCTGCCACATGTGTATTCTACCAACCCGCATTGGAGCAGCGTGGTGGAATATGCTCAAACCTTCTCCTCAGAGGGAGAGGAGGCCTTAGCCCAGCAGTGGGAAATTTACAGGCTGCTTATGTTATGTATGTAAAATACAAATCCTATTATTACACCTATGTCATTTAACATCTATAAGTTTGGTATTTGTGTTAAACTGTTTCGTTTTACATCCCTGGAATTGAAAAATTGTTTTATTGTCAATTCAATGTTCTCAATAGCTGCCTTAAGTTTGGAGTTTTGCAGCTACTGTGCGGAACGGTACTTATGTACCGTCAGTATGTAGCTTTACATATGGAAAGCTCATGAAGCCGTTGTTAGATGGAACGCTAGTAACCATGGTTAGGAATCTGCCCATTTTGTAGTAAAATAGGTGGAAAAACATAATTCGCAACATGCTGCATGTTACTAGCCTACAACGTATAAAAATATAAAGCGTATAACACAATATTTAACTCTTAACAATTAAAATATTGGAAGACGTTCCACAAAATATTACAATTTGCCTCTCTACAATATGTTATATTACATATATATCTATAATAATTTAAAAAAAAAATTTTCTTCTGTCTGTACCTTTCCGTCCCGCACAATAACTTCCTGTGGAGACATGAACGGCACGAATTCACATTTTTCATCTTTAGCGAGGTCAACCTGTAATAATAATTATAATTATAATAGTTTAGATATTTAAGTGTAAAATTAATTTGTACGTTGAGAATAATTTAACTTCGTACCCAAAAAAATAAATAACATAAAAAAGTAAAAGAAAAAAGAAGCAAACTATCAAAAAGTATCAGTATAGTGAGGGTTCGTTACTTTATTATTATTGTTATTCCAATTATCTAATAACTGTTTCGGTTTCATTCACTCAACCGAAATCACGATGCCGACTGTTATGATAACGAGAATGGCAATCTTCTCGAATCGTGTCGACCACTCCTCGATTCATAGTAAGTGAAAACGGATTGGTAATATATTATTTTTCCTTTATTTAATTTAATAATTTATTTAAAGAAGGTATACCTCTTCCGGGACAGCCCTGATGTTAGTGAAGCCCTTCCGGAACACGACGAACACTCGCCTAGCGCCGCAGCGCAGGGCGGACGTCGCGCAGTCGAAGGCGGTGTCCCCCGCTCCCAGGACTATCACGTTGCCGTACAGCTCTGGCAGGGCGGACTTACAGACACACATTCCTACACACACGTTGGTATTTCAATATCAATAAAAAATGGGAAACCGCTTATATTAATAATGACCAATTGGATACAAACAGAAAAAAATGGCCGTCGATCGATTCATGGATTATTTATTTATGTAAAAATAAAATTGCAATTTTATTTTAAGTTTGAGCTATTATTGTGTATATGCACACATATATATTTAATATATGTATGCATAGACATATTACACATAAAATAAATTATATTAAAATACTGCAGTTCATATTATATTGTAGAAAAGAAATCGTACTAACATGAGTTCGTTTTAACAAACCTCTTTTGCTTCCTTTTGAAACGAGCGGTAAGAAATCTTTACTGGTATAAAATCCCATATCCGTTGTGAGATCTTTGAAAATTGGAATGCTTTTAGGTTCTGGTAGACCGATACCGAGAAAAACAGCGGAGTGACCATCTTTTAGTAGACCCTAAAAATTAAAACTATTTATAAATATTTCTATTTCAACTTAATAATAGTTTTTCGCTGTTAACATTAAGTTAAAGGTCTTTGAACATGTTTTCGAAATTATATTTATGAAGTTATAGTTATAAAGTTGCTAATTTTCTTTTTGTGAAGATATAACATACGAATGACGGAATACGTCGTCCGGTTTTAATATTATTAACATTTTTGAAACAATAGTCGATTATTTGTTTTTTTTTTTACTATAAGGTAGGCAAATGCGCAAATGGACTACCAAAATAAGAAAATAAGTGGTCAAATATACGGTGCCATCAGGGGAAGGCTCTATTTATGTTTCTTTAGCTTATAATTATATTGACATAACAAAGCAACGTTTGGGCTTATATTCATTAACTAATGAATGTTATTGACCTTTCACTGGTCACTAGTATTAACTAGATTTACTTTTTTTTTAAATTAATTTAGTAAAAGGTATGATGGACGTACATCAACCGTTATATCATTAGAAGAAAGGCTTCTACCAGTCACAAAATTAACCCCCAAGTTTTTTATAAGGTCAATCTCGAATTGTACCACATCGTATGGCAGGCGGTATTGAGGTATCTCGGACGAACTGAAAAAAATATATAAATTAGTTTTAGTCAAATCGGAGTGAAATTATAAATATGAAATATATCACGTTGCTAAGATCATTGTAATTTTATTCATTAGGTAGTAAGTATAGCTTATGCCTTTTTGTTTTTTTTTTTAAATTACCTTTTTAGTAAATTACCATATGACTCGCGGGTCATCTGTTTTCTACATTGTTCGTAGTACGCCGATTATGACCGATTATGTGTTTGCCAATAAACGCTTATTACCGTGCGGCAGCTATAAAGATTTATTTTTAAATATTATAGGTGGGCAGTTTCATACATTATAATTGAATAAGTAAGACAAAAATTCTTCTAACTTATAGTAATTAAAATTTAATAATTTACCTAAGTCCCCCTAAAAATTTCTCCTTTTCGTAGACTGTTATATTCTTATACCCAAGACGTGCCAAGAAGCACGCACAACTCAGACTGGCAGGTCCTCCGCCAATCAGCGCGATCTTTTGATCCCCACCCTTAGGTAACGGCTTCGTTTTAGGGTCGAGGGTTTGATGGATGCCCATCCTCATAAATATCTATAAATTCATAAAAAAATATCTCAGTATGTGTTTATACTATATCCTTACATACTTTTATAGGTAAATCAAAAGACACAAAAAAGATCGATTGTATCTAAGTATATACATATTTTTTAAATTCAAATATAATTATTTCGTAAGATTGTGATAATTTCTATAGTTAACTAATAATTATATTCTCTATAGAAAACTAGGTATTTCATAATTTTAAACTCATTAATTATATTCATAGGTTGACACTTGACTTCGAAGCCAAGATGGCTCCGTTTTTAAACACGGGGATCTTATTCTGAGTTCACATAATCAAAGAACCGAGTAAGCACCACCAAGTTTTCTTAAAACGTGGCTGTTTATTGCAATACAACTGTATTTTCCAATCGAACAATAACTTTCCAAAAAAAAAACTTACGTCAATAGCAAAATGTTGCAAACCGCCAATATTAATAGCTCCTTCCTCGCTAGCATGTAGGTTGCAACCACCTACGCAAAGGTCGCTCGTCGGACATACCATACCGCAGGTGAGGCCTAGAGGGTTGTCGGACAGGATTGCTTTGGCAGCTCCATAATAATTCTGTAAATAATGTAATGTGTCTTTGACTAAAAAATGGGACATTAATAATATAGCTTACGTTGTTATTATTTATCATAAATCAATTTTCGTGCTAAATATTTACGTATTGTATCTAAAATTTAATTACCACAAAAATTAGCTTTTAATGCGAAGCCGAGCGCCGCGCTTTGAAAAACGCCTCGTCGATGATTGAAAATCGGTGATGCGCCCCAAACTCTCTTAATTTTGTGTCTATGATTTTTATATTTTTCTAACCGTTAACCTTATACAAAGAATCTTTCGGGGGAGGGGAGATCACCAGAACACTTATTGCCCCTTGCCGCTTGCATTGCTTAAGACTGCTTTTAATACTGCTTACATAAACTCGTAGTATAATCAACGGATTAAAAAATTTAATAAAAAGGTACAACTATTATTTGTTTCTATTTTTTAACATGCTCTATAAATCTCTTAATTAAATTACTTCTACTTTGTGACTTACTTTATTTGCAATGCTAGTGATGAAGCTTTTGACGTCGATCTGAGTTGGGCAGGACTTCTGACACGGTGCGTCTGCGCATTTTAGGCATCTCGCCGCCTCCTTCAGCGCACCGCGTTCAGACAGTGTGGTATGCTTGATGTCGTCAAAGTTCTTTTCCAGTGTTGGGCAGCTCTAGTAATATAATTTACGTAAAAATTTAATGAATTTCTTAAATGATTTGTATTTTTTAGAGTTATAATCTCTAAACGAGTTATATACTCTCACGAGTAGTAATAAATATTTCATTCGAATTTTGTTAACAAAATGTGTAAAATTCGACCTTTCGCGATACTTGTTAGAAAAAAAGAACTAAAATAATACAATGTTACGATTACTAATACTTACGTTACACTTGCGGTCTTCATTCCTTTTCCAATGTTGTTTATTTTTCTTGGTTTGAACCGACGGCACCAAATTGCTGTATGGTTTGACCGTTGGGTTTAGTTTTAAAAGATTCTGAAATTCGAAATTTAAATTCATTTATTTAGGAAATATTGTGTTGCAGTTGTTAACGTCCCTATCGCATGAAATACCTTACGTAAGTCTAAGGTTTGTTTATCTTTTTTCTACTTCATTGGAATAGGCTATATGTGTTTGTGTTTCTGTTTTTTGCAAATGGAACTGAAGAACAGCATGGGTAAAATCGAAAGTGAAGGATTAACCAGAAAAATCACTTTTCCAATTTACAAAGCAGAACCATCCTTTCCGTCATCATCATTTTTTTGCGTACATTGATTGTGATCGCCTTGTATGTATACTTGTAAGTTTATAGTATTTCTTATCATATTCTTACACGCTTTCCAATCAAAGTTTTTATGGAAGGTCTATTAAGATTTATTTAGTAGGTATTAATTGATATTATATTCTACAACATAAGTGTTATCAAGCAGTTAGCACTTGACAGATAAAGGAGGTATAATTAAACAGTTAGGGAATGAAAAGGCTTAGGTATAACACAAACTCAATATGATAATAAGTCTTGATAGAATCAAACCGTAAACAGTTTAAAAGTACGGCAAGATAGATTGGGCTTACACATAATAAACAGTCTTCAAACATTTGAACAAATTCACATTTCGTAATAAAATTTCAAGTTACGTTGGATTCGTCTTTATTTTGGAAGTCATTACTTATTCAAAATAAGCATACAGTGAAATGTAATAATATACTTTAAAATCTTCACGGAAAGGATAAAAAAGCAATAATTTACATTAGCGTACATAAGCTATTATTTCATCATGTAATAAATAATAATGATATCCTTTTTTGTCTATGATATTGTGATCTGTGTCATATGCACGCTCGCGTAATATTATAGTCGCTCTTAAAAAACTAAATGTATTGTTTTAATTTTATATTTTTTTTCATGTTGGATCTTACAAGTGTCAAAGTTTTGAAAAATACAATATTTTTTTTATTTATAATCTATATGAAAAACAAAAAAAAAACAATACATTATGTGTTTTGAACGTCAAAAAGTGATGTGTCTTTTGTTCAGTATCTATTGTTTGAATCTTACAATAACAAAACAAAGAAAATACAATTACATAATATACATAATAATAAACGAATAATATTGTTTATATTTCATAAGAAATTAACTAAAATATTATTATACAATTCGCACTATCTAAACAGTGAATCTCTTAAATGTCAAAGGTCTTAGATAAGAGATATTAAATGTATCATTGTTAATGAAACAACAATAATGTATATCTCTATGAACATACTTTATTGTTGTCTTATTAAGTCGCATAAACATATGCGTTCTACTTATTTCATAAATCATATGAAAAATACCCTCTCAATTAGGAATATTCTTAAATAGTTAAAAAATAGTAATTGTCTATGGGCTCATATCGAGTTTGATCAGATCAGTACAACAAAATGGTATGTATGAGTAGAGTAGAGTCTGTGACAAATACCCTAAAAGTAATTAATACGTTCAAGGATTATTAGTCTTATAGACTCTTGTGTCCATCAAATAAGAGTTGGGTAAGGGTTTTTAATGGAGTCATCATAATATTAAGACTGTTGACTCGTTTTGTAAAGTTTATGGTTACCTTATTTTTTTCTGTAGCTTGTATCAACGCAAATTTATAATTTAGCGCAAAATATTCTGCTAATGTCCCGCGTATATAGGTACTTAATACAGAAGACAAATAGGAAATATCTAATAAATTTGATTCACAAATTTTGAATTTTTTAGTGATAACATTTGTAAACATAATGCAGCCCTATAATAAATATTTAAATTAACATGATAATGATAAATAACATATCATGAAATGATTTAATTATATTTTACGTCTTGTAAATAATACAATATTTTATTTTTTGAAATACATATAATATACAACTTATCAACTTAAATATCTAATCTTAATTTGAAGTGATGGGTAAATTTTAATACCGAAATGTTTTTATTTATAGGCTTATTCCAAGGTCTATTGCAACACACGCACTAAATGAATTATCTTTGAGATTCTATTTCATTTGTATCGTAAATATTCGCTTTTGACATATAAAATATACATACTGACCTCGATGTCCGGTAGTTCTCGACTTAAAAGTTTCGCCATATCGAAAATAAACTTTATAACTATTACAAAAAGTTCGAATAACGTTTGTCAATTTTTGCACGAAATACGTAGGCGCAGTGGACTGCTCACTGGCAGCGCTACACTCACGACTGACTCGAATTTCAACGTGTTCATATCTTTGTTCTAGCTCGACCATTCTCAATTGAGTGATTTATTTTACGTATTTATTACAACGTTACTATAGTTTTGTCTTATCGTAAGAAGGAATATTAATTTACTCAGCGTTTGAGAAATGTAAAAAAATACTTATATAGTACTACAAAGGTTCATATGACGATAAGTCATCATTTCTTCGACTTTGTTTATATATAATTGATAATCTATACCTAAAATTAAAAGTAAATTTGATTTGGGATTTATAACAAAAACATCATTTATAATTTGCCTTGGCTGCCAACTTGTCCAGAGTCATAGGGTAGGTATATCATATTTTCATACATGTTTTTACGTGATTAAGTAAAAGTGATATGTAAAAAAAATTTGAATCATCAGTCTAATTTTGAAAATTTTGTAACAAAATGTTGTTTTGACAAATATAAAAGAAAACTTTGTTAACGGTAATCCACTAAACTCCTCATTATCGGCTGTGTTTATTATATTCCAGGATATCAATTATATTTTATCAACAATGATGTTCGTAGTTAATTTTCATTAGTTGCCAGTTGGAACGAAAAATGAGAGGAGAGGAATATGTTGGAGGTTGTCGGTATGGCTAGACGAGACTTTCTGTTAAAGTGGTTAACACATCGTTTACACTGTCAATATGAGGACAAACATGTTACAGATGTATTACCTAAATGTATTACATATTTTTAAATGTGAAACCTGGTATATAATATATAAATATTACATAGAAATGTCAAGGGTTATATTTGAAATTACGATAAGCGATATTTTTATTTCGGTACGGAATATGTAATATTAAATAATTATGTAGTCAAAAAATAACTTCAATAAGAAAGAATATTTTATATAGGTATTATGCTTTGTCAACAACATTTTTTTTGCAACAGCGTAAAAGATAGATACATTCTGAAAAAAGGAACTCAATTTGATGAAATATTTTGCCGACCGATTTACGGCGATCATACCCACAACACACACACAACAACCGTGCTTGCACACAAGCACGGTTGCAATCTCAAATCTCGGTCTTTATTCGTATAATCCCATCAGTTTATAATTTGTCAGAGTCTGACGTATCTGTTTGATGCAATACTTACAAATACAGTGTTGTAGCTAAGCGGATAACGACCTCGGTGCAGCTATAAATTTATAAAAAAATCAGTCTCAGGCTCTGTATGTATTAACGTACTATTTATAAATAAATACCTTTACCATAAATGCTTTTTATAAGTTTTTCAATTTTATGTATTAAATGGTAATAAGTCTTAATAAAACAAACCGATAACTTATGTTTAGTTTTCTATACAAAAAACAAACTACTTACATATTATATAGTTTACACTTATTCAGACCACAAGGAAACAAAAGAAATTGTAGGAATTTATTAAACAATAGCATAACTTTCCTTTTTTTACGATAAAATTGTTGAATTATTATTGTCAAAGATAATAAAGACCTTGCTATTTATTTTATTCCGAATAAATTACTTTCAATTCAAAGATACTGCTGTTCAAGTAAGGTCATAGCATTGATAATGTGATTATTTATTACCATCTGATGATAACTGTAAATAAAAAACTACTAACAAAATGTCCCTATCAAGATGTTTTTAATTGATTTGTAAGTAAAATAAACTTGCTTTAGTTGGGTGTACTCTTTGGACTTAGTATATTTTATTTAATTCCTTATAATTCATATTTTACATACAGAATTGACGATGCGCTCCTGGTCAATTTCGGTCTCGACAACCAATTTTGCCGGAGAATATCGAACTGCACAGAAACAACACACGAACTCACAAGTGCGTACTCCATTATTGCTTCTCACTCTCATAATTCGTGAGGACTGTAATCGGGCAGAACCGGCGTGAGTGCAGGCGCAGGACCACCGGTCTTAAAGATGTATAAATACTGCCAACTCTCTAATTTTAAGCTACCAAAAAGAATATCTTGGCACCGTAACCCCTTGATTTTTTCCAAACCAGGTTTTGAACTCAGGTACTCTAAATCTGCAGTCTTCTAATCTAGCCACCAAACTAACGATCTTAATTACTATTCCTATGGCAACAGTAACTCATATCAATCATAAAATGTAAGATTAATTTGATTAGTAGATAAACGGGTTATAAGCTACTTGTTATCGGAAGATATCTTTCGATTTCTATCAGATATAATCTATTCAGAGCTTAAAGTGTGACCCACGTAATAACAACGTCGCACAATTCAGCTTCACGTGGACTATACTGCAAAATTATTTTTTTAATTGTGTAAAAAAAAAAAATGGCTTTATCTGGATGTACACTTGTCGATTTTGCTTGACATATAAAAGACTACGCATTCGTGAATATTTTAAAAATCCAATTGCAATCAGCAATTATATTGCGTATATAAATTAACAATGTAAAACAGCCAAATTAATAGCCACCCTATTTAAGTCAGCTGAACTGATAAACACGTGCGTTTTTAAATCAGACGGATAACCAGATATACAAACTAGACCTGTTTTCCAGTGAAATCAAACTCAAGAAAAAGTCATCTGACAAGACCTGTAGAGATATTCTGTAAGAATAAACTCGAAACTCACTCAGTAAACGATCACCAAATATCCGAAAATGATATGCGTTGTTAGGACTTTGTACAAACCTGTCTGGGTAGTTACCACCCATTCATAATAGATTTTACATGTATACTTAGTATCGTTGAGCTCCAGTATGAAGGGTAAGTGAGCCAGTGTGACTATAGGCACAAGGGATATGACATCTTAGTTCCCAAGTGGGGCTATTACTGTTAGAGCATTGCAACTGTTGTTATCCAATATTCGTGCGGATTGATATCAAATCAAATCAAATAAATATAAATCTATATTATGGACCTATGTACTTATGCACTCCATAATACTGATTTATCGACTGCAACATTTATCAATACGCAAAAAATATTTGTTGCTGTTGCTATGCTATGCCACTGGTCGATGGCGAATTCGTGTTATTGGAAATATTCCTTACGATACCAATGTATATAGGCAGTGGTACAACTTACAATCAGGTAATCAATTTGACAGTCGGCCTAGCTATTTGAAAAATGCAATTAATTGTAACAATTATTGGCCTTAATTAAATATTGCTTAGCGGATTTTTAGTTAAACACAGATTTCTTTATATATAAGCTTTGTTTAACAAATCATTCCGAAAGAACATTTTAACGCCGTTATTTAATTAACACATGATTATAGCGCATCACCAGTAAAGGTATTCTGTCAGATGAAACTCGAATCTCACCGCAGAATACGAGAATGAAATGCCATATTAAATATAATAATTGCCTATAATATATCAAAATATAAATATTTTATGAGATACGAAATTCTAAAAGAAATCAGTTATTACAGAACTCTTAGGCTCAAGGTTTGACCTAGGCAATTACTGTTAAGGAAACAAGGGAACACCAATTGATTTATTTTTAACTGTAATTGCAATCACGAAGTGACATCTTAATTATTCACAGTTATTCTTATGGACGTAGACAACACGCGGTGGAAATTTAAGCTATTACTTGATTTGTTTATAGAACAGTGATTTATTTTCTTTATCACTCAGCGACTATCGCGAATTGTAGGCGTAGAATTAAATAAAACCAGCATTTGAACAGTTAATATAAATATATTTCGAATTATTCAGAGGCTTCACAATATTTGGAAGAATTACTCGACAGCGTTCTCGTTTGGATGTATGACGGACATCGCATTCGTTTTTAGTTTGTATAAAATTAGTCATACAAGCTGTTACGAAAGAAAGCACACTTAATAAATTTGTGGTTACAATTTTATTAGTAACAATGACATAACAATAAAAGCTAACACCAATAATTATGTCCCATACAATAGACACTAGAGCAAAATTTCGACTAAAATCTTTATGCGCTAACATACCAAGCGTTTTCAATACTAAAAGTGACGTTCACAGGTAACGAAAGAAAAAAAATTGATCCATTAAAAAATTTACAAAATATTTTGTATATTTTTTTTTAAATAATTGAAACTATATTGGTCAATATTTTTATATGATGATCTACGATACAGTTTTACCATTTGTATAGATACAATTACATTACGAATAACATAAGAAGTTCATTGCATTTTGTCACTATTGACAGATTAAAGAAAGAAAAAAAAAAAAAAACAATATATGGAAAATTTTACATAATATTTTATGTTCGAATTATTATTATTGAATTGAAAACTGTTCACATATATCTTTATTTTAAATTCATAGAAAAATATGTTATCATTAATATCATATTGACAAACACTTAATCGAATACAGGTTACGATGTACAAGTTAGCGCACAGGTAGTGAAGAAAGTATTAACCAATTTAAAAGTAATAATCCCTTTATTTATGATAGCAAATACATTTTGTCTGATATAAAATGCGATCGAAGCGCCCTATTTAAATGTTTCTAGTTATATAAAAATGCAACGCCATAGTAAATGGCGCGTTAACTTACATTTTTAATTAATACTAATATTACCGTTATTTACATGCTGTTTCTTCTAAATATCTGCATCTGAACAATACATTAAAACCTTATAGCTATGTACCTATTTTGTGCAATTGTTGATGCTTTAAAAATAAAAAAAAAAAAGAACAACCTAAAATTATATTTTCAAATGGTTAAGTAAAAATTGTCTATGGCATCCATATATTTGATATTGAATTTCAAGCAATAACAATTGCACACACCTTAGATGCAACTTTTCATGTACTAACTTTTACATCTTACAATTTTAGGTGTGGATTTAGACGGTAATTAACTTAATATCTACTATTTAAAAGCAATAAAAAATCTTCAGTATATTTTGAGTGTCTACAGAAAAAAAAAAAAAACATTAGGCATAAAAAAGTTACAAGGCCGTGTCGTCAGTCAATTAAAGCCTAAATGGGTTTAGGCTTTAATTATCACATTTCTAGCGAAAAATGTCCTCTGAAGGTCTAAGTTTAAGCGACCAAATAGAAAAGTGCAAGATTTGCGAGATAAATCTAGAAAATATTGCCCGTTTCAACTTGATCGGTTAACAATCAATGCTTAATGTTATAATTGTGCGGCGTTTTAAAGTATACTCGAAACTTATCAAGATACGAGTTTATGACGACAATTTATTATATATAGGAAATAAAGGAAAATAATAAAATACTTAATAATTCATGTTTTTTGAACCTTTTATAAAGATGACATTTACAGACATTTTACAGACAAATTTAATAGTTTATTAATTGAATTAATAATAATAAAAAAATTATGTAACTTTCATTCATTAAAATGATAGTATTTTATTGCAAATTTTATCATTCTAACTAGCTTCGATATGTATTTAATAATAAACTCGCGCTCGTATTCCAAATGACGCAATTTTCTTTAAAATAACACTAAAAGGACAATGTTGACAACATTTACTCGATGGCTGGTTTGTGCCTACTCGTAAAGTGTAATTAAAACAAATCGAAACTAACTTTGGAATAACTGTTACATACATCTATATCGAAAACAACGAAGAAAGTAATCTTAACTTTTATGAATACACATTATCATTATGAATACAAATTATTTATATATACGTAAAGTTTTTTTAGGAATCTATACGAAAGTTAAATATTAATAACATTTTAGCGAATACTGCGTATGTACTTATAGACACCTATAATGAAATACAACAATCGGGAACAAAAATAAGTAATAATAAATCGAAAAATATAATCTCTGTTTAAACAAAAATTTCAACAATTCCACGTTTAAAATCACCGACGCGCGAAATAGAAAACATTTTTTTTTTAATTATATAGTCGATTATGAAATCAATGTGGCGTACGGTGTTCAAGCAAAAATGTAGGAATGTACTCATTAACATTAAGATCGCGTTTAAGAAAAGCACCCAAATATGAATACCCAATAAATGTACAAAACTGACATGTTCCCTTATCGTACAAATGATGTCACTTAGCCATAGACAACTGTCAACTGTCAGTGTCATTCCACATATAATACAAAAGCGTTTACATATACGGAACTCACTCACACCAACCCACGTTACATATAAATGATGCGTATTATCAGTAAAATTTAACATCTATTGTATGCATTTGTTTGCAGTCCATGTATAGTTTTATACAGCACTCTGGTAGTACGACTTGGAGACGGATCGTTTGGTGTGCTCTATGTTAGATAGCTATGCTGTTTACACTGGCTACGACACGCGTCTGCACTATCTGAAATATTAAAATTGTTGCTTTATCTCGACGACTTGGTTATTTCTTTATCTGCTTCCTCGTGTAACGCGATTTCAATGTACTGTCAATTGGTATACTTAAATGTCTTGTGTTATCTGTATTTATTTAATAGTCAACAGTTGTTTAACATATGTGAGATTAAACATTGGCAATTAACGATGATCCATGCAGATTTCAAAACGGTTTGGAATCATTTCCAATTAGAAGGATTTTAATCTGCTTTCTTTGCCTAATATTAAGATGATCTAATGATGTTAAGGAAATAATTTATTTATCATACACTAATACGCCACCGTCTCCAGTATACGGACGATGTTGAAATTATATATAACTGCTATGTTTTTACATTGAATTAACCTCTGACCTCACTTTCCAAAATTGTCCCAAAACCTTTTAGAAAGATCGTTTATATTTTGATATACGCCGAGATATATCTTACACTAATAGAGAAGTATTTTTAAATAAAACTATTAGTTTATTCGATTCTATAACATCAATAGACAAAATTTAGCCGAAGACTCAATGAGATGAAGAAGATTCTGTTAATAATATTATATTAATATCAAATAGTTTATGGTCTTATGGTCCATAAAAGCTTACTACAATTCCTCATACTAGGTTGTTTCTTATTAACAATATTATATTGTTGCGCAGATTTGAATTGTGTTTAGACATTAATGTACTAACCTCAGCGTCGCAATCCTTACAGTAGCACGCACTTCCGCTTCACCTTGATCGGCTGGACGGGGCAGAGGACAGCGCGGATCGCTTCGTCAAACACCGTCTTGAGACCTTTCTGCGTCAGCGCGGAACACTCCAGGTACTTCACGGCGCCGATCTCCTTCGACATGCTGAGACCCTGGTACATAACATGGCAGTCAGATTATAAAGAGTAACAGTCTATTCATTAAATTGGATTACCGTTCTATAGAACTGCTACTATAGAACAGTAATCCAATACAAACTAATTGTAAAAAATATATATTTTTCTGAATCGCATGAGCAAGTTACACTAGCGACAACGACTAGTGCAAGCACTACTAGTTGTCGCCCGCCTATGTCCTTCCTAGGAGTTCAAGTTTGCTTCATACTAAATTACGTCAAAAAGCGACAGAGAGACAAACAGGCAGACAGAAAGATTTACTTTCACATTTATAATATTATTAATATAGATTTGATTCTCTAATTACTGGTTACTGGTTTAGACTGTAAATATTGAGTAACAGTAGAATGACAAACTTCTGGGATAAGGCCATATTTTCTTTTGATGTTTATTCCAGCGTGTCGGTGGATACACTTGTGACTCAATTACATTCGACAAATGAGCGTTTACGAGGTTTCTTTTACTTCCCGAAATCCTGGCTTAAAACACCAGGTCCGGCCGATAAAAGTTATTAGGTTTTTTCAGTCAAAAAATCTCATTAAGGTTAAGATTAGCTTCTTCTTATGCATGTACATGTAAAGAAAAACTCATCGCGTGGATTCCGTTTTAAGGTATATTAATATATTTGTTTTATACTCTAAATTCTTCAAGAATACTGGAAACCGTTTCAATGTAAAATATCACATAAAATAATCGACTAGGAATTGACAATACAAGAATAACTGATACAATAATAACATTTTTATCGATGGCTAAGTGGAGTTCCACCAAAAATAATATGGAAACTTCAAAGTATAGTTTATTAAAGTAGACAAAACATTGTTGTGATCTATTCCGGTTGGAACCGGACAACATGATATTTTATATATATTAATTTCCAACTATCTGCGCCAGGCAAGTGGGCCACCTGGTGATAAGTGGGTATGAAATTTTAACCAACGCGCCACCAACCTAGGGATCTGAGAAGTTATGTCCCTTGTGCCTGTCATTTCTGTGGCTCACTGACCCATCAAATCGGATATCAATTTTCTCTTTACTCAATCTTCGTTTTTATTTTGCCTTTTCTCTTTTGTTTTTGTAGGAGTCAATAGTAATTAATGGTTTAATTAGCATGTAGTGTTTGCTTTTAAATGATTTTACATAATCTGTGGATATGTGTATTATAACTGTATGTTTGTAAGAACGAACAATGTAAAAATCGCTAACAAATAAATGAAATAAAAAGTAATATCTGACGGACTTGCACGAAGCCCTACCATCAAGTCATAAAATACATTATGAGTACATTTTGAGTGATATTACGTTGAAGTCCACACTGGCCATACTTGGTGGTAGGGTTTTGTGCGAGCCCGTCTGGGTAGGTACCACCCACTCATCAGATATTCTACAGCCGAATAACAGTACTCTGTGTTGTTGTGTTCCGGTTAGAAGGGTGAGTGAGCCAATGTAATCACAGGCACAAGGGACGTAACATCCTAGTTCCCAAGGCTGGTGGCGCATAGGTGATGTAAGGAATGGTTAATACCTTTTAACAGCACCTTTGTCTATGGGCGGTGGTGACCACTTACCATCAGGTGGCCCAAATGCTCGTCCGCCAACCAATGCCATAAACAAAAAAAAACTAGTGCTAATTGTGTCATTCAACTATTACACGCACATATTTATAGTTGGCGGATCTTTGACTGAACATATTGAGACATTAAAACATCTTCCAGGATCAGTTCTATCTTAATTCAATATGAATGAATGAATTTACCTGTGGATAAGTGATGGGTGCGAGTTTTTTGTCCTTAAGCTTCTCAATGGTGTCCTTGTCTTCGCGGAGATCGAGCTTCGTTCCCACGAGGATGATGGGCGTCGATGGGCAGTGATGCCGTACTTCTGGGTACCACTGGAGACGAAAACATAGGAATCGTATTTATACGTAGTAATCAATCGCAACAATCTTTATCAATTTAACCCATTCAAGTTCAATTCCTTGCATTTGTTAATTTTCGGTCTACCTATTCAAAATTTCTTCACTGTTTATTCTAATAAACAAGTTGCAGTTGTTAGCTTTGCACGCTGTTTCAACAGTTAAATGTCCGGTGCTAGATATAAAAATGTAGCTTAGGGTTCAAGAGTGCTTCATACCGAGCGGTTTGGCCGTGAAAAAAAAAAAAAAATAAATTATGATCTTCGAATGACGTTCACACTTAACTAACAACCTCTTAAAGTCCCAGAATTAAATAAAGGCTTTATATCCTCTTGAGGAGAATATTCGAAGCTTATTCGTTCACGAGAATTTATAAGAGTTATATTTTTAATAAGAAAATTGGCTATACATTAGCCTCAGTTCTTGTCAGTCAGTGATACTCGATCACTGATTGACAAGAACTGAGGACGTGATCGTATAAAAGGATCTGCAGTATACTGAGAGTGATATTAAATTAAAATATGATTCAAACGATCGAACATACATATTTATAGCTTGGAATATAATATATAATTACGTAATATCTCATAGTGAAAAGGCGGCTTAACATGCGAACGCTATCGTTAAGACATTAAAAATATAATTCTGACGTATCAATCTTAATGTAATCAACGGACAACGAGAAAGACTGGTTCGAGGTCTAGATACGCATGCAAATCGATGTTTCGCAATAGTAATGTACCTACACGTTAAACCAGCCAACCTTAGCTTAGCTTTGCTGCATTCAAAGGTCTCTTATTAAACGGCCAACATTATCTATTATGATGTAATAGAATTTCGTGCCTGTAACTTGTCCAATTTTGAAATGTATGACATTAAAGTTTGAACAATCGACGTAAAATTTAAATCTGTATATATAAATAATTATTGCACACACGTGTATCTAACTGAAGTCTCCTAGACTATTGGAAACATTTCGATGATTTTTTTAATGTGTAGTTGAATAGGAAAGGTTGAATCCGGTAGTGTTAGTAGTAGACTGCGGTATATAAGGAGCAGACGATCGAATTCTTATTGCCCAAGTTCATTATCAAGCAACAATCAAAATCGTCACATATTTATCTCCTACCTAAAAAGTCGAGTGAGCCTTTATAGTAGTCGCATATGATATGTTACATCTGACATTTAACATTTTTCATAAGCAATTATATCCTCTCGAAAAATAGGTAGTTGGTACCAACTTACAGGCAAATATCGCATCACGTTTGTTTATTGGCCAAATCAAATAGCGCGAAATTCCACGGCTTTCTGTTACACACTACCGTCTCTTTTCTCGAAATAATTTCCAAAAATTACAGCAGAACAAGAGGAAAGATGCTACACATCAATGAAGTTCGATTATTATTATTGTTCAAGCTGCAGCTTCTTCTTTGCAATTTGGTGAATTTACATGTCAAACAATACGAAACGTATAGTTTTCCCAACAATTTTCAAAATTTCTCCAACCAAACAAATGTTACATCTAACTATAATGTGTCTAAACAAAAATAAAAACAATTGTTACCTTTGCGCGAACGTTCTCGAAGGATGCCGGATTAACGAGGGAGAAGCATATGAGGAACACGTCAGTCTGTGGGTAAGAGAGAGGTCGCAGCCTGTCGTAGTCCTCCTGACCCGCCGTGTCCCAAAGGCCCAGGTTAATCGGCTTGCCGTCAACCATTACATTCGCCGAGTAATTGTCGAATCTGAAATATATGAGGATAAAAGTTATTTACGATTTATCTAAACAGTTGTTATAAATAAGTATTATTCCAAATGTTAACGTAATGATTATACATTTAATAACATTGATTTTAACATCAGATATTTTTTTTTGTGCCCGAACACATAACTTATACATTTAATAATTAATTTTATAGGTATCAAAGCTATTCCTTCAATATATGTATATAAACAAATTGTAGGTATTAATATACAGATATAATAAAGTTTTTTTTCCAAGTATTTTTACCCCTTTTTCCTGTGTACATCAAATGTTTTTTTTTGTGTTATTAATAAAAATGTTTAAAAATAAGATTAGCGAAAAAATTAGAAACATGCTATTCAAAATAAAATAATATATGTTACTTTAATTTTCAAACTATAGAGCGAACGGTAGTTATTATTAGAGAACAATTGTGTATATGAATACAAAATAACAATAAAAAAAAAGCACAATATGTCATAAGCGACAATGCCGTTAATTGATAATTGAACACGAATGCCTCGATCAAATTAATACTTCCGTCATGATTAAGGTTTCTCAGAGCAACAGGTGTTGCAGTTCACAGAAAAAATCGTCACACGTGATCGTCATTTTAAGGCAATTATGACTAAGATATTATATAAACATTCTCTATCATAAACCAGTATTGAGAATGTAAGTTATATTTTGTATAATACGATACAATGGAACTTATTGTTCCACTATATGTATATACAGGTAGGTATACAGATAAGTTTATATAAAGTTAAAGATTTTCATCCGATACACGCACTTGCCATGACACGCTATTTCGTTGCTATGTTTTTCACGAATTATAATAACGTATACTGTATTTATAAACGCGTGATAAAAGTAAATTCCAATTTTAGTAGTCTCTTGTGATATTATCAAATGTTAAACTTGCAGAAACGTTTTCAAATTAAATTATTTAACATAATTAGTTTTATTTGTACTAATTATTAAAATATAACGTGTTTTCTAATATTTAATTTAAAATACATAATACTTATATTTAATTCTTGTTTATTATATCGCTGTTACATAAGGCACACAATTATATAACAGCGATATAATAAACAAGAATTAAATATAAGTAATCAACAATAACTGCTTTATTTCAGGCTATTGCCTAGTCACTACACCCACATCTACAAACGGGGACTTTTAAGTAAAATTATAATTTTATATGAAAACATTTGAAACTTAGGAGGCAATTCAATTTGAAATTTAGAAAAAAATAATTGACTTTATGTTAATTAATAATATGCAGGTGATATTAATTTTATTATAATAAATATCAACTTAGAGACAGACATCAAATAAGGCTATATTTAGATGGTGATCATGCTCAGGCTCAGTTCAGATAGAAACTGCATCCACTTAAGATGATTCAACTTATACATAAATAGCTTCGTGTTCATTACAAAGTTTATGAGAACCACAATATAATTTCAATAAATTTTTATTCTTATTGATAATATGATTGATATTGATTATTTTTATTGTTTTCTGGAAATAAGAAAAATATTGCATATATGAGCCTGATCAATATAATAATACATTATTTCTTATTTATTTAATAACCACGTAACTGTTATATAACAAGTACGATCCTATCTATTTAAATTGTATTTCTGTTTAAGTTGGAACAAACAAGTTTTGGTTAATTTTAATAGCATACGTTGACCATTCTTATTCTAGTAAAAAAGCAGACGACCAGCTGGATTTACCGTATGGTAGGCGAGTGGTCGTCTCATTATTAACATTCCACCAGAATTGGGACAAAATGATTTTTTCGTCAGATTTTTTGGTGATTTTTTTATCATATTTAAAAAAAGGATGTCACTTCATATTATACATAGGTCACACTAACGACGTGGCCTTATAAGACATATAACATATTTAAAGCCTTAAAACGAGTGCCTTCTTTTTAATTGAACCTTTTTTTTAATCTTTAGCCTGACATACTTTCGAAGAAAAAGTGTAATGCAATTTGCAATGTAAACTTCTAACCTTAAATTACGTAAAAAAAATACTTACACTGTTGGTATGTACTCCCCGGGGAAGGCATTTGTCGTGTAACTGATGAGAAGACATGTTTTACCGACGGCACTGCGGACAAAAAAAAAATACATTGTAAATATTTCTAACACAAACAGATCAGAGCGAACAAGACAAAGCTCATACTCATTATATTTGTTTAATTAAAAACTCTTATTAAATTCATTTTAATTTTTCTACAATTATTGTTTAAATCTTTTAACCGTAACACCTTATAACGTAATTTACATATTCATGTAATTATATTTCACACCACCTAAATACAACAAATTAATATCAGAATGTGACTTCGCAAAATTGTGCTTAATTAAAGCGAAGAAGCTTGCTTATACGATTAACAAACATCGCTTATGCAATATCTGCTTCGGAGATTCTTAAAAGCTTAGTAAATCGATATTTGTTACTGAAAAATACTAAAATTGAATAGAAGTTATATGTAAAACAAATATTATCGATATCCAAATAGAAAAAATATAAGATATAATAATAAATGCTGCAAAAACGAATAACTGAAAAAATAATACAAAATAATTCTACTGTATTGAAATATTACAAGTATGAAAAAGTAAAAGCGTTTATTGCATATTAAAACATACTCATTAGTTAAAAATGAGGACTTTTCAATTATATCAACTTAAATTCAAACTCTGTATATACTCATAGCTCGATCATAGCTAAATCTCTACACGTCAACAGTAAATGCAGTATCGTAACACAATAATTGGATAAAACAGCCAGTATCACGAGACAGTCACGATACACATTCTAGTTAGTAACTAGGGCGACCTAAAAAAAATAAAACTTGAGCACGCTCGGGCATCCTTACGATGAAGGATGTTATCAACATAACCATAGTTAAATGAGTACCTACGCTTAAGTTTATGGGCCGCTACAAATTTTATAAATACTTCGTACTTAACTTTAGCTATTATGTTGGAAACTTAATCTTGTTAACTCTTTTATTAATTTTAAGTTTCTAAAGCTGTCGAGCCAGATTTTAGATTTAGAAAATAGTTTTCATCGTTATAATTAATCTTCATCTCGCCATGTTTTAGTTTGGCGAGCCGAGATGGCCCAGTGGTTAGAACGCGTGCATTTTAACCGATGATTTCGGGTTCAAACCCAGGCAGGCACCACTGAATTTACATGTGCTTAATTTGTTTATAATTCATCTCGTGCTCGGCGGTGAAGGAAAACATCGTGAGGAAACCTGCATGTGTCTAATTTCAACGAAATTCTGCCACATGTGTATTCCACCAACCCGCATTGGAGCAGCGTGGTGGAATATGCTCCATACCTTCTCCTCAACGGGAGAGGAGGCCTTAGCCCAGCAGTGGGAAATTTACAGGCTGATTATGTTATGTTATTATTATGTTTTAGTTTAATGAGACCGGTGTAGTACTCTTAAAACTTCAACTAAAATTTAAAGGATTCTATGTTATTTTTATTAGAATTTATTTATATATATATATATGGGCAATTCTCTGTAAGCTCGTACAGACCCCATACAAATGCTGTCCTTGCAATTATTTTCAATATTTGCCAAAAAACTATTTTCAATTTCGAAGAAAATAAACAATTATTTTAGTTAGATAAGGAGGCCCACTGAATTTATTCATATTTTCCGAGTTATTAGCGATTTTCCAAGAAATTATGACAGTGGACTGTTTGAAACATCAAGGGACTGTTTTGAACGTGTCAGGGTACTATTTAGTGAGACAGAGTACTGTTATACTTTAATCAAAGTCATTTTACAATAATCAATATATTTATTATTTTTATAACATGTTTTCTTATCAATAGTAACCATATTTGTTCATAAAAAAAAACAAAAGTAACAACTTTCTTTAAACATTCATATAAAAAAATAATACTGCTAGAACACTTGTCTGTTTTCACTGAGATCAACATAGTCATATTATTATACTTGCAACAATTAAATGCTTTATTTAGTCTTTCTCTTAAATATATGATATTTCAACTGAGATCTCCAATCTAAGGTTTTTTCTAATTCTAATAAGACACATAATAAAGTTTAATCACTTAAAAAAAATGAACTTAACATTTCAACAAATTAGCGCTCAAAAACGTCAACTTGACTAGAAAACTGATAAAATATTCTTTTTCCCTTTACAATCAAGTCAGGATTATCCAACTTTTGGATAACTTGATCAAATGACACGTCTGAAATGTCCTTATCATCTATTCTAAAAGTCTGCACTTTATGATCACAAATCTTGAGGAATGTAACACGTAAGTCGTTTTCATCATCATCAATCTCATTAATGACGGCAACATAACGATATTCTACACTTTTAGTTGGAAATTTCAGAAGAACATAATCTCCAGTATTGTAAACTGAATTCCGAGTGCCACTCGTTCCTGCTATATCGTCATCCAATCTGTGAGGGTTTATTGTAGGTGTCAATTCAGGTTTAGCAGATTCAAGATCTTCCGGTTCGGATTCTGTAAACACTTCTTCTACTGTCCAACTAGGTTTTAGAGCACAGTTGATATTTCCAATCTTATAATGCTCACAAGAGCCGCTGTTGCAAAAGCAACTGAGACTTTTCATTGTTAGTGTTTTACATTTCTTTAGAAAGCCGAGGATGGTGCTGGAGTAAACACCTGCAACCTGATGTACATTTAAAGTCCCCTTAAAACCCCTCTGATTGGCCGATTTCTCTTCAATTTCATCGACCATAGCCTGAAGGCTAGGGTCGATGAAATTGAAGAGACTCGGTATACGGTACAATATTCTTTCCACTTCTTTAAGGCAGCTCTGTGCTCACGGGGTGTCATATCCTTTACTAACTTCCGTGAACCTTTTTCTTTTTTCTTAAGATACTTCAACTTCTCCTTTTCTCTCATTTCTTCTCTCTTTTGAGGGTCATTTTTTCTACTTTGGTAACGTAATCGCTCTGCTTCTCTCTTATTGTGTAATAATTCTTCTCGGGATAATTTTTTTCTTTCTAGGAGCCATATCACGTACGTTCGATTAGCCTGTGTCAAATAATTTAAGTTAATTTATAAAGGAAAATAATAAAATAATGCGAAGCTATCAATTATACTTTGATGATCCTTACATTATTTTCATCATCATCCTCCTGCCCTTATCCCAATTTTACTTGGGGTCGGCGCAGCATGTCTTCTTCTTCCATACTTCTCTGTCGGACGTCATCTCAACCTTACATTATTTTATAAAACAGATTAATGGATAAATTTACACAAACAATACATAAAAGTAATAGCGTATACGCAGAATACACAGGCCCCTGTTATGTAAAACAGTCCCCTGTTGCTATTTCAGTCAGAGGACTGTTGCCAGGGTACTGTGTTTTTCGGTTAGATTTCACAATATTTACAAAAATTATGTAAAATAGTTTTTTAAGAATCTACCGATCAATTGACACATACATGATATAGCAATAAACTTTGTATAGAGATTATTAAAGGAATTAACATACATATTATGACTTACCAGAGGACTGTATGTTGTAACGATCCAAGCGCGTGTTCAGCTCACAAATGACGCTCTAGCACTACAAAAAATGGCGTCTCAACGCCGCATTCGGCAAGGCTGCCAACTTCACGGCAATTGCGTTTCGTTTTACTCAAAAAAGTGTTCGTAAATATTATAGTTTTTGTTTATTGTGGATTTAAATTTTTGGCAGGGTACTGTATGAAAATTCTGGGGACAAACTTTACAGGACTTTACTAAATAAATAAAATTCCTAATGAATCCATGTTTTACGAAAATAATATAATTCAATTATTTTTCTTTATGATATTAACTGCCCAATGTATGTAGTTTCAATAACTTCTTCGTAAATCTCATTTCTTGGTGGAAATGTAGTGATGGGGACAGCCAGGGAACTGTATTTTTAGAGCTTCTATCATGTCTAGAAAAAAACATAAAATCGCAATGGTTCTAAAAACAAAGGGCACGTAAAGTTTCAGGGTTAAAGTTTCATAAGGAGTGATCTTTATTATAACAATTTAATTACTTTTTGAGAAGATCGGTTAGGACAGCCAATTACGAGCTTACGGAGAATCACCCATATATATATATATATATATATTTATCGATATATCGTTTAGGTTATAATTTTTTAAGAGTAAAATTATAAAACAATAGAACATACACCCTTGGGCTTCACACGGGTTCATTTCATAAATAAAGAAAATTATATGATTTATTTCCATATATTTTTTTTTTAGAATTGGATCATTTTTCAAACAAACAAATTTTACCTCTTTATAATGTCAATTAATTCTGCCCGGTTGAAGCCGTTAAAGGCTTTGTTTTTTAGCGTTATATAGTTTATTCATTCAAACTTAGCTAAATAAAGACAACTTCACACTACTGTTATGAGTATCGGTGCTGTAACCACCAATGTGAACTGTATAATATGGTAAAAACTGAATGATAAAGGCGTTTATAAATGTATAATCATGTATCCATATCACGTTTATACAATAATGACAGCTGTGCCTTTCTGTTCCAAGATTTCACTTCGTATCTCACTCGTAAATTTGTTTATAGCTGACTTAGTGATACGTCATTTGATACGTGTATCCTATAAATTTTATAATTATTGTAGTCAATATCACTATCACATTCTGACATTTCACACTCGTGTTCTGCGGTGAGATTCGAGTTTCTTGTTACAGAATAGTCCTACTGTTCAATAAAAAGTAAAGAGAACTTCATTAATGGTTGTACTACACTGATTTATTAATGCTTGTTGATACTTTTACAGCAACATTTCCAATTAGTAAACGTCCCATTTTATAAGTCGAATTAATATAAAATTCCAAATCAATTAATTCGAAAATGTTGGAATTTATTAAAAGAAAAATAAAAATATATATTCGCTTCGTTTGCTGAAGTACGCAGTGGAAAATTATTATGTACGGAAAAAAATCAGGTTAACTGCATATGTTACGTGCGCTCAATGTTTCAAAAATGTGTTAAGCCTTCGGTTTGTTAAATAAAAGCGTTATGATATAAATAATATTTTAACGAATTGATAAAATACGATTGAGTGGTTAATTGTATAGGTAAAGAAAAGCATTGCATTTGAAACAAAAAGTCACGAATTTGATACCCTTTCGAAGATTCTTAAGCTATATAGATATTATTATCGGATCCAATTTTCCTCATCACGTAAATAATAAACCTTGTTGCAATAGCGAAAATATTTATTATATCTCTGATCTTATCTCATTTATTTGGAATGAACGCTGTGTATAGCTCGAAGAAGGTTTTGATAGACTTTTGTAGCAGTTAGACTTGGTTACGTTGATGAATTAATTTACCAAAGGGCTGTTCGAAGCTTTTTCGTCCGAATGATGAATGCGCTTACCAAGAAATCCCTTAGTTTAAATATATGTATTCTATATATATAAACATATACTTATATATAATAATAAAAGCTGTAACATATCAATTATATATTAGTATAGCGATATGCATCATGCATATCGCTATACTAATATATAATTGATCGTATGTAAGGTGTAATCTCTGGCACGAATAATCCAATTAGTTAATTAAATAAAAAAAAAATCTCAGGTAGAAAGCTACATTGTTCCTGAGTGTTATAGGTCAATGGGCATAAATTACATTAATTTCATATCATTTTCATTATTGATAAACTGCCGTGCGAATCTGGGACGGTTTGCTTGTTACTCAATAAAATACTACAACGATTAAAAAAGTGACGGGTTAGAGTTCGTTAATTTTTCATTCAGGATAAACAATATATTTATATTAATGGGAGAAATCAGCCAGTTTCTCGACGGCTCCGTAGAATCTACATTTCGTTAGTTTTACACCTAATTCCATGTCTGGTGGAGAAATTGGTTGTTTAAGCTTAAATACAAAAGTATTATAAAAATTCAAAATTTTAAGAGAGGAAAATTGCCGTGTTGAGTATTTTGTACAATTATTTTCGATAATAAACCATATACCTTTTAATTTACTTATTTAATAACTGTAACCTTATAAATATTCTCATTTCTATATTTAAATCTCTTAAAAATAAACAGCTTAAATTAATATAAAACTTTGGCTCAATGTCAAGAATAATAAAACAATTGCAAGCAGAACAATGAAAATAAATTCGTTGAAGCGAACGAAAAAATACTGCATTATGAGTACCTATGCATTTGAATAGTCGATTAACTTCTACGGTACTACTATAATCCTAATCAAATTATTATTAACTTTATCCATATGTAAGCACTGTAAAAGTAAATTTTAGATGAATACGTAAGATTGATAAATTAATTCATTTATTTATTTGTAATGATTAAAAAAAATTTTTTTTTATGGAACCGATATGAATCTGTAGACGGAAGACATGTATGTAGATACATTTCGTAGATATTAAAATGCTAACTCCTTTTATTCAATCTTTCGTGTAATAAAGACAAAGAAAACAGTAAGGTTTTAAAAGTTACCCTCATTATATACTCGTAAAACATTACTATTAATTTAGTTCCGTTCTTAATAATAATTAACATTCGTGAAACAAATCGCAACAATTACTTCTATTATATACATTATGTTCTGAAATAGCACTAACTTAAAATATATATAAATCTTTATCTCGAATATTTCAATAATCTTTTCAATGTCCGTAATCAGAACAAACGAATAAACGCACCGGTCATCGCATATCCAAACGTCTGGAGGTCATAGTGCAGTTTCAATCAGCCGCTTGATATTACCACTTACGGTGGGCAAAACGGTACACGTACTGCAATGCATTATAGCCCTTATACATTTAATAATAAAAGTGATGCGATTATTGGGTCTAGTGTACAATATTCAACCCTCGTATCGCGGCGAGTACGACATCCTGTCAGATATTCCAATTAGAGCTGGCTGGAGAGTGTTAAGCGCTTTCATATAGTAGTGTTTTAATAGACACGGTCGTGGTAAGAGTTAATGAGTTCCTCGTAGTATTATTAATAGTAATAAAATAATTTAAAAAAAAAGCATTATAAAAAAAGCCGAATCGAATACCTATAATTTTATTTGTATTAGAAAATTTAGTGAAATATGTGGAACTCGTTAAACGATACAAATGAGCCCAAATTCGAACCATTGAAGAGTTTTTCACAATCCGGTTTACGTAATTAAATCAGCTCTCCAATTGTATCGCCTTATTTTATTGTAACCAGAATTCAATATCCATACAAAGTAAATATTTCAGTTCAGCCAACAATAAAAATAATGCCACCCAAAATAAGTATGTAATAAACTTATTGAGTTTTGCTGATATGAAATACTCAGAAGCAATGAAGAAATAGTAAGGTGTCCACCCCTTTGGAAAATACGAAAAGTGAGTTATTATTTTGTTTGGTTTCTTATGATACAGCGTTTGATATTGTCGTGTCGAAATGACGTCCCGTCATATCATGGAAGTAAGGGATCACAGTGCACTTATCTAAGGGCCCATACTACACATTTGGAACTGCTCTATGACTTTAGTAAGTCCCAGTAAATAAAATTCAAATAATAAATTCGTGCGATACAGTTGGTGATAGAAGGACAGACGGGCGGACGGACGGACGGACGGACGGTTAGCGGAGTCTTAGTAATAGGGTCCGTTTTACCCTTTGGGTACGAATCCCTAAAAATACGTCACCACGTCACATTTAAGAATAAACTGGTGTATAAATTCAAAGTTTTGACAGGCAAAGTTGAATTCAATACCATTAATCATGCAACATTTGTGAGTTATGATGTTTTAATTTAAACTTTCCTTACAATAAATATATTTTTTTCTTGAAAAAGTATATTACCTTCAAAACTTTACACATCAGTTCTGAATTTAAAAAAAAAATCTTCTAATGCTACCACCAAATCATATAAAACTTATTTTCTATCACCGGTACTCACGAACGGAATGGACTTTTATATTTTATCGATAATACCATTTAATGATTATTTTCCATCGTATATTTTTATTGGCAACCCTAATAAACGTGTCGTAATAAAAGATAACCATTGACTCTTACCATACCATATCACAAATACTATTATTATTATTCTATGACTTTACGCAAATTATATTGATATAAAATTTATACTGTTTGAAAAAGTTAAACAAATAACTTAAATATTATATAATTGTCAATTTTAAAACTGTACAACAATAACAGTAATATAAACATACATATGACAAGAGTAATATAAGTAACTATAAATTGTTAGTACAGCAAAAAAAACGTTTATTTGAGTTTACGTAAGTGTCAAGCTATATGAGGCATATTTTTTTTTTTTTCGCGACCGGTTTCGTCACTTTTGGCGCAATTAGCATATTATACTAGATAATTTCAAAGGATCTTCAAATACAGGTTGACTAATAAAGAAACTACTTAGAATAACGAGTATTTGACGTTACTTTAAATCTTAGGTAAGACAAAGAAATACAGTAAGTCTAACCAACTTACTTAATACAATTAAACTTTACTATCTCATTATAACTACACACGAACTATTAACAAAAAAATATTTATGTTAACGCTCATTTGGACAGATAACGTAAAGTAACATTGTTATCAGTGACGCATAACACGTCCGTCGACAAGCCGCTTCAAATGACTAATAAACAATAATCGATCTGTAAAACTAAATAATACTTTGTGTCCACACATAACGATTACCGAACAGTAATGTCTAGAATTTCAAGCCGAGCGGAAAAAAAACATATTTTTTTAAACGAAAACGGCGTGTACCTTGTCAAGCTCTACTAAATTCATCATCATGATTCGCTCTTAACGAAAACATAGTGACAAAACGGCACGGGCTGGATGAAAATCACCAGTCATCAATCATATGTGTAGCACCTGCATTGGAATAAGCTCCAAAAGAAGCCTTAGCCTAGTGAAACATGAATACTGTTACTTAACTTTAAAAAATTGGAATGAAACGTACAGTCTAAATATATATTAAACTATTAATTTGTTATTCCAAACACACTTAGGTACACTTGATACGACTCAAATAATCCATAAATAATAATCAGTATAAGAGTCCTTTGTCAAAGTTTTTATTTTTCGAACATATGATTTTTAGAATGAGCAAGTAAGCAAGGATTTTGCAACTCTATATCATCTAGTCATAGATCACATTTTACCTCGACACTATCCTTCATTTCACACCGGAAATATCCAATGTGTCTAAAATTTCAATATGACCGGGGTTCTAAATTCGCAGTATTCGGAAATTGTAAAACAAACCAACTATTAATTTGGTAGTCTATTCGTTTGGTATGTTAATAACTTCCGACGTTTAAACCTTTTTTTAAAGTGATTTTGGCTTTATTATTGAATAACATTTTCGAAAGACTGGAATAATTCGGCTCCGCTCCGATACCTTGTCATAATAACAATTTAAAAAAAAAACAAATGTCAAAATAGCGGACTTGATCTTTAACTTTGACATTATATGTATTTTCATTGGTATAATTGACGTAAGTATGAATATTTATATTGTGTATGTATACAAACATATTAGTGTGCGTGTACGTATGGTTGAGAGTGTAATTTTATTTATTAATTTAATGTTATTATAATGCATGTCATATATAAATAATATTAGCCTTTGCTCTTCTTTTCCATGAGGCTTTAACTATGGACAATTTTATATGCTGTCTGCGGAATTTTCGTTATAAGGGATACAAATTTTTTGCTTATTATTATAGAGTTTATTGATAAAAAATTATTCCTCGCCTTATGGGTTGTGTACTCATACAGCTCATACAGCAGCAGATCAGATCTGAGGTGTTCGGTTTAACCACCAGATCAAAAAAATTACCAATAGCAGTTTGAAGTTTGGAGTTGCCTCTGTGGCCTGCACAGTTGGTTATAATCTGTTGAATAAGCCCGCCGTTATTGGTCAAAACATCTTTATCCAAATCACTCTATTCATTCCCTAACAGACAATACTTATCTAAACTATTATGGATTCATAGATATTTGAACTCTGGAAAAAAAACTTCTTTATAATGAGAACTCTGACCGCATTTATGAAATTTTATTTCGTGTGAGTTACTGCCGAGTATCTATAAGAGCAGTGTCATATTATGGAAAAATTTATTATTGGATTTACGTACACTGTTGATATGATTTTTTTCTAAAGCTATATATCTAGCATTCACACCATTACATAAGCATTACAAATATTCCTTCCAGCTAAAAGATTACATCGTGCTATGAGTGGTAACGAAAATAGCTCAAGCGGTCATTATTTTAGAACTCTGACACAGGTATCTCTGAGACAGATACACTGTTGAGCAATTAAGTCGTATAATAGTTGTCTTCAGTGCTTATAATTAAATAGGTACAATTAATCTTTATAACAGACTTCGTTACGAAGAAAAGGGAGTTGAGGTATTTTAATATTCAATCAAATTATTTTTTTAAAAAAAGCAATGTGGTTACGACCTTGCTGTAGGCAAATATAGCGTGGGGTACAGGTCAGTCACCTCCTCGTGGTGTACCCTGGGCAACGGGACCGGCTTGAGCTTGCTCGTCGGCCACGGCTAAGACTGGCGGGAGGGATGCCGCGGCGCTGCTCCTGGTACGTCCCTCATCGGCGTCAGGGCGGACCATGTGAGTTGCCTCGTTGGCTAGAAGGGAGTGGGAGGGCTCGCTACTCGAGCCTCCCAGGTGTTTTACACCGGTGGTCAGCTGCGGAGCCTACCATCTTATCCGCCGCAGCCGCCAGTGTCGGACTCGGGGGAGTTCGCCACATTCCCACGTGGAGGATGAGAGGGAAGGCGCGCACTAGGCGCGCTTCCCATTAATATTCAGCCGCCTTACGGCGGCTGCCGCTGGTGGGGTCGTGGTTACATGCCCTTGGCGATCCCGTGGCTTCACCACTCGGCGGCATGGTGGAAACCCGAGGATGGTTTTAGTGGGTAGGACAGGGCATTAGCATTAGCGTGCCCTGGCACGGGGCATTAGATCCCGGTTGAGTCCCACATACACGTCCCGGTCCCCCGACCGGGCGGCATGCGTAAATGCATTTCCTCCTCGTTAAACAAAAAAAAAAGGCAAATATTATAAGCATACTTATATTAAAAGCATAAAAAATTATGATAACTGTAAATAACTGTGTTATTTTTTACTGATATCATGATACAACTAATTAGTAAGAGAGTTCACACGATTCTATTTAAATTGAGCAATAAAATAATTTAAAAGAATGAAAATTATAAGTCGAAATTTGATCAACAAAAGCATAAAGCTAAGAGTCGATCAACTAAAACCGACACGCGTGGAACCGCTATGTTATAGTATATGTACATAGTATTTCAAGTATCAAATTCACCTACATTTACATATCACCTTTTTCTTCTGTAATAGCAGTAGCGAACAGATAGCATAACAATGTTACTGTTTATGAACCATGTGGATTATACGTTGTGTGAAGAGTTTATTTATAACGTTACATGGATCCATCATGGAACGAATGTAAAGTGATCCTTAATGGTTTCAAGGTGGTTCCGTGTCATAGTTCATGATCACATAAACTTCACACATATTAGTACCACTCAGTACTCCCCACACCAACATCCGCTGTTGAATTATTTAGTTAATATTATAAATTGCAAAAATATTACAATTGATATTTAAATTTAAAATAGGATTACTAATAATCTCTAACAATGTCCTAGTAGTTTAAATGTACTTTTATTTCCAGGTATTATATTATAGATATATATTCATTAAATGTTTGGACTTTCTTAAATTATACCATAATATTGACCCATAAAACATCAGAAATGTTGGAAAAAAAAAAAATTTAATCTCGTCACGAAATCGGTTTCCGTGAAATGAAACACTTAACCAATGTACGAAACATTGAGATATTGTGATAAGTAATTATTACAAGCTTACAAGAATAGGATCGTGCGAGTGAGATAAACAATATTGTTTAGAGCAAGACAAAAGGTTATTACAAAAGCCGTCGCGAAATCACCGCGGGAGAGTTACACGTTCGTTTAAAATAACCGAGGAGCGTAAAACTATTTCTGGCGAATGTGGTCATTCATCGTAACGTAACGGTGACACAAATACATCGAGCTTTGTTCAGGGTTCTTGTTTATTAACAAACATATCATATAATGATATTTGGGAATCTTTGAAATTTCCATATTAGTCTAAAATGTTATGGAATTAAGCGAATTGTAGAAAGTACCTAGGAAGCGCTTGTAAATACCCGCTTGTGAACCCCCACTGTCTGTTAAATACCTCCTCTCGCCTCGAGAAGAATTTGTTCCGATTCGAATTAATTAAAAATGTAACTTTAGTTACTAAAATTAAAATTATTGATTAAAGTTTTATTTAAACAAAATACATCTGCTTTAAAATCAATATACACCAGAAAATCAGGATAATATAGAATGAAAGAAAACTCAATAACACGCGAATTTAACGTCTTTAAAAATATTACCCGCGTCAAAAAGTTAAATATAAAATACCAAAGTTAAGCTAAGACTTTATTAGTTTTAGTGGTTTCAAGTTTTTGTATAGTGGACCGTTTTTACTCACAGATAAACGTAATCTTAGCTAGGAATCAGAATATTTCGTCTCTCTAACAATGTTTGTTTGATAACATCTCGTAACGGTTGGCTGACAATTTACTTCTTCAGCTGGATATACAGTTAGAAGTTTCGTTAGATTTTAGATTAGTTACGTATGAAATATTGAGTGGCGCATAAACTAGAACGATTTGCGAATAACAAGAAATAAAAAAAAACTATAAAATAATTGTACGTATATTATTATAGATATATGATCTATACTAATATTATAAATGCAAAAGTATCTCTACCTGTTACCTCTTCGCGCCTAAGCCGAAATAGGTTCAGCTATTTCGATGAAATTTGGTATGTTTGAGTAGGCTTTTTTTTAATCCACCTCTCGGTAGGATAAAATTGCGGATGACGGCTTGTGTGCAATCGGTAAAAGGTAGGTTTTGTAAATTACATATAGGTGCAACTTATACTGAATTATATTGTTAACTATAGTCTTACTAACCGAAATTTGGTCACGGGAACAAATCTCAAAGGTTAACTAAGACCGGAATCAAATGGCAAAGTATATACATAAGAATTCGTCTGTTCTTTCTAAGGTTTGAAGTTATTTTACCACGCTCCTATATGAGTAAGTGTATAAAGATGTCAGATTTTCATTCGACACATGTTAATCTCCACACGACATTTTCATACACCGCCGAGCACGAGATGATTTATAAACACATTCAGAAAATTCAGTGGTACTTCCAAGTGTTTCACTGTAGGCGCTCATGTGTTTCAACCTCTGGACCACCTCTGGCTTTTAATTGTTAATTAACTAAATAAAAAAGTCGACGAAAAAAACCTTTAATCATCTTACGATTAAGTTAACTACAGACATAACGAACGAAATACCTACTTTATAATATATAATATACAATTTCACAGATTATATAAAAACCGAAAAAGTGTCAATAAGGAATTATTAATTCTTCTAGAAATTCCAAATCGATGAGAAACCTTACTAATATAAATACAAATATTTTTATTATGAACAGGGAAAAAAGACAACTCAAGTGACGTCATAGCATACATATGTGAAATAACAATCTGTTTTGTTTGTTTCGAACAGTTAACTCTAAAAGGAAACATTAATATTATACATGTTAGAAACTATTACACTTGTTGAATAATAATAGCTGATAGTGTAAAAAAATTGTGACATTAAGTATCACACCATTTGAATGTCCAATAAACTCTTGACATTTCCGCTATTACATATGTCACTGCAAGATGTTTTCGTTTGTTTTTATAAAACTATATCTTAGTCTTCTTGTAGAGATAAAAATAAAAAAAAATACATAAATGAGAATCGCGTTCTAAATTTAAATACATGTTTCGCAATAATATATTGTTATTTTAAAAAGAAAACCGTTTTGATTAAAATAAAATTAGTTTATTGTCAGCAATAAATACTTTTCGTAATATACAAATAGGAATTTAGAAACTTTGAAGAAGTTAGATTGAATTTTTTAATTGCATTTCAATAAAATATTGCTTTTGCATACATTTACGTGGATTAAAAAAATATTGTTAAGCTGAAATAGTTAATAGTTAGTATAGTTCTCTTTTTAATTATACATATTCAAATTGTTTGTTTGCTGGATAGCATTTACAAGGCTTCACAAATTCATAGATCTTTATTGTTAGTTTAGTCGTCGACTAGGTAGTTAGGGTCATATCAATTAAATGTTTGTTTAGAATATTTTTTTCAATGAAAACTAAATTATTAATATACACCTGCTAAGTGGCTGTGAATCGCGCCGATCTCATTCCGATTCTATTTTTAAAGACTGTAAATTCAAGGTTAAAAAATTTTGCATTCATCCAATTATTGAACCGAAGTTAAAGTTTAGTTTCAAATTATTATAATATAAGTTATGTTCCCTTTATATATTTATATATATAATAAAGATATTTATTAATAAAGAATAATAAAGAATGCCATTATAGCGATACAAACTCTGCGGGTCACCCGAAAGCATTAATTAATCGGATAAAAATCGCTTAAGCATAAATAGCCGATTTTTCGTTGCGTCTTTTATAGTCTTAAAACGTTTATATGAATGAAATTTCAATAATAATGGACTAATTATGTTAATATATATAATATCCTTAAATATAATTTTTCAAAGTATATCATATCACAACTATTAAACAAAGTTTTTTAAATGAATCGTGAAATGTGGCACAGATATTTTTTTTTAACTGGACTGGTAATGGGATGGTCAGTAGTTACCATCGCCCATCGCATAGACGTTGGCATAAGAAATACTAACCATTCCTTATACCAGCAATGCATCACCAACCTTGGGAGTTCAGATGTGATGTGCCTTGTGCCTATAGTTACGCTGGCTCACTCAACCGGAACAAAACAATGACTGTTGATGTTTGGTGATGAGTGGCTGGTACCTACCAGAACAGGCAACCAGGCCCTACAACCATAACACCGCTAGCAAAATTGTATGTAAATATAAATTAAAATATGTAAATTTTAAAAGAAAACTAATTTCACACGAAATCTTTATAATATAATTCATAGATCATTTTTAAAACTGCAGCAATAATGACCAATAGTTATATACCAATGCTACTATTTGTAAAAATAAACTTCGATTTACATATTTCATGCGATTTGCTAACAGCTATGCTTTTCTATGCACCAAAAACAGTTATTAATTAATATATCTTTATTTATAATACAATTAATGTTGTTTACACTTTTAAAGAAGCACTTCGAGTGTTACCTGTATCAGATGTAATATGTTGATAGTGAAACTATTTCAATAAAAAAAAAAAAAACACAACATGCGAAATGTTGTCAACGACTTTATCTACTTTAATTGACTTTCAAATTTTCGTCCGACTTTCGAAGCGGCAAGTTTTCACGAATCTATAATGAATACTATAGAATATACAAGATCTCGATCCATTGGTCTAGGATGAGAGGTCCGAAATTATTTATTCTGTCAATTCAATGTCAAAGTTGTTTATTTATCTTTATGCCTCCTGCCATTGCAATATGTGCGTGAGCTCTAAATTTTGTTGTCGCCGACATAACCACAACTATTACGTAAACTGAAACAAAATTGACAGTTACCTACAAATATGTTTTACGCAAACAAGGAAAACTCTAGAAGCGCGTAACGTGTTTATTTAAAAGTCGTCATTAATGACAAATATTGTTTTTGAAAATATTTTAATTAATTATATTTAATTTAATAGCGGAATAAATTTAAGTATACGTATATATGTATATAACATTTACAAATGATTGTATGTATGTTATGTTACATCCAGAAAAGTGCATTTGAAATAATGGTATTTTATGTAGAATCTGTTTTTTTTTATATCTACAAACGTGCTTTCCTGCACGTCCCATTGTTAGCGTCTGGTAGACAATAATTTTAGCATTAAGATGCCTTTGTGTGTCTGAAGGAAACTGAAGGCAGAGGCAGACCAGTGAAATAATGGGAGGATGACGCAGAGGAGCCAACAAATGAAGAAGATTACATGCTTTAAATAGAAGAAAAAAAGGAAATGAAGCCAATTTCTAAGGAACACCTTGTCCTTATTCTGAAGTTGATTATACTAACTTATTATAACAATAGTAGTTGAATAATAAGTTAACTTTAAACACTATTTTGTAAACCACACAATTTCTGGTCAGTGAAAAATCTTCGTCGATTTTGAACCGTTTTTTGATGAGGGTTCATTAAATTGATAGATTAGGCCTTGAAATTTATTCTTGTCTAAATCAAATGTAATTATTTAAATAAGATTACATTATTTTAAGTATCACAATGTGCATAGTAATTTGCGAGGTAGACTTGCGAAACGAACTAACTTTAATCCTGTGGTTGAAAGCAAATTGGAAGCGATTGGTCATACTGTTTAGCTTATAACATATATATATATAATGTTTATAGATAATATGTATAATAACTTACGATGAAGATCACTTAATTATACTTACTGTTACAAAAATGGTAAATAATTAAAAATCCTATGTAAGATCTATCGAAACCTAATACAAAATATGATTTCAAATCGTAGAGCATAAGACGTTAAAGTAATAAAAAACGACTTTATAAAAATCTAAAAGATCATTTGACTCAGACCATATTTCACAGAGCGACACCCGTGTCTTTTGTCTTTTTTCCATGAAGTCTTTGTCGTACCACACGTTCCTATCGAAACGGATCGATTCACAAGAATCGAACTCGTGTTGTTTATTTTGTTGGTCGTTCGTTATTTTTATGTCAGCAAAACATGAACATTTCAACGTTCAAGTTACAAAAACGAACATTATATTTAATAATTATTTCTTACTTATATGCAATACTGACTGAATTATACGAAATAACCCTTAAGTGGCGATGAGAGTAAATTTTCCTAATCGGATTTTAATTCAACGTTTAAGTGTGGCGTTTCTAACGATAAGTAGCTGCTCTTTTGTCACGAGAACAGAAGTGCATGTACTTTATTTAATATAACAAAACGCAATTTAAAAATGTTTATTATAAATCTAAAGTGTAAAATAAATGCATATAAACGTACGTGTAATGTGATATCCTCTTATTATACCAAACAAATTACCGAACATATTTAATTCTTGTAAAACAATAAACCAGAAATTAATCATTTATTTTATTCCTTCATATAAAAGGTACGTAATCCGATCCAGAAGGAATGTCTTCCTATAGCAACCGCGTGTAATTGTAATGCCACTCAACTGTACTCGCATGAGTAATGAACGCATGCGTCATATGCGTTCCCATGAACATTGCTTAGTGATGGGATGACTCGATTGGTAACTATCGATTTTATTTGTTTTCTGATAACTCGATAAAACTAATCCAAATATTTATCAGTAGCTCTTTACTATGTACTATTTACGTGTATGTTAGTTCTTAAATGTAAAGTTAAATATAAGTATACAAAAAAGTCTTGATTAGAAAACAAAAACTTCAGGGATTTTAATATTTCTCTAAGCCTCTATTGAACTTCACCCGTCAGTGTGTTATTCTGTTGCTAGATTTATAGTAACAGAATAACTAAATTTAAAAATAACGCCACCAGTTGAGGTAAAATTATGGTTATGTTAGTGTTACTACGGTTACAGTGTCAATACTACTGACAAATGAAGAATGAAATTGTGTTTTCTTCGAGAAGTCTAATTAATACTAGTCCCATCACTATATATAGCCGACTCCAGACTTAATATATGTATCACAAGTCTTTCTTTTAACATGACTCAATAGGCAGTTTGATTTCATGTTTCAACTTTCGATAAGAAATATTGAATGTTATTTCTTAAACTTATATATGATATGAGATACATAAATTTGCTGGTGTATTCTATTTGCAATATAATGATCTTATGTTTCAACTTAAACATTTCTTAATCATATTGGAAGTATGAATAAATAATATGAAATGTATGTACGTTTCAAATGTTTAGAAAGGAGATACATTTGACGTGTGTTACGAAACAAACGAACAGTTATACTATTGCGATTACAATAAAATTTTGGGTCCGATTGCTGTTTTACGAGAACCTTCTCATTGTAGTTATTTCACGCCTTTGTTTCTAATCGAATAAAGAAAGAACAATAGAATCAATAGCGCTGATCGATTGTACTGAATTTTTAGGTGATAGTATTATTTAAAGTACGATAACGTTACAATGCGACTGTTACGTATTTGATAATTAAACGGAATATTAATTAATATTTCGAAATAGTCGATTTTCATTCTCATTCATTCTCTAAAAAAAAGTTTTTGAATTTATTTATGATATGCAAATTTTCTCAAAATAAATCATATAAAATATACATAACGGTTATAACATCACTCGATTTTAAAAATCCATAAAAGCATAAATAGTAGGAAATAGCCACTTTTATAATTTGATGTAATTTAATTTACTTAAACGTAGGTACAAGGGTTAAATGAAAAAATAACGACAGCATTTCTCATTAGCCAAATGGCACATAAAAGCTGCAATAAAATTAAAGTTTGTCGAGAACCTTTTCAGGGTTGTAATAAAATACATCTCTTAAGCGCAGCTGAGTGGACGCAAAAAGGGATAATACAACCATTGCCGTTCCTTCCTTACAATCTTGCAATGTAGTCTATTTTATAGAAACCGGATATCGGACTGCCTCGTTGATCTTGTTTGATTGCAAATGTTGAGGTTCTGGGTTTAATCCCTGGGTCATGAAAAAATAAAAAATCACAGCCCGAAGTTCAGAAGTTGGCAGCGAAGATACTGCATAGGTTTAGATAACACTTTAAGTCGTCGGTCGTGTGCCTGAACTCGTTTTGAAATTATTCGTGTGATTGCCGTTCCATCAGATTATGAAAGTTAAGGAATATTAAGTATACCTGCGTACAATTGAGCACTATGTAACATCACCAGCGCAGTTCTTCGTTCAGAAAGTTCGCCGTGATCGAAATCGGCCCGAAGAACGTCATCACCTATATTCCAAGTATTACGTTACATCTAAAGCAAGGACCACAAGTTTAATTATTAATATGTATTTGATTGTGATTCATATTTCATACTAGTGACGGTTTCTACGGTTATGGCATATTAAATCTGGGCGAATGACTCGTCATTACATCAAAACGCTGTTGTTTGAATTTCCTGCTAATGTGTATAGGAATTTTTGTATGAAAAGTATATTTCTATATGAATACTGCGGTATTAAATATACTCTTTTATTTTAGGAGGTTGCTATGAAGCACTATGTACTGAACTATGTAATACAAATTGGGAAAATGTCCTCTTTCAAATGGTCACCTCTTTCCAGACACAGCGATACCTTCAATGCATCGCTACGAGACCTAAACATTTCATATAGGCTGTAATTACACCGAGTCACTCATCCCTCAAACCAGAACACAGAATTTGTTAATGTGTGGTACGTTTGTTGATCATGGTTACATAGTTTGGCAATATAATAACTGTTAAGCACATTAACTGTTAATTTATTGCTTTATAATGAATGAAGCAATCATTTAAGATTTTAAAATTTTGTATTGGACTAAAATACTATGTTGTTATTATAAAGCACATTAAAAACCATCGTAATTTTTAGTATCCTTGACTAATACAGACAAACTACTGCTTCATATATATTACAATAACTCTGATTAAAAATGTTTAAAAGGAAGCTTAAATTTACGTAGATATAATTAAATACCTCGCCAAATGAAACAAAAACTTAAGATATAGAAGATATATGGACTTCGTACCTGTTTAATAGCAAACGACTAGCACGGTAGACTCATTCGCGAGTACCTGACATTGACAGTGCTCTTCCAAGCATGAACTTTTTGTATGTGTGTGTTAGGAGTATAATACATTAATTCATTAGTAATCTAATCCATAATCACAGTAGCTTGTCGATAATCGTTTGAATGAAAGGATTACTTGTCAATCTGTTCATGAATACTCGCGTGAGGCACACGGACAGTTGGCACTGTAGATTTACAAAACGCATAAATCTCAGAACGGTGATACATTATTGATCATTTAAATCCTAAAAATAAAATAAAAAAAATTAATCAATACGAGTTATAACTAACACCAGTGCTAACTAGTAAAAGAAGTTGAGTTGAAGTGTGGAGATACTATAATAACGCAAAAACATTATCATTTTACTTACTCGTATATTTACTAATAATATGCTAAAAAAACACCATTTAACCTCTAGAAGATAATCTATCCAATATAATAAACATATATATTAAATCACAATGTAGCTGTGTTTGTAATATTTACACGTGAGTTTATTAAACCAATATTTATTTATGAAATACTAATCCAAAAAAAACTCTTATTAAACAGTCGATATAACAGTCTCTCGACACAGGATTACAGGATATATCAATGGAGGAACATCGATTGGTCGAACGTAAGGTTTATTGTCAAAGCACGCATAAGAATTAAGAAAATATTTTTTTAACTCTATTCAAAGGTAATTTATACGTCACCAATTTGAAGAGGCACCTTTCAGTTTTATTATGTAACTAGTATCCGCCCGCGCCGCGGCTTCACCCACACAGTGGGTGTGTCAGGTGTTAGGTACATTTTTCAGGTATAAAAAAACCTATATGCGATTCCAGACTAAAATCTGTCTCCGTGCCAAATTTTATTCTGATCCGTTCAGCCGTGATTCGAGTAACAACCCATACTTTGTCATTTATAACATTAGTGAGACACAATGTAAGTACTCTCATAATTTGTAGTAAAGCTCGTGAAGTCGGCTCTTCTTAATTAATTTCCATTTTGAATAGCGGCCCTCCTTAGACTAATATTAGTTTTTTATCCCTATAAAAACATTATCAAAAATATTTTTATTTAAATCCTTTCCTTACCTTATTTTCAAAAAATACTTGCGCAGTGGACTAGTTTTGATGACCCTCGTTGCAAACATTTTAAAGCTCACTTATAATTCGCTGCAACGTGATAGCTGAGTCATTATTTACCCTCATTATGAGCCCCTCGTAAGATAACGCGGGAGGAAACACTTTATAGCATAATTATGGGGTAACTTTACCCTTTCATAGTCTACTATGAATCTCTAGAGTCAGCATAGTTTTAAATTTATATAATTCCAATTATACCAAAACCAACTAGGTATTTTGAATTCTAACAAAAACTTTTTTTAAAAACTTCATTATTATTTCATTTGATTTTCGTTGGTAATGAAACGAATAGTAGTGACTGAAAATGAACATCTTCGTTATCTCTATATAGCACAACTTTGGATTTTTCATCATAACGTCAATTTATTAGAACGTCCAATGGGCAAATAGTCTTATTCTCAATTTGATTTGATTACAATTGATTTTACTACCTTTGGGAAGCAAAGCTTGAGTTTAAATTCAGTTACGGTTCGTAATTGACCTACTATTCAATTATTTTAACATTGTATAGGATAGACGACTAAATGGGCGCCCTCTGATGGTCACCACACCCTTTTGCCACAATTTTAAACCTCAGGTTGGATGTTTATGGCACTAGTATGCAAGTGTCCTCAAGAGATAATCGAAGCGAAGATCTACGCAGTTACCTAAAGTCTATTACGACTCACCATGTTATAAAAGTAAGTATAATATTTTTTAACGTCACTACTATTTTAGAAATAATATACGTTTTTAATGTTAAGGAATATGTTGCAAAGGAAACGGATGTACTCAATTATCACCGTTTCTAAATGGAATGCAATACCAACCTTGCGAGGATTAACAGTTTCTTTAACTAGATATTTGCAAACCATACGTATGCTGTGAGCTATTGAACGGAATATTATTTTGTTTTTTAAATAAAATGACAAATAAAATTTGAGTTACCAATGGACTTGATACTGTTTAAGTTTAGCTCGAGACGATTTATTACTAGAATTAATAAAGTTTACTCGAAGCTGACGATTGTTACTTGAATTTCTACAAATATAACAATTAACAAGATAATATCGATAAATAATATTATTTGCTGATAAAGTTCAGATCGATTCATTATCCTGAAAATTGATCAATACAATATAACATTTTTTAAGGCTGCCTCGTTGATATAGAGGATGCTTAATAATATCGAATTGTAGATTCAAAATAAGAATATGACGTTTAGAGAAGAACGTTAAAGAAATTTATTAAAAATTCATGACGAATTAAAAATGACATAATAGAACAAAAATTGAAACAGCATACTTGGCATTAAGGATTTTTAGCGAGACGATTATCCAATTACCCAATAAGTCAGTTCCGCCACTAACTCAATTACCTCGGCAAAGAATTTTTCATACCAGCATTTTCGGTAGCGTGATTAATTTTCTTGTAAATTTTTCCCCGTTTCCACAAAAGCAAAGACAAAAATAGATCAATGCTATGAACATTTTTATAATTAAAGCGAAATCCGGTGGAAAGCAATCTTCGGAGCGGAAAAACTAATCTATACGGATTGACTCGCCCACGTAATTGTTATATCTTTTCTTATTTTCCAATAACCTGTAATACTAAATACGAAATATTTTTAAACCAAATCAACATAACAATGTCCTAGAAAATGGCTTGTTGATCAAGCAATTTTATGCAACTGTGCAGATATAATTAAATAATGTCGACGTAATTGATATTCTAAAAAATCTGATCAGATTTCAGATAAATTTACTGATAAGATAAAAACTGATAATATTACGTGTATCGATAAAATAAGCGTCTCAATGATCAATACTTTTGATTTAAATCGCAAAATCGAGTGTTACATAAAAGTGCAATAACGAAACTAGGTCTGATAAATTAAAAAGGGCAAATGCATGGAATATAGACTTTAAACCACAATTGCGCACAGTATTTTATGTATTGTAGAAACTTCGCACGGTATTGTAAGTCGAGAACGTAACCAGGTCAGTCGACTGACTAGACAGGATCACAGTACGGGAATTAGGCTAGTGGGGATGGTAGTGATTACTGGAGCTAGGGGTGCTCGTGTTAAAAGGGCTTTGTGCGGATAATGTACACGGTACGTTAAACAATGTTCCAGTTTCTTTTGTCGTCGTACCTTTCCGAGTACCGAGAGAAAAGTTGTGAATTATGAAACAAAGTTTATATGTGCGATAGAGAATAGGCTTTCATTTAGTTAACATATAAACATATTTAAATTTATAATTAAAACAACGTAATAACCATTTAAACAAGATCACGTCATAAATTGAATATAATCATGATATTTTCTCCAAATTAAAGAAACTCACAAATTTCTATAGAAAGTTTTTATTGGAATGTGGTTCCTCGCGTCTAATTATCATATCTTATGAACGTATTATGAATGTTTGTCCACAGTGATAGATGCAATCGAGCACAAACGGAAATACATGTCCATTCATTTCATTTGCCACACAGCATATGTAATTTTCTGGTTACAGCACATACATATCTTGAAGAACAATGGTTTATTTTATTTTCTTTATAAAAAATAGAAATTGTTCGCATCCTTTATTAAAGTATTTAATTTTGTAAAGCCATCAACATCATCATCCAGGATTACTAGAATAGATTTGCAATACTCGTTGCCGAATTGTAAACGATTTGATTCATTTGCAGGCTGAACAGAATCCGACGTTCAACTGTCGAAGTAAATACTACAGTGATATCAAGTGTGTTTGACGTTTGGTTTGCCGGTTTAATATTCGGACGGGTCGGAATTTCAGTGTCAGTAAGGTCAATCCCAACGACCGCAGAAACGGAAATTTAATTGCCAAAACTAGGTCAGATCCAGTTATTTTATTTTAAAATCGTATCAATTTTTTCTTGTCAGGGGGTAATAAATGCAATATTTTTTTCTTTTACGTCGCATTGGAATCTCTTTGAGATGACGAAAGTAGTATTCTAATTTTATCTTGCATAGAATTTTGTAGAGGGATTTTTTTTGGAAACTGCCGTTGACTTTCGTTTACCTATGTTAGAGGTGGCAAACGAGCAGGAGGCTCACCTGATGGAAAGTGACTACCACCGCCTATGGACATCTGCAACACCGGGGGGCTTGCAGGTGCGTTGCCGGCCTTTCAGGAAAGAGTACGCTCTTTTCCCAAGGTTCCCAAGTCGTATTTTTTCGGAAAAACCGCCGGCGAAAGCTGGTTCCACAGAGTGGTTGTGCGAGGCAGAAAATGTCTTAAAAATCGCGCTGTTGTGGATTTATAAGATTTATAATTTATTTTTTTACCTAGTACCAGCATAACTTCACGTCTCATACCTTTGTGCATTAAATGTCACGGAACATTGTCTAATTTATTATACTATCTGAGAAATATAGAATACCTTAGAGGGATTACGTTTATGCTGTCTTTTAAATACGATATTTAAAAAAATATAATATTTTATAAAATATCAAATATATTTTTATCTGTATTGACTAAGCATAAATTAGGCTTAATCGGTTTTACACTTGAGGAATCAATTTGACTTAGAAGTTGAAAAAGAATTCACAAAATTAATGAACTTATTAAATGGTATTATCTAGTTTATGCATAAACCAACCGACGTACAAATTCACGCTTACAAAATTGTATGAAATGAGTATTCAGCAGAAAATACTACAAATTTCAAACGTGTAACTGTTTATTCTCCGGTTAAATTCTCTCGATCCGCACTAAACGAAGTTTCCGTAGGAGGGGAGTGCAAGGTTATGAAATCGGCACATGTGACAGGACTACAGGAATGTTCGACTAATTTTGTCATATTTTGTACCCATTACATTCCTGAAGTTATTTGACTAACAATTTATACGATATATTCTATTCTATGAGTACGATATATGTATTTTATATTGTAATCTCTTTGGACAAATTTTGTAAGTCTTCAATTCAGTTTCAGCTCGAATGTTATAGATTTCAAAGAAAATTAGCGTACATCTTAAATAAGACAGATACATCATAAAAGTATACAATGTAAAAATGTTATTAAATAATGCCATAGAAACATAAATAAGTTACTCTACTAGGTATCTAACGCGGTGGATAATTTTTCGGTATTGGTAAGGCTCGATTCGAGATACCAACAGCAACACAAATATGCTAATACATAATTCGATGTAACGTCACGATAAAATGATTAAATTAATTTGAAATCGCCAACAATTTATATTTGACTAATTGTCGCTCGCGGCTACACTGCGTTTTTGGGCATAAAAAAACCTACGTATTTCCTTGGAGTTCAAGCTTGCTTTATACCAAATTACATCAAATTCGTATCAGTAGTTTGGCCATGAAAGAGAATGCTCTACAGGCAGACAGAATTACTTTCGCATTTATAATATTAGTACATATTATTATCGATCATTGTGATATGAGCACCTACATGAAACTTCACAATAAAGACTTCAATTATAAAATATTGTCATTTTTTATTCTATACTGACTAATTTACACTAAGTCCATTTTTTTCAATCGGTAGAAAAATTATTTATTTAAATTATTTATCATAAATTCGACTTGTAAATTTAAAAATTACTTATTCTCTAACTCATCTTGTAAACTTAACAATATGCCCACCATAGGCCATAGTAGATTACTGAACACATAGTCTGTTTAAGTGATAGAATTTAAATGAGACCCCGGATACGAGACAATGTGAAATGGATAAGTTATTGAACCTAATTCTGCTTTGCGCCGGCGTAATTGGTTAAAAAAAACTTTAAATAATCATCAATTAATCATCCATCACTGTTATACGAGTACATCAAACTTTAAACATAATAAAGACCCCATCTAAACCGTTCGTTACCCTCCTGGAATGACGACAAGTGCAATTGTTGCTCACTTAACTTACATAAGTACCGTCCAGTCTGCCTATTGAAAATATTATACAAACGCATTCATATCCATTTCAATAGAATTTGTATAAAGATTCATAAGTATAACCGCACACTGCACACTTGTGCATAACTGTAAAAGCCTCAAACGACATTAATAATCGAAATAGAGTTTGATAAACAAATAAAACAATACTTTTTTTCTTTTAGATGTATGTACCTAACTTTATTAGATGATTGAGGCTCATGATCCAATCACTGAAAATTGAGTCAATGAATATTCAAGAATTCCGTGTGAAATTTTTTTCGCACATAGTTATGTACGTTTTTATACATATTTTTGTGTTCAAACAACTGTATAAAACCATTTATTTACTTGTGAACGACATGATTAATTCAAATGACAATCTTAAAGAAAATTATCAATCTACCTTCAAAATATTATATAGACCGTGTATATCCATTTCTAGGAACTTTTTGATTTAACCTCGTATTTCATGTAAAGTAATTACGAGAGTATAAAAAAGTACCAACTCCACGTGACCCAATTAGCGACGAGAGTGTTGGTTATTAAGAAGGGGACGTAAGATGCAAGTGCCTACGCGATGGATAAATTGTTTAATCAGATCAAAGCACGAACAGATATTATAAGGAGATATGTAACTTTGAACTGAACGTTTGGAATGCAATAAAAATAAAATATATTATCTATTTGAACATCCGTTATATTGTATAATTCAGAGACCGATTAAAGTCTGCGATTCCAGTTTTGTTTAAACGAATTAATTATTTCTTTTAATGCACACAAAATGCATAATTGAAAAGTTTATTTTTATGTTTTACTTATTTTTCTCAAGGACTATATTAATCCATTGGAGCAGAAACGGCAACGGCATTAATAAAAAACGGCTCTTTCAGCCTGCATTTTTGAGACTATTTTATAGTTAAACTTAAAAATATACTTCAAAACTAAGCAATAACAATTCACGAGAATATATAATTAAACGAGTAAAAAAACAGACTTTAATTAATTATAAATTAAATCTGTATGTCGACAAAGCTATAAGGTTTCGATTCGACATAAAATTACTAGTAAGATGAAGTCAGCGACGATAATACACCAGCGAAGAGTAAAACGCATCACGACTAAGACCCGAGAGTACAGTTCGACGATGGGTTACTATACTCTAGTAAAACTAAACTATACAATTATAATAATAAGTCAGATTATACACCTAGATACGGATAGAAATACGTTTAAATTAACAACGGATTGCTTAGATATGTACCTATACATATTTATATAGGACATTCAGTATATCCGGATTAATCCAGTTTCGGACATCTAAACAATAACCAAATAGTACACAAAAAACTTTCTGGTACATACTCTGTACATATTTACGTTCATACATCACTCTTATTGATTACAAGGTATGTCTTAGGATCTACATAAAAAATATCAAATTTAATTCTGTGGAAATGAGGGTACTAAGCCAGCGATTTCTGGCTAATATATACGTAAAATAAAACAATAACTCTTCAAAGTATCAAACCCACATAATTTTCATTTTTGAGTATTTTGATAGTAATAATTCTTGATAAGGTAATCCTCAAAATCAGATTAAATGATAATAAGGACCACAAGCCAATTTTTTAAAATCTCTCACTACCCTAGTTGGAATACAAAATGCCACTTAATGCAGTGGGAAATGGAAATATACCATAAGCACTTAAAATGTCTGCGTTTCTATCTAAGGGCCTTGATGTGAATCGAGCTCGTTTAATAGGACTCTGTCGTTCCATGTCGAACGGTGAAAGGGTTCCATTCGTTGAGACCGCTAAAATGAACCTTTCCCTCGTTAGGTTCAATATCTACTACCTAGTACAGTGTAATGGAAATCATATATCGATCTTTGAACTTTGAGCATTATAGGGCTGATCAAATGTCTAACTTTGTAGTTCTTACTTACTTACTTCAAGAATATATTAACTGCAATATACATAATTTCTTTAAATAATTTATTTTAAGTATATAGTTTCTTCATTCCGAGCGGCGGTAGAGTAAGAATATATTTTGACGATTCAAAAACGTTTATTTGTAAAGTTTACTTGAATAAAATAGATTTGATTTAACAAGACAAGTCATCGTTACAAATTCAATTCAGACGAAGAAATCTGTTATTACCAGACAAGCTTATTAATAAGCCGGGTAAATGCAAAATGGTAGACATACCATTTCTATTGCGTTAAGGATGGTTACATAAATAATGAACGACGGATCCTCTCGGAATATTGGAGTACAAACCGAAAAGATAACATAAACCAGTAACCTAATTACAATTCGCTTAACTTGAATTGAAGATCAAAGATAAAGAAACCGCAACAAACAACTATCTTTGATCGTATCGAATTAAATAAACTATTTTGAATTGTCGGAAATACCGAATCTATCGTGACTTTATGGCAGTCGTAATTACTTTTGAACGAGAGAATAACTTTTAATACCTAGTTTACGAATGACGAAACCAAGATCCTAATATAATTTTCTTCCTTGCGTAAAACTAGAGCCTTCCCAAACGGAAACAACATCATCAGACGGTTAATCATTTAAAAATCCATAACCTCCATTGATTCTGCAATACGTATCGACACATCAATTAATAGATACAGATTATATAATAATGTACTTAATATCAACATATCTCTCTTAAATAACCAAATAAATAATTTCAACAATTGTTGCCGTTTAATCAATCACACTGGACGTGGGAAATCGGCTACGTCATGATACATGACATACGAGATTATGCGGGTACGTGATAATATCAATGAATACAGCCCCGCAAGATTCAATCAGTTGTATTCAAATTTCTTTCACTAGCATTTTTGAATCGGCATAATAATATATAGTCATGGTAGTTCTACGTGAAGCTACTTAATAAAGGAAACGAGGTTTTAAGATTTTACCAAGAAAGGACAAGAAAACCGGCGAGTTTCTAGTAGTTACTATTTTAGTGCAATTTTGTAATCCAAAGGGAGAACCCGAAACGACCAGAGATCAGGGCTAGGACGAACCACAGCGTCTTTTCCGTAACTTATATTTCGAGATTTTTAGGCAGGTAAAATATTACTTTTTTAAATCCTATATTAAATTACATTGCATATTAGTAAAAGTTGCAAATATTCTGTGACAAAATCAAGCTCCACTAATCTTCGACATACTAATAAATAAAAATTATAATAAAGGAGTCGCTTCGTCAGTATAATCCCATTTCCCAATCCCAACTTAAACTAGAAGCAATAAGTGAAATCCTCCGGAAACATAATGCTTTGAAAAATACGGAATATTACTAAAAACGATTGCGGATAAATAAACATGTGATTGAATATAGTCCTGACACAATTCTGTTAGAAGTTAGAACTTACTTCGTATCGCATACATGAAATGTTGAAAACCGACTCACGTCGGTACTCTGTTTCGATGCGTGTATTCTCTAAACGTTATAATTATAATAATAATCAATGACGCACATTACTTTCTGACATTTTACGATCGTGCTCGGAAGTGAGTTTTGAGTTTATACTCACAGAATAGCTCTACTGTTGTGAACAGAAGGCAACGTGGAATACTTGAATTTTAATTTAAAAAACGCTTAGTCATATTGAAAGTCTATTTTACAATGCAAAAACGTACCGAGAACAATATTTACATCATTGGAGCAAAAAGAGTCGCATATTTTTATAACGTAACAAAATAAATTAAATTATTTTGGTTGGTGTAATAAATTATATAATATTGATACGTTGAATTATTCCTAATATTCGTGTTTTAAGCAAAGTGGTACACTACTTAGTAACTAATTCGTTTCCTTATTTATTTTTAACCTAACGTTATGACGAATCGAAATTTAAGATTACTCATTGTATTATGGTTGATTTGAGATAGTTTACTATAATATCTATGCTTTTTATTTTATTTTTTCTTGTGCGCGCGGAAAGACAATTCAGCCGTGTTTTTAATATACTAGGAATTTGTTGTAGTATTCTAGTCGGCGAATATCCTCAAAAGGAGGATACTTGTTAATACTAGTAATAGTCGCAGCAAAACAAAATAATACTAACACGTTGAACGATGACGTCATGTCTTAAAACCATAATGGCCGAAAACGTGAGTTGATTTGATGATTATGAGTTTCGATCTTTTATTTTTATAGATAAAAATCTTTCATTTTAATGAAATTAATTACTACTTGTATAACTGCGATTCTAACTAAACTATTTACAAAATTTAGATGTCGCATTTTTTTAAACCAACATGGAAAAGCAAAGGAAAATAACAATCCAAAATAAATTGGAAGATATCAAATAAATCACATAATTATTCAGTTAAAAATTGGGGAAAAGACATTTCGTGTATATTTAAAATGCTTATGAAGATTATTTAAAAACTCTTATTTATCCAGATAAAATCTTAATTAAGATTTTCAAGTAGTTTTTTATTCATGATATTTTTTTGTTTGCCCTGACAAGCGCCTTTGACCACAAACCGGTTTAAAAATAAAGGTGTTGCGGTTATTGTTCACGGTACAATTACTTTTACATCCATTGAATATACATTTTTGTAGACATCTTAGATTATGAATGATAAATGTGTAAAATACTTAAACTTTCTGTGTGTTTATTTTGAACTTCCTACTCATCCTCATACCGAACAAATTCTGATAATTGTAGCATATGAAAAGTTAGCATTGACTTTAAATTAGTCTCTATTAATGCATTCAAATTGGAATCAAAAAAATAATTTGGCCATGGTATTACCATACTCAAAAGTGAAATGATTCAAACAGCTTTATTGATATGTCAATTGTCCGATTGCCAAACGCACAACCTTATTAGTGAGTTCACGGAATTTCGCAAGATGCATTGTTGGGCGTGTTGAAAATAATCGATGTGTTAATATTTAATTTTACACATGGCAACTCAGCCGCTACTAAACTCGCAGTACCAGGACACTTTCTTTCACGTACTTACCTACATCGACTTTCCAAGCACATGTCGTAGGTTTCTATATTTGGCCAACATTAACTTGAATGTTAGAAAGGTTGGATTTCTAAAGACGCTCGTTGTCAACGCGGAATACAACCATAGTTTGTAAGTATTAAAAAAAACAAAACCTATTAAACGAAAACACATAAAATAATATACGATTGTGTATAATTGCAATTTAGAAGTAACTTTGGTGTCTCATTGTGGTACGTGCACAAAGTTTTTTGGCATAGTACCATTAAACGCACAAGGTGGCATGCGAGTTGTGTCGAATAATTTTGCTTTGCTTTGCATGCCGAGCATTACCTAGTTGTTTACACATTGCAGAAGTTTTCAATTTGACATACGAGGCATTCATTGCGTAATCACGTTTTATATTTTAAATTTAATTGAAGAAAGCTATTAATAGTAATGCTAAATTATATCGTATCAGAGTACGTTACGTTAGTCTTCTCTTACATTGGAACTATCGTTCATATATATATTTTTTAGTACAGCCGACATTTAGACGTCATACAATCATAAATAATGAAGACTTTTATCAACGAGACACTTACATTATATGAATACATGTTATACTTTTTTTTCTCAAATTCCGTATATAATATAAACGTTCTTATCGGGTTACCAGATTACCTCTCATTGAATGAATCGAATTCCATTACAATAGGTTAGAGTTACGTCGTAATGAGGTAACAAACAGAAGAGCAAGAGTCACTTTCGCATTTATAATATTGCATCTATGCAAAACGATATGCAATATTTTATAAAAACAAGGATTCATATGGCAACATTTATTTAAAATGAACAAACTTAATATATATGTTAGAACAAATGTATTGGGATAGTAAAAAAAGTATAATATATTTGTTGATTAGACTCATTTGCGAGAAGTCACTGCTTATAAATGTTTTTTTTTTTTTACTGAACACCAGATTGAATAAACACAAGTCACTATACTAAATTACAAATGTCATAGAACGACCTTGCTGAAGCAAGGAGGATATATGCTACAAAAATAACATTTATTTGTGTATTCAATGCCGGTAACCTATTCATAAAGTTGAGGCCACCATTAAATCAATTATATAAATTTACCGTTCTATGATAGCTGTTTATTTTAAAACTCAGCAACCGCGAAATATTTGCAAAATAATAGTTTCCACATATCTCTTGCAAATTATTACACTAAGACCTTGGTCTATAAGTTTATAACTATTGAGGCATGAAGTAATTTTTATATCTTAGATTCTGAATATAAAAAACCTTAATGAATGTATTTTCTGAAACCTAAGTTCACAAACATAATTATTTTTCTAACTGGGTATTCATACTTCATTTTCATCCTATACCTTCTACCAATAAATTAGATGATGAGGATAGGGAGTCTTCATTTTTTATTTTATCTATCACTAGAATTGATTTTTAGTGATGTTTTGTGTTAGTCTAAGACTGAATCTGGATTTAAAAATATATTAATTTGTCAAAATCTGTTATATAATTTTTATAACAATGGATGCAACAGAACAGTGGCTGTTTTAAGATATGCCTTCATATTATCAAAATCAATATATTTTTATTAATAATTTGTTTAAATAAATTTACTACCAGAGAAGAGAATATCTTTTATAATGTAAAATTTTAGGTATAAAGTATTATAAAATAAAATAAGAGGAAAGAATTAAATTATAAGAAAAAATTAACATTGCAATTTTATTTAAATATTATAATTAATAGCCTTGGTTTAAACTTCAGTTCTACATAAGTACTTTAATTAATAATAGCACTTTAAATGTTATTGTTTACATGCATCCTTTGTTATAAGTAGTAAAAGTAATTGAAAAAAAAAGAGAATATTATTATTAAAGATACATCATGTTATTTGTATTCATAGACTTCATACAGATATGTTTTATTTTTCTAAAGATGACTCAAGGTGAGCTTAAAAGGCCAGTGACATGAAGACACCGGGGTGCATGCAAATTGTTCTATTTCCTCTCTTACACTACGGCAAAACATATGTAGATTTTTACTTATGATGAATAGCCCTTATAATATTATAGCCATTATTAATGTATATATAAAGGCTAATTTGTGTTTACAAGTTTGTCTAGTTTTTTTTTTTTAATATTCATCTAATTTGTAGTTTGTGAGAAAAGTAAAAAAAAATGTTAGTGTATCTGTTTATTACTGTTGATGTTAAGTTTATATACAGTATTGAAATAAATAATAATAAGATTTATACTCATTATTTTGAAACAAAATTTCATATTAACAGAAAAAAACCTTTGATGTGACTTATCAAAAAAGTTATAATTTTTGCATTATGGTTATTAGTTTTTACAACTTTATCAAAAGTGATAACATCAATTTGCAGTTTTAATAAATATAAAAGAGCTTATGTAAGATTGCGAGTACTGATAAGACAAGTTGTTTAATAAAAAACTATGGATTACCTAAAATATTTTCTAGATTTTTGTCATTTAACTGAGACATCATAAAAATATTTCATATTTCCATTTTTTAACGATAATGCTCAAGAGTTAGATAAACACATGTGTTATCGCGACCGTTCGGTTACAGCACTGGATGCGGCACAAATGACTGTTTCATAAAATGACGTCAGATAGTTTACGATAATAAGTGTATTACAAAGGTACATGAACTATATCTATTACAAATGAAATAAAATCAAACTCACCCGTCACCTACAACGACACACTTGATCGCTTGCATTTCTGTGGTTCAGTATTCCGTTCTCACTAAAACAACGGACGATTATCACAGCGAAGGCCTCCGATCCAATCTCGAATGGTTACCACTACACTTAAACCACCTCTAATTGCAATCAATACACTTCGGCATTACAATCAACACTCGCGTAAATGAACAGCACAGTTTTTAGATAACGAAATTAATTTCATATCTCACTTTCAGCGATTGAGAAACGATTTACAAATCAGAACACTGAACAGACGTTCTGCCGATAGCGATTACGTTACGTTCAGCGCTCAGCACTCAGCAGGCAGCAACTTACGTCTCATTTGGTAGTGGTAGAAATTAGTGTTGCCAGATTCAAAAATATATATTCCTTTCTAAAATCTACTACCGTACTAATATATTGTATTAAATTTTTTTTATTTTTCCTATTTGAGATATAAATTTGTGTCGGCAAAGCTTCAAGTTACAGTTAATATAAATATTAAAGAGTAAAGAAAAATGTCATATCTTATTTAAAATTACGATAATTATGTTATATTTAATTAAATGTTTAATTTCGTTTAATTAAGATGTAATGTGCTGTGTAAACGACGTTACGTAATTTTATTTTTCCTATAATAAACTTTACATGTCGAAATTTAAAAAAGTGTCATTAGTTCAAATAGAATTGAGTTCCCTAAAAATATTTGAATGATATACATGTAACACTAAAATTGAAATTTTTATGTGAATTTTTCATTTGATGATATATTTTAGTTTTTTCAATGTATTTTGTATTTTATATTAAATATTTTATAGATTTAAAATAAAACGAATACTAAAAAAACCGGTATCTAACGATTCTTCACTAAGGCACGTTTTTGCGCGTTATATTTTCTTTTATCTATGGATTAAATGGCATGGCTACTGCGATAGATTGTGTTGCGCGGTATTGCGTGATCCAATTAATGATTTTTTGTTTAATATGGCTAAAGGTGATAAAGAGTTAGAAAAACCAATTGTGAACAATGAGTTACCTAATCCTGAGTGTCGTAGTACCGATAATGAAGACTCGGAGTCTACACAGGATCAACCTTTGGATATCGGAGAGCATTATTTAGTGCGGCGTTCCGATGAGTCATGGCACCCGGCTGAGATTATACAGACGCGGTACAACGCTTCAGAATCTTGTTATGAATATTATGTTCATTATGTGGGCTACGATCGGCGACTCGATGAGTGGGTATCCCGCCATCGGGTTATGTCTGATAGATTTGACGTGTGTGAAAATTCTAATAACAACATAAACTCCGATCATTTACTCACCGACAAGTCCGGTCGAAAAATAACACGCAATCAGAAACGTAAACATGATGAGATTAATCATGTCCAAAAGTCCTACGCCGAAATGGATCCAACAACAGCGGCATTGGAAAAGGAACACGAAGCGATTACAAAAGTCAAATACATCGATAGGATACAGATCGGTAAATACGAAATAGACACTTGGTACTTCAGTCCTTACCCCGACGAGTATGGTAAACAATCCAAGTTATGGATATGCGAGTATTGTCTCAAATATATGCGAATGGAAAAAACATACAGATATCACTTAAGTGAATGTACTGCGAGGCAACCGCAAGGAGGCGAAATATATAGAAAAGGCACGATTGCTATATTTGAGGCCGACGGCAAGGAACACAAAACCTACTGTCAGAATCTGTGTTTATTGGCGAAACTGTTTCTTGACCATAAAACCCTTTATTTCGATATAGAACAGTTTTTGTTCTATATTCTATGTGAAGTTGACAAACATGGAGCACATCTTGTGGGCTATTTTTCTAAGGAAAAAGATTCACCAGAGGGCAACAATGTTGCTTGTATTTTAACACTTCCTCCCTACCAGAGGCAAGGGTATGGAAAATTGCTGATTGCATTTAGTTATGAACTTTCAAGGTTGGAGCAAGTTGTTGGTAGTCCAGAAAAACCTCTGTCAGACTTGGGTAAGCTCAGTTACAGATCATACTGGTCTTATGTACTTTTAGAGGTCCTAAGTGCGAGTCGTGGCACATTGAGCATCAAAGATCTAAGTCAGATGACTGGTATATCTCAGACGGATATTATATCAACCTTACAGTCAATGAATATGGTGAAATATTGGAAAGGGCAGCATGTTATCTGTGTGACACCTAAGATAGTTGCTGAACAATTGGCTAGTTCACATTTTAAGAAACCTCGTTTATCAGTTGACCCTTCAGCATTAAGATGGACACCTCCTAATAAGCAAGGGCACTCTGCAAAAGCTAAGAAATAGTATAGGCTCACGGGCAGGGCTTAGAGAGTGCTTACAACACCATTCACCAAAGGATTTTCTCTAAGTGTAGGCCTGTTCGGAACAGAATGGATTAGTTTGAATATTTTGTCTTTATGTGATCAGACCCTATGTATTTTATGAGTATACATTAAGTGTAACAGTAGGTTAAACAATGGCATTTGTTGTTAATATTATAATTAATCTTACCATATTAGATGCCCCAGCAAACAAAATGGTTTTCCAGTTGAATAGTATTACTTATAAATTAAATTTTATGTAAAGTTATAATTAAATACTTAATTCATATACTCATAACTCATAATTATAAAAAAAAATTGCTAAAGGAATAACATTATATAATAATACAAATGTTTTTTACAACTTCTGTCATAAAATAATGTTGAAGAATTAATTATTGTATCCTTTGTTATGAGTAATTGCTTGCTAGTAAAGAATAATCTTCATACAAAATGCTTAAAACAATACAAGGTTAAAATATGTTTATATTAAACGATCTAGTGTATTTTTAATGTTTGCTACCCTTCTAATTTATTCCCTATGGAATATAATTTGAAATTTTCAAAATAATTAACATTTTTGTCATTGTTATATATTCGACTTTAAGAAAATCTGTGTACATTTTGAGATCTGTTCTGTAGTCATTCAGTTCCTTTGTCTAATGTTGAAAGTGATATTATTTATAAGTTTGAAATTAGGTTTCTTATTTAAGGTTCTTAATTTTGTATGTTTTATGTAAAATAAATTTAGATCCTAAGTTTCAATTGTATATACTTATTTTGTAAGTTTATTTGATAAAAAATGTGTATGATCTTTGTTTTAAGCACAATACTGAAGTATTAACATGCTGACATTTTTGTATTGTTTGTGAACAAATATAAATTTGATTTCACAAATAAAATAGATATTTTAAAAGTAGCATTAAAAAAATAAGATGATCATACAATGTAATTTATATTTGTAGCTCAAGAAAATTTTATACATTATTCTGGCCACAGTCATTTAAAAAAATGCTATATCTATTTAGTTTATTTGCAGAATTGGTTTCATCGTTTTAAATAGTCATGTGTATAATTATTAAAATTATAAATAGCAGTTTTATGATTATTTTGTAAATGATCATCTTATTAACAATTTGACCCCTGTCAGATTGAGAAACGAAAGATCTTCCCATTGTAATATAAGATTCTGTGAATCATCCTGTTTTCACTATTTATTTGTGATTATCCATTAGGTTTAAGAGAAAAATGTCATTCGAAAATAAATCTGGAACAGAAAAAGAATCTTTATTTTTAATTAAGACCCCGGCCAATTTTCGTACTGATAAGATTATGTATTCCCCTTATTTTTTATGCACCTTTTATTTGTTGACGTTTTGGAAATTTGAGACAGGTTAGCAAGGCCGGCCACAATTTAGGCCTTGAATGAGTTAAATATTACAGTTACAGGAAAACGAACTTAAACGACCACGTATTTTGAAGATATTCGAGATAAATCCACTTTGTATCTAAGGACCTAATCTCAACGGGTCATCTGATGGTATAGAGGTCTCTAGAAATGTCAGAAATAAAAAAAACAGTTTCCATAAATTTTGAACTGATTCTACTGGAAAACAGCAATACTTAGTATTGTTGCGTTACGGTTTGATGCGTTAGTGAGCCAGTGTAACTCCAGGCACAAGGTACAGCTCAAGGGCATCTTAGCTCCCAAGGTTGGTGACTCATTGGTGTAATGTGAGGAATGGTTGATATTTCCTATAGTTCCTATATCTATGGGTGGTGGTGAATAATTACCATCAGGTGGCCCAATTGTCCGTCTGCCTATCTATTACATAAAAAAGTCCATCCTCTCACCACATATCTCTTATTCTAAAGAAACCGAAGTAAAGGTGCAAGCATAAAGTTGATTCTAAAGTGACGTCTTGTCTACGAACATGTGTACAAAGCTGGTTATATTTAGCTGTGTGCTTTTGGCTAACTCGGATAGAGAATTTACATAATAAGGGCTAGAGGGCGATAAGATCTACCCGATAGCGTAAAGAGCAACACGATAAAGCATCTTCGTATGATAAGCGCGAGTCAGTATGTCCCATTAGAATATTTAGTATTATTTTTGTACTATCCTCACTATAATAGAACATATTGTTCTATTTTTCAAGCAACAGAGCAAAATGAATATGTTTTCTTTAGTTGTTCATATAGCTGACCTATTGGAGCATAATAAAAATGATAGTGTAAATGAAGATTTTACATCAGAACAGTAATCACTATTCTAAATCCAAAATTGAGCTTGAAATAAATACCGATGATGATGTACCACAATTCTACACAGCTTTCATGTTATTTGGATAAGAATGTATTTAAGTGGTCAAACGCTTCCCCATCAGCATTCTAGAACATAAGCTTATATGTCATTGGTCAAGAACAGATGGATGGATTCATCATTATGTCAAGACATTGAAATAATTGAAAGGACAATCGAAATTATTTTAAAAGATGTAGGTATATCAATAGAGTTTTTTTAAGAAGCGTTCTGTCGATAAATCAAATTTTTTAGGAAATTTATACCTAAAAGATATCATATTATAAAACTAAATAATGTAGGGTAAATTGTTTGACAGTCTTTATTTTTAAAAAATAATTTCGAATAATGCGAATTTAGAATTAGGTACAAATTGTATAATTTTATAATACAATTCACTCACTTTGTAAAACCATACCATAACGTGCTAGCACGTTAGTTAGTTTGATCGAATTTCATACAATGAGCCAGTCTAACCGAAAGACTAAAAAAGTAATTATCCTAAACTCAGAGCATTTCTTAAATAAAACAAGTTATACACATATCTATCATTCAATTTATTTCATTATTTCCTCATTTACATGATAATACAATGCTATAAACAAATATTTATCATCTTATTGAATATAATTATAAAATACTCTCTACTTTTTAGTTGTGCGTGTGATATTTTTTGTATTTTTTTTTGTAAAACAAAAATATAATTCAAAAAATGACAACTGGCATCAGACGACCTTTAATTCCTTTACGGAACCAAAACAACATTCCAATAAAATTGCTTCAACTGAAATGAGAGAGTATAAATTATATTCAATCGATGTTACATTTAAAAATCTTTGGTAACTTTAAAAAATTGTCTATGTCAGTTACTACCACAAGGTAAACAAGTGATTGTATTTTAATGATTTAAATAATCAAATCAAGTCGGTTGTTCGAAAGATAAAATCATATCAAATATAATTTCCACGTTCGATTTACGAATCCCGAACTATAGGAAATGTGTGTATATTTTTTTACACTAATTCGTTTAATATAAACTATACAATATAATGATATGGTCTGTAATCAATTCCAACTGACATATGACAATTTAACATACCTAATATTTGGCGGTTAAAATAAAAAATAAATCTTAAATGTATTGCTGTTCTAAATTATGTTCTTAAAACTTATATAAAAAATTAATAATTATTTAAAATTTACTTTTTTTAAAACAATTAATCAATCGTCTAGTGACTTCAAAAGTTGCGATGGAACAAATACGATTAAACAAACAGTTCTCTTTACTTGAATAAATAAAAAACCTATTCTTCTATTATTCCGTTATCTACTGTAAGTAGCCTATATGTGGAAGATTACTAGGCTCACAACTTCACGACCAAGTTAAAAAAAAAAAACAAATGATATATGGCTTCAGTATTAGTCGTAAAGAACACAATTTATATCAGCCGTACAATGTTAACAAGATGAAATTGTTTTATATATACTACTATGCACAATAACATTTGATCACCAAACACTGAACTTTAGCATAATATTTAACACTTATTACAATTTTCTTTTTGTGTAATGATTAGTAAATATTCGTTATTATCAGAACAGATATCTAATACAGGTGTTATATCTACATCTAGATAGTACACATCTACGTTTAAGTGTCAAGAAAGAACATTTACACGACTCAGCGAGTTACAATCGATACAGTACTACCAAAATTTATATTCAAACAGGCATAATTATAATTATAAAAAAATAGAAGCTATTCCATCCATACAATTCTACTGATAATAAAGACATTATTATATTAAATAAATTTAGGCTTGAAAATATCTTTCATTTGTCACCCCATGTTGAAGTTTTCATCATAAAATTAAAACCGTACTATATACTTAATAATATGATATTGTTTACTATAAATTTTTCTATAATATTTAAATTAGGGTGATTCTAAAGAATTTCATAAGCTATATGATCCACGCGACTAATATGCTCATAATATTATACAAAGTTTCATTTATAATTATACATTTATTTAAATTATAAAATGTACACTGATTATATAACATTATAATATATTATTTGGATGAAACAGCATTATAAATTCAATGTTATTGCTAATACTTTATACAAATAACAGTGCAAGCTATGGAATAATATTGTATAATCATGGTTGTTATCAATACTGTTGAATTTATTTATTTAAAGTAAAATGTCTAGGACTAATATCTATGTCACTGAAATATATAGGGATACAAAGCGACCCCGTGGCGCCCGCCTAAGAAACGGCGAGGGTACCCCTGGTTTTTTAGTGGGTTTTTCGGTGCTCTAGGCGTCCTTGGCACCGGTGTGTCCCACATACCCCCCCCCCCCTCTTCACGTGAGTGAAATGCATAATACGTTTGTATAGCGAGAATAAAACGGGGATAAATTGAAAGTTAAATGACAATATGACAAAACAACAATAAAATGTATTGTTATATCTATGCGTCTTGCTTATTTAATATTGTATAATCATATAAGTTAGAGTAGGAAGGGAGGAATTCAGGGACTTTCTTATATCATTTGTATAAGAGAAAACATTGTGGGTTGGTTAGATTTGATCATCTTACGCGATACACAGTTTGTCCCTATCGTAAAAATCCCAAAAAAATATAAGCACTTTAAATATTCATTTACAATATTGATAACACTACGCTTTATAATACCTTATTCCGAAAATGTTTAATAATATATTTAAGGAAGTCGTCAAAATAGGAGGTTCGATAAAATTAAGTAATTATTAAATAAATAACACATAATACTTTCAGTAAACACATCAAATTAACAATAAAATAAAACGTCCTTCAGCTATCTTCATGGAATGAGGTACAGATAAAAAATACTACATATAATTATTCGATTTGTACTAAATTTTAGACCTTGGGTTATTTAAAATATTAGATTAGTTCGAAATACCGTTAGCAACAAAAAGTACGGTTATAATTTTAATTGTTATTTTTTTCTAAGAAACAAATTACGCTATCGGAATATAGATAGTTAATATTATATCTTTTATAATATAAAAAATACTATGTCTGAAATCAGCATTACAATGACTATTTATTTTATTATATTAACGTATAATAATACTGAAATGTCTTAATTGTTTATATCGCAAATACAAAGAAAACATTTGACTATTCTTGATATACACTTTTAATTTAATGTGGTTTTATTTGCATTATTTCGAACGGACAAAGGACTGCCAAAATACAGCCTTATTTTAAAAAATAAATGGTCTGTTTGTTTGATAAACATTGGCCACACAGTAGCAATTTATTAATAAAGTATCTTTATTTCAGGAATAGTCAAACGACACAGATCATTAACACGAATAACAGTTTATAATACACGATAACAGCGAAGCTATTTTAACAGTCGACATAAAATAAAAAAAAAATAAAAAAAACAATTGCACATTGACCTTATCTAATTTAAATATTTGATTTTCGAACGATACCTTTTTCGTCTTATATATTAAGGAAAAATTACATCGATATGCAAGTTAAAGATTACCTACATTCTATGCTTAAAAATAGCAAGCAACATAATACTTTTTTGTAAACACTCAGTTATAATGAAGTCGACTTTTAATAAATATTATTTTAAGTAAAAAAAATAAATTTACGAAGAATAGTATATCTTCTTTAAATACTCAAAATCTTTGTCGACTTCTTGCTAAAATACAACTGAGTTAAATATACAGTACGATCACTACTACTCACAGAATCAAATATATTGAAATATATAAATTTAAGAATAATTTCCATATTATTATTTTTTTCTTTAAAATAGATATATAAAGTTTTTTAATTTTTATATATTAAGTTGTAATATCTGTAACAGTTTGGGGCCTTTGCTATAATATTATTAAAAAAAGTTAAATATGGTGCTTCTTCTGTTATAACCAACATCTCAGCCAATTTGACAGGCATCTCCTAGCCATTCAACATTTTATCCCCACCCCATTGACCTTGACCCCTACAATCATGCATGTCTCTTCATTACTTTAGCTAGAAAAAATCAGAGCCATGCTGTTTTGTGTATTTCATAAGATCTCATCCTCATTTTAGATTGCGTACTCTATCACAGAGCCGGTGCTACCCACGCGTTAGAAAGAGATGGCATTATTCTTAGTCCTGTCATAATTGCGCAGCCTTTCGAATAAATAGTGACTTTTTATCTTCTGTGACTGTTCGAGTGATCATACCGTGATATATTGCTATCATATTTAAATATTGCATTCTTAAATACAATTTGATATTATTTCTAATCAATGTTATAACATCTACGCACATGGCACTATATGTATGTCAATGAATTAAAAAAAAAACAACATAAATAATGGAAAATATCACAATAACGACAAATCACATAAAGAATATAATATGTATTCATATATATTTGCTTTTATATTATTTACATAATATAGAGGTTATTATTATACAGTAATGGGGGTATATTGTCAACAACAAATATACATATACCTAAAAGCAGGTACTGTGAAGCGATATATATATATCTATATATATTGTAACAATCAAAATAAATAATTAAAATAAAGATTAATATAAAAACAAACACATCTTTGACAGATACAAATGTTTACATTTGTTAATATAATCTGTATCATCACCTAAAAAAAATGTTAAAAAAAAAAATCTCCAAAGTATATTTTAAGTTGAAACATGATTTAAAATTAATTAAAAATAACATATTTAACTTAACATGATCATATCACGAGACAAAGTAATAAGTCTTAACGTTTAAGATAAAATCATAAGTAACGAAACGGACAACAATATTTAAAGCTATAATTAACACATGTTTATTTTTCTAATCATTCGAACATGTACATCAAATATATAGTTAAAGAGTTCAGAGATAAAAGTAATATAGTGAATTTTTGGCAAAAACTTTTAATTATTTGAGATTATATAACATATCTTATTATAAGGGAGCTGGTGAGGAAAATTCCTCTATGATTCTATCATGGTGATGTTGCAGACATTATTATAATAATAATAAATATTGGACAACATCACATACATACAGCTAAAGCACTTGTGTTATTGAGAATCATAAGTAACGACGGTACCACAAATACCCAGACCCAAGACAACATAGAAAATTAATGAACTTTTTCTACATCGACTCGGCCGGGAATCGAACCCGGGACCTCAGCGTACCCACGAAAACCGGTGTACACACTACTCGACCACGGAGGTCGTCAATATTATTAGTGATATTTAGATGTCACGATAGAGTTGTATTGTTAATTGAAAGCGATTCGAATTAGTATTGTATTATTTTATTATTCCAATCACTAGAGGACAAAACCCAAATAAACGAGTACTAGCAAATTTCATGTACTACGTAAATCTAAGGTTTGTTTATCTTCATACGTAGGACGAAAGCGATTTGCATTGATCTGAATCGCAATCGATACGAAAAATGAGGTAATCACATACCGAAATGCTCGCCAGCTCCCCAACCATCGTCTTATTAAAGATAATATTGACTAGATATTAAAAAAAATTTATTTCGTTATTCTTTCGAATACTATTTTATAATAATTGAAGTTCCTAGTTGGTAGATCTATGGTATAACTTTATTTGTGGTGGTTATCATTGACAAATGAGTATTCCACAAGTATGTTACGTTGACATAAAAATGTATTAATTATAACTTACTTGCTTCGATAACATAATCATAGAAGCCGAATGCGTCTCACCAGAGAGCCAGCTTAATAAGTGGGAGCGGTGTAGTCCACATTGCCTGGAATAAAGAGAGATAATGCTGTTATTCTAAACATTAAACTTAACAACTTTAGATGTTTAATTTTTTTTTTCCTATAAATAAATAAATATTGGACAACATCACATACATTACTCTGATCCCAATGTAAGTAGCTAAAGCACTTGTGTTATGGAAAATCAGAAGTAACGACGGTACCACAAACACCCAGACCCGAAACAACATAGAAAACTAATGAACTTTTTCTACATCGACTCGGCCGTGAATCGAACCCGGAACGAACGAACCCTATAGAAATTCTTGTAGTTCCCTAAAGTGTGAAAAGAGTAGAAATAGCACAATATCGCTTTCGCAATAAAAATATATGTTAAACTACAACGCCTAGCAACATAGACACAATGCAATCTTAAATAAATAGACGAAGCTCAGGTCGGGGCATGAAGACGGAACTATGTGTGCATGTATAGTGGTACTGTACCGGTGTGGGGCTGCGAGAAGGGCGGGTCGCTGTAGGCGGGCTGCGGGTCGGGCGCGCCGGGGTAGGCGGGGAAGGCGCCGGGGCTGCCCGCGCCCTCCACCTCGTAGGCCGGCGCGAAAGCCGCGTCCGCGCCCATGCGGAACCGCTGGAATGCGAAGAACGCGCACGCAACCTGCAAAGTACGAGAATTGAAACATATTATTTATTCATCATTCTCTCAGGCTCCTATCCTATTTTATAGCAATTGAAACAAAAAGGATCAGGCAGACTTGGCAGGATTCGTCAATAGCCATCCTCTTTGTGAATGCTTTTGACTATAAGTTGGTTTTGTGCAATTATAGAGTTACGCAAACGCTATCTAGTAACTAAAAAGAACCTGTTATGTTTTTTGTAATACTAATTTATAAAACTTATCATAATAGTCTATAGAAAAAGACACAACATTTATGGCAATATTCCAATGAAGACGCAGTAAAGATAAAACAACTTAGAATTACATATTCAATTTGCTAATAGGTCTGCTATATATTATGCACTACAAACAGCTCTTGATTGAATTTAATTTTAATTCCAAGTAATTTACGTCATTATTCACGAATCTATTATGAACATCATGGATATAATTCTCGACAAAGATCTCGACCAATAACATGACGCCAATTGAATGGCAAAGTTGTTTATGTGTCTTTACCCCTACTTTAATATACACCAAGTAAGTTGGATTGTTTTAGGCTCCACATAGCCTTTACCAAATTTACTTATACATTTCACATGCCGAGTGGATGGAGCAGGTTTAAATAAAGCTGGTGTATATCCAATCAATCGCAAAAGAGATGATGTATATTAAATTGCGTTTACTTTTACGACCTTATTTAATTATGTATGCCCAGCTGTAAGTAAAAGGATCTTGTTAATAGAAACATTTTAAATTCACATCCACTTACCCAAGCAAATATAGAGAAGAAACAAAAGGCGATGGCGCCTTGCATGTTGTTAGCGGTGCCCACCGGTGGGGTCTCGGTCTTGCCCCAAGCGTTAGACAGATAGCAGAAGCCGACGAAGTACAGGAACGCCCAGAATGCTGTAATTAATAACAAGGGAATATATATAATTCATGTAAATATTTTCCCGATTCAGTTGAATTTTTTTATTTGTGGTCGAATTGATCTCCTCAGTATCGACCAAACATTAACGTAACGTAATATCTTTCGAATTTTAATACCCTAGGAAATATAATTTTAAGCAATATATTTTAGTAAAAGTTACTACTTATGTAGTATCTCAAACTATAAAAAAATATGAGATAGTATTCTACCGATAAAAAATATATTTCTCGTAATTAAATTTGTCCATTTTATTATAGTTCGAGTTTTTCTTATTATAACATATGTAGGCAAATGGGCTACCTGATGATAAGAAGACATATACACAGACATAGGCATTGACGCCATCACTTATGTACATCGCCTACGTCCTACCAACCTTGGAATCTAAGATGTTACGACCCATGTGGCTGTAGTTACACTGGCATTTAATCCCTTAATCCCGAACACAGCATTAAGTATTTTTGTGGTAGAATGTTTAACAAGTATCTAGCAAAAATGAGTTGCACTAAGACCGACCACCGAGTATTTTATATATAGAATAAAATAAAGTCGCTCCCCGTTATCTGTACGCTTAGAACTTTTAAACTACGAAACGGATTTTATTGCGGTTTTCATCAATAAACAGAGTGATTCAAGAGGAAGTTTTATATAAATATAATACAAGCATACTCTAATAGAGAAAAGCTGAAGATTTCAACAATTCTAGCCGGAAAAAAACAAGGATTTTTCTTTTTATGTTTGTTCTTCTATTTAAAAATGTATAGCATTTTCAGACCCTTATTGTACCGATGTTAAGCCGAGACGGGTAGCTAGTTCCTACATATTTTGATGTAAACTACAAACGAACTCATCAATCGATGTGTGGATGCTTCTAAACACTGGTTTTTGGAACACCCGATTGGAACGAAGTTGCTTTCGATATACATTATGTATTAAATAACAGACACAATGAAATAAACTAAGAACGTTAGAGAATAATTAAAAAAATAAAAATAATGAATTAAAACCATAACAAAAATGAATTTTAAATGAAACCGTATATAAAATTTTATTACAATAAAATATACCTTAAAAACCTTTTCTGGGATCCTGTTTGAAAACAGAAAAACATAAACATTGTCTCACGAAGGAGTTGCTAATCCTGTGTAATCGGGTTATATAAGTTTATGGTCGTTCAACGTGTACATACGTCTAATCTGTATCAGAAAATTCTTTTCAAGTCAAAAATATATTGAGAATCGACATTCAATCATTTGTTTCTGTATGTTTACATCTTACCGAATCTTCAGGAACCATTTTATAAATATGAGGAATAACCATCTTATGCAGAGAAAAAATCGTATGAGATAATAATCTAGAGTACATCTGTGGTTGCAGATACACTTGGGATAGAATGAGGGACCTGAGTGCGTTGTGTTTGCACTAGTGTCGATTACCAGTAGCCGCCGCCGTCGAAATGGGTCAGGCGGACATCATCATATTATTGGTGTACAATTTTAATTTTGTAGCGTAAATACAATTTTAGTCGGTTCGTAGGGCTTTGTAAAAGTCACTCTGGATAAGTACCATCCGCTATTTGGCGGTCGAATAGTCCGGTTCCGGTTTGAAGCACGAGTGATCCAGTGTAACTACAGGCACAAGATCCCAAGGTTAGTAGTTCATTGACTATATAAAGGATTATCAACGCCTGGTGGATTCTTTGTCAGAGTGTCTACCTCTTTAAAATACAAAGAACTACCACTAAAAACCTTTTTTGTAAGAAGTCTTAAAAAATCAGCCTAAAATATTAATAACATAATGTACAGACTCATACATGATCGCATACACTTGTTACTCGTCTCTATGTGTATAATAAAGCTTTGTATTTAATCGTAAAATAAACGCTGTAGGCAACCCAGATTTTCTAGTGGATAAAACGTTTTAAGTGGGTCACGGCCATGACACGGTATTAGTTTTCAATGATTTCAAAGGACTTATCAGCGCTGTTGTTGAGTATATAATCAGAAAAAAAACGGTAGATGTTAATAAAGGTACTTTGTGTTAAAATAGGCAATGGATAACATAGCATTCAAGTCAATTGTAAAAAATACATTGGTAAAGAAGGCATATTATTCGATACAAGATTATATTGATGATAAAAAAGCGTGGAATTAATGCTTGTAGACTTCCGGGCAGGAGACATAACATACATATATAATTGTATTTAACTAACATGACTGTATTTTTAGATATTGAAAAAGAGTAACGACTGAGTTTCTTGCCGGTTCTTCTCGGTAGAATCTACATTCCGAACCGGTGGTAGCTTTACTTTAAATAGTTTGTTAAATGACGATTCAAAAGTGCACTTGAATAAAGTATATTTTAATTTTGATAATATTGAAAGGTCAGTTCATTTTGGTTGATTTTGGTAACCGTAATATATTAGAACAATACTATTGTACCCATCGAAGTATTGACTCATTTATTATCTCATCTACACAATAACAATACAATACATTATATTATTATCATTTTGTCTGTATTCATGTGTGATTAGCGATTTCATTTTATTATTTTCTACGAGGAATCTTAATTTATTTTAACTTATTTATTAATTTTTTCTCGCATTTTTCCACCATATATATAAAAGGCGCGGGTCATGCCTTCACGTGCTTTTTGGGGTACGGCATCTTGCAAGGAACTTTTCTTAGTTGGATCATAGTAAATATCAAAATATATTAATTTTTATTGTTTGAAAGAAACAAAGCACCGGAATTTTATTTCGTCATAAATTTAATGTATTATTAATAGCTATATAGAAGGTTTAGAAAAATTACGAAATACACATTTATGTGGTGAGCACCGTGATAAAAACGTCGAACAAATTATTTGAAAAGCTTTATCGGTTTTTTTATGTTTTTTTTTCAGCCTCGTAATGGAAGCGTTCGTAATTATCGACACAAAGGCCGCTTTCAACGATCGCGTAATTTAAATAAACGATAGGAATTAAAATTATTTTGTTTCATTTTTAAAATAATGAGTTATGCTTATTTGCAGAGAATTAACCAACCTAACCTTCCCCTCCAGTTAAGTATAAAGCTTGTATTCATTTGTCAAGCGTCATTAATTTATCACTTAACACTTAATGTTTATAATATTTTTTGATTTAATAAAAGGTCTAGTCAGAAATATGAATAGTTTCCAATGATCGAGATGTCGTTTTAATAAAATCATTAGAAAATGCGTCGACTCATAGTTTAGGTAAGTTTCGGTCTAAACTAGGTTAAGTTAGTTATACTAACAACCCGACTTTATTAGGAGAATATTAAGGTAAAAAATCTTATTTCGAGAATACCAAGATATTTTTAGATCAGTACTTCAGTACCGTGTGAAAATTTAGGAAGCCGGTGAGCAATTTCGATCATTTTAGTCCAAATTGTAACAAAATGTGTTAAATATTACCGTCATATATAATGAAAAATCTTAGAAGATCTTGATAAATATATCCTATTATTTCTCTGTTTGAAATTAATATCTATTAAATATTACTAGTAGATAATCATCATTCGTCATCTTAATCGTATCAGCAGAATAGTCGTAAAAACGTAATTAAACGTATTTATACCGTTAAGATTAAACAACGGTGTAATATTTTTGTAACAATATAACAAAATAGGCAATTAAAGCCACGGAAAGCGGAGTACGTACGGACGTTAAAGATCCGTGACCCCCATAAAATCAATCGCTGTAGAACGAACGATCCAAGCTAATGTCAAATAATATGACCTGATACTTAATGGTTTTATTACATCGTAGCATTTTATACCAGCGTTTATCAATTCCTTGAACTCGAGAGAATGGAATACATACACGTATAATAAAATTGCAACGAGCCAATTTATATTTTAGATTAAATCTTTCAAAGATTAACGTTGGGAGATCTTTTGAGTACGAGAAAGAGGACTTCATTAATTGGACGCTAATGAGATTCGGAGCGTTTATTTCTTCCATTACCTTACGCACACGTTCGGCATAAGGCCCCGAGGCCTTATAGGGACCTCGTAATGGCAAAACCCAGTGTCGTTTGTAATTTCTTTGAGATTTATAAAAGGTTCATAAAAACCTGCATAGATTAATAGCTTTAAGGTCTGAAGCGCGGAATGTTATTTTTGGTAAAGCAAAATTCTTAATTAACTTCATTCGAATCTATACTAAAATTATAAATGCGAAAGTAACTGTCTGTCTGTCAGTGAATTTGACGGAATTTTGGATGAACTCCAAGGGAGGACATAGGTCTGTATGTTATGCGTGTAGACAGTCATACACACGTAACCCTATGTGTTACGTGTGTATGACTGTGGGCTATATGCCACTTTGGGCTATAGGCCTCATGGGCTGGTTCATGAGACAATTAGTATGTTATATATTTTGTTGACACGTAGCTTAGTATGTCTACGTAGTCGGAAATGAATTAATAAACATTTTTTTATGTGTACAGTCAGTGTAGTTCAAGTTTTAGTTTAAAATTACACTGGGTTTCGAATTACAAAGTCGGGATCTAATTAAATTTTCTTTTGAATTCGACTTCTCTTTGGAGTCTCATTGTCTAGTGTATAAACCATGTCTTTACGTCGCGCTTCCATTGAAACTTAAATCGAGCAAACGTTGTTTGTAGAAAATGTTATGTACTTTATTTGATTTACTATTTTGTACTTTATTCTTTTTTCAAACGTCAGAATAAAATCAAATTCCTTATTCGAGAAATTAGTAAACAAAGGTTTTCAATGGTTGTTACACTTCCAATGTATGGGCGAAAGTAAACATCTACCATAAGGCGATCTATTCTTACGATAAAAACAACTGAAACCTATATTTCAATTTAAAGTTTAAATATCTGCGAAAAATATGTATTGTTGTTTTTACGATAAAAGTGAATAAATGAATGCACGTAGTATCAAGAAATTCTTTTATTGCAGTCCGTTAAAAATATACAAAAAAATATCTACTATAAAGTCTGCTTTCATGAATTTCGTGAATATTTCCGAACTATTGATTATAATGACCGAGACGGGCCGGAAATAGGCCTACATCGCTAAAGATTAAAAGAATTAGTTCGGAGTTTAAATGTAAAGCAAAAATGAAAACTACAATGTTTTCTCATTTAATTGGTTTTACAGTTTCAAAATATTACAAAACGTTAAAATGGCGCCCATTCTGTTTTAGGGAATTGGAAATTAACTGCTTCGTTATCTTGTACATACCTAAAGCGCAAGTATCGGCGTCATTTTAAAGCTCGGATTTGACAAATTTTTTTTTTTTGCTTACCTAGCCGAACGTCCAGAAGAGCCACATAATTATAAGTGGTCACCACTGCCATTATTTTGTTTGCATAAGGTAACTACGCTTATTTTATTTCATCACATACTAAAAACAAACATTCCACTACACAATACGTCTTCAAATACCCATTATTGTTTAGGAATTAGCATCTACTAGAAATAAACGTATTTACGTAATATTATTCCGTATAATGTTACAACTAAGCGCGTGAAAACGAAATGAAATGAATAAATGAATAAAAACTACAACTATGTATCCTTATTCATTTCTATGGACAGTAAATACAATTTTATTTTATTAAAATCTATTTACCTAGGTACGAAAAAAAAATAGTCACAATTATATTAAAAAAAACTATCTTGGATTACTAGCAAGTATTTTCTGGAAATTAACGATGTCGCCTGAGATGTTATATAAATCATAGCATACAACAAACTAAAAGCGCGTTCATTTAACTACCTCAAGAATTCACTAAATCCACTAATACATTAGGAATACAAACAAATTTTGATCTCGGTGGTGACGGCTAGGTATTAAAGCCATAAATTTCAAAGTCCCAGTTTGAGTACCAGGTTGAGAAATTGTAATCTCGCTCAAGAGGAACCTAGAATTTGGAATTCAGCAGTGTTTACATTCCCGTACCTCCAAGAGGACGTAAAGCAGTTGCTCTGACGCCTGAAATCATCGCGGTCGTGTCAGATTGGCAGTCCTCTCGCATTATGAAAGTAAGCTATATAAAGAGTGCACAAGCTCTACAATATGTCCTGCGCAGTTGGCTAGTCTCTCTTGAGTACCACGGTGATCGAAATAGGTCAAGAGGAGATCAACATAATAGAAAAGAATTCCTGACCTTGAAATATTAATCTTATCGTGTCTAAAGATATCATAAACTCACCTGAGAATCCCATATCGGCTAAAACGTAATGCTTCCTAGTCTTCACAGACGACATCTGCTCGAAGAGATACTCCCCGGCGATGAAGGCGATTGACGCTACGAAAGCTATAACCGATATACCGACGCCGTAGTTACAGGCGTTCGTATCGTCATTGTACACGCAGTACTCGTAGCCGTCAGCCTTGCTCACATACCAGCCCTTTGCCGATATGCAACCCATTACAATGACGCTGAAGAGCTGCGAAAGAAATTCAAATATATGTACATTGTATACAAAGTTTCTCTCATAATTTGAATAAGACAAGAACTTTGAATAATCTTTTTAAGAAAATTATCAAGAACGAGAAAGGTTGTCGACAAATAATTTTTAATTCATTTTTGTTTTCATGTCATACTGAATCATAAATTTCACTCTTGAATATTGTTTCAATGAGATAAATTGTACCTTGTTTTGTTTTGTTTCTGGATTCTAACAAGAGTATTCTAAATTAAAATTGAGACTTTAATTATTACTAAAATTAGATGTTGATGAGTCCTATTCCGAAATATATCTATGAACACTCCTAAGAGATAAGCAATTTAAATGTGCAATTTCTGATCTACGTCTTTCTTTAAACATGCTGCTGCTATATAGTTCATTATTAAAGTTTTATTTAACACGTGGTTGTTTTTTTACTTAATAAGCACAAATTATGCATTTGAACATTCAGTAGTGCTTGTAATGTTTATTAATAGACATTGTCAGTAATTATATCATCGACATCATCATTTATTTTCATGTTCTTTTGGAAATATTTCAATCAAATACATGGGCAGTGCAGATAAGAATTACACAAAGCTATGTAAGTGTATATACTAGTATGATATAATGAATTAAAGTATCCAAAAATATAATACAAAGAGATTAAATAATTTTTTGTACTACAATGTGAGTATTTCAACTGAAATGGAATTTTGAAAATGTTAAAATAAAATCTTTAATATCAAAATTAATAAGCTGAATTCTATATATATTATAAGGTTTTTAAGTTTTGTTACATAATTTGGTAATATTATAAATTAAGTTGTACACATAAATTTATGCTTTTTTTTTAATTGGTGTAATTTTTTTTAACTGCAATATATCCCATTAAAGTTTTTATCAAAACTGCTCTCTTTTATCTATGAAAAATTTATGATAGTTAATCTATATATATATATATAACAAGGGAGTGGTACAAGTGAATCTGCTATAATAACTATATGTTAAGAAGTGATCCCCTGTTGACCTATTGATGGAATTGTATTGATTCTGTAATATATGTGGTTGGTATATCTAAATTGTTAGGAAAAACGTTATATGTACGTTTACAAGGTCAATCACATGATTGTTGTCAAAGGGTAATGTTAACATATCTGTTCATTTTTATGTACATCAACACGCAAAAAGAATATTTTTAATTTAAATTAGTAGGTTTTTTTTCGAAATAAATAAAGATGAGTCCGTTTAAGATAGCTCAAATTTAATTAAGATATATCTTTAAAGAACTATTCCTATGTCTTGTTACATGACATAATATCAAATGTTACATATATTACTTACCCAACAAACTGCTCGGACTATCACAGGAGGCCGCTGGATAAAAGCTTGAGGATCAAACGCTCCTCCAGCCTTTCCACCACCATAAGCTCCAGCCGTATCCATTTTATCACTTTTCAAAGATACTGTAAGTATTTTAGTGCTGAACCTTACAGCCCATCAATGTCTCTGACCTCACAAACTCCGAATATCTTCCAATATAAGTTATCGATCGCGCAGCTTACCCAGCTCAAATTTGCAAACAGTGACATATACCACAGATAAAATATTTTTTCTACTTATCAAAGAGCCAACATTACAGAGTAAATATAGTATGAAATTATTATTTTAAATAAAATGTAGTCAGTTGTTACCATTATTTTGTATATTATCCTGTTGAACGTATATCTATAAATAGCTGAATATGTATTTTCAGTATAACCAAGGTCGCATAGATTAATATTATCATAGGTGTCAAAGTATAGAACAATAAATAATAGTATCGTATAAATATATGTATGTTTATACATATAAAATAAGATCTAATTAATTCGTTTGAATATCAGTTTTATCAACCATGAGACAGGTTTTTGTAGCCGAAAGAAAAATCTGGCAAGTTTTTCTAGTATATATCTTAAACTGCGCCAGATTTGTACCATATATTTTATATTTTATATACCCTCTAAAAATATAGGCTGTCACACAGAAAGGCTTTGTCAAAACCCGTTAGAGTAAGGTAAATTACAGTATTTTAAAATACATATGAAATAATAAAAAAGGATTAAGGGGTTTTATTTTTAATTAGACATCGTCTATATTAAAAAATATAATATTTTTAGGAAATATACACATAATTGGTTTGAGACCAGATTTATCAGACATCACAGATTTATGTATTTACGCCAATAGGTACTGGGTAACTTGAAGATATGAAATATATTATAAAAGTTATTTTGTCCGGCGACGGCTATTATCATATTGTGCTTGTATTTATCCTCATTACCTTAAATATTTTCGTATTTAAAAAAAAGCGATATTCCACAAGAAACAATACTACTGTTTATTTCTTTTTATTGAATAATAAGTCTTGTCTATTTCATGTTTTAATAAAAGCTATAAACACATTAAGTGGTAAATGTTGCGAGACCAACCTACCAATGATTTAATGAATAATCTTTATTAATTAAATAATCATTATATTATTGCCAATATTTTTTTTATTTGCATTTGATTTTCTTTACCAAGCACTAGGGTGGAAATATTTTTATTTCGCCTTTAAACAATTGAAATCAAAATATATAATTACAGTCTAAAGACATATTTTATTTATTATATTCTGCAGAAACTTTTGCAGTTTTTAGGTTTTTTGAACTAGAAAAAATTAAAACACGGTGTGTAGTCAGCAGCGCAACGAGGTATATTTTAGAAGACAAAATAAAAACACAGAGTATTGGATATTACAAATATTTATTCAAATAAGAACTGAATTATAAAATAAGAGATTTATAAGCTGCTTCCAGTAATAGTTGATTACCATTTAACATTAATCATAAATAACCGTCACTCAACAAAATAATTTTGACTAGTTCATAGACCAAGGATAATGTTAATTTTAAATTAACGATAATAATGACGCAAAATATATGGCTTGATTCAGATTTCATATCTAGCACCGATCTATTCTAGCGACCCTAGCTCATAAAAAATTAAAAAAAAAACAAAAACATACGAGTGACGGTTTCAATAACAGGTAGGTATACAAAAGTTCTAAATATGACGTGTTAGGTATCAAAGGAGACTGTATAGAAACACTGATCTCTATAGATATTTACAATACAAAGCTAAAAATATTTTATAACTTGCTACCTTTAGTTACTAAAATTATTTATTGTTTACTTCATGTTAGCTTGAAAAATCTAGTCATGTGTATAAAAAGGAGTGTTTGCTATATGTTACACGGCTCTAGCAGCCACTTTTATTCTTTATTTAAACAAAATTGTTCACCAGTATTATAATATGGCCACTTCATATCACATTGTTAGTGGACAGTATTAAAATTACGTGTTAGAGATACAGTTATGATTTTTATTAAAATACAAAAGTTTGAGGATTGGTACATCAGTTTTCATATTTATATCTATTGTGGTTTAAGCCACATTTAAACTTTTGTAACAGGCATCAGTGTAAGCAGTTATAACTTTAATGATTCGCATTAAGCGCCAGCGTGGGCACAACAGTCGTTTAATCAACCGACTGTGCCTTAGAGATGTCAAGAAATGTTTGCATATCGCTAGTGACGACACCTTTGGCAAATTGTTGGTCCATTGCCATGCCAAATGCCCTTGGCAATTGCAATTAATGTGGATGAAAAAGAATCAAAGGTTATAAACATGTATGAAATCTATAACTACTTTATACGAAGGGCTATCATACATTCATCGTAATCCCTAAATTTTCACACTATCGCTAGAGCTATCATTTTGTATAAATTCTAACTATTCTATTCTACACAATATTATTAAAGTACTCTACAATTTTATTGTACATGGAAAACTAACTACTGGATATATTTATTCTATGACATAATTTAAGTAAAATGTTATTTACAAAAATAGCCATTCTCATCTGTTTTTGGATCCGACTAAATCTAATTTAAACTATCCCGAGGGAAACGAAAGCACAAGTATTGTAAATTTAAATAAGGAACTATTTATAAAAAGATCAACAGAAATGGAATTAATCGAAATACAAATATTTAAAAAAGTACTAGATAGTACAAATATTTGGAGGTATTTAAGATACTATGAATATTACTTTTTATTGCAATAAAAGAGCATTCTGGCTTGAGTTAAAGTACAATGTCGGCTAAAGTTATTTTGATACTTGGTAGGAATAAGAGAGCAAGGCGGCGGATCAAGGCAGTGTAAGCGCGCTAGTTGAAGACAAACAGCAAAAGGTCATATGTCATATGTCAAATGTCAAAATAACATTCGTTTTTTAAATACCTTATTGGATATTAACATAACCCCTATGTTAGACACATTGTATTACAGTGAGATAAAAGAAGCGAATTTTAAAAGATTTAATATTTAAATCTTCATTATCTCCATCTAAATAGCGATTCGGATATGACACACGAGGTCTTGTAGACTTTGTAAGAAGCATGCTTGGGCGGTTTAAGCTAATCATTAATTTATTTTATGACTGTCAAACCAGAATTATTGCTATTCAGAATTGTCTTACACATGAACAACGATAAAACAACTGTTACAATCGTTTAGTTTTCATAAATAATGTCCATTAATACCCAAAATACACTAGAAAAATTAACATTCACTTCCAATAGTTCGCATCAATGTTGTAGATAGATATCAAGATATTAATCTTTGGAATTTATTCAATCTATTTAAATTAATTTTGTATTCGAGTAGAATGTTTGTGTAGGGGGGATTTTAGGAATCGGCCAAGCCTTGACGTTTCTCTTCTTCTAACATAGCGTCCAACTCGTCCGTGAGGTTAGCGAGCATGTTGCCGATGTCGTTGAGGACGTCTACGGGTTCCGAACTTTTGTTCTCTTCCTTGTGCTCGGGAAGGGGGTTGGGCTTGTCCGGATTCCTCGGCAGGTTGGCGAGGGGGATCCCCGCCCGGCCGTAGTCGACGGTGTGAGGACGTCCCGCTATCTGGCCCCGATTCTGTTTTATAGTTCCTGCATTTTCATTTGCGAATGGAATGCTATCCGATTCTGTACTCGAACTTGACTGCGGAGGAAAATATTTTGTGAGATTTCTATGTTATGAACAATAGAGTATTGGCATATTGCCGTATTATAATTATTCATAAAATGAAAACTAATATATAATGTTTTTCAAAATATATAATGTTATATGATAAATAGGAAGAAGTCTATTGCCAGCAATATGCTGCTAGCGTCGCCTCACCTTGAAGCTGGCGTCGGAGCCCGTGCGCAGCTTGTCGTCGTCGTAGCGGCGCGGCGGCGAGGAGGGCGCGGGCGGCGGCGGCAGCAGCCCCGTGCTGTCCAGCGACACGCTCAGCGAGTCCGAGCTCGGGTACGCCGGCAGGCTGAGGGGCAGACTCTTTTCCGGATGTATCTCGACTGTGGTCTGCCCGAATCGAGTAAACGGAGCGTACTGTGAGCTCTGTCTCTTCGGGGGCTCCGGCGGTGGTTTCCTGGCGACGTGGGGGCTCGCTCCGTACGCGACGCGTTGCAGTCTCGCCGAGTACGCGATCTCGTCGTACGTGTAGTCTGGAGATTTATCCCTGTACGCCGGTGTCGCTTGGATTTTCGCTACCGGTCGTGGTCTTACTAACCCTCTAGGACGAGGTAGCGTACCACCGCCTTCGTAGGAGCTGTCATTTGTTGGAGTTATATCTCCGTCGTCGTAGGAACGCCGCCATTGACCTCCGTAGTAAAATCCAGCTTCTGGCGAAAATGTGGTATGCGATGCTCTCTCTGAAGGGTCCTCCAGACTCTCAAGTGATTTACCACGCGGATGACGTATCTGAGAAGTTGAGATCTATTAGTCTTTCTCTTGTATTTAAATCAATTTGACGGTTTTTATGTACAGCTTTCAACTTTTCACAATACAAATCACAATCATTAAAATATTATCGTTACATTATCAAACATGCATTAGCATGTACAAATACTATATATAAATACTTATATTTTAATAATAAATTATTATTATTATATTAATTTTATTATAATATCTGCGCTTGTTATTATTCATTATTGAAATATCATGCTCTATAATATTCTTGTTATAATATAAATATACTAATATCTACCGTGCAATCTAAGTAATTCAGCTCCTAAAAGATCAACCTAGGCATAGTAAACACGAAATAAGGGTAACACACATAGAACACGTTCAAAAAGTCAGGTGCACATAAAAGCCGGGTGCCGAGGTGCAATGTCAAACTGACAGCCGTCAGTGTCATACCTGGATGGGGACCAAGTCTGTGCCACATAGGGGCGTTGGTAGGGCGTCAAACTTTAGATCGGGAGGTTTATGGTAACTCCTCGCGTGTCTCTCCCAGGGCTGGTAATGCTCCCTCGGATATAAATCCTTCTAGGTCCAAGTGCGGTTTGTGTTTGGAAAAAGAAAAGAAAACAAAACATTCACATGCTGCTTCGGGCTAGTGGTATGAGGTGGATGCAGCGTTGACGGGTGAAGTGGACAGCTCTGCGACTCATTGTTATAAAATTCTTTGATATAAACAAATGTTAAGACAAAACTTAATGTCTTTGACATTTGTTTTTTTTTTTATACAAAGTCGCAAAGATGTTTGACAGCGACAGTGATGGCGATGGAAAAGAAACTTCTAAACGTCTAAGCGTAAATGAAAATCGAATTTCAGAACGTGTCGGGAAAATTGGAATTTCGATATGTGTCTGATGATCTGAAGCCAATTCGGTCCATATGGACTTTATTTTCCCATAAATAGTCCACGTCTGGCTTTGCAAAGAAAAAAAATTTAGTGCTGGGCTGTTTACACATGGAACTAACATCTAAAGCCCTATACGGCCTGAAGAACGCCTGGTTAACATAACTTTTACTAAAACGCCATATATGTTATTTTAAGCGTCGTTAGTAAAATATATAATTGTTAGATTTATTAATATTTGGTTCTGTTTATTAAAATATAACAAAAGACAATAAAAATTATTAGTGGAAACTTAATCATTGAAAAAGAAAACAGTTTAAAAGATATAAATTATGAATGAAATGAAATTATGAATGATAAAAATTAATATATATGAAAAGTAAATATTTAAATCATAATTTAAAACAGTTTTGTTTTGAAGTGATGCTTCATAGATAACATATTATAAAAAATCAACAAAAAAAAAACTAAACATTGCTCTATGGTCAGATATTTATAGATTAATAATTGTTATGGAAGTGGATGCGAAAACGCCATCGGTTTGAAAATTTATAAAATCCACTTCCATATTAAGAATCGTCTATGGGATTCTATCTAAAACATCACTACAAACAATTAGAAATAAATTGCTACTTGTCTATGCCGTACCTGTCCCGATATTCGAGTGAAGTCGATCGATCCCTGGCTACTTATACTCCTTTTTCCAGCTCTTATATCCTTCACTCTTTTTATAGCCAGCAGGATCTTTTTCTGGTGACCGAGGCGAACTATACCCATATCCTCTAAATCCTTGAAGACAAAATATGAATTTCTATGTTAATATCATATTTTATATATATAAAAAAGGCTTCATCAGTTCATTATGGCAAATTAAATACAAAGTAACTCGTTGTTCGTATAAAGTGAATTAAATTTTAAACTAATTACCTCCCAAGCTAATTGCGTAACGTCGTGGACTGTTCGGTAACCTTGAGCCACGAGGGCGGGACCGTATTCTTCCAACCTGAGCAGACGAAGCCATTCTTCTAGCGAACCCTGGAAATATAATATTATTAAATTACCAAAGTTATTTGAATCATCATTTTTTTTATCTAAATTTAATTTAATTTATAATCTTTTGAGATATATTAATTAAAGTGGTGTGATATGCGTATTATAATTATTGTTATTAATGTAACTCAATCTTTCTGAGAGACCCATTTTGCGATATTACGCAAAGGGAAATGAAATTTAATTGTCAATTATTATTAACAACTTGTGTTTCTTGTTTCTTACGAGGCTCAGAAAATATAGTTCTGTTTTATTTTTGCCAATCAGTACTTTTATATTAAAAAAGGGCTATCAAGAAAAAATATTTTATTACCTCATAAAAATATGTGCTGATACACCAAACTTACAGTTCAAAAGGAGTTATTTACGTGTCCATAAAATATGAATAATTGCATATCATGGTATAATGCATTTCGTTCCAACTTCTAAGAAAAACTTAAACATTGATTGATTTTAATGCCCTTATTATCTGTTTTATATATAACATGCCTCGTCAATAGTCGTTTATGTATTACGGTTTAGAAGTTATTCAGTCCGGCATTAAAAAAAAATGTTGTACATTATCTTTTGCTTTGGTGTTCATAATTTAATTTTTGGTTTATACTATTTGAATAATAATTAAAAAAAAGAACTAAAACTACATATTCTTTAAAAAAATCATGAAAACAAAATCGTAGACTTCAATACTAACCGGAATGTAGTCTGGTAAATTGTCCGGTACATTTAAATTAGCGAGTTCAGCCTTTAATCTCTTGCGATGATTTGGTTTCTTGATGCCAACTGCCGTTAGATCTTCAGGTGTCATTCTTGTAACAGTTGGAAGATCGTAGCCTGCTTCTATGAAGAGTCTAGCGTATTCCTCCATTTGTAAGTCGGCTAGCCAAGCGTGTATTATATCTTGGTCCTGTAAAAGTTAAAACAATAAATTAAAATATTATGAAAGTACAGTCTGGAAACGTCCCACTGCTAAGACCTGCTCTCTTTTGGACGAGGTTTAGAGGTTATTCTGGCACGTTCCATAAATGCGATATCATAAACACACATGTGGCACAAAGATGTGCACACAAATGACAGAGGATATTTCCGAGTAGTCTTCATTCTTCATTTTACATTGACTCTAGCAGAGGCACTGCTGAGGATTACACAAAGTGCATTTGACTAATGTATTATGGAAGTAATTAAGAACTTTGCTTCCGTCTAAACTATTAAAGTCAGCAGGTGAATTGTTGATCACGTGATCATTAAAATACATATGTCATTGTCATACGTTATGGCCTTTAGTTGATATTAACAATTGCTATATCTATCTTGCTAAGGCCCATTGGACCCTTATAATAAAGTAATCAAAACGAGTTACTCTAGCACCTAGAAGTCCTATTGATACACTTACAGGTAGTCCCTGTGCGATCATAGCACGAACTCTGTCTACGGTGTCTCCACAGTGACAAGCGGCGTGGTGATGATGTGGCATGCGACCCGATGCTCTCCCGCTGTCTAATGACGCTGAAGAGTGCCTAGATCCTGATCCCGCTGATCCTGACGATGAGCCTGGACTGTCCCGGCCGGGACTCTGAAGATTGAAAAATGAATTATGAGACATCTGTAAACGTCATTGTGTTTTTATTAAAAAAAAAATCTTAATTTAAAACATGCAATCAATCTTGTGCAATTTAAACCGCTTTGATTAAAAACAAAAGTAAACAACAGATTGACAGATGATTTATTTCTTGTCAGTAATTTACGGTATTCAGGTAGAACGTTCTTCGAATAATTTAGGCGACATTATTTAAAGTACTATTGGAGAGTTTCTCTATAGACTTTCTCTCATTATTTTAAATTACAAAAAAAACATTGATTCTCTCACCTGTGTCATATCTATTCCCTGATCATCGCTTAGCGCTAGCTGGTGGTGATAGTAAACAGCTGCTTTGTGTGTGAGAGGTTGTGTGGGTGGTGGGAAGGTAAAGGTTCCTCCACCTGCTGGACTCTTGCCCAAGCTTCCACTTGCTCCCGACACTCCTGACACGCCTGACACTGTGCTGCCATAGTCTGAATGATCATCTGGAAACGGAGGTAAAACGTATAAGCGTCCAATAATATGAATAGTCCAATAATATATAATGAGTAATAATATTAAATTTTATATCACAATATGTAACGCTGTGTTATTTAAAGAATTAAAAAAATGTGCATTTATCGCCTTCTAATACTCACCTCTGGTGTGTGAAGGTGTATCAGGCGGCTGTGGATACGCCTGTTCCTCGCAGGAAGCGTAACCTTGCGAACCAAAACTAGATCCAGAGTGTCTGTGCTGTGGTGTGCCGAACGCGTCTCCTGGCACAGCCGGCGGCGGCACGCGTTTCGCAGTCGCCGTCTTACCGGCGCCGCTACCACCGCGGGACATGCCGCCCACTGAAAAAGTAAACGACTTATTAAATTGGAATAATAAGAAAACAAAGATATAACAGCAATCTCCAATCGTTATTTTACATACTAGTCTCTAATAAGTATGATTTAGAATTGAGTCATATAAATTGATAAAGCCATTTTAAGGAGTTTGAACAGATATCGTTAAAATCCTTTTAAGTTATCTTCATCATAGCATCCCTTCAATAAACCGTTTAAACTTCATATCTATTTTCGTTCCCTTAATGCCGATGGAAAAATCATTCACGCCTACTTATTTTTATAATTCCATTATTATCCTTAATGGAACCCTTAAGTGAAGCCAAGAAAATCTCATTTACGTCAAAGTAGCTTCAAACACCGTTATCTGCTTTGTGCGAGACGTCAACCGCATTAACAAAATGAGTAACATTCATCCCCGTTCCACCCATAGCGATAAGCGAAAGGGGAGGTGCGGGAGTTTCGTAATAACCCAAAAACATCATCAATCATGATCGGCCACTTGCTGAGATCGGACGATCGGACGATCGGATCGGACACCTAATTGCTCGTGCCGAATCGATAAAGCTAACTAATGGCCGAAAAAAAGTCATTAAAATAATCGCGATGCAAACATAAATCGACAAAAAAAATCCCTGACTTTGTAGAGAGCCGTCTGGGAGTGTGAAACTTTCATGGTAACCGACGGAATTGCAAATGTTTTTGCAAGAGCCGAGGCAGTTTGTGACAAAAAATATTTTTCGTGAGATTGTTTTGCGTGGTAACAAGCTTGGAACAAGCGAAAAAATGTAATTTTTATGGAGATTATATTTTTTATACAACCTGACAAGATGAAATATCTTTAATAAAGTAATGATTAACATTATTTATGCCTTCGTGGTATTCGTATTTAATTGAATTTAGTCTTTATAATTTTAATATTTCAATGTTACTTTTGTACGTACACACGCGGAACGATTATTACTTAATGTGAATTTAAAATTAAATATCGCAAACATTTCGCCACATCCGAAAACATGGCACGGCACTCTTTTAAGAAAGAGAAATTATTTCTTCAATTACCCGCACGCAAGCTGTCTGAGTATTAAGGCGGTCATTACATTACAATATAATATTTGGTAATTATGAAGGCACGCGATACGCGAATTTATTGCTTGTATTAATTTAAGATTCATTATTAATAAAACCTAATTACAAAAAAAGAAAATAATATTTGATAATATGTATATGTAACGACTAATTTATTTTAAGTGTTTATAATCAAGTATATTTAATTAAATTAAACTAGTCTTATTTATCGATCTCGCTTAATCATTAAAAATATTCTAATTGATAATATTTGAGTTTTATGACTTGTTTTATTTCTAAATATGGTAAGAGAATTTATACAATTTTATATTTTCAGTTTGCTTTAATAGAAGTACGAAAAAATAAAAAATAGCAACGTTATCAGTGAGGTCGTTAAGTCTGTAATCAGTGCAGGTGTCACAGGCATTGGGTTTGCGCTTAGAGCTCATAATCTGGCAAACATTACCACCTACTTTCTTTTATCGCCATAAAGCTGACTCCACACGAAGCATAATATATATATCGAACAAGGAAAAATCTTTATTTATGATGCGTTGTGACATAATCCTTAAGCAACGTCGTTATAACAAGCGTTCTATATCTATAACATACATTCTATAGCAAAAACTTTGTAATGCGTTACAAAATACTAATGCTCATACATAGTGCATTCGTATTTTTATCTTTTATTGTTTGTTAAAACATCTTAAATTTACATCATAATAGATAAGCGGTACGTTAAATATTAGCCTAGAGGTTTGAGTATTGATAGTGTGAATCTAGCTTAAAATCTTCATTTCTTTAGCAGATCATTGGACTTTAGATTTGATGTATTTCTTCTGACGTTAGCTCCGCACGCTTTACGAGGGTGAAAGGTGTAATAAAGGCGGTATTTCACGGGGATTACGCTCAAATAACATCATTAATTTTTTACGTCCGAAAAGTTTCGAGTAGCCGTGAGTATCTTATTTATTTTCCGGATTCAAGAAGGCAGTAGTCTACATTTACAGCTGTTATAGAAGAAAGTAGGTACCCTAAAATGTATTTAATAACGCGTATTAAATTTGCCTTTCTTCTATTAATTGAAAAAAATCTATTGCTATTAAACGCATTGGAATTCAGCGATGAGATATATCCAATTAACTTCTTGGTTTTCCTTAACCAATAATAGTTGAAGTAGATTTTAGTGCTGTAACGAACTGTAAAACTGAATGTATTTATCAATATACTTTCCTTAAATAAATGTTTTGATTTTGTTTTCTGCATCTAATGACTTAATAATAGCATTTAACGAATAGTAGCAATTGTTGTTTAAATATTTGCCATATGAAATGGTGTTGCCAATGAAACTCCAATTAAAATAAAAAAAAACTTGGTGTCAATGATTAAAACATATTGTTAAACATAGCCGAGCCGAGATGGCCCAGTGGTTAGAACGCGTGCATCTTAACCGATGATTTCGGGTTCAAACCCAGGCAAGCACCACTGAATTTTCATGTGCTTAATTTGTGTTTATAATTCATCTCGTACTCGGCGGTGAAGGAAAACATCGTCAGGAAACCTGCATGTGTCTAATTTCAACGAAATTCTGCCACGTGTGTATTCCACCAACCCGCATTGGAGCAGCGTGGTGGAATATGCTCCATACCTTCTCCTCAACGGGAGAGGAGGCCTTAGCCCAGCAGTGGGAAATTTACAGGCTGATTATGTTATGTTATGTTTATGTTAAACATACATTGCTACGTGTAAATATCGATATATTTATTACTGTATTGTACTTTACTTAATTACTTTAACGAAGGTAAAAAAAACTTACTATGTTATCATAAATGGGCGTTATCTATATTATTTAAATTGCAAATCTGTCGTCTTATTGATTTAAGCGCCATCTAGACGCGACGTATTGAATCAATTAGGTACAAATCGGTGTGATACGGAGCTGATTCGATTCTAACAACATTCTTAACGTCGGCAGACTTTATTAAAATACAATTATGCGGCGCCAACGTTATTACGTGTTTATTTTTAGAAACGTCCTGTAATTTGCAGCTGTGGTTAAATATTACACGTATATGGTTATAACCGTTATAAGCTTGTAATAATCGTTAAATCCACCGATGATAAATTAATCATAAATTTACTCAGAGCTCAGGTAAGTAATGTTTAATAATAATAGATAGACTATTGTATATACATACGATGTTTGGGGAATGCATGTCCCACTGGGTCGACGCTACCCCCTAACTAGTTATAACCAGATATTCTACAGAATAGAAATGAATTGTATTATCGTATTCCATTCTTGGAAGCGCAAATACAATATAATCGGTAATTATTCTTATATTGGCACGTTATGGTAATAGAAGTGGCCAGTTTACGTTGGTCCTTTACTTAGCCAATAAATTTCCTACCTCCTATCAATTACATATAAGTCACCACTATCACACAGCTGGGCAAAGCCATCATCTCTTAAGGAAAAGGTTTATTTGAGCACGCTAACCCCAATGCGGATTGTTGGATAAACATGTGGCAGAATTTCATCCAAAATATGCAAGTTACTTGCTATTATACTTCACGTCGTTTCCTTTCACCGACAAACACGAATTGAATTATAAACTCAAGGCACTGAGTTATTGGTGATCTTTAGTGAAATCGTTTGTATCCACTGAGCCATCTCGGCTTAGTTTTTATTTCAAGCAATTAGGCATCTGGATTGTCAACGGTACTCAATACGTGGCAAATGCAGCGTAGGACGCTCTACATCCAGATGGACCGATACTTTGAAGTAGGCGGGATCCGACCGGATGCGGAAGGCAGAGAAACGGGTGCTTTGGCGCACTTTGGTAGAGTCCTATGTCCAGTATTGAATTACGATAGCCTGATGATGAAGATGATGACTCAATACGTGTTTATGCGGAAATTGAACATTTAATTGTAAGATTTATTTTATTCAAGTTACATTTAACAGGTATACTTATATAAGCAATAAAATAACCATTTAAAACTGCCATTTTACCTTATTCAAAGTAAATTTGTTAAGTCTATATCTTTTGAGGACAATGAAATTGAAAACACAATCAACTGAGCATTGATATATAGCTAGTGAAAGTAGACCGGCTAACGAGAGAGAATCAAATATGATTGATCGAAACAATCAAGTAATAGATACGCTTATCACGATATGACATGACAGACATTACCGTATAACCGTACTAAGCGCACTCGTTTTATATTCAACGATTACATTAACAAATATTAATTTGTATAATATAACAGGTGGAGTCTTTTAGAATCAATGAATTACATTTAAATATAATTAGATTAAAAATATAAAGTTAATTTAATAATAAATTATGGTCGCGGATTTAAGCCCAGCACTCAATTTCTATGTGCTTAATTTGTGTTTATAATTTATCTCTTGGTTGGCAGTGAAGATAAACATTGTGAGTGAACCTACATACATGTGTCTAATTTCAATGAAATTCGGTCACATATGTATTCAGTAAACCGCATTGGAGCAGCGTGGTAAAATAAGCTGCAAATCTTCTCCACAGAGGGAGAGAAGGCCTTAGCAGTGGGACATTAATAAAGTGTTACTTTAATAATAAAAAAGTGTATGTTTACTTATTACTGTATTGTCGTATTGGGGTAATGTAAATATTTTAGTAAAAGAAAATTAATATATATATATTTTAAATATATCCATTACTAACATTAAAATAACATACTCAATATTTTCCAATGTAACTTAAATTATAATGGCTGTTTAAAAAATATCTTCGTCTTTAATGAAAAAAAAAAAACCTAGTCAAATGTCTTTTTCTTTGTGAAATATAGTCGTCAAATCAATCGCGTTGAACATTGGATTAGTAAGTTCGCGCTAATCGTATTGGATGAACCTCAGGATTAGCGTGAAGCCGCAAAGTGCTTCAAACTGATTGATTGATCTGACCGGATTTCACTAATTGAGAACGACTTGTAGAACTCCAATATCAGCGCTGATAAATGAGATTCCATCGCAGCTGCGTAGTTTTTTTTTTTTAATAATAGTTGTGATTTCGTTTTTTAAAAGCATTTTTTATTACTTTTGATATAATTTTATAGTTTACCTACCATTCACACCTTATAGGTATACTTGTTTTAATACTGTTTTTTGTTTTTCTGTTGCTATACGAATCGTACGGCGAATTATGTTTTAAGTAATGTAATTTAGGGGTGAAGGTTAACTCAAGATACGTTTACATACATTAACAGCCTGTAAATGTCTAACTGCTGGGCTAAGGCCTCCTCTCCTTTTGAGGAGAAGGTCTTGGACCATATTCCGCCACGCTGCTCCAATGCGGATTGTTGGAATACACATGTGGCAGAATTTCGATGAAATTAGACACATGCAGGTTTCCTCACGAATATGACATATTACTTCATTTAATACTCAAATACAACTCCGCTTCGTGACCAAATATTAAAGTAAAAGAACCACAATACAATCCTCGTATTATTTTATTTTTGATTGTTACAAAACATGTTGTGTTATGTCTTCCACGTGGCGTGACACGTTTTTTTTTCCGTAATAACCTCAGAAGCCACAGCGATTTTCGGGTGATTTTTTACTCTGTTAATGTGGTTCTGTTTTTCGAACTTAACCACAATTAAGGTGCGTTTCCACTGAAATAGCTTGTAATATCTTTGCAATTCTTCAATCTGCTAAAGTAATCAATAAACACATCGTTGTGAAATGTATAATAAATTTATCATGTGAACATAAGTTATCGAATAAAATATATTGTTATCTTTGACCGAATCCGAAGCAGCATATCCTGGGTTACTTGGTATTGTAAATTTGTTTTTGAAAACAATTGAAAACTGTACTATATACCTAATATTTTACAACGGCTATTCTCAACTCCTATATCTGAATTTAGAACACGAAAGGCAAAGCAATTGATTGAATATAAAAACACGGACACATTACATAGTAGCCTATCAAAAACTATGTAACTAACTATTATGTTTGTAAACATATTATTAATTTTGTGTATTCATTGTATTTAAGATAAGATATAACTCGTTGAATTCGTGATCGTCGATTTTATGAAAGGTTCTAGAGGGAAACTGTTAGCGACTTGAGTTATTTATTGATTTAATTTCTATATTACTGTTAATATTTTACATATATATAGATACGATCACCCGGTTTTTATTGATTGGGAATCCAGAGAAGTGAAGGACCGTTGTATGACAATAAACATGATCAATTGAAGCAGATTTGAACAGAAATAAATGTCTAATAAAATCAATTAAAATAATAAATTAAACATCGTAATTAATAAGAATCGCCAAAGTTTCGTCAATATACACCGGCTTTCTTCAGAACGTCAACTTGGAGCTAACAACTAATACTAAAATTATTGATAAAAATCTAGATGACAAACTTTCTAATTAAAAATAAAATGAATTGTGATTCGAATATCGAGTGCTTAATTAATGTTATATTAGTAGTTACAGCTGAGTACAATAATTAGTTACAAGGGTAATTAAAAATAAAATTAATTTTACCGATAACAGATTAAACACGCGTGTTACGAAAACCAGATCAGACATTTCGAATTCATTTCTTCATTGTCTTGTTATTAGAATGCAACGCAATCGGCTTTTGTTCTGACCGAAATTTCCAGAAACACGAAAACGACGGTTTGTATTGCATACAAAAAAATATATTAGAAAGTTGTTTTTCTGCGCATTCATCTTATTGTACATGGAAGAATGGGTACTTATTTTTATTTTTTTTATTTTTAGAACACGTTCATCTTAACCAAAGATTACGGGCTTAAACACTGGCGAATACCGCTAAATTTTGTGTTTATAATTTCAGTGAAGGAAATTGTGACGAAACCCACATGTGTCGGATGAAAATCTACCACAAGTGTTTATGGAATAAAATCCAAACTTTCGCCTCAAAAGGAAAAAAATAGTAATATTTTTTTTTTACTATTATTACCTAACATTCGCTTTAATACAACATGATAATTTAAAATATTGCCTATGTGCTTTAATTGTTATCGTAATGAAGTTGTTATAGAAATATTTATTTATGCAGCTACATTAATATTAATAATATACATATATTTAATAAAAAACATATTTTGTTATTGCATACGATTTAACAAAAATAAGTGTAATCCATTTCAGAACGTTATTCGCTTAAAGGCAAAAAAAAATCCCGCGTAAAATTAAAAGAGAATTATGACTGTCACCGAATGAATACTTTAGAATTCGTTTTATTCCGACCTCAATCAATACGTTAATCACAATTGTAAGGTTACTAAAATGAAAAAAACGAATTAAAAAATATATATTTCATGTACTGTTCCCGTGTATTTATTACTATAATGATAAAATATTAAACTTTAATATAACAATGAACTAATAAATACCCTTACGTCATCAGGTGATGTCACAGTCGTTCAAAAGCTGAAGCGGTCTTACAGTGAAAGTTATCAATATATATTTCACAACAAATGCAAATCTGTTACAGTACTGGAGAGACATGTAGACTTGTATTCAATATATGCTAAGTACTACATAAATAAATAAATATTGGACAACATCACATACATTACTCTGATCTGAATGTAAGTAGTTAAAGCACTTGTGTTATGGAAAATCAGAAGTTACGACGGTACCACAAACACCCAGACCCAAGATAACATAAAATACGAATGAACTTTTTCTACATCGATTCGGCCGGGAATCGAACCCGGGACCTCGGAATGGCGTACCCATGAAAACCGGTGTACACACTACTCGACCACGCAGCTCGTCTTACTCTTGTCTTTTATAATTATGTATCAAATTGACTATCGAATTTCGCTCTTATATTAATTAATCTTTTATATTAGTTACCTATTTCAAAATAAAAATCGTCCATAACTATAAACATATAGATTAAATAAAGTCTTCAAAGTTATTAGTAGGGTGACCAAATTTAATATTCAATTTAAATTTGATTGTTTCGCTATTGGTAGCGTCTATTGTATCAAATCTTACTTTGACAGAACTACTAAGAAATGTGCGAATGAGATAGCTATACTTTAAGTCCTGTAATAGTAAGTATTTAGCTTCGTATAGAGATTGTTTACTAAACAATCCGAACCTTATTAATCCAAGAAAAACAACATTGTCGTTATCTATTATATCGTCAATTAAGGGCTTAGTTACAATACTAACAGATATATTTCCCAATAACAAAAAACAAGCGAACGCTAGAAGGTATTGGATTAGAAACTGATATGAAACGACAAATATATACAAAACACGAGTAATATAAAAATATCAAAGCCAAAATATATCTTATTCAAATAGTCCCCAAGAAGCATTTTAGAATAAACATTTTATTTAATGGGATTAAATAAAAGATTAGTTACCTACTACGATTGTTTTTAAAATCATCAATATGTTCGTCTTGTGTTTTATAAAATTGACTGGACTTTGCTGTTAGAAAATATCAACAAACTTAATTTCGGAGATAAAATATTTTTATCAATATTACCCGTGCAAACGGAATTGATATTTTATTTTATAAATATCATAAAGACCAATCGATTCATCACGATGATTTACATTACTGTAAACTACCCTTTTATTAAGCTAAATATGAGAGATGCAGAACCCATTCCATGTTCCTGAGTATTCGCATGACACAACTACTTAACCGATACATAAATTATTTTAATAATTTGATGTACATATACGAGCACTGTTACATAATAACATAATAATGTATTACAAACATATAATTATTCAAAAGTTAATTATATAAAATATGTTCAATTATTTCATACAATTTAATTACCGTACAAACAAACATACATCGGGGCTTATTATTTATTAAGCAACGTAATAGCTGTCTCGTTAAGACAAGATATACTCGTTAAAGACAAGTCAATCATCGAAGTTAACTAACCAAAGTCAACTGTTATTAAGCCTCTTAATTTTACTTTGGGAGTAGATCCGCCTTATGTCCAAGCTTTCCCGGAAATGAGCTATTTATATGAATTAATGTTATATAAAAGCTATTGTTTATTAAGCCGGTGATACTATGGAGTATATAATTCTATATATATATATTTATCTGACTAATATTATTGATGCCAATGTAACTCTCTGACTGTTACCAAATATCGCCTAAGAGTGTACCGATCTTAATGAAATTTGACACGAAAGTTATCTAAAATCTTTATAATGACATATCGCTATTAGATTAAAGGGAGTAAATATTAAATAAAATTTTGTAATGTTTTTTTATGGATATAGACGGCAGAGTACTTTTTTTTTAAACATACTTGAGGATTGTACTTTCGCCTACTGTTCTTTGATAGATTAAAAAAACTCTTTTGAAAATTAATTAATATGCTTAGGCTCTAAGTCGATTCACAAAAGGATACTTATTTATCATAAGAATACGAACAAAAAAAAAAACAATAATTGTAATGTTAATTAAAATGAAAATTCAGCATGTGTGTACTCATAAAGCCCAACCATTTTCCTGAACTATGGACACTTTCGCCGAACAGTAGGAAATTTACCAGATAATCTAGATCATAATGGGGTTGAGATTTATTACAATTTGCGTAAACAATTAAACACATAATGTAGAATGTTTTGTCTTATAACACATAACGTATTAATATAGTAATTATACATATGAACTCGTTGAGTGATTTATAACTGGGACACTAATGGAAAGCGCTTATAGTCGTTAGTTAGTTATTAAATTCTCTACGTCAGTACTTATTCAATTTAGGTGAAAAGATAGGGGACGTAATTGAGCTTCAGTGACCGTTTTATGAGTATTTTGGATGAAACAAGTTTATTGTATTCAGTTACAATAATACACATTTTATTACGAAATTTATCATTATAATGGAGTATTTGTCATATACATACGTCATCGAGGCATGTTTTGTGAAGCTTTTCGTCGATTGCTTGCGGTTCTCCCTTTGCGTGTGATTTTGACGTATCCACTGTCATCGATGTCGATACGATGGCCACAGCAGTCTCCCGAAACGTGTCCAACATTCCTCGATACGTAACGTGAGTCGATAAAATTCGAATTGATTATATAATCAAAACAAATAAAAAGAAAAAAGTACTATAGCTAGTTTTGAAACAATAAGCACGATATTTTATGGATTTTTTTTCGGAAATAACATGTTTATAAATTACATTTAAAAGTACAAATTAATATTTTACATCACGAATAAGTTATACACATTTAAATTTCATACAAACCGTACATTTGTATTATTATGGCAATAATTTAGTTTCCTATCATATAATTTTGTAACAAAGCTAAGCCATTTTTTCCAGCAATATATACGTATGCTATATTCATAACGTTAGATAAATAATTATAGCATAGCATTCTCATCGATCATTCCAGAACGTTCTGTAATATGTCGGTCAAACTAATTTAGTTGCGCAACTAATTATCGCCGGTTAAATCATTAGCGGGCGCAATTGTTATCATAATGACCGGTATGACAGAAGGCCTGATAACAATACCTCTTTGTTTTCACTCAACACCTCTAACTCTTTTAAAATTCTGAAATAGTATCGTTAAGAATTTATAACATTGGAGATTGTCTTTGAATTATGTGTATTTCGTCGTTTGTACAAAATATAGTACATTTTTAATCTGTAACGATTTTAATATTTGTTTCAAATTATCTCGTTTCGTAAAATGTATTATGTAGTATTTATTTGTCTTATATTAATAAGTACTTATATTTTGTGTTCATAAAGCACATGAAAACTCCGTGGTCACGAGCCCAGATTTCAATCTCCAATCTGCTGTTATGATTCACCAAAAGGTTATATATTTTGATTCTTATAAAAAAATGTTACCAAAATCAGATGTTACATTGCGTATCGCAACCATTATAAATTAATGATATAACACTGTAGGACAATTAAAGTTGTGACAAACATGTCATTTATCTTAAATAGATTGACATTATTATCACGAGTGTTTTCGTAGCCCTCGATCTTAAGATAAAATTTTATTACTTTACCATGTACGATGATATATTTACATTAAAAATGTATGCGACTATATACCTTTATTTGTTGTAATATAAAGCATATTTTTCGTTTTCGATACATATGTACAATAAAAGTGAAAGCATTTTACAATCATATTAATAATCTTAACATCTTAATATGCATTTTAATAAGTTCTCGATTGCCAGTTTAAAAAACGTTTTTATAATTATTATACGTTTTTAATCAAATTTGAATTACGTAAATTTTGATATTATTCTACTTGCAAAAAATTAGATTATTTTTTAACTTTTCTTACTTTCGAGAAATTCTATTTTTCTCCAGCTTTTGATGGAAATTGTCTCTTTTACGACAAGAAATTAACTTTTTCAACATTTTTGTGTAATTTACATAAAATATATTCCGACAATGAATACTATCACAAATTGTATATTGATTCAAATCTCAAGTTCAAAGTTACAAATAATGAAAATGCATCATGTAAATTAAATGAATTATTTAAAACTACATTCATTACAGTTATAATAATTTTATATTTAATTAAAACGTAAAATGTACGAGGGCTTAACAGAAGTGAACGTCGCGATGGACTATGGTCACTTGTTGCAGCACCGATTTGATATATCCCACGCATGCAAGGCATCGGAACAATGAAGTTTCCGGCACCTGAATATTATGGGAAGAATATTAACAGTACATCAGTAAAATTGTACCAGTGTACAATTATATTATAACAATATTTTGAAGTGAGAATCGAACTCGGAACGCAGGCGTTTGGAGTCAAATATGACACCACAAGACTAAATTGTTGTTAAAGAATGAAGTTAAAATAGGATACACTTTCAGAGGGTGCTATGAACGCCATCTGTTGGCAGCTTTATTGGTGGATTCGTAGTCACAAGTATTGGGTTTATAATACAAGATATTCATATAGGTGATTGTGTTATAAAAAAATTTAAAACATATTTTTTAATTTATATTATCACTTTGTTACACTCTGTGGGATTTTATAATAATAATATTTAATTAGTATTTTTTATATTTCATAAAACAAGAAAAATATAAAGTGTTTTAAATTTAAATAAAACATAGCGAATGGGTAATATTTCATTATTGAATGTCATTTCGCATTCCTTAGCCGTGAATGAGTAGCGACTTCTATGTACTATTATACCGTTGCTATCACACCGATCAGCTGATTACCGTGAGAGCTTGGAGGTTCAACGAATCTCCATCCGCCGGATTGCCGGACGCCGATGTCCGCCAAACAACACCCACTTTCCCTTGTTAAATTGACATTTAGAAAAGGCCACAATAATGCGCTTAAATCTAAGATCCTTAAGATAAAATTCGATAGACATCTTCATGCACAATTACACTAACCAAATAATATTTAATGCCGTTACGAAATCGATTTTATTCCGATAAAACGTTTAAGGTTTCATAATTTCAATGTGTTGTTACACCTCGAAGTAATGAGCTTCAAATGCATGGGAAACAGACAATTATGATTTCAATGTAGGCAGATTTCACTGGTACCAAGAGATAACCAACGTTATAGTCAAGAAAACAGTGAGAAATTTCTCTTTAATTTGCAAGGATGAACTAAGAAAGTATATGTTTCTCCTTTTAACAATTATGCTTTCATATTTTCTATCTCTTTTAGTATAATAAAAATTAAAACTAGATCAATAAAGAAAAAAAATCTTATTCTTATTTAATTTTATAATTTAAACAACATATAAGTACATATTATTTTAAATATTTAAAATTTGATTTTAAAAATAGGTCTATCCAATGAGATTTTATCCTTTGCGCTTAAAGCAAATGCTTCCTATTGATCACATATTTTATCTTGCTGACCTCAAAATGAGTAATTTGAGCGGCCATAGTAGCTATTCCATAAGCTACTACACATATTGGGAGCTGATAGATATCAGGTTATATCTTGCAATATTTAATGCTTGTAGTGGATAGCACTCGCTAGACTTTTTCAAAAAATAGTGCCAATAAAATGTAATACCTAACGTGTAATACCAAAAAAATTCGTGGGAAAAAGCCAAAGTTTCAGATAGTGCGATTATTATCAATTACTTCTGATAATTTTAAAATATGTTTGAGATCCCTCAAAGAATTCTATATTATATCATCGTAGCAGTACCGTCTCAATGCTTGTCTGCGTATTATTATTACTCATATAAACATGCTGTAGAGTCGTTTGGTTTTGTCGCGTAACACATTCCTTTGACGACGATATGACAAAAGGAGCCAATTACATACCCGAGCCACATCAGTCTAAGCATGGCAGAGACAAAGCGTAACGCAAAGGATTCAAAGCCAACTTCACTGCGTTGCTATCTTCCGTACTATATCCTTAGTATTATGTCAAAGATGACATTAATACGACGTATTTGTTTCTGTTATTTCAAACAATAATTATTTTAACTAGTACTTCGTTATTTATTTAAATCATTTATAATTTATTGTACACCACAAGAAGATAGTACATATGTAGTACATATTAATTAGTTCTAATGACTAATTAACAACTTCTTCCGGTCAACACAATCGTAAGAGACTTTAAAATGAAAACTATATATTCATCAAACTTATGAATTGAATTGTTAACTCGGTCTGTTAAATATTGTTTTTTTTTTCAAGTAGTGATAACCTATATCAATAAATAGGTAAATAATTACTTTAAAAAAATTAAACCTATATTATCTGTATTCCCACTGCTATGGGACAGACACATAAACACATTACGAACTCGTGACGTGTCACGTTGCGATGTCGTATAACATCGCGTCGTGTTTATGTGTGGTAGCCCTTAGTCTTATTATAAAGGTTTAAGTGTCACGACAGTGGCTAGTTTGCGTCAATCTCTAACATCTAATGGAGCGTAATTAATTAGTCTGTGTAACGGTAGAATGCTTTGTCACAGCAATTGATGGTTTACGCGATCATAAGCACATAATATTTATAACAATAATTGTGGCGCAGTTGCATTATAATTCAGTTTTCTAACAATTTTTTTTCTTTCAAATAGGTACCTAATTTACTTATTATCATTTTGGTTTCTTAATAAATTTCAAATAAGTTGTTTATTTGATGTTGTGTAATTATGATACCTTTTATTTAATTATATTTGTTTAAATTGAAGCGCTTGTAAAAATATTTTAATAAATATATATATTTTTTTATATTTCATATGATTTAATTATTTGTCAGTCGAAAAAAGAAAATAATATTTATATACCAAATTAATTCAATAGTTCAATTTCCTCGTGAAACAGTAGGTACTTATTCAGATAACCCGGATAGTTTAAAGTTTAAACGGGAGCGTCTCATTGTATCGTAGGAATGTCTTTTCATTCTTTAGCCGAATGCGAATTACATTTACAATAACATTACCTGGCTTTTATTACCTACATATAAGATCCATATTACTCTGGCTTTGATTTCGTGAGTAGTGCTTCGTATGATTGCGTAAGTAACAAGTTAATTTCGAAGCGGCAATGGAAGCCCCGCGTTTCATCTCTAATTGCCTCCGGGAAACGAACAATCGTACATAAAAATTTAATACCGAATATTTCCTTTATATCATTCGACGAGACGATATAGATGAGAATTTATTGAAGTTTGTTGTGAATAAATTAAGATATTAATTTTAATAAATACACGTTGGAGTTTTATTGGACAGGATGCAAAAACGGAATGTTCTCGCCACAGGCACCTCGTCCAATACGGTTTATGGTTTGTTATATTTTAACCAATAGTATTGTTTTAATTTTATGCATTTTCAACTATTAATATTAACAAGGCTTCGTTAGTGGAGTCAGTGCTTATGTAGATAATTTAGTAATATATCCTTCGAGAAATTGTATTGTCAAAGAATTACATAAAACTCATATATTGAATACAGAATTTATCAATAAATATTATTATAATTAGTAAGAGATATAAATATTATTTATGACTTAATAACATCGCCGCGCCAAAATTGTTGAATTTATAGAGCTTTATAGAGCGCCTAAGTATTTACTTTTTGGAAATTCTAAGAGTAGAATACGAGATTAAATCTTATATGAGATATCCGTTATATAACGGTAACGTTTGATAACAAAGAAATAATTTAATTTAATTTATTATTTTGTTAAAAATATAGAACAAGCAACCTTTATATTTTTAATTATATTTAAAGTGTACGTACCAATGTAACGTTTAAGTGTAAGTACAATTTGTAAACAAAAAAAGGTTAATTAATTTAATATATTTTTTTGTGATCTTGTTTATACATATAATATTTATTACATAACACAACATGTGTTTATAAAACAAACTAGATATAATACACCAATCAAATCTTGTTATCTTTATAAACAGTCAAGACGAGACTTGCTACGCGCGAAAATATTAAAAACGTCTATCAAAGCATGTAGAAATTAAAATAATCCATAGACACGAAACTACTTTTTAATGTATATTATTATGGATATATTAATACTTAATACAATATGTACGTGCGGCGATGATTAATTATTCATGATTATTACCTTACTTATAACTTAATTAAAGCTTCAAGATTTCCATTTCATAAGTAATTAACGTAAATTTAATGATAGCAAACCGATAAACACATAAAATCTAAATATAATGTACCAAATACTTAATGTAGAGCTTCAATCTTTTGAAAATCTTGATTCTACCGAGAAAAATCATCATAACATGACATTAATTAATTATTTAGAAAGTTTTGAACAAATAATCATATTGCTTCGACATTAAAGGATATTTATTCCAAATTATTATATCGTCATACATATGAGCCGAGATGGCCCAGTGGTTAGAACGCGTGCATCTTAACCGATGATTTCGGGTTCAAATCCAGGCAAGCACCACTGAATTTTCATGTGCTTAATTTGTGTTTATAATTCATCTCGTACTCGGCGGTGAAGGAAAACATCGTCAGGAAACCTGCATGTGTCTAATTTCAACGAAATTCTGCCACGTGTGTATTCCACCAACCCGCATTGGAGCAGCGTGGTGGAATATGCTCCAAACCTTCTCCTCAGAGGGAGAGGAGGCCTTAGCCCAGCAGGGAAATTTACAGGCTGCTTATGTATGTTATGTATGTATATATTATGTATGTATGTATTATATCATCTATATACGTTTTTTATCGAATAATACCAGTGTTAAATTTAATATATTTAATAAATGGCTAATCTGTTATTCCAGCGATCCACCCCGGCTTTGCACGGATGTAGTTTATTAATAAAGAAATGATATGATATTAATATAATTTATACCTTATAGTGTTCAGGAATAATGTAGTTTCAACAAATTAATTTTCTTTCGAATTATATACGAATTTTACATCTTTATACATAGATTAGTTTTGTTTTCATGATGTCATCTATAATGGTCCTCGTATTCACCTACGATTTTAAGAAGTTTAAGCATTGCTAAAAATATTTAACATGAGTTATGTTCACTAATGAGTTCATATAATTAGAATTTTGGCGAGGAAAAAAACTTCAAGCATAATTAAAACGAGTGTCAAATGTCACGAAATATTGTAATTAGTTGGACGAAACCCATGTTCAAAGGTTTCGTGTCAAAAATAGTCAAAACTAATTAAGGTTGTTCGGCGAGTAGTGTAATGTCAAAAGTAATTCTCAACGGCATCTATCATTACTCGAACGACAACGTAATCCTGTCAACTGAAAAAAGGTACATTTGTTTTTTTTGTCATTATTTATTTAAGAACGAGATCTTAATTTAAATCAGACAATATTAAAACCAAAACCAGTCATTCTGATAAAACGAAAGCTGAACACTTAATTGTACAAGCGGGCTTAAATCTGGGCAAGCATCATTGCGTTGATCAAGTATTAATAATTTAATTTAAAGAAAATCTTTGAGAGACATGCTTAATACGTCATATGTAATTCTAACAAATCAGTGTGGGCCAAAAGTGGCAGATATATATTATTAAATTTTATTTTACTACTCCTACATAAATATAAATTATTTCAAATTAAATTTATTAAAGAAATAACATCAACTTTTCTCACCAAAGCTCATTAATGTAATTTAGATAAAAAATAACGAGCGCAAGTAATACTTAATAAAAAAATATATTCGATAATGGCTTGTAATACCTTTTTAAGCAATAACTTCCTTAAGTAATAGACATTTGACCACTTTCACGCGAGTTTAGTTATGATTGCTAATAGAGAAAAAAAAAATCGACGCTGTTTGTGGCATTGCTTAATTCGTATTTCCTTTTTTACATCGTAAGTGGATCGATCTTCGATACAGACGCAATCTCATGGTAATAAAAAAAAACTAATCACGTCAAAATTGACATGTGAACTTTTATGCTTATTCGAATTTACATTATAAAAATATAATGTCTTGTTTTGACTTTTTTGACAAGTTAAATCGTTCACACATAAATAATATAATGGACAATTTAGTGAATAATTACTCTTTTGTTGTATTAATTATCCCTTTTCCACCCTCCCCGTCTAGACTTTACTGTAGTGTCTACTTTACGCACTCGGTAGTACTTTACAAATTAGCGTTAAAAATTACTCGACTTATTATAAAACTCGCCTTATACTCGACACTGTTTAATTTGCTTCGTAAATTAATGAAAGAGGCCGTTTATAAAATTGCTAATTATCTGACCGTTTAATGAGGTCACGCCGCCCTAGAGGCACGGGGCACTTTTAATTACAATTCTAATTTAGCCGCGTAATACCAGGTGAGTTATTTCCACACGAGTATCAAACGCTTCAATTGTAACGTTTTTTGTTAAAGATATACATTCATAATGCAAATTCATGATTCCTTTTAAGTAATCAAAAACTGGAGCTTGCAAATTGAGCACCTTATTTGCTTTATTTAAATTTATTCATACACATGATTGCAAATAGGCGACACCTGTGATTATCAGTTAATATATAATTTATCACGCACTTTGCGGTGAAGGAAAACTTCGTGAGGAAAGTAAACTGTACACATAAATTGCTAATTGAAAACACGCGTTAATTAGTTTGGTATAAATTTTCAATATGGTCAAAGCGAAATTGCCGAAATTTTTGACATTTATTTGTACCAATTAATAGTCCTGTGAACGCAGCGTTTGATTATTAATGAAATAATCGTGAGTTCGAATTTAAGCTTTTCATATAATTAATTGTTCCTCCCGTTTGTCTATAGGGCAAAGATCTCGAGAGCCCTGAGCAAGTAGATAAAGGCTAGTGAATTTATCTTTTAAAAAATATCAATAGCAACCGTGACGGAGGTTGTTAGTAGTGTTTCGTTCCATTAGTTTGGAGAACACGATTCTAGATCTTGTGCCTGATCGTCTTCGGAGTGCTGTCCCATTAGACTGTTATAGCGAAGACAGAGGTAACCTGCAACTGTCTGCGGATAAGCTTGCAGTATTATATCATATCATGTTCAGAATTTCGATCAGGAGGACTTAACAATGTTCATGTCGTGCATGCTTAAAATAGATGCTATTGGTATTCCAAATACTCCTCATCTAACCAACGAGTTCCTTGATGGATGACGCTGTGCGTGTCTTTCTGTTTAATTTGCCCAAATTCGCTCAGTTGTTGCACATGTACGCTGTCGCAAAGTAGCTTAATTTGTATTTAATGAGAATAAATTCGAAGAATACCGGCCTATATTTGCCGCCCCTTGTTAAAATCGCGCACTCGTGCGTTTCACGATGCAAACCCTGCACGTTGATTTAGTGTCGCTTAAGTTACAGCCGTTTGCAGTGAAACATTATAAACTTATGTTTATACTTGCTTCGTATAACTTAACATCAGATAGTAAATGGAGTTTCTAAGCTGATAAGACACGCGTTAAATATCAATACATTTGTAACAAGCAAATACTATTTAATGTACCAATGGATATAATACAAGCTGCTCGACCCGACTTCGCTCGGCTATATTATATATTAGAGAGTATACAATCTTCCTTCTAAAACTGAAATAATTTTGCAAATCGGACCAGTAGTTCCTGAGATTAACGCATTCAACCAAACCAACAAAGTAACTCTTCAGCTTTATAATGTTAGTATAGATATGTAATCAATTAAATATTCGTTTGTAATTACGTGTATAATATAAGAATAGACAATAACTTCTAACCACTAACTCATCCCATATTCTATCGACAAATACTTAGTGAGCCATTGTGACAACAGGCTCAAAAGATATCACATCTTAGTTCCCAAGGTTGGTGGTGCATTGGTAATTTTTTTTATTTGTACTACATGTACTACTTATCCGTTCAACGTAAATCCGATACCGAGTAGGAATGTCAACTGTATTAGAAAAAAGGTCAAAAACTTTACGTTGTTTTTAATTTAAATTTGGAATATTTACAAAAAAAAACGATACAATATTTTTTATAAATTTATAAATTATATAATTTTTTCTTCTGGTAACTTTTTAAGATTTAAAGCCTGACGTCACTGACATTGACATCACTTGTCACTTAAAAGTAGAAGATAACGAAGATGCGTTTTACAGATACCGTATTTATTAAGCGGCCAATGTAAATTGATCACTAACAACAATATATAAACACAACAGTAATTGCTGCCTATAAAATGTCGTTTCGAAATTATACCGCGACCAATTTAATCGAGCAAATAATTGCTAACGACTTATTATCAAACATTTATTAAATGGTAGAGTTATCATTAAAGCAATTAGTAATTGCAATAAAACAATTTTGATTTAAATAACGAATATTAATTTAAATAGTATAAGTTATTCGAATGAATTTCTCTTTTAACCAACAATACTATTAGGTGAGTGTTATAGCATATCTAGATGAGCCACAAACAACTTTGACTAATGAGGTTTTATTAGTTAGAAGCGCTTCCAGGCTCCAGCTTTAAAGACTATTTAACGTTAACAAAAGATGAAATTGCAAGTGTGCCTTGTAAACTTATTGAATTTGTTTGTTGAAATGTAGTTGTTTTTTGTTACTTTTGTCCAATACATTAGTTTATATTGTGTTTAAAAACGAATTTAGTTACTTTATATTCTGTTCCATTTAACAAATAACACAAGTAAATATAGTTAATTTTAATAGAAGTTGTACGACGTAAAATAATGAAATACAATACATTAGCGCAGTTTTTGTTTTAATAAAATTAATAACGTCATTTAACAGATCCAAAACAATAAATAAATATTGGACAACATCACTTACATTACTCTGACCCCAATGTAAGTAGCTAAAGTACTTGTGTTATGGAAAATCAGAAGTAACGACGGTACCACAAACACCCAGACTCAAGACAACATGGAAAACTAATGAACTTTTTCTACATCGACTCGGCCGGGAATCGAACTCGGGACCTAGGAGTAGCGTACCCATGAAATCCAGTGTACACACTACTCGACCACGGAGGTCGTCACACAAATAAAACTTTACTACATACTCATCTTTCTTTTCTTTCAGAATTTCAATAAGTATTTATAAAATGAATATATACTTTTTTTAAGGTTGGGCTTAAACGAACGTATACCGAACGTATTTACGAATGTCGATACATTCGTAAATACGTAGTATGTATAAAGCGTATATATAATGTAAAAAGCGGAGTTCCTTTTGCCGGTCCTTCTTTCCGAATCACTTGTAGAAAATCAATAAGTAAGTGTAATGCTAATATATTGAATACAAAGGTTATGACTAAGAGAACTAGCAATGTTATATACAATTATACAGCATATACTGAAATTAATTTCTGCCTTTTTTATTTTAGACCTTTTTTATTCGATACACTATGGAAAAAATAGATTTCACTTTACTTTATTTGACAACAATTTATGTATAATACATTAACTGTTGAGTCATCTATTTTTGGTATAAAGATGAAATACAAGGGTTATAGTAAATCAGGATGATGTTGGCAACGCAATGAGGCAACGCTATGAGCAAATATACCAATTTACAATAGACTTTGCTTGTCTCCTTTCCAGTTTTAAAAAATAACAAAAGTCGCCATACCATTAAACCATGAAAAAATATTTTAAATCCGATTATTGAAATTATTTAGTATAAGATATATTTTAAATTTCTACTATGGTTTACATACTCAATCCGACGACGTTGGCACGCATTCGAAATGACTTACCTGAAAGAAAATAAAAATACAATAAATATGTGTGTTTAAAATCATAAAAGTTCTCTATAAATTATACATAAGTCGATTATATTATCGTAAAAATGTATTAGTTTAGGAATTTTATAACTAACAAAAATATACTTGTATAAATTATTTGCATAAACGTGGCGCCGCAACGGTGATTCAAATGGAAAGTATCACTAAATGTCAAGATTATTATAATTTTTACGTTTATTTTAATAAATTATTTCACGGTTCAAATTTTAAAATACAGACCTCGTAATACAAATTTATCATTTAGGCTTCGTTTTATCGCGGCAATAAAAGTAAATCGATTTACAATACAGATTATTATCAAAGACTATTTCGGATAGTGATGTGTAAAACCGGTACAGAATAGTAAGAAAAAATCGAGTATATTTTATAATGTGTATGCTTGTGTGCCGCAAGTCGTGACTCGTCAGTGGGTCAAGATGTTAATAACTGATAATGATTTGCTCACTAAGCACGAACGTAAAATCGCCTAAGAACCAGAAGATCGAGAGATTAAACAAGTACTCGAAGCTTTGATGAATACAAATACAAAACATTTCAAGTAGGTACTATTAGTTCATTTAAAGTGTTTTAACATTAGTATTACTCTGCCAATCAGCACTTAGTCGTGAAAGGAGTGCTATCTAAAAAAAGGTATGTTTTGTTATCTGAGGCCATTGTCAAATCATAGGCTAGGAATTTTGGCGCCAAACATTGTCTAATGTTTGGAGAAAGCGAAACTTGTCGCCCGAGGCATTGACAGATCTATGTCGATGTTTATAATGAATAAAAAAAATATATGCTCTGGTAATAGCGTTTAGTTCCGCGAAGAAAATAAGATGTATCTAATTTTTGATTTTGTGGCCTTTTATTCTTATTATTATTTTTGATATTACCTTTCATTCACGTTTTTTTTTAAATATTCATTAAACGTTAATGTTTTTAATAATATTGGCTAAAATCCATAGCTAAAATTAAGATATTTTATTTTTACAAGTACCTATATTCTTAGAGGATATTCATTACAAGATTAAAATAGTGCCATACTATTGCGATTTTTATACAGCACATCCACAATAACATGAATATTGAATTTTAACAGTCGTGAACAAAGCGAGGTCATTCTTATTGTATCTGAAGTAATAAATCGTTCTGCTTATTCGTGAGTATTATTGTAAGCTAGATTTATTTCAATAAAGGGAGCCATTATTCTGAGATATAACGTTTCGAAGGCCTACATTATACTACTGGCTAAACTCGGTTTGCGTTCAATATTTTTTTATATATACGTCTCGCCTACAAAATATATTGCGTGGTGGCAGGAAGTTTCACGGGCGCACTAACAGCAACTATACAAAGTTTCAATTCAATCGATAAAATGACGCTTGAACTCGTGATTATAACGAAAACAAGCTTTAAACTTCGTTTATAAAATATGCACACAAATACCATTATAATAAGAACTGTCTTTATAACAAGACCTTTGTTGATTTAAAATAGGGCTATACATCAATTTTCCAAATATTCCTTATTAACGTTGTCCATAAAGTCACAAATGTCGAAGGATTACAGAGCTATATATTTATGTACATCAATCAGCCTTTATCTTCAAATAAGAATAGATCTTTGCTGAGCAGTGAGTGGTTCCATTGCTGCTTAATAATTTAAATGAATGATATAACTATTCATCAGAACTCTTAAGTTTAATATATGTGTTTTATTAGTTGAATAATAGCAAACGAAACGAATAAAAAATAGATCGATTCAATTATCGATATCCGTAAATCGCACCTCTTAAATACAGTGTTACAATATAATAAAGAGGCCTAATCACGACGATATTTCATGGAACTTGATAATAAATAAATCTTACATTAAATAAAGAGTAAGACGTGGCGATTTGTTTCTGGCAGATTTTGATCTGAGATAAATGTATCATTGTATGCACGACCTAACTTAGAAACTACAGGGAGCTTCCCCATTACGTATATATGATCCTTATTTGCAGGTCTATAAGAACTAAAATGCATAAGCACGAATATAAGCGAATCTCACCTAAGAATATAGACGGATTGTATACGTTCCTTAAGCTACCGAATACAATTTGTATAGAACTAGAAAGTGCTAAGTTACTGAGCTTGTATAGTTATAAATTATTACATTCACAATGGATACGACAAAATGATTTTGATTAAATTGTTTTACTTAATTGCATTGAGTATTAATTTTCTTTACGAAAAGTAATTGATGGATTATTTTTCATGGAAACATGATGGTTTCTTGTTTGGAATAATTGGTAACTTAAGGCTTTGTCAATTAATACATTAAAGTCTTTGCCTTGTTAAAAATACGTGATTAAAAAAGTATTACTAGAAGATTTATATTGAAAAAAAAAAGTATAGTAGTATTCGTTGATTTGAAAATAATAACTGAGTTACTTGCCGGTTCATCAAAATTCTGAGCCGGTGGTAACTTTAAATCGAATTTAATCTTGAACAAATTAAGTATATTTTGAATGATTTGATTCGAGAATTTATTAAATTTACTTACACAATTTTGACCTGTCCTGAATTTAACCATTTCATTTGAAATTCAAATACTTTATTTGACTAAAATAATTTTGGCCATTAAAATATTATTTTCATTTATTGTCAATTGGTTTGTGTGACAAACCTTAGAGTCGAAACCTTCGTGGTCTTGCAAGATATCTATGACAACAATCAGATATATACAATTCCCATCAATCTACACCGATGTATGTTGATTTACAACCAATACAAAGTAATCATTTATATATTCCTTCCAATAAATGCTGCATGCTCCGCGTCAACCATTAAGTGGACTTGAATGATACTGATGAATAATCGTTCCCAGTTGATGTGGTGAGTCAAGGGATTTTGTACCTTAATTTAATTGAATAGAGATTATTTGTGCATATCAATGTGGTTCGAGATTAGGAAAACTGGCACGGATTATAATTTTGCAGAGACAGCATCCACAGTGTGCTATTTAAATTTATTATAATAAGGATATTGTCCTTTTTCATTAATTCAAGGTTTTTTACACTTTGTTAGAGTGTGAAACAATATACATTCTTAAAAAAAGAAATAGGTATACTTTTTTATTCTGAAAGAATATTGAAAAAATAACAAATTAAATTTGGAATATTAACAAAATAAAAAAGATAGATTTTTTTTCGGTCACAAAGGTTTTAATAAAAGGTAACGTTTTACTCTCTTATCGTACCCTAAGTAGATAAAATCACTTCAAAATTTATCAAATTTATTGGAATTCGAGTCACGCTCCATGCTTAAATAATACTCGTTTTCTAACGGAATAATAAATACAATTGCTCCGACAAATACTAGAATACATATACTTTTATCTAGATAATTGATAATGCTAACAAAATGGTTTATTTTTCTCGCAAAATGGCAAAAGCTTAAAGGCTATCGGACTGAGCTTTGTTTTAATTGAGTATTACGTAATTAAACTTAAGACTTGAGACATTTATTGGTGCTTGTTAGCACGAATGTTTATGTATGGGTTTCTTATGGTATTTAAATTATGTTCCATGTACAAGTAACTAATTATCATTTAAATCAATCGAGAATGAAAAATGAACTGTCAAAATTCTGTGATAAGTAGAACTGTTCAGTAAGAATAAACTCGAAACTGAAAGCAGAAAACGATCGTCAAATGTCAGAATTCGATATGCGACATTCAATGCACTTATAATATTTAAATCATACGCGTATCAAAATCATATCACCGTGATTCGATTTTCAACATTTTACGATCAGGTATCGAATTTATGAATGAATATATGAAATATACTTTATTGTACACCACAAACAACACGAAACACACAGAAAAAAAAGTAAAATAAAATTAGTAAAATAAAAAACCGAAAATTTATGCAGTAAATTTAAATCAATCTAGTATTGTTATGACACTGTTTGATTTATTTTTGTTATTAATTCGTTACTCTATATGTTATGACTCATGTTATTAAAAGTTTATTAACTTATTCGATGATAGACATGTTAATAGACTTTGTTACTGACATCAATTAAAATTAAAAATTGATACCGAATACTGCAACTTAAAAGATTTAAAAATGGAAAACGATACGTTGTCAAACATATTTAAATTATTATTAATATTTTTTAGTAAATAATACGAATTAAAATTATTTTTTATTGCATGAAATTATAATATAGATTAAAAAAAATTAATAGTAAAAATATTTTTAACTTTAAATACAAGATTTTATATACAAAATTTCGTGTCTATGATTCTTACGGTGATAATATCATAAAAAATTATAACTTCATAGTATAAGGGGAAAGGATTGTAATTCAGCTTGCAAGATTCGACCATAACAAAGTAACAAACAAACATTGCAATTTAAGTAAACGCTTGTAAAAATAGCATTATCGTTTCTTATTATGATTACGTTTTAAGTTGACAGATATAAAATGTCATTGATGATTACCTGTCACGCGATTGGTCGCTTTTATTCAGTTAAAATGTATATTGAATGTAAATACACTATGTTGTTGGCAAATAATTATTCATAATTTCACATCTATTTACGGAATTTCATGACATACAAACAAGTTAAATTTCTACGAGCAGGTCTTAAACACGTGGGAGTCCCGGTCCGAAGGCTGGATTTATGTTATCTGTGGAACGTTATTTTATCTATGCAAGCGTCCGGAATGGCCCGTATTGAAATACAGCTATGTTAATATAAAATAAAAAAAACGGCATAAACAAAACAAAAAACTCGCTACATTGATATAGAAAAAAAAACCTCATGAAAGTAAAATCTTTAAATATAATGTTTAATTACCGTAAAAAGCTGAGTTGCTTAAAAACAATTAATGTTTTTATCGCTAGTTATTCGAAAAGTACAGTTACGTAAATAGAAAGATTTATTCGGGAGTCCGGAAGTGGGCGAAAACATAGCTGGAAAGAGTTAACATTCGACTTTTTTAATAAATAAATGTTGCAATTTAAACATAGAACTTACGCAAATTACGAAAGTAAAATCTTACAGGGTAATAATCTTGTCTACGAGTAAAATATACAGGGCGTAGCTTAATAAGCATTGATTGACCTTTCCATAATGTTAAATATTTAAGTGTGGCGGATTAAGTCGTCGAAATGTCGATTTCGTCATAATACCATGTAAGTTCCTTATTTCCGTGTCATTTAACCAATTACTGGTGTTAAAGTTTTTGAATTAGCATTTCAAAGCGTTTATTCATATAACGGTTACATATCTATCAAACAAGTCTTGTCGATTTAAAGCATAGATATTATATGAAAATGAAATTTGATGATGAAATTAATATTTTTGAAAGAAAATTATTTTTTTACTTTATACATTAAAAATAACAGTCATAATGGGTGATGTTAGAATTTTAACGATACCCCATACATCCAAATCTGTTAAGGCATTTAAAAGTTATCGTGGATTAGAGATGAAATCTGAAAATATTACTCTCCTTTTTTGAGCAATAGTGTAATGTCCTATTACCAAATTTATTTGCAGATTAATGAGAGATGTTTTCAATTACTGGTTAGTAGTATGCCAATATTGGCAATGTTATAGAACTACAAAACTTTTTCTATATTGTAAATAAGTTGCCAACTTATACTGCAATTAAATTGACCCCTTAAAACCGGACACAGCTATCCAAATTGACGTTCGGTGGGTTAAGGCGCTTATGTGTTTCATTGGAGGCGCTTAACAAAAAATCCTTTACTAGGCTTTTCTCTTTTAACAGGACGGCTGGTTGGAATTCATAAGATAAAGCTACAAATTGCATATACGTATATTCGACGTATTTTGATATTACAATAAATAGTATATTGAATATAAATAAATAAACGTTTCAATCGCGCTGTGCAATTTTGAGGCTAGTTAAACGAATTCGTGCATATTTTTCAAACATGGCGGACAAGTTACCTCTTGGCGCCGGCCCACTCAATATCCGATATAGAACCGATTTACGATTTGCCCTCAATTATGGTACACGGACTGGGCTTAACCGAAACACATATATTGGGATATGTTATATTTACACAGTGAAAGTATGTATAGTTTATTAAAATAATATCTTAGTATTCATATTTCCCAGTTGATTCATTTTGAATTCTACTAGTAAACTCCGAACTCATTTGTTGAAAATATTGTATATAAGATTTCATTGATCGGAACTTATAGATATAAAACAGTATCCACTTAGATTCTTGACGGTATTTAACGATAGAATGTAACTGACGTAAATGAAATTTCATCCTGAAAATGAATTCTATTTGAAGCGAGGCTACTTTCACAGAAGTATTTTATAATAATTTGTAATGTAACTATAACTTAATAAAGCATAAAAAAATCAACCATAATTGCAACTTTAAGTTGTTTGTATAAAGCAAAATGGGCGATAGAAGTAGTTTTGTTTGTCTCTCATTAATTTCGTACTTCTAGATACTGATTGGATGTTCAAGTTTTCAATATTCGTACTAAAAGATACTAATATACTACTACTATACTAAAAACTATACTAAAAGATACGAATATCATAGAAATAAACTTTAAATATTTTAATATTACATATGTTTTTTATTCCATAGCACATTTTTTCCTGTATTTTTATTTGAACTTTTTTAATTATGTTTCCCTAGTGATACTTTAGTTACTACAGCTAGAACAACAAAATTTTGTGTAGGTATACATAGTATTTTATTCTACAAAATTATTCTAAGGCATTTTTGACTGAAGACTGATCCAGAGTTATATTTTTATTTAAAGGCGTGTCACACTCTACGAATGATCAGAATATATAAAGACCACATTTAAAAAAACATGCCCGAAATAAACCGAAACTCACCTAAAAATACCATCAGTCAAACGTACTTTTAACCGTAAGAAGTAAATTTGACTAAAACAGATCTTGTAGCGTGTTATGTATATGCGAAGAAAGTTTAAACTGAATTGCTCGTTTGCTCGTTTTGCAAGTTTGCGTGGGTGTGTACAGATGTAGATAAGGCGGGTCTTTAAAAGCACAAATTGCATTTAACGTTAAGTAAACCTAAATATCCCACACCTTTAAATAAGTGCATTATGTTTAATGGGATCGATTTATGTATATACTTATACATTTAACTATGTACGATAAGTAAAATCGTTTGGCGATACCGAAATGCTTTTTAAGGAGAATAGTAAGGATATGTCAGTGTAACCTTTTTATAAGGTTACAGAATTAAACTTTTAACGTTTCATACCGAAGTATGTGTTAAAATATCGTTGTTTTTTATAAAACAAAAATCTATACTAAAATTATAAATGTGAATTTAACTACGTCTATCTGTCTGTTGCTCTTTCACGGCCAAACCGCTGAACCCTATTTGATGAAATTTGATACGAAGCAAGCTTGAAACACAAGGACGGAAAAACTAAAACGCGAAACCGCGAACGACAGCTAATAGTTAGATTAATTCTTTATTTAAAAAAACCACTTTTTACGATAAATTATTACTGATATATCTATCTGATATTTTTTGTATATATATTTTTATTATTTTCGTTTATTTTAACCAACAGCTGTACTATGTAGTTGGGAGAACAGGTAATAATTATATAATTAAACCAAGCTTTCTATCCGTTCCATTTTATCTAAATTAGATATTTCGACATATTCCACCACATCACGAAAGACTCAGACCTTTATTTCTCTGTCCCAATGACATTTTCTCCTATCAAGTTGACCTCTTTAATTTACAAATTGAATGGCGCTACGCCTCGCCCCGCCTCTACGATATTGCGGGCTCCTAATTAGCTTTCATTATGATCAGTTGTGTCTGGAACTTTGACACTTTTAATTCATTTGTACAGTTGTTTATAATTTAGTTCATATAGTTTAAATGGTCGGTCGTTATTATACGTTTAATAACATTGAAAGGATCATAATGTCTATTAGAATTATGTTATGTTCCTTACTAATATTATAAAGGCGAAAGTTTGTATGTATGGATGTTTGTTAATCTTTCAAAATGCAGTGATGAATGAATTTTAATGAAACATTACAATAATATAGCTTATACATACATAGGCTATAATTTATAAAGATATTGTGTGGCGAAAACTAGATTCTTCATATTTTACTAGTAAATATTTTATTTTATTTATATGGACAAAAATTTTTTTATATAGTCTGTTTATCTGGGAATGTTTGATGAGGAAGCAGCTAAATAGATTTCAATGAAATAGTAGTTTACATAATATATAGACTGCCTTATTGATCTAGTAGCCTCTAGTAGTCTCATGTGTGTTCGATCGCATGATGAGGCCAATAAAACTCATTATTCCAAAAAGTTTTTAGTTGCTCCCATGTAACGTAAAACCGTTGGCTCTGCGTCTGATCTCGCCGGTCGGGTCGGGACTATTAGAAATAATAGAGTAAATTTGTGTTTGCTAACACACTTGCACACTATGTTTATCCTCCTGCGCAGTCTTTTATCTTTTTTTTTTTTTGGACTATTCTCTAGAATAAGGCGCCGTGACTGTTTCGGTTTCTAACTCCGAGGTAATTATTATTAATATTCATATATTTTTTTTTATATAAATATATACAGTATAAATAATTAAAATTATTTAAGATCTTTGTGTATCGTAACTATAAATAGCCCCAATAAGTAAGAATAAGGATATAAATAAAGAATTATTTGTCTCTACTATCACGACAACCTTAACGCGTTACTGTGATAAATAAACGTCGCGTAACTTAAAGTCACATTGCAAATCATCAATAAACGAATGTGAGAGAATATGTTTTGCAGTTGATCAATCAATAGTGATTATCGCATTTTTTTGCTTTATTTAAATAAATGCATAAACATGTTGGACTACTTTTAAAGTAAAGGTGCGCCTTGGACCTTCGGATTGCGCAAGCCACGTAAGGCACAGCTAATTACAATCCTTGTAAAATCTAGATTTCGTTGTTGACCAATAAACATCACCCGTTACGGATATTCGAGAAATGCGCCTGAAACGTTCTATTTATAAAAAAATATGACACTTCGAACATTTATTAAAAAAAAACTGTCATTATCATTATTGTTCCCTAATTAATAACTATGTAGGTAAGGACGTACCCAGAGCACTTTGAAGAAGTACGGGCAACCTAGTTTTTCTATTAAATTCTTCCAGATCGATGATTCTAAAGTCCTCTTAAAATAATAATTAAACAACTTAAATAAAAAACTATAAATATTGATATTGACTCACTGGAAAATAAAAGTAAAATATGTAAAAAGAGCAAAAGTTAATATCTAGTTTACTTCAGATGTATTAACGTTTGCGCATTTAAAGAGCAAACAAAAATGACGTACACAAAAGTAAGTGCGATAATCGCTCAACGAGTGCATCGCATTCTCAGTCACGATGACGTGATACGACGCAATACAAGAGCGCCATTACCACAGACAGACGGAGCAATTTACAATCAACAGATGTTGAAAAAACATCGCATGACGGAGCTGAATTAACATTTAATAAATCTATTATTGATACGGCTGGAATGGTTCAATGGATATGACATAAAATCGTGGGTTCAAATACAGGTAAATGACATTGAGTTAACTGCATGTGTTTGATAAAATTTTGCTACATGTTCAAACAACAGTCAGCTCAAAAATGTTGTGATGAAGTAAGCTCACTTAACCAAATAAGTCACTTTAATTACTATTTTTTCTATTATTTATGCGGACGGCCCGATTGCCATTGTTGGAGAGTTGTCACAACTGTCCAAAGAATTTGGCAACGTATGAATCATCCTTATATATCGCCAATGTGCCACCAATCTGGGGAGAAATTAAATCAAATCTTATGTCTCTTAGCCTTTAGGTAGTTACACAAACCTTTCAAACCACACGATAGTACTAAGTATCGCTGCTTGGCGGTAGAATATATTATGATGAACGGGCTCAGACGATCTCGAATTAGACGGGCTGGCACATAACCCTAGTAAATAAGAGAATTGTGACCCAGCTATATAATAGCAATAAATATTATTGTCTTAATGTCTCGAAATATAAAATTAATAAAACATTATCTTCGGGTAAAGTAAAAGTAAAGTAATTGTCCACTGCTGGGCTGAGAACTTTTTTCCGTTGGAGAAAATGTGTCTGATATTCAGGTAATACAAAAAATGACATCTACGTTTCACGTTATTAGTTTTAAAAAATATATGTTTCAAAAACAAACACGACCCTCTAACAGTTTATTATAACTTCAGACGAATAGGTCGATTATTATAACAAACGCGATCATTATTGCAGGCTTTCTATCATTTCAAATGTCAATAATTCATTTTTATTGCGTTTGCAGTGAAAAAAATTTGATCGGAACAGCAGTCGAAAGGCAGTAAAACTGTTGCATGACAAGCTAATATTATCGTTTGAAAAATCTATTATATTATTGATTTCATTTATATTCGGTGCTGTACTGAAATAGTTTATTTGAATCGCTTAATCTTTCATCATTCTCGTTAACAAATAAAAAAGGATTTTTGAAATACATTCAAACGTAGGTATGTCTTCATTAAAATAAACTTCTCCTTTATTGGTATTCATTAAAACCGATGTAAATATGTTCTGTGGTATCGTAAAAGGTCACTACGTGCTCATTCACATGCCATTTATTTTACTTTTTTTTAAAAACATTGACATCGTGCGTAGAAATATATTTTTGTTGCCGTAATCTTTTAACCCATATTTAATTCGGTACAATCATATATATACATATAAAGTTTATTATTTAAACTGTGGATAGTTTAAAAATAAATTAAAATAAGACAGATTAAAAATATATACACCGTTTTTTATTTTTAATCTGTATCTATGGATTTATATTTCTTTTCAATCAGGGTATTTTTTGCAGCCAAATTTTATTTAACGTCTGGCCATCAAAAGCTCTTTCTTGCTATAGATCCTAAAATCATTCAAGTTTAAAGATGCCTCTCGAATTACACGTAATTTCGACTGACGAACGACCTCAAATAACCTCTTTTCATAGCCTGTTAAAAGTTTAAAGAAGTCGAAACCCGCAGCCCGCGGCATCGGTCGACAGCTTGATTTGCTCACTCGTGATTTGTAGTTCAAAACATGATGATTTAACTCATAAATATTTTTAACAATGGATAATACTTCGACAATTTATGTTACACAGTTTAATATACTAAAATAATTGACTACTAAAAGAATTGTTCTTTTTTTTTAATATGTATAGTATAAGTCACAACCAGAAACGCTCGACTTAAAAACAAAAACAACAGACTCTTATCTCTATTCAGGTTTAATTGAATTAACTAACAATAATAAAGAAGTAAATATTAAAAATAGTTACTGTACATAGCATGACCGCGTGGAATCGTGGCAAGAATGCTAGGAGTATTTCCCCGTTGAATCGAAATTCCGATCCCCTGGGCAAAAAATTAACCAGCCCTGTCACGAGTAGAGGCAATAAGACGAGGCGTTATACTTTTATTAAAGGATTTTACACTATTACTCCAAGGTTCAAGTGTTTCAACTGCAAAAGGAGCAAATAATAATGGAATGAATACATCATTTCGAATAAGAGGCGAGTATTTGCATCGTTTGCTTCATTCAGCATTTTCCGCTGCGGTTCTTAACACTGTATAATTATTTTTTAATAATTGTTACTTACGTGTAATAAAATAATTGTTAGTTACGTGTTACTTATAATTCATATGGTGTTAACGTTAATACACATATTTCAAAATTAAATAATTTTAACTCAACACTATTTTCAAAGTAGCTTCACTTTAATTTATAGATTTTTTTTTTATTTTATGAAATAATGATAATTATATATGTAGAATATACACTGAAAATATTGATAAGTAACATAAATTCTAAGTTGTCACTTTTAATTATACAAAATATAAAAATTATAAACACTTGTTATAAAAAAATATACTCGTAGTTATATTGACAAGTGTGTGCGCTATAAAAATTACAGCACTTTCTAATTTTAAAAACAAAACGTAACCTTCACGGTCGTTAACCTTCATGTAATGTTGCTAGGTCAACGATCGTGATAAAATAAAATAAGCAAAAACAAAAGCGTCATATTACTTATAACAAAACAACTTTAGCGAGATCTGCAAAACGGCGACAAATCGGCACATCACAAAAGGCTCACGTATCAAATGCATTGTGCAACAGGGATGCCTCGGCCCACGCTGAATTATAATGAACCAGCTAACGGCCCGTGACAGCTCACAAAATTATGTCTCTGATGTCGCGTCATATTTTTACAAGTTTATGTACGAACGTGTTTAAATTAATAGAAGCTCTTCCGAGTATTTTCGTCGTACTTTATATACAAAGCTGAAGAGACAGTTTGCGCTAATCTCTGGATGTACCAACTCGATTTGAAATACTTTTTGCATTAGGGAGCACATTTATGAAGAAAGGACATGTATGTATAAAATTAAGCTACGAATAGCGGAGCTTGCTCAACCAGTGTGGTGCAGGGCGGTCATTACCTCTGGATGCATTCTAGTCAAGGTCAGTGGGTACCCAGTAGGTACCCTTCTCAGTGTTTGCCGGTGGCCACATAATCCGGATTCCTCCTTAGAAGCTATCTTTAGAAGGTTTTCTTTACGCTATATTTATTTAAAAAGTTCATAGCACAAGTCAATGTTAGACAGCCATCACGGTTTTGAAATAGGCTTTGGGCGTGATTAGTGTGAAGTTAAAATTCCAGTACGACTAATATTGCTTTTGGCTGTTTTCCTAAACGCTGTCTAGACTGCATTGTTTTTCTGTAAATTGAAATAGGAAAGACCGATGAGTTCCGTCTATTCGTACTATGTTTAGAAAATATATTACCCAGAAATAACGACAGCGCTGCTGGCGACATGGGCGTACCAAATTTATGTCCCGGATCGAAATTTCGCCACGACTTTCAGGGGCATATTGCATGCATGCATATCCGGACATGCTAATTCGCACCGCATACTGCATTAGGTATGTTCAATTCTGTTCCAAAATTGTTTAGTAATGCTTAACGAAAAGTTTAAATTGTTTCTGCATTTACATGTACAGACACGATAGCAAGTCATTTTAAATTTCTCTACGATGGAGCTTTTAAAATAATAATTTAACTAATACTTTTTATTAGTCAGTATTCATTTTAAATTGCGATGCGTTGGAATGTAGATTATACATTTAATTTACGCAAATAACATGGTGTCGAATTTAAAAGTAAAATGAAAGCGCGAAATGTGCTAGTATAATGTTACTATTCACATTTGAACGGCATCGTATAATCAATCGGCCATTATTCTGTTCCCCTTAAATAGTCCACATCGAAATAATTGACTAAGTTCATGATGTGTAAATTTTTCGATTCGAATTTTAAAAATGTTGAACTATAATAAACGAATGAATGATTATACTTTAACAACACACACACTCGTACACACAACTAATGTATAACGGTATAAAGAATAACGAAATGTGAAACGTTCGTTGGTTCTTCTCGTTAATAATAGAAGTAGAGATGAGTTTACATATATAAATATACATAGCGATATAAAAAAGTATAAGTAAAGCAACAGCCTGCAAATGTCCCAAAGATGGGCTATGGCTTCCCCTCCCTTTTGTGGAGGAGGTTTGTAACTTATTGCTCCAATGCGAGTTGTTGGATACATGTGAGATGTTATGTATGTGACAGAACTTCATTGAAATTAGACACATGCAGATTTCCATAAGCACAAATTTCTTCCTTTCTTCGTTGTTTAGCTCGTTTGTATGTTGTGTTCCACTTTTGAAATGGGAGTGATCCAGTGTAAGAACAGGCACAAGGGACAGAGCATCGATGTAAGGAATCGTTAAAATTTCTTACGGTACCAATGTCCATGTTTTATTTTTGCTACGCATCGTTGTCACCGGTATGCAAATTGATATTTGCTTAACAAAACTGGGACATCACAAAACGATATTTTGATGTCTTAATAAAAAGCACAACTTGACATTTACGACGGAACATCTCGGTCGAAAATAATTCTGTGGGGTCTGTGAAGAATATTTCATTCATGGTAAAGTATAAAAATACGTGTCGTTTATTTGGCAAGACTCAAACATTTACAATGGCATAATATAATATATATTTATTATTATTACTTCCTTAATCGATATCTGTATATATAAACTCAACTTTTTTTAAGGTTATTTTTAAGTCTTGTACGTTTAACCTTTATTTTACCTTACTTATATCGATATGTACAAATTTTAAAGACTAAATATGTATACATGAATTTCTTAGCCGTTTTCGCTTAGCTACTGGAAGATGGTTTTAAAAGACTACAATTTTTTTACAATTTCTCGAAAGTTAAAAATTCTGATTGAAATATCTTAAGAAGTTTTCAGGGAGCGTTTTCACTATAGCAAATTATCCCATTCTGCTTCATATTTTTTTAATGATTTCGGTAGACGGACAAGCAAATGGGCCACCTGATGGTAAGTGGTCACCACCGCCCATAGACAGCGGCGCTGTAAGAAATATTAACCATTCCTTACATCAGTAATTAGCCACCAAGTAATGCGCCGCTTGGGAACTAAGATATTACATCTCTTGTGCCTGTAGTACACTGGCTCACTCACCCTTCAAACCGGAACACAACAATACTGAGTACTGCTGTTTGGCAGTAGAATATCTGATGACTGGGTGGTACCCAGACGGGCTTACATAAAGCCCTACCACCAATATATGTCCATAATATAATTTATTTACATTTTATCATCTATATATTAATATAAGAAATCCAATTGGCATAGCCACAAAATATATAAGAAAAGATGTATATTGGCATTTACAACAATACATTTATATTATACTAGTACACAATGTTTGGGGGATAATTACGTGAAAAAGGATTTAAAAAAATTATAGAACAGGTAGACGAACTGGCATGTGGGTACCCTGAGGATAAGTGGTCTCCACTGGCAATTGACATTGGTATAGTAAGAAACATTTTCTTCATATCACCAATGCGCCATAAACCGTGTGTCTGTAGTTACACTGACTCACTCAATCATTCCACCAGAACACAACAATTTTAAATATTGCTGTTTGGCATTGGTAGATATATGATTAGTGTTGGTACCCAGACAGGCTTATTCAAAGACCGAAAAGCAAGTAAAACCTTCTCTTCAAGAGACATTCACAGGTTGTTTATGTTTTTGAGAAATCAGATAACAATCAAATAAATGTTCGGCTTCATTTGAAAAAATTGTATACAGATTAGATTATTAGATATTTTTACGATATAAAAGCTCATGCAACGGCCTTTGAAGACCATAAAAAATACAATATCAATAAAAACGCCATCATATTAACAAACAAAGGATTCGAACATCTTCCATTTAGTCGTGAATTTTATTTTAAACCGAGACACGAGTGTTCAAGCCACGTGGAATATTAAAGAGCTGCCAAATTATCATAATGTCATATTTATTTTTAAATATGTGGAAAGTTATTATCTTTAGATATTTTTTGGTACTCGACGGATCATGTTCTTAGAAGTCATAATTTTACACGATTCTTACATATAATTCGAATTCATAATATAACGACTTACTCGAGTTTTTTTTTAAATTGCAATACAAAGAAATCTATATAAAATTGCTTAACACACCAAGCTTCTATTAATTTTTATTAATTAACGTCCATCACATAAATAAAGATATTTATGTGATGGACGTTTGTTAATTAATCTTAAAAGACTTAATAAATTTTAATGAAATTAAAGATAACATTCAATTCAATTCTTTAAATAGTTATTAAAATTACGTCAAGAGAAATGGACGTTGAGACTAATGACATAAATAAAATTATTTATTTTTTATTCTGGCAGTGAATATAAAATGTTTTTCTTATAACTCTTGGGAGTAGATGGTTTCTGTTTAATAATAATTATCTCGTTATAGTGGAATAAAATATTCAGACTAAATTAAATTAGCATATGTTTGAAACGAAACTTTTTATTAAACAAACGTTTACTAAGTAAGTCTTTGTATTAAGCGGATTTAATTTAAATATTAATTTATTGCTTCAGACTTCTGTGTACATACATTTTTGAGTTTATTTTTAATTTTATAAACGATATTGATATTAAATGACTCGGTTATATTGCTATTTTAGTTAATTTTTCATTAAAATCATCCATTTATGTCAATGTAAGTACACGACTGCAATCATTTTGAATAATAATCTTAATAACTATTATTTACTAGACTAAGTACTGTTATCAATTTCAAAATTTCAATTTATGTTACAAAAAAAAATACAACATGAGGTCAATTAAACGAACAAATTTAATTATTTGACATTTCTACAATTGAAATCTTTATTAATAAAGACAAAAATTTATTGTTCTGTTTTTGTTTATTATTCAATGACGTATTGTGTGGCAAGCTTGTATGATAGACATATATATACCTATATATATGTATGTTTGATTGATATAAATTCTTAAACTTTAATAACTGACACAATGTTTCTTTGATGTTACAGTCTTGTTTATGAAATTATTTCGTGATTAAGTTACTCAGTGAGAGCGAAGTCAGATCGCTTTGTCCACAGCCTATTTTAATACAATGGATAAAAATAGTGTTTGCAAGTATAGATTTCCATCGTTAGATAACAAACATATTGCAAATGATTATTATTACTAAGTGTTATATTACAGATATATATATATATATATTAGATAATGATAAAAACATGCATTTGACTGCGTATATACTTCAATAAAAAAAAACACGCTTTTGGTTAAGAATATCTTTGAGACATACAAAATTTTAAAGATAAAAAATGGTTGAAATTTAAACGTTACAGTGCAAAGGTCCCTTACAAAACGCCACAAACGAAGAATATTGATGAGGACGTACAATAGGACAAAATATCGTGAGGAGACACTTCCTTTTCGGCATTTGTTATGGATATTTAAATTTTCCTTCAGTCCTTTTGTACTTGAGCTCGGTTCAAATGACACCTATTTTGTCAATGTTAGTTACGAAGCTAAAAACGCTGGATTCGATATATCTTTATGGTTTAAAGACTTTTCGATATATATTGCCTTGACAAAAAGTGAAGTTGTCCTTTGGTAAAATTAAATAACATCAGGTCATTAAATAGTAATAACCTTTTCAAATTAAGTCTTTTTAAATAAGCGAAATCTAGTACATATTTCTGACTCACTAGACCAAATAATTAGAAATGTGATTTATTGCGAAAACGTTGCTAGCAATCTTGAGAGCATTCTCTTAAGTCATCACTTAGTAAAATCAAATTTATTTCTTGTAATCAAAGCCAGAGTCACTAGCATGTTAACAAAATAGTAATAACATGATCCATATTACTAAGCCCTTGTGAAGTGCGTTGTTGACCTAAAAAGCTAATACTATAAACACATTGAAGTATCAGCATTATTACATTTTAAAATATTGATTTTATTAAGGCCTCAATCAAATTTAAAAATTGCATTCTTTTTTCAAATATAAAGAACAATACTTTTTTTATTTAGTTTAAATAAAATCGCTTGAAAATGACGTATTTTTTAATACTAATAATATCGAAAAAGTATTCTATTCGCATTAAAGGCTATTAACCTCAAGCATTTGACGAATAAAATTACAAACTTGATATAAGAGTTGTCACGCCAATAAAACTACTTCCTTTTACCGTAAACAGTTGTGACCGTGCCATTAAATTTTTTAATGGCACAACACTAGTTAGGATTACAGCGACTAATTATTTAACCAATTATCTAAAAATAAGCAAGCGTTAAGATTTTTATTACGGTGTTTTATGGCGTTTCTTATAAAACACTAGTGTGGACAAGTTCGAAATTTAATGTTCGATAGTTTTCTTAAAATAACAACTCATTATTCACCACGGCTGTTAGCTAACATTTTTAGATAACTAAGGCGTTGTTTAGTATTTTTAGATACAGGGATTTAATAAATAAGATTCAACATATTTTGATCGGACATGGTATCCGTCAGTCAAGAAAATCACATTATAATAATAAATAGTATTTTTTATGGTTACACGGTTTTGGCAACACCCACGCTCGAATTAGCACTTCACGTCATGTCACGTTGTAGAGACAATGGGGTATAAATTACAATGTTACAACGGAGGTCCCATGGCAATTTCACCATAAGGTCGCGGCGTGTTTGTGCTATGTGCCATTCGATTTTATGAGAGAAAACAGGGACTAAATTAGACGACGGGCGTTATTACGCATGGATACCGAGAATACAGCTGTTTACAATATTAAATAATATACCTATATACTCGTTTTACATAATATGTGATTGTAATAATCATATATATCCCCGATCTAATGACGATTATTAATCCGATTAATATAAAATCCGTCAAGTAAATACTGAAAAAAAAAAAAAACTATATATACATATTTGTGTATGTAGTTGGCATAATTTATGCATATGGTATACATAAATTATGCATTTTATTTCTATATATTGTTATTATTACTCGTTTTGTGTATATATTATAAAATTTATTTTAAAAAATCACTAAGTATTGAACTAACTTGGTAATTTGTAGTCTTATAGTTGCCATAAAATAAATATACATAAATTATCTCTTAGGTGGTATTTATCCTACATAGTTATATAGTGTTTTAAGATAAAAAATGTAAAATAAGTAAAAAATATACCGCGTATGCAGAAAGCTTTGAAAAATGCGAGGCGTTGATTTATTTTCGTTTCCTTTTAAGTTTTTACGTTCGCCATTTTTGCGTTTTAAAACCGCAAGTGAGTTTTACACTGTGGATATGTTTATTAGATTCTTAATTCATTTTAAACATGTTGCGTTGAATTTGTTCAAGTCTTAATCTATGTAAGTGAAGACTAAACTTACCCTGTACCCCTTTTTAAGTATATTATGCGCAAGGAAGAGTGTAATATTCGCCATACTTAGTTTATCTGGCAAGAAGTGCAGATAGCTAAAATGTATATACATACATGTATGTATGTGTGTGTATGTATATAGTTTCCGTTAGTGTTAACAATATTCACATATGTTAAACTTACCAATACCAATAATTCTTTTTTTTATGACATTGGCAGAATATTTTGCATTCAGCTAGCTTATATACACGTCAGAAGAAGTATAACTTGACATTTATAGTTTTTTTTTATTGCAATAATACAAGGTTTTGTTGACATATTTGTTTTCTATTTGACAGATGTTTCGTCGAATTTTATACCCAAATATTCCAATATAAAACAATAAATTTTACACTTTTATGAATGATTTGATAAATTACGGTGGATTTTCGAGTAGTAGGGGACAGCTAGTATAATTTTAAATCACGACTGACTGAGATGCAAAACTTTGTTCAGAAATGGTCTAGCATCATACGAAACTCAGGTCTTCCTTTTATTGCGTAGGTGAGCTAAGTAACCGCTTATGAATTACATTTCCTAAGAACGCTAAATGGATGAAAGCTTGTTACTACATAAAATATTTAATCATAAATTATTTGTACTAGAGAAGTTTTTAATGGTGTGTCAATTTTAACGAATTATTTTAAGCGAGTTTACTTATTAGCTTTCAGTGTTCTATCCCTTTGTATTTCTTCTCGTATTATTCTAAATAATCATAAGAATGTCCTCCCCAGATTACATAAAAAATGTAAATGTTTGTTAAATTTATATTCTAAAAGTCGCTGAAAATCTTACGAATTTTGAATCATATTTTCAATTTTTCCGTCTGGTACAAGACGACTCCTCCACCCTTTATTCTACGCCATTTCTTAAGATGTTACGGCTCTTGGGACAGTAATTACTGAGTCACAGACGCACTCACACTGAAACACAACAACGCAACGTATTGTGGAAGATTGTAGAATGTCTAGTGAGCGGATTGTTGCTAAGCTAACGCACTTTTCAAGGGGACTGTAACTCCATAAAACCATACAGATTTTAGGAATATAAACCTACGACGAATAAATAAGAATATAATTAACAATTTGATAACCATAATATAAGATTTTTCTAGTATTTTTAGACATTTAATTTCGCGCTAAATTAAACAGATAAAAAATAGTACATTCAGAATTTTAAATTTACGCAACTACATGAATTAGACCTGAAGCTATAAATTATACATGTCCCGTTCAGAATATTGCCTTAATTATGTCTGAATTTCAAGACAGAGTTTGATTTCCCGGGGGAGCCCGTGAGCTCTATTCGATAACATGTGCGCCTCGGGTTCGGAGCTATCAAAGTTATAGCTATTAGTAATTTAACTAGCATGTTCAATAATAAATTGATGTTTACTTTCATTATCTGTTGTTTGTTGTTTAATCGAATTTTAGTTTGTAAATACAAATATGAACTACGAATAACCAAACATTTGCCTTGGACATTTGAATGGAAAATAATTTTTATTTTGATTATTATGTGTAATTTGAATATAAAAATAGCTTCATTAAGTGTCTGGTTTCTGAGATACCATCTAGCTATGAATTGAAACTAATCATTCACAAATTTCGGTCATAAGAGACAAGGACAGTGTACAAATGTTATGTATTTGTAAGTCATATTAATGATTGGCAGTTGATTCGATCGTATTCATTCGTTCGTATTTGACGACCTCCGTGGTCGAGTAGTGTGTACACCGGTTTTCATGGGTACGCTACTCTGAGGTCCCGGGCTTGATTCCTGGCCGAGAGGACGTAGAAAAAGTTCATTAGTTTTCTATGTTGGCTTGGGTCTGGGTGTTTGTAGTACCGTCGTTACTTCTGATTTTCCATAACACAAGTGCTTTAGTTACTTACATTGGGATCAGAGTAATGTATGTGATGTTGTCCAAAATTTATTAATTTATTTTGTATTGGCACCAAATTGATGTGCCTTTGACACAAATAATATGACTAATGAAGGAACGCAGGCTATTCTAACCTTTATTGCATGAACCATAAATACTAATTATTTTAGTGTTACTCATACACATAAACATTAAAAAGTATTCAAGGTTATATATAAAAATCGAAATAACATTTTTATAATCTGTTTTATATACATTAAATAGGTCAGAGAATGTATCAGGCGGCAACCGCTAAATAAAATGACCGCCAAAATCTGTGGCATCTGGTAGTGACAATCATAAAATAGTTAAACTTTGCACAACCCTGAACATTAATTTGATAAATTTTGCATATGTAATATTTCTTTATTACATAATAATCACAAAAGTTACTTTTGAAAATAACCATTTTAATATAAGTAACTTGATAAATAAAGTATTTTGATATTCAGAAATATTTTTAATTTAAATTTTAATACGAACTTCATAGTGAAACCTTTTTGAATATTTTTTTAAATCTTAATCTAAAAAGTGCTCTCGCGGTAATTATCATACATGATTATGACAGATGCGTTGACTAATTGCTACATAACGGGAAATTATGTTAATATCTGTATGTCGTCAAAAGAACAGTCCAATTTATCATCAGTCGTTAACATGTTAATAATTATTTCTTTAGTAGGTTATTTTTGTCACTACTGGTTATTTTTATAAATAATCTTTAAAGATAATTTTATCATTAAAGAATATGAAATATCCTATCAGTATTTATTATCAATTTACTATGATATACAATATATATGAAAATTTAGGTACATATGTATACATAATCAGAATAAAATAAGTATTAAAAATATACATCTGTGATGTTAGTTCGTGCATGCAATGACGTTGTGAAATCTTATAAGTATTTCCATTACCAATTTATTGTATATTTATATAAGTTCACTGACCTGACACGTATCTTAAAATCCATGATTCATAAAACTTGATAATATTAAAAAAAAAAGAATATCCAGCAAAAGCTCATTCCGAAGTAGATGTTACACGAGTTTTGTCGTTTGTCTAAGGAATGGAAGGGAATTCTTAAAGCTATTCGTCGAATTTTTCGCCTGATGAAGAACCGGGTTCGTCGTAGTCGGGCATTTTGGACTAAATTAACTTTCGGGCGCCTGAACCGGAGTATTATGGATTCCAATAAAGACGAGGAGTGATTGCGACAGACATTTTGAATTCTTATGGCCTTAACCCTCTCGCGCTTGTGAACTTTAGGCAGAAATTTAATTAAGGGACGCGGTAGCACCTGCCTAGAATCAGGTCAATTTTATCAAAGGGAATCTTGGTATAGTAACACTTAAATTAATACAATACGACATTAAAATATCTAATAAAGTTAACTCGAGGCTCTTCTCTTGGCTATTTATTAGTGAAAAGTTATTCCGAATAAGGCTTCCATTTTTTGAATTCCTAATATGTTTTTACCTTACACACTCTTCCGATAGATATTTTTCTACATTCTATATCTTTTAATCGCACGTTATAACTATAAAACCGACATTACAAAGCAATCAGGGAAACGAATTGCCTAAAACAATTCTCTCCTGAAAGGTTTCTACAATACGACTTCATCCCCCCTGAGTAATTTAAGCGATATCGCTTAGAAACGGCCTGGTGAATTCTCTTTGCTCCTATAACATTTTGTATGTGACACATATCTTTAAACTCGGGTGATGACAGAGAAATTGTATGGTGAAATGGTGTTTTTAAAACAACATTTATATCGTGTCGCGGTTATAATTTAGTGGTGAAAGATAATTTGCAAATTATATTATGTATTTCTGACTTAATTTGCTCGCCATGAGTATACACTTATTTAATATATTACACTAATATTATTAGTCGATCAAGCTTGGATGTGTATCCATTGGATGACTTAATGTAATTTAGAGCAGAACATACCAAAACACAGTTAACCTTATTGATGGGCTAACTCCGATAGAAGATAGCAAGAGAAGATCTTACGTAGACATTGTATTCAAAACGATTGTTTCAAATTTAGAAGACAACAAATGAAAGTACTTGTAGCAATTTTTTTTTTTTTTATACACCCATTATTCTCATTGTACCAGAGAGGTGCCAACCTTAGAATCCAAACTAATATGATACACACTAGCTGTATATGTGTGTATCTGCCAAATTCTTTACCGGAACAAATATATAACATATGCATATCATTGTTCGTTGGTAGATAGGTATGATCATCAAAAATATGAGCTCAAACAATTAAATTATTTCGTAACACATCGTGTCATACAGTCACGCTCTTGCTGTATTGTATCTTCGAACTTCGTTGGGATTTTCGATTTCGAAACCGTATCTTCAATTTGGATTTTCGGCATATAACATTCTGATTAATGTGGATTGAATAAATATTTTCGTTCAGTTTGTTCCACCAGTCTTGGAAGTTCAATGAAAGTATGTGTAATAAATTTGTTTTGACCGTTGTCATAAAGACAATACTGATATTACTGCTGTACTCTGTTGATTAATTACTCATTAAATAATAATATTAATAAACTTAAAAAAAAAAAACAAAAATAAAAATCAGCAACAGGTATTCCATTTTGGTATTGTTTTATATATCGCTGGTATAAATGAATATGTATGTACTGTTATTTTCCGCACCAAAATACGATAGATCGTAAAATTTTTAAACACCTCATTGAGAGATATCCGAAATACTTTAGATTAGACGTAAACAAGTGAAAATAAATCAAACGTTATCGGACGATCACATTTATATTCAAGTGAGTTCAGATAAAATAACGGGAAGAATTCGTGTTATGTCAGAAAACATTTAGCTTGTGCTAAAAAGAACAGAAGTTTTGGGGTTTTTGCATTTATATGTTTAAGTTATTTTAACGGAGATTATATTTGGAGACATGCCACAGAATAAATTATAGAGCAAATGTGTGCGCAAACACTCAATTTACCTGATAGGACGTCACAACTGGACCTTCTAGCGTAGGACAGGTTTACATACTCTCCGAAGCAAAGGAGTATAAATATTACCTTCCAAACGGCAGGCTGCCGTTTCAAATTTCTAAACAGTAAATCTTCATAACTTTTTATGGATCTGACCTGGGGGGAGACCGAGACCTCAGGATCTATCTATATTTAAAGCTATCTACGAAAAGAAGAGACAGAAACAATCTATCTAAAGTAAATACATCGCATGTATGTATCATTAACGAAAACATGAAATTTTTGTTTTCGATAGTCCAGATTTTTGAGATCATTTTCCACATTGATATTATGACAAATATTGAATTGAATCTATTGTATATTAAAGACTAAATAAGTAATAACGATTATATAACCAGTCTATTGTGTGCAATAAGTTTCAAATAAATAAATAAACTCGAACCTAACTCTGTTTGACAGAAATACGACAGAAGTTTATTCGTATAAAGCAACAAATTGCCTTTGAAAAGCTAATTTATTTTTAAGTGAATATGCTGCTATACTAAAACGAAATCTACGTCTAAACAAGTGGCTACGGCTCTGAATAATTTATTCTATAAAGAATTGCCTCCGTATACAGCTTTGTTGATTTTCCAGAGCACCGTTTTTATTACCGTTGAAAGGATAACCTCTCCTTTCAATGCATACAATTTGAAAGGGACAAAAATAATTTGATATCACCGGAATTAAAATTTTAATATTCAATGAATATAAAACTGTTTAAAATTGGAATGGATTGAATAATTCAAAACGTATTTTATGATTATTCATCATTTTTTTAAATATATGATATAAAATATTTGCGTTACATATAGTATTTTAATTGAAACATGTTTGCATCAGAAACTTGCCACTCCCCGTTTACATGCACTAAAGATCGATTTCGAACTTTCTTCAAAAAGTTATGCTTTAAAAATATTCTTAACAATTATTTATAAAATCGAAATTCGTGTAAATAAAAAAAAGACATGAGGATTTAGACTTAAGTTGTTATATTGCGTCGAAGTTGCAGTGAATGGGTTATACGTCTATCGAAGCGAAACGTGAAGTGCATGAAATTTTAAAATAGGAATATAGCTAAGCCCACGCGAGGCCGCGCTGGCGCTTCTCAGAATGCCGAGATGAAATATGGTCTTGTAAAAGGAAAAAGCGAAATAATAAAAAGGCAATATAGCGCGGTTGGAAATCTTGAACCTCTACGGGCTTATTAGTTCACACCTACACTCCAGTCGAGGGTTTAAGGATAACAGGTTGCAAATTATATATGACTTATACTAAACATCTGCTTTTTATTTACGTTCAATTGTTTTATTTATATTCAGATAGAAAACTATTTCTGATACAAAATTCAAGCTAAAGTGAGTCTACTATTTAAATAGTAAAATTGATAATGTTATAATTCGTTTTATGGTTACTAACACGTTACGTATTTAGGGAAGGTTCTCGCAAGGGTCCATTTTAAATCCGTTCATTTCCCTGCACCATTGTATCCAGGTTCCAATTTCCGCTCCGAAAATCGGGAAGACTTCTCCGAATGGCTTGTAAACATTTTTTCCCCGTTCCCTGCCGATTTTACGAGTCAACGGCTACTTTAGGAATTGCTTTTATGGGTTCAAGCATCGCCCTCGCATATTTGAATTATTAAACTTGATCCGAAGTCCCGACATCGCGAAAATGACACTGGCTTAATTTATTCAGACCTGTTTTATGATTTATCTTAAATCTTACCCATCTTAAGCAGCCTTAAATGAACCTTGGACTTACCTGTAAAAGAGCAAAACAAACATTAATATCATAAACGCCAATGGCAGAAAGGTACACAGATAAATTCAACACCCATCTCTAGCAAAGTTTTTTTTTTTTTTAAAGTAGTTTTTAGTATAGGGCAATGTAAAACTGTATAAGTATTTTTTATATTTGAATTAACATGTTACCTGAAATTTTAATTAGAAATAATTATATATATTTGCCTATGTTGTAAATAAACATAGCGAATAATTTTAATAGATACGCAAATTACAGACTTAATTATACGTTTTTGTCGTAAGAAACTCTAAAATACGGTGTCAAAATAAATTAAGAAACATGGAGGCAATAGGGCCTTAAGCGTAAGATTAATATAATTCAGATTTCGCCTAAGAGAAAAATGCAGTTCGATTTTATAAGCTCCGATTTAAATAGCTAAAAAAATATATCTAACTTCACACTATAAATTATACTTCTTTTTTATAATTGTGTGTATTTATTGCACCGCAACTACTATACAAAACTGTGAACCCACTTATCGCAAAAATATTTAAAAAATATAGATTTATTTGCTTAATTACGAAAATTGATATTTAAAATTAACTGGAAAGAATATTAATTTTAATGTTAATCGTAGTAAGCTGTATTAATTAATGTAAAAACAAAAATTACGCTGCGCTATCCAAACACCGTACCATTCATTTGATTACATAAACCGTCATGGATTAAAGCTTGATGTATAATTATCTGCCCACGCGCATTTAAAAAGGGTACCGATTTTCACAATCGGTGGGTACACCCACTCTTCTGTCTAGGCAAGAACAAGTGAAGTATTTGCTCGAAAACAGACTTTTCTAAGATTAAAATGCCGTCGGATTTGCATTGACGCGATAAGGTGGTTTATAATGAGAGGCGAATGCCGGCGCCTATAGATCACGATAGATGGCGCCAGTGTGACGCTCTTGCGCAACCTCCGCACGCAACTGCTTTGCGTTTGATCATAGATCGGTCAAATTATGCATTGTAGCAAAAGAAAAATACGACTAAATTACCATAATTTGCTAACTGCACATATAAATATTAGCAGTCGTGTTGTCATTGGCAATAAAATTTCGATAACTTAAATGAAAGTTATTTTTAAAATTGTTTATTTTTCTTCCGGTACTATAATAATAGTAAAACTTAATAATAATAAAACGTCTTTCACATATAAATACTATGTCCTGAGTTAAGAAAATTTAAGGAAAGAAAGTTACGTCATAGTGTGGTAGCCAGATAATTGAGCGCAGACCACTTTCTTGCACATTGATTATGCGATGTCAGAAGCACTTTAACGGTAGAACGATCGTAGCGAAATTACCACAAACCTTTCTTAAGCATGTTATTGATATATTACGTAAATATTTTACTTAAATAATATAACATTCTGTATAATAAATAACTTTAGTTTTAACTTCCTGTTCGGATTCTTTACAAACTGGGTCGATATTGTTTAGAAAGATCCTGTGTATCTGTGTATATAGCATGTCCGAAATTTTTTCAAGGGGCCTTTATTCAGGAGAAATTTTATTCATTCCGAATCTATTACGTTCGATGAATAATAATTAAAAACATGTACCATAAACTTGATTGTGTTTTATAAAATCTAGATTCAGAGACGTAGTTTTTAAATTGAACAAAATATAAATAATATTACTCTAATGAAGATTAAGAGAGCGTCAAATGCCTACATTTTCCTACCTACGTGTAGGTGACACATATTCAGTATACATAATATGTCTTTCTCCAAGCAAGGTTTAGTATTAGTAACTTTTGCAAGTAGTCTCATAGTAATTATTGATTGATGTTTCTTATAAATCAAAAAAAAATAGATTTTGATTCAGAATCACAAAAATACAATGACTATTGTAATATCAAACCTTGTCAAATTAACAAAGACAACTATGTGAATATTTAGATGAATATGTTCGATCGTGTGTAAACGAATTGCAATCATAAAATCAATAAGTTATACACATTGTTAAATCAATTTGAATTTTAAAGTAATGGAATAAGGTTTAAAATTTGTTATATATTTTACTTTTGAGATCCATTTGCTTTGGAAAAGGTTGTGTCGGAATATAACGAGCAAATATGAGACAGGTGTACTGATGTGAGGTAAAGTTTAAGCTCCTCGTTACATTGCAATACGTAAGCTACAATCTTACTACTAAAGAACCGTGAGGGTTCATAAGTGTTTATAAAGTGTTGTTAGCTATTCCGATTTCACTTATAGATTATTATTTGTCGAAGGATGTTCGATGTCTTAGACATCAATTGACGAATTCGTTTGTACTTTACATAAAAATATATAGAAACTAGCTACTCGCCTTGGCTTTACTCGGGTACAATAATGATACAATTTCTAGATTAAAGACCAAACATAAAAAGAAAAATTCCTGCTTTTTCTGGCTAGGAAAGTTGGAATTCTCGGTTAATCTCTAATATGTGTGTGTATTTATTGATGAAAATCGCATTAAAATCCGTTTCGTCGTTTAAGAGTTCTAAGTGTATAGATGGCGAGAAGCGACTGTATTTTATACTATGTAGATTACTTGGTAGTCGGTCTTAGTGCAACTTGTTTTTGTTAGGTAGGCTCCAATTATAAAACAATCTACCGCAAAACAGAAATACATAATATCCTCGTGTTACGCTTTGAGGGATTCATTGGCAGTGTAGCTGCAGCCACAAGGGTCGAAACGCCTTCGTTCCCAATGGTGGCAAGACGTGACTATGTAAGCGATGGCGTCAATGTCTATGGGCGGTGGTGACCACTTACCATCATACAGCCCATTTACCACCCTGCCTACTTATTTTTTATAAAATTAATTTAATTAAATCGTTTCAACTCTTCGCTTGTTTCTCAAAGCTATAAGGAAAATCATTGTCCACTTAACATAAAAAAATATTGACTTAGCCGAGTCTCGTCAAATATTAATTAAACGATGTATCTGTTACAACCAGTTTTTTTTTGCTTTTGACTGGAAAGAATGATACATTTACAAATATATTTTACTATAGACTTCCGTTGGGTTAAATTGCTTTATTATAAAAAATAGCATAAACAGCCTGTACATTTCCCACTGCTGGGCTAAGGCCTCCTCTCCCTTTGAGGAGAAGGTATGGAGCATATAAGCTGCTCTAATGCAGGTTTGTGGAATATACATGTGGCAGAATTTCGTTGAAATTTGACACAGGCTTCCTCACGATGTTTTCCTTCACCGCCGAGCACGAGATGAATTATAAACACAAATGAAGCACATCAAAATTCAGTGGTGCCTGCCTGGGTTTGAACCCGAAATCATCGGTTAAGATGCACGCGTTCTAACCACTAGGCCATTATTATAGTTTTATTTTAATACATTTTTTATAAGACAGTGTAACACCTGTGGTTGGAACCGTCACGACATTGATTCACTAAATGATTTTACACAAAAAAGTAAACCTAACCTAACTCAAGTCCTAAAATATTTCAAAGGTCTGTTTGTTTTTGCCCGTCAAACCATACGACATTATTTTTTCATAATACATTTGGATAATTTCCAAAAAAATAAAACAAGTATTGACCGGAAATTAGTTTGACTGTAATATGTCGATATAAGAATTCTGTCAGCGTTTGAATAGACGTTTTTCTTTTTAACTTCGTTGACGAAACAGACAGAATATCATAATACTAAATTTTCATGCTGTATAACGCATGTCTCTTATAACTAAGATAAGTCAAACGGATATACTTTTAGCGACTCTACGGTTCCCTTTTCCAATGACTAAATAAATCATCAACGATAATTTTGCTATTTGCAAAACGCTATTTGAATATTATGTAATATATCTTTAATTATAAGGTAAAAAAATATATTGTTTTCAATTTATTACGACTAATTACGGCTACGGGTATGATATACCTATACAATATTACAAAAAGACTAAAATTTTAACAAGACAGAATATAAACTACCTAAAGTTATGATACTTAATTGAATAAGCTGTTCACACAATTGTCTCTTCGATGACAAAAAACATAAATTAACATGAAAATTTTTCACCGTACAAGTCGAGGAATTGCCGACGTACAATAGCATACACCTCGATTCCATATAAAGAAATGCAATTGAAAATAAAATAGCTGGCAACTAAGGGGTCCATAAAACTCAGCCTCTCGATGCGCTGAAATAAAGTTAATTGCTCGTAAACTGCAGAATGTGTCCCAGCCGCCATCTTTAAACTTACGCCTGACGTTCTAAAACCTGAACTCGTTATTTTATCGGCCCCAGTTCAATTTCATTGTAGGCATCTGGCGTGGACATCGGAATGAAATTTCAAATAAAACTAGGAAAATGCAAAGTTTAAATTAACCTCTAGTGTGTTTACAACTTTAAATGTTGTTAAAACTTTGCTTTTAATATTAATTCTTCTGAAGAGCGGAGTCGGTTAGGACACGTGGATCTCAACTGAGCGTGTCGAAATTAAATCAGGGCAGAGAATATTTAGTTTTTCAAATGCTATGTTTTGGTTTCGAAGTCATCTCGTTAGAATAACAAAAGAGCTCCGATTTTTTTTTTTTCTTAACAGGAGAAAGAGCTCCTAAGCCGCGGGCTATGTGGGTCAACTTAACTATTACTTGTATGCTTCTGACGATATTTATATTTATATGTTATACGGGTTTTTGACTGAGATGCATCAGCAAAAATACCTTCATAAGTAAAGACTTAAAAGAAAGCATTTAAAGAAAATATTCACAAATATTTTTACATTACAAAACTGTATAGTTTTACTTAAAAGAATTAAGATCCAACACATTGTAGTGTAATTTAAAATATTCTCGTTGACGTCACAGATCTCTTGCTAATTTTTTTTCAAATAGAGCCAATGTGCTAAAACGCTTAGGTGATAATAGGCGGTATCCTTGACTTGCTCACTTGACTGTACCAAACACAATTATGTAAATTATGCGAGCGTTACAAAATTATGTATAATATAATCGAGGTTATTGAAAATTTATTGTTTTTAGACACAGATATCAGTCACAATAATATTTCGTTTGATACAATTTCTCTGATAATAAATTCTATATTAGTCTGTATATTGGCGTGTCTGTTTACAATTGACACTTCGACGCAGTTCCACCGATCACAACGAAAGTTGGTACATATTTATATTTTTTCGTGGAGAATGTTTAAATAATATCCTTTGTTGTAACTAGAGTTCAACCACGTTGTTGTAAAGATACGACGTTTTAATTTAACGCAAGTTAAAATTAAACTGAATAGCATACGAAGAAGTATACGAATTTGACGACAGAAAGGTGTATAACTTTTGGTATTGGTATTTTGGACTATTGAGTCGTAGATTATTGTTCATACTGCCTCATTAATGATGGTCAGCTTTTAGTAACGTGGATCATGAGATCATAGTCATGTTAATCGGGTTTTTGATCGAGATAGTCAGCTCGTAAACACGATCGATACATCATTTATTTATTATTTATTATTATTTATTATTATTTATTATTATTTATTATTTATATTAGTTATACTTGTATAGCTCAGCATAATGAAACGCACAAAACCCACTGTCTTGAAGTTTATGCGTGATCGCGGTTAGAACTAAAACATGAGTTAAGGATTACGTTGAGGATTGAGATTTCGTATTTCCAATGTGAAGTGCGAGATTGAGAGAGTAGTGTTTCGAAAGATTTCCTTCGAAATTGATCGCCGTTTTGGTAAACGGCTATTCGTTAAGGCATATTTGTTTATATTGTACAAGTCATTCCAAATCCCGACATTGGAGACCAAATATGGTTGTAAAACTGATTCAGTGGATAGGTGAACGTTATAAATAGTATTGACCAACAACAATATCATTCATTCGTTAGCGAGAAATAACTCTTTGTTCGTTCAATCCAAAACTCGGTACCAGTTCTCAGCGTGGACATTCTATTTCAATCAAGTCATTTGATGGAATAATGCATTCCGCGGCTTCGATTAATTTCGGCCATAGCGTTTAGACTGGACAGGTAGTCTATCTTCGTGACAAGCTACACTGGGTGGGTACGGAATGCAGCACCCACGGCAGCAGGCGCCGGTTCGTCGGTTCAATCCCGTGGGTGGCGGTGAAGGGTAAAAAGCATTCACCTGCTTTGGAAACTGTTTGTTTGTATATAATTGCATGTGCTGTTTATTAGCGGCGATCTGTGATTCATCTTTCATATTTGTATTATGTAACAATTTATATATAAGCCGTTATATATATTCACGACGAAGTTTCCAACACATTTAGCTATATGACGTTGATCCGGCATGGCCTACTGGCTAGAACACTAGGATCTTAAACGATAATCGTGGATTCAAATCAGAGGCAAGTATCGTCATATTTATGTTGCAGTTTTAAGTTCTGTCTCTGTCTAATTCAACTTAACAACAGGTTTAAATCCATCTTTTTTAACAATGCGAGAGGTCTTTGCCCAGCAGTGGGCAACAATAACAGAGTACGATAAGAAGTTACTTTTGATAATGTTGTATAATTTACGTAGCTCACTCAATATTAAGAAATAAATATAATTTAGTATGAAAAGTTTTATATTGTCTCGTGTCTGTTATGAATATTTGATAATAACGTTATTTGTATCGGAAATTATATGACATAATTAAACACCAATAGTTAATGTAACGCAAACTTGTTTACAATATAACAAATAAGATTACTGTATAATATATAGCGACGAGGCACTTTTATTGGGCTTATCTACTTTATTGGTTCAAATAAAGAAATAAAAGTCGTTAAACGTCATGTGTGTGACATTATGATTACTTGTAATGGAACAAATTGAATGTCACCTTTGCATACTTTACATATATAAAAAAAAAAAACAATTTGAAAAGGTATTCTTTAAGAAGAAACTCGAAACTTGCCCCAAGAAACGAGCGTGAAACACTAGTTTAATTATAAGATTTATAGAATACGCGTATCAAAATGGCATATTAGCGTAAGTCGGTTGTCAACATTTTGAGAGTGAGATACGAAGTGAGTTCCTATAGAATCGCACTACTTTTTTTCACTGTTAAGGCTATAATATGATGAACTAAAATTTCACTGACGACGTCATTATTCCAGCAATAGAAAGATGCTCTGATGTCCAATACGGAGGTTGGTAAAATATTTGTTGGATTTAAAGTTGAGATATAATAAAAACATCAGGAAGTCATTCATTTTTATTTTTTTATTTTTATTGACACAAAAAGAATAGTCGATTCAGAAAACACATATTCTGAATTGACTGTTTTATAATTAACCAGTGGTCGCTTGCGGTTCCGCTGCCGTTTTAAGGGTTGGTCTGGAGTTAGGCGTACAAAAATAGCCTATGTCCTTACTTGGAGTTCAAGCTTCCTTCATACTAAATTTCATCAAATTCGGCACAGTGGTTTGGCCGTAAAAGAGCAACAGACATACGTACAGAGTTACTTTCAAATTTATCATATCAGTATAGAGAAAACTATTTATTTATATCGTTACTTTTTTGGACTTATACTAGCTGCATTTTATTCATCAGATAAGTTGAAGAATCTTTCTCAAATAATCATAAAGTATCATATATCATTTAAGTCGGATAAGTATCTTTCATATCATATTTGTTCTAAATACATTTAAGGACGAAATCACATAAACATTAAATGGAGATATAACATTTAGATAACGTATGGATAACTGAAGATTTTATTTACGTAATAAACGATAAAATTTTACTTTTAATTAAACTAAAATGATTCTTATTGCTATTTTATTAAGCACTATTACGTTATATTACGTTTAGTCTAGAACATGGCGCCTCAAATTCGCTCTCACGAGACCTGCGCCCACACACTGGACGAGTCTAGAATTATGACCACGCTTATTAACTTGCTATTCTGATGATCAATAATTTAGACATATTGCATAATGAGCCTCGTAACCGTAAATGTATCTTCATTTTCCTATACGAAATATTTAAAATAGGAAACGGTCTCGGCCAAAAACGTAAAACGAAAGATAAGTTTTATTTAAACAAAAGTAATAAAATACAAAATTTTGATATGAGAAATCGTGAGAATATGTCTGAAAGATTATTACTCTACTCTTATTTCTCTTTCTATTTCTTTAATAATTGCTCCGGACAAACAACCGTTATTTAATGGCTAAAAGCTCTTAAGATTTAGTTTAATAGAGCTGCTCCCGAATATAGTGTTACTATTATAATTCAAATTATGTAAATATCGCCTAACATTAATTTTATAAGTCTGCTTTATTATACAAGACCATTTTTAAAATCGACAAAAGATTTAAATTTAAATATATATACAATAAACTAATATAAAAAGAAACACACGATCATTCGATCACCGTTTTTTCGTCGTTGAGTTGTATGCGTGTAAGTTTATTTTGTCAATGTCACATTAAAAAGTTTAATAATAATAGCAGACAGTGGCTTCACATGCGTCAATGAACGTCTGACATATTTGACGTCATACCTTCAGTGACAGTTGAAAGACTTCTACAAAATAATGTTTTACAAATCCAATAGGCCCGATTTTATTGTACGCAATATCGAACCTAATTTGACAAGACTATGTGATTAGGTTTACAAGGCTACTAATCTTGGGTTGAAATCACAAGGTAAGTCATTAATATACCATCAATATTTGTTTCATAAAATATTGTCAAGAAAATCTTATAACTATCCCGAAGGTAGGAATTTTTCAATACTATATCTTTGAGATCACTTAAAATATATTGGTCTGTCATCTGACCGCTGTCCGAAATGTCGCCTCATCGTATAAAGAGCATATTTGTTTGCATATACATATATTTAAGCTCTATAATAGCTTCTACTTAAAAAAAGCGCAATGTCGAAATTTAGTTAGGAGCACCAAAAAATACAAGTTATTTGTTAAACGATATAAAAAGAGAATTTCTTTCAATGTATGAAGTCTTGTAGCAAAAACTAGTCAGAAATACATACATGTAAATAAAAAATAAAACATTCATCTCACCTTGATCAAGATACTTTTTTCATAGTGTATCCGATGTATAAGTAGAGGAAACACATAATTGACTTTTAAGTGTATTTTAATTCATTGCTTTTATTTCAATTGTTATTTAAATTACGTTTGAAAAACGGCGTTTTAAAGTGGTTAATAAAAATTGAATTACATATTTTTATGTACTCGACTCACGTTTCATTGATTTTAAAGTAATATTTGCCAAAACTTGTTAAAATGTAGGTGTATTTAAGCAAAACGAATTCATTCGCAAATTAAAATAAAAAAAAGATTATTCCGACTAGTAAAAGCATTGGCAGGATGTAAATTTATAGATAAAGATTGGAAAAAGTTTTTTAATTTTTAAGCTGACAACCCTATCATAATGTCAAGGAGACGCTCAGCTGTGTAAGGATGGATTAAAAATAAACTAAAGGAACAAACAGAACACTTTAGTTGTTAAAGCTAAGATGTATGATTTAAAGTTTTACGCCTCATTACTTCAAGATATGTGACTAGTGAGTGCATTTTAAATTATATAAAAGTTTATTTACATTTGATTTTATCTTTTATTGTTATGAAAGAATTATTGTATATTAAAAATTACTTAAAAGACAATGAATAACCTATTTAGTATATTAAGCTGAAAATCCCGGATCAATAATAGATATTTATATATGTATATGCACATATGTATATTAAGGCATTCAGTAGCAGGTTTTGTACATAGGAAAGAACTCACTATTAAGAATGGTTCTTAGTACATAATTATTATGAAACAATTTTGGAAATTAAGACAAAACATTCGTCATAAATACTGCTATGCAGTAATTTAAAAATTGTATTTAAACCCACTGATACACAAGGATAGTTTTAAGTTTTGTTAATCTTTTAAAATAAAGTTTCCAGTGTTATTAAAATAAATTGTGTTATTTCGTGCAAATCATCACTCGAACGAGACCACGCGCTAAAGTCAGACGTACAAAATGATGTCAAAATCTTATATAGTACTAATATATATCGTTAACTTTCTACTCAGTCCGTATAAATGATGTGAAGTGTCTGAAACGATTGTCTCACAATTATGTGCCCTAGCATATTTATGACGAGTAATTTATAAAAGGCGAGGTTTGAAGTGCTGTAATATATTCAAAGTTGTAATTATGCGCTTACGAGTTGGTCGCGTCCTTTGAATAATGTATGCGTTCTTAGGGACTTTGATACAGGATTTTTATTTTCATCACAAATGACAATTTCTGTTTGATAACGGAAGACCTTTATTATGCATATTTAAATTAATTAAACATTAAATACGTTTTATAACAACATCCTAAGAATTTAAAGAGCTTACAAATGTATATAATAAACGCTAAACCATTATAGTTTTCCTACGCAGACCTATAAATAGAACACAAATACTCCAATAACAGGAGACCTAAAGAAAAACTAACAACTTTGACATTGAATTGCTGCGATATAATTGGTCGAGTTTTAAAAAAAAAAATGTATTCATTATGATTCGTGAAAAAATGCGTTTTAAATGCGAAGTTGTTATGAGAACTTGGGAGTTAATTTAAGTGGTGTATTGTAAGTAAACATTTGTTGTGCAATATAAAGTACGACCCTTTGAAAATTACACGGAATATGTAAATTCTAAGGTCTGTTTGTCTTTGCTCATTCTTCGATTGCAATGTATTATGTATTTTATTTTACGTGCAGTTTGAACCTTCATATTACAAAACTTCAAAAGTTTAACAGATATAATTGCACTTCTCTATAAACAGTAATCCAGTAAATAGGATAAAGTCATTATCTCGAATGGAAAATAATTATAATAAATGACAAAATGGTGGAGTTTTTGGTGTTATGTCGGTAGGTGGACAAGCAAATGGGCCACCTGATGGTAAGTGGTCACCACCGCACTTAGACATTGGCGCTGTAAGAAATATTAACCAATACTTACATCGCCAATGCACCATGCCAATGTGCCTACAGGCACTTACACTGACTCACTCACCCTCAAACCTCAAACATCAAACCGGAACACAACAATATTAAGTATTGCTGTTTGGCGGTAGAATATCTAAGGAGTTGGTGGTACCCACTCAGACGAGCTCGTCTGAGTGGGTACAATGTTTCACTGCACTGTTTACCTTGTGATAGCACAAGGTAAACAGTGCAGTGAAACATTGTCTGAATCTGACTTTTGTTAATTACGAAATTATATAAAAATATAATGATATCATAATAATCTTTGAATAATTTTATAAAAAAACATCATCACAAACGTATTTTGAAAGCTTGGTTAATATCGAATTATAAATTCAAGATGATTTCATCCATATTACTTCTTATATAATATTAATATGTTGACTTAACTGGGAAAAAATGTTAGATCCGTAAATGACTTCATACATAATAGTATCACGACCGATGAAAAGAAACAATATTTTGAATCATTGTATAGTTCGGCTTCAATAGACTTGAATCGAGTTAATATTGATTAGAGGAAAAAACTTGTGTCCTTTTATCGAATATATTTTTTCGTTTTGTCTCGCTTCATTGCAAATTTAAATGCTAATACAATTACACATAGAAAATATGTATAGATCTCGCAACGTGAAGTAAGTATATTCTTTTAATTCAACGCAATTGTCCTTTCGAATAAGGTTTTCGTATAAAAAAAATATGTCACTTTAATATGTAGTCATTTTGATGATTATATTGCATCAATGCATTATTGTTGATACTTAACATTTCAAATATAATTTAAAAAAAAGATCTCATACAAAATTAAATCCAATAAAACCATAGAAAGATACTGATAAAATGCTGGAATTTTCTTTCGAGTATTCCCCAAACTTTACAGAGGGATTGTAAAGTAATCTTAGCAAATTCCGTAATCTCATCGCTGAAGACATTAATCAAAAACTATTTAAACGAATCAGTAAAGCTGCGGAAAATATGCGGAACATTCAAAATATAATCTCTTTAGGACATCGGAAATTCGATACTTATAAATTTGTGGGATATAACCAAAATTCTAATCCGTAACATCATTCGATATCCACAAGTTGTACACATGACAATGGTATCAGAGTCATCCTTGTTAGAGTATAATCCTTGAAGATTAGTGATCCACGAAGCTTATGGTTACGTAACGTGAGTGTGGGAAACAAGGCTTAGAAGAACCTACTATACTTCATCCTTATGATATTTAAAGTATTAAACAAATTAGTATATTGCGAGCATATGGTCTTATAATTAAAAATGACAGATCATTAAATGCTTGTATTAGCGGTGGACGTTCAATTTCATTAAATATAATGTATATAATTCCAGCTTTACTTATGATCGATGTTGAACAATGTTTAGTTAAACACTAATTCCTCTCTTACTATCTTCATTGATTTCACATTCGAAAGAAGAGGACACTATATTGCTTACTAATCATCTTCTAAATATAAACCAGTAAAACCGTAGTTATCATTTTTTTAAATATACATCTATATTGCTACAGCATTTATCGCTGAAAAAAGCATCAATCAATTCTAATGGGAAGGTTTGGAGTATATCATAAACCATGTTTTCTCTGACCACCGATATAGAGATCATATGCTTGCATTTGCCATCTTCCATCTGCAATTAAGATCCACGTTTTCCACCCAGTCATCTTGTCTCTGTTTACATCTATTGGGAAATATTTCTGACATTCGTTTGGGACATCTGAAAAAACGTCGTCACAATACAAATCATTTGGGACAATATTCATTAGTGTCCTCACGCAATTGTGTAAACTATGCGTACTTTATAGGATTGGCTTAATTCAAATGAGACATTATGAGGTCATTATAGAATAATTATATGTGAAAGTTTTGTGTACATCGGATGACATACTCGTATCGTCGTTTAAATAGAAAGCGAGTTTAAATTCACGACCTTTACAGACACGCTATCCTTAAAGATTTTAAGTATATTGGAGCTGATTATTTTCTTAAAGCAAAATATTCGCTTAAAACAGAATTTTAATCAAATGATTTTCTTATAAACGTAGAAGACAAATACGAAGAAGTCAAGTATGTAACAGGTCATTTGGAAGTCACTACTTATTATCATGAAAATATTGCGTCGTTATTTGTAGTAAGTACATACATATCTAAGCCTGCAAGTAGACATACAAGTTTCAATTAAGATTCTTTACCTTCAATGGAAGTTAAAACGCTTATTGTAGTATTGTCTACCTTCCACGACATTGAATGCCTTGCAACCAACATTTTGCTTAGGATGTTCCATGTCAACTCGCAGACATGTTTACGTCAGATATCTGAGTAATGACCTAACGTTAAAAATAATACAATTGATAACACGATGAACCTTCAGGAGATAATTATTAATTAGAGGAAAAAGCTAGATTTCCATATAGGTAACCTTTGCTGCGTAGGAGAAAATAAATTTTCGCATTGCATTGTCAATAGTTAATCAATGAGAACTAAGTATTGATTGTTGACAATAAGTGTTTTGAACAGATTCAAATCTAAGATATCGTTGCGGTGCATTTTCAATTAGTAAAGATAATATTAATACAATCATGATTTTGTTTTAGAATCAATGTTAATAATGCCATTTTTGTAAAGTTGTAAAACACCAACTTAAATGGCAATAATAAGATTAAATTTGTTATTGCTTGACCACATTGGTCTATTGTAACGGAACATATATGGAAGGTAGACATGCCATTTGAAAGGCTAAACAGTTTCTAGAAGCCTTAAAACCTAGGTTTATGAGAGACAGACCACCCACGTGGACAGAAACAACTGATCCAATTTATGTGTGGAAATAATATTGGCTTATCTTATACGTGTATGTTTTAAATGTCAAATAGACCGAGAAACCGGCAGACACCGACTTTGTATCTTTATACACACGGAGTCATCGTTTATTGAGAATTTCTATTTATTTCATAGGTATGGTCATACCTTTATAAAAATAATGAGCATTTATTATACGATTAATTTCCTTTATCGTACGATTCCAAAGTATCGCTTACGTTTGACAGCTCACCGTATTCATTATTAAGAAAATTTTAATGTCTTAGTGAGCAAAGTATTTTCCAAGCCATTGAAATTCAAAGCGAGAGACTGTTTAAAGGCAAAAGTGGTAAAACAACTTGAAGCAAAGTCAACAGGGCAGGCTGTGTAAGCATACCCTTCTGACGGGGGACATTATTATCATCTATATCGGAATAGTTTCTCTAAAACTCGGCGTCAGTATCGACATCCTCGGTCTTTCATTTGCATAATCCAGCCGTGTGTATGCGTTGCAGCCACCGTGTTACGTTGTGTCGTTGATTATCCAATAATTTCAGCAAGCCGCATATTGCATTTAGGTGATGGCGAATGGTCGATTGGATTATATGAACTCACATCATTTCTTACGGTAACGTGAACATAACGTTAAAGATTCTCGTTCTAGACTATGGAAAAATTCTGCTGCTGAATGAGAAACACGTACGAGAAAACATAATTGAGGAATATAACAGTACTGGTATTGTTTCTTTCATTATATCAAAGGAGTTTTGTTAAGCAATTCTCTGTTGCGGCGGAAAATAACATTTAGAAATTATTTTCAATTAGATAAACCAGACGAAACTGGATATCTAAACTTTTTAATTTCAATATTAGTGGTAAGGAATCCTAGTTTTTTAGGTATAAAAAGTGCTTCTGATAACATAAAAAAACCCGTTCAATATCTAAATGCTGATTATGTAAGGACATTATAACAAGGGAAAACAAAACTTGTCACACTTGTGAAATGGCGTCATAACACTATTTCCCTATCTAAACATATCATAAACAACAGCGGTGCTTACCGCAACTAGGAGCACTTGTGGAGTACCACACACTTTAGTTTACTGCGCAGGGAAATATTACATAATATCTCACATATAAGAAAAAAATTGTATTGTCTTTTATTATAAAATAGAAGTATGACTGTGGTTGTTTGTGAATTATAATTTTACTGTTGGTAATCTAAATATACTCGTTTAATAAAACCGTTAAGAATATTAGAACAGTATCTTTTTTTTGTCTCCAATTTCTTACAATTCAGATCGAAATCATAAATAATATAATATCGTAGACCGTGGCGTAATTAAGTAGGGTGTAAATAATTAAAAAAATCATGAGTGACATTTGACATGTTACACCAAATAGAGCATAAAAGTACTTAATTGTAATTATATAGAGATTTATTAAGACAGAATTTCTCGTGGTGATAATTTATATTATTGATCTATTTACTTTTTACTACCTACAATACAACCGCACCACACCACATGTTTATGAGCGCTACATTTTGTATACAGCCAAACTTCATAATTTCGTAATTGCATTTATTAATAGCATAAAGGATAATGGTAACTTAGAACTGAGTCTATACCGTCTGTAAGAACTTATCAACTTATATTAGCTAATAAAGATACTACATAAAGCTGTTCCCCACATCTCCGTTGCGATTTGATGTGTCTAGAATTCCGTTAGCGCAGTCGATATTATCAGTGTCATTTGCATAATCGCAGAGTCGGCCAGACAGGCAAATTATACATTGAATTACGGGTTTCAGTGCAGCCACTTACGCGTAGTTTGTGACTATTATTCTTTTCGCAATAAGGGTTATATTCCTTTGACGAGTGAAGGTTTGACTGTGCTACGTATCTGCGTTATATGAACATCTGTTTCCACTTTTACTGACTGATTGATAAGTATGTTTAGATTTTGAAATAGCAGCATTAGTCTCAATCCTCTTATGTAGGTCTTAATTTAAAGGGTTTTTATTATAAATATATTTTATTTACTTTAACTGATATATAAACCTGTCGTAAGTGAATGATACTCATGTCAATTAGATATTTATAATGTACTACGTAGAATAAATCAACTTTACTAGAAAATAGCTTCAAGATATTCTATGGCGTCAGGTTTAGTTGCTACATTATAAGTTTTTTATTTGAATGATTTTTACAAGTAGCAACATGATCTCGGTATCTTAAACTTTTGCCCTGGGCATATCGTAGACCGTGGTGTAATTAAGTAGGGCGTAAATAAAAAAAAAAAAACATGAGTGACATTTGACATGTTACACCAAATAGAGCATAAAATAACTTAAATGTAATTTTATCACTAAATGTATACAGTTTATTTTTTCTATGATTTTCATTTGTTTTTCTCACAACATTTCTTACCTTTACTAGTATAGTAGCTTTTCACTTGATGTTGTGTTTTCAGAATTTTATATTTTCAATTACACAAGATGATGAATGTTACAAATAAGGAACTACAGAAAACGACTTATGTTTTCGTTAGATTAAAATATTATTTAAATGTATGCTAACGGTTTTATTGTTTAATATAATACGAAATATATGCATGTTTCGAGTGTAATTATTTAAATGATATACAAATTGATACCATAATAAGGGAAACAAGTAAATTACGTATTTAATAAGATATTTTGCAATTTATAATTGGTTTTAAGTACAATTTACATGCGAGCTGACTTTAGCGAAGGAGGAAGTGTACCTATTTAATGATATTCTTACTTAACTTGACAATTTAATTTGAAATTTGAAATAAATTATGTATAATATGAATGTTTGTAAAATCAGTCTTGTACCAATAAGATATATTGTAATATTTTATTTGTTTGTAAGATTTTTGATAAAAACTAGTCGACCGGTTTATACGAGCATTTAAACGAAACGTTCATTGTTAATCTGTGGTGAACAAGATTCTATGCAGGTGTCGCCATCGTACAAAAAGCATTAAGACACAATTGCCAACGATAAAAAAATACATTTTAATCAACTGCATTAAATGTTTTATACCTATTTTAATTCGAAATAATTTAACAAAATATTAACTTGGATTTTTATATCGCCACTACTGACTAAACTTAACTCTTGCCAATTTCAACATGAACTTAAATTAATAAATATAAGGTACAATATATTTTTAAGTTTTATAACAATGTTACCAGATTCATAAAATAATTCATGTTCCGTCCTTTCATCACCAAAGGCCCGCAAAGCCTTACATACCCAGCAGGTGACCTCTATAAGCTTCGTACCGCGATTTTGCGCGACGGGACGTCGGTTAACAAAACAACATAATATTTAAGATATATTATTAGGTTAATAATATTATCTTTTACAAAATTTTAAGGCATATGAAACTACGGTCCAAGATTGGTGAGTTGAAAATATATCTAATAAATGAAAGAAAATATTTTTATTTCAATATGTAGTAGGTACTTTATAGTGATATTTAAGCCCTAAGTCTTGGTTGATAAATATAAAAAAAAAATTAAAATAATGCCTTTGATAGTATTAATACGTGAATTTAAACTAATAGGAATGGGTAGTTTTTATTTGATTAAGGGGAAAGCAAATATTTTTTTTGTTTGTTTTCCCCTTACCAGTGATAATTTTTTTTTAGGATCGGATCATGATCATCAGTTCCATAGATTCCTTTACATATAAATAAATAAATTTTACCCCTTTATAATACCTATTATAATAAAGTTTATTAAAAAGAATATTTAAATTCTGTTTGATTTATGCATTACCTGTTAAATGATTTTGATACACATTCGAATGTTACTTTTAAAATAAACTCATATCGTAAAAATATATTCATATTTAAGCTTGATTTAAATAAACTAAATAGGAATTCAAATAGGACAATAATGCCGCAGGTCGTGGGCGTGGGACGAGTTTCATATTTTTATTTGTTAAGCGTTTCGCTAATAATACGGTGCGCGTGCACATCCGACGTGCTCAGGTACTTCACTGCATCATGAATATTGTTTGTTTATTTTCAATGTTATGTGGATAATGTCCAGTGTTCTTCGACTGAGGAAATAATATAAAGTTGTTATATCAAATAATACATAAAATTCACGCACGTCACTGTGTTCTCACTTCACTACTACTAATAAATAAGAACATGTCTTTTTTAAATACCTTTAAATGAACTAAAAAAACAGTCATAAAACTTATACCAGAAGATACAGGTCATATCGGAGAAGGTTTTGGCGTATAATATTAAAAGGATATGAAGTTCACGTCTGTCACGTCAATAGTCTAAGTTTAGTTCTGATACAAACTTATGTATATAATTGTAAATAGTTATTGTTGTATAAATATAGAAACTATGAAAATAAATGGCACGTCTGTTGGTTTATAGAATACTAGCTTTCGCCCGCGGATTCTCCCGCAATATTATTTGGGATTCAAGCTTGTTTCATACCAAATTTCGTGAAATTCGGACCAGAGTTACTTTCGGAATATAGGATAATCTTAGCATATAATTTTCTATAAAAAATATAATAAAGTTGTTTTTATTTACATTATCGTACCTCTTATTAATTACATTGCAATCGTTTACATTAATAATATTATTAAGATAAGGCAACACTTATTAAAATCGAAAGAAGCGTTCCACACGCGACAGATGTGCAGCTTAAGTTCAATATTCAAATTGTATCTCGAAATTAAAAGTACAGCCTATTAAAAGGGACTTGTATAAAAATGTGAATCTTTTAATAAAGCGTGTTAAATCGCGTCTATTTTATATAATTGAAAGTCAATGAATTACTGTAAGTCATAACTGTCAATTAAAAGTTGATTTTTTGAATAGCAATTCGCCGCGGGGTTTAAATTTGAAGTGTCAGCTCAGTGCCACAGTTGTTAGCTTTAATTGAAAATATATTGCCATAACGGTATACAATACTATAGAAATTGGTACATATAATGGAATTAATTTGATCATTTATATTTATGCGTCGTTAAAATTATCTACTAACAAAAGTTTCATGTGACATTTATTAGTTTAAATAAAACAGAAAGGCGTATTTTTTAAAAATCTCTGAACCTATAATTTGATTATATTTATATGTCTAGATAAAAAGAAAAATCTGAGAACGCGTCAAAAAAAAAACGTTGCCAAGTGTTAGAAGAAATGAATTACACGCACACTAGTAAAGTAGTACGGCGAGTGTCAAGCGTACGCACGCGTACGCTGCCACGCACACGAAGATATAAATCATAAAGTTGGGTTTATTCTAGTTATTTTGTGGTGCAAAACACTAACTAGATATATGTATAAATAAGGGGACATATATTTTGTATAAAATAATGATGTTCTAAATAGTTATGAAATTATGTATAAAAGTGCGGTGCAGATTTAAAACTTCCTTCCTCGAATGAGAAGACGAGACCGACGGAGAGATTTGAAATAATATTATTAATTTATTCGTCATTTCATACATATATACAATTAATACATATATAATATTCTCCTGAACGGATCCTGAGAATTTCTCGCTAATAAGCATTAAACCTCAATATGCACAAGGAATTCAACCGTATAGATACACAATTTGTATGTGATCAACGATCTCATGGTAAGTTGAATTCAGACTCACTCAATAAATACGTACATTATGTCATTGCCTTATATAGGGAAGACGTAATGGACAGAAAAATCAACATAATTTCGACCTTCAATGAAATTGAAGTCTTATTGTTATCCCACTAAAGTGTACATTCAAATCTACCTTAAATATATTGTAGCGTTTTATAAAGTCAGTAAGGTAATATAAAACGCATTTACAATTACATAAGATAATATTACATGATACAAAAAAAAAATTGTCATAACCGAAAGATAAGGCAATGATCTTAATTTACTTTGAGAAGTTCAATTTAAGGTGTTTTTATTGTTAACATACGCAATTTCAAAAATTGTGTCAACGTATAAATGTAATTTTGTCACGGGGCTAAATATTTTTAAGAAATATTTATAGGAATGTAATGTTCTTAATAATAAGAACATTATCATTATCAAAATGAATAAAATTAATATTTTACTAGTTTAAATTAAATTTAAAGCTACTTTACGGTTCGTAATGTATATTCAATTGAGAAGACGTGCCATCGAATTCATTAATTACCTTTAACATCAATCATTACGATGTTTATATACCGTGTATAAAGATGAATGGTAATTCCAAGTTCTTTTGTCGTCTATATAATATTATACATAATAATATGTATCACCCAAAATCACAATACACATTGTGTATATATTACAAGTTGGGTCACTAAAAGTCAAAAAATTCTAAAGGAGATGGAAAAAAACATGTTGAGAATGGTGATGATTGTTTTGCCTTCGTCGGTCAAATCAGGAACAAATGTGTGACTTACTATTTAAGAAGTTAGTCTGTATTTTTTTTTTTTTTTGGCATTAGCAGCCTGTAAATTTCCCACTGCTGGGCTAAAGGCCTCCTCTCCCTTTGAGGAGAAGGTTTGGAGCATATTCCACCACGCTGCTCCAATGCGGGTTGGCGGAATACACATGTGGCTGAATTTCGTTGAAATTAGACACATGCAGGTTTCCTCACGATGTTTTCCTTCACCGCCGAGCACGAGATGAATTATAAACACAAATTAAGCACATGAAAATTCAGTGGTGCCTGCCTGGGTTTGAACCCGAAATCATCGGTTAAGATGCACGCGTTCTAACCACTGGGCCATCTCGGCTCTGTCTAGTCGGCTAGTCTGTATACTAGTGCTTTAATATACATAATATATTAATTGTATAAACTATCTCTTACACTACAGTAACACCCCAGGAACCAATATAATGTTTCTGTTTGTATTTAATCAGTAATTATTTTTTTATATATATCATAGGTGGCAAACGAGCAGGTGGCTCACCTGATGGAAAGTGACTACCACCGCCCATGGACATCTGCAACGCCGGGGGCTTGCAGATGCGTTGGTGGCCTTTAAGGAAGGAGTACGATCTTTTCTTGAAGGTTCCCAAGTCGTATCGGTTCGGAAAAACCACCGGCGAAAGCTGGTTCCACAGAGTGGTTGTGCGAGGCAGAAAATTTCTCAAAAATCGCGCTGTTGTGTATTTTGTGTATAAATGTTAAATAATATTTAAAATAAAATCATTTAACCGAATTTCGGCGACAAGGATTAGCTAACTGGGCTATGGATGTTAAGGGGAGGGCTAACACTACAACTACTAATTTTTTTTTGATTTTACAAACAAAAACCTCCTTGATTATGACTAGCTAGTTTTGAACCTTAAGATCAAACCTCTAGACTTCAAAATCTGCAGTCGTATGAGGTAAGTAATAAAACAAATGGGGACTTAGACGTACTGTATGCGTTGAAGTGTCTTCTATAAAAATAAATATATGTCGTTACTTGTACAATAACCGAGATAATTGATGATGATGAAGCAAGCAACTTTCACCGTTCCAAGATAAAAGTATTACTTTATAAAAGAGGCACCGCTTAATAGTTTCTTATGAAATTAACACTTCTTATCTTAACGATGCAGTTTATGAGTTTTATCTACGAGGAAATTGTGGATGTTTGCTCGTTCTTTAGTCGCTGCCGCCCGCAGGATGGAGTTTTGGTGTATTTTTTATATTTCCTTGAGAAAGTTGAGAAATTTTATACAATTTATCGAAATCGTGTTATTTAAAGTCCTTTTCGCTTTTATTGCAGATCTTATAAGCGACTTATGCTGTAATATATTGATATTACTAAAACTGATATAATTTATATTTTTTTGTATAAAACAGCGATGCCTATAGAACTGTTACCAGATAAAACCGTTTCCGTTAAAAACGTATTAAATTATATCAACGTTTAAGCTTCGAACGATCAAGAGATACTTTCTTTATCATCTTTCATTTAAAATTCGGTATTACAGAGCGACGGGAGATGACCACGGGACGTCCCATTAACGTAGGTGTTAAAATGTGTTGCTTCAAATAAACTCTCAACGAAAACCTCGCCGGATATTACCAAAGCTATACAATTTATTATACTTTATCATCAAGTATGTCTGGTGTATTACGAACGGAATTGGTAACATCGTTGTTATTTTAATGGCTCAAAATATTTATTAGTATTTTCTATAAAATTGATGTATCCTCTTTGTGGAAACTGGTCACTAGATGGCGTTTCAGTGTATCAACTTTTATTCCTTTCCATCTTTCACCATTACAATTGGTACACAGGCAAATCAATGTCTGTTGAGTTTTGGAGGTCAAATATAAAACACAATTCTAAAAAATCAACTGTACCGTCATGATTACCTATTATTTCAATATAATTATTGCCACTATTAATGTTTTGCAATTTGCATCAAATTATAAAAAAAAAAACATCAGATAATGAATTTACAGCAAGCCGATTTTATAAATTGACATATAACAAAATGGAGCAAATTCTAAAGAATTGCCTGCCAAATATGATTATATTTCAATACACGGGGCGTGCTAGCACTAAAATTTCGATAACCGGAATGACTGTATACAGCTTACCTAACAATGGCTAATAAATGTCTTAATTGTCTAAATAAATTAGCTTAAACGAGTCGCTGAAATGCAGCCAGCAGATAGCGATTCAAATTTATATCGTCTAATTGTTCGTTTCACATTCAAAGTTTCAGCGTTCTTTGTAACTTGTTTGGGACAATGGAACTTAGTCGATTACAAGTTAAACTTCAATACATAAATTATAATACACTAATTTCAAATTGTTTATAATTTATTATCTTTAAATTTTGGTATCTTATTGTTTAAAATAGGTAGACACGGCAAATGGGCCAACTGAAGGAAGTGACCATTATCGCCCAAAGACATTGGCGCCGTAAGGAAATATTAACCATTCCTTATATCGCCAATGCATCACCAACATTGATGAACGATGTTACCTATCTCGTGCCTGTAGTTACAGTGGCATAAAGGGGGAGTCCCTTTAAACCGGATTTATTGTTGTGTAAAAATACTAAGTGTTGCTGTTTAGCGGTAGAATAAACTATGGTACAATAATATTTTCTTGCATAAAGCCCTATCTCCAAAGTAAGCGTAGTAACGTAAACGTATTCTAAATTTTAAAATTGTTGTTTTTTATATTTCCTGTTTCAAAATAAACTATGTTTGTGTATGAAAACTATGTGTGTGTACAAAATAAAAAATGTGTTTCAAATTAAAAAATACATAGACGACCTCCGTGGTCGAGTAGTGTGTACACCGGTTTTCATGGGTACGCCACTCCGAGGTCTCGGGTTCGATTCCCGACCGAGTCGATGTAGAAAAAGTTCAATAATTTTCTATGTTGTCTTGGGTCTGGGTGTTTGTGGTACCGTCGTTACTTCTGATTTGCCATAACACAAGTCCTTTAGCTACTTACATTGGGATCAGAGTAATGTATGTGATGTTGTCCAATATTTATATTTATTTATACATGCGTGCAGTTTCTTTGAAACCAATACTCAATTTAACTTTATTAATATGCAATAACTTTTCACCGTTTACGAGTTTATTTGAGTCATTCGAGTTTAGGAAGGTGCCGTCGTGTTTTTCTTTTTTCTCATTTCGCTGAGAACCGGACATGTTTTTAAAATGACTCATATGCATTTTTGTCTTCTTTTACCTGTTCGAAATAATCGGTAACAAATATTTACTTGAATATTGGATTTGTGTTATTCGGTAATACCATAAACCGTTTCATTATAAGAATATTTTCCGTAATCGTGAGTTAAACATCACGGTAATATTAGCAAGTAATATTAAATCTATTTATTTTCTAATAATATTTAGTATTTATTCCAACATTTATGACAGCTAATTCGTTCCCAACAGATAGACTGAATATCACGACTATTTTATCTTTGTTTAGGTAATAAAGATTTCGTTAATAATGAAAAGTTAAATGTACAATTTGGTTTAATTAGTTTGTAGCAAATAGTCTCAATAAAAATACATTGTAGTTTGTATGGCCTGGATAGGAAACAAATTAACAACATAAACTGCTACTTGTTTAATAAAAATAAAATAGATTGTCAAAATAATATAATATTTTATGTAAAACGAAAGTACGTTGACACTGAAAATTCAATTGAAGATGAGTTAGACGCATACGTCGAAAACAATGCCGAAGAAGCAAAAACAAAGGCTCTGATTTGAGAGCTGGTTCCGAGAAATGCGAATACCGGGTTTCGTGTCGGCAAGAAACTACGACGTGATTCGCAATCCAGTTGGAAGGCTTTTCAATTTCTAGTTGCAAAATACGACCAAGCACCTTTTACATGGATAATATTTTAATATTTATTTTTGTAAATTGTAAATAGAAATTCTAAGCTCAAAGTGAAATTAATTAAACGGCAAGACCTTACATCGCGTTGGATTACTAACTTAATTTAAAATAAGTTCAGCTCCGGTAACCTTCAAAGTATTAAAAATTTAAAGGCATAAAAAGAAACCAGAGTTTACAAGATAAAATAAAACTAGCTTTCTTTAATTCATAAGTAAATTATAAATTTTTCATTTGCAGATATTTCAAACATATAAATACCACATGTCAAGAATCTTCAAACATTTACATATTATAAATATATGTTATTTACCATATGTACTTGCTGATAATACGCTGACTGAATTTAAAAAACAGTATGAGTTCCATTTTACAATCTTCCAAATTACAACTTTGATAATATAAAAGATTTTAAAACAACAATAAAAGCAAATCAAGATAAACTGAAACAAATCGCACGTCATGTGCGCTCCATACACGGTTCAGAGTCGGACGTTTATAAGCACCGTTATGGATCTGCATAATCTTCGACGCAGTCGCAAAACAATTTCTCATGCAAATATCAACCTAGTTCCTATTTACATAAAGGTATAAATTGCTCGTGAATATACAGGAAATGTACGCGACGACAAATTAGCAATGCAACCCTATCCATATTTGTAAACCAACTGCGCCAATTTTTTGTCGCTGAATTTTTAAGGTAATTCCTATAATAATAACATCATTATACATGTTAATCTTATAAGGTACGACGATTTCTTTCATGCTACCGCTTTTATAAAAGACTATTAACCGTTGTAATTTTACCAATACGGTTTTCCGCTTAGCTCCGTCATTATCATTATGTCAGTTTCTGTTATAAATTAAAGGTTTAAGAAGTTCAAATTTGAAATACTAATTTTGGTATGTTTATTATTTGTATGTATTTGTTAAATAATTGATTGTTTCAATCTGCTTTTGGAGGTAACGATTAAATGGATCGCATTGAAATGGTCGTTCAAACTTGTCTAGACAGGATCGACGCCTCACGTACGCTTCTTGAAATACACTGACAGCAACGCTGGTATATATTATAATATTAAGCTCAACAGACACCAACATGATTGTTAAATGTAGCGTTATCATCAACAAATCCTACATTGCATGGTTTATTAATATCAGAATCAACTTCCTCGTATACATATTAATCAGTTTTATCATGTTTATGTTTGTATGAAATAGTAACAATATTTGATTATTTATAAATAAATTCCTTGTCACATGTCGACATTTTTTACTTAGCATTAGCAAAAACCGTTTATTGCCATATCCTGTCAAATCTAACCATATATTACGAGTACCACCTTGTGCTTGTATTTTCTGGTTACGTATTGATTTATGAGAAAACAGAGAGGCAGGAGAGGTCAGGTTAAATTGGTGATTGTAACAGATGGCATGGCGTCACGGGCCAGCACGGTCAGCGATAATATGTTAGAACAATCTACTGCAATTAGGTATGACGTGAGCGCAAACCGAAATGCCATAAGTGAAAAGCGACGCGGTGATTAATAATAATTATATTTGGTGCAAGAATACAGATGCAAACAAACTTTTGCACCACCAATAGGTTGAAAACCAAAACATAGATAGAAAATCCCGTCCAGTTCCCTTTGTTCTTTTCAGGCCATTTGATTTTTTAAATAGAAAGTATAATGTTTCTATGACATCTTTATTCGTATTCAAATATCGACTGTATCTTTTTTAAGTTAGTATCAACTAACCAGACGTTCTACTTCTATATATTTAAAAATGTTAGTGACATTTTTGAATGTTGTAGATTTTTGATAATATTTCCTTACACTATAGACAGAGGGGACTGTTATACGATGCAGTTGCTCATCAAAATTATAATTAAAATAAAGGAATATCAGAAATATATTTTGCCGTCAAAATTGGGATAGATTGAGGTTTTCATTAAAAAGGGAAAGACAGTACACACAAACAGTGTCAGTATGAAGTGATAAAGAGACATTCCGGTCGCCACTTGTTACCTTCCTCATAGGAACAACTGTAACGTAATTGCTATTTGTTTCGAAATTGAATAAAAAAGGATACCGTAACCGGATCTTGTCATTGTAAATAAAACTTCGTTAAGTATTAGTCTGTTAATCGCTTACGTAATTACTGGTGCATAAAAATACGGCGAGAACTTACCTGAAACAAAATAATATTATATGATTAATTAAAATTCATTATGCATAATATTCATTAGTCACCATCGACACGCAAGATATATGAAGCAGTGAATGCGACGTGAGCGGTATAATTAAAAAGGTTTTTTACAAAAGGCAACACTAAGTTTCAAATTTATAAGACAACACATTTTAAAATTAGCTTTTGGTTATGGTGTCTGTTGATAAATTTTAATATAGTTAGCAATACGGAAAGTAATGCAAACAATGAAGGCGGAGAACCGAAAGATTTGGTACACATTGAAGGAGGTCTAAGGCCAGCAGTGGATTGGGTTTGGCTGATGATCATGACGGAAAGTAATAGGTGTATTACTTTCTGTCATGACCATCAGCCTTGCCAATCCTTACCAAACAACCTTCCGTTTGCTATTTTTACTTTTAGCCTAATTTTTTACCTTTTTTTGTATGTGTGGACTTCTTAAGATTTCCAAAGAAGCTACATTCATAGGATATTTAAACAAATTGGGTCACCCACCTTACCTATAAAAACGCAACGTACAAATGTTGATTTTTGTTTTAAAGAGTAATGCGGATTTTCTTAACTAAGGCACTATAATGAGATTTATACGATTATATTAATATTATTCTTGAAAGTAGACAAAGCTAAATGTGCTATCGTGACTGCACTCAATGGAGCCGATTGCGTGGTAAACGGTAACTAGAGTCTAATCTAACAATTTGAGTTGCTGAAAGAATAAATTCGACAGCCAAGGTCGAGCTGCATCTATAAAAACTTTTGTTAATTGAATGGTAATTGTTATTCTCATTGGAATTTAAATTTATAGGCTTTAATTTTTTTTCGTATTCTGATAGTGTAAGCGTGTGTGTGTATTTAGTACATACATATTTGTGATGTGTATTACGTTCACAAAGAACTCCTGATTAAGTTTTGATAACGAAAACTTAATCAGGATTTTCGATTAAAAGTTTAATATATAGATCAATTTCATCTGTACGCCAATCCAATTCACTCGCAGACATATTAATTATATGCTTGACTTTACTTATGTACAAAGTGAGTTCGTAAATAAATGTAAATGTGTGTGGAGACGATTTTAATATACTTTTTAATCAATTTGAAACTTTGCATATATGTGTACTTAGGATAACAGTACCTACAATATATATACATATATAAATTTAATAACTACTAAATAATCTTCTTGACTTTAGATTTATAGATTTAACGAGTCGAGTACTCATAATCTCCACTAACGAAATTGGTTACATTAAAACCTCGATTGAAAATTAAATTCCCTTTGCATTGTTAGCATAAAAAACTTCACTGTGCATGCCCTTATCTTCTCTAAAATAAAACCGTGCAACAGCTTAGTGTGGGTAATTAGACGGAAATATTTGCGTGGTCCGGGCTTGAACCGGCTATCTGCCGACATCGCGGCGTCGGCCCTATCCAAGATCATTGTGTTCCAAACGAAACGTTGAACTCCCTGTTCTTTTTGTGGCTGGAATATTTTACTACATAAATAAAAATTAAGCACATGGATGCATTCAAAAGTTTCGACGTTATTATTGATGTGTGAATCTCAACATAAACAGTTTTGTATTTACTTTCATCTCCTTTTCAATTTATGACTAGCAAATCAAGTTTAAAATAATAAAAGCCAAATTTATTTACGAAGCAATCAAAATAAGTGAGTTACGTTTCACTTACACGAAATGTTATAATCATAAAACACTTTCGAAATCAGTTTAAGGAAGTATCGTCCAGGGCCAATAAATATCTTTCGACACGAAGAATTTACACAGATGTTATTTGGCCCACACAGAATGGAATGCACTACCTACGCCAGCCCATTCGACATAGGACATCAATCTTTGGGCTATTGTCATTGTGAGACAAGTACGACACAGCCAGTAAAACAAGTTGGTGTATTTATAACTCCAGTAACCGATATTTTATCAATCGAGTCGAGTCAACCCAATCGTGTCAAGGTGTTGATGGCAGGTAAACATTTGGAATTTAATAATTTTTAAATTTGATTTATTGTTTAAAAAGGTTTTTACTTTATTATAAATATATTAAGTATTGGCAGCGCATTGCATAAAAGAGTCACAAAATCATTTTATTTTTATTTTTTAAATGATTTATTATTGTATAAATATGGTACAATTTTAGCCTTGATTGATTATTTACAAATCATGAAATTAAGCTGTCGAATGCGATAATATGAACATTCTGATAATCCAGCTGTATTTCACATTAAAACATAGGTACCTTTTTTAATTATATTTTTAGCATTATGATATTTTTAGTTAATGAATGTGGTGTACCTGTAAGGTGGACACGAGGTATCCGGAAATAATTGCTTTCCGTTGGAGATGTTTATTAGCTGATATGATATTGTATCGTTAGTTCTATAATCAACTCCATTGCTCTCTTTATTTCATTACAAAAATGCTTTTTTCTTCGTTCACGCATCTTTCATCCGGTTGCGTTGAAACTTTAATCAGTTGCCACCGGTACTTTTGTGAAGGTAGTCGTTTAGTAGCATCACCGAACCGCGTTGCACGTTTTGGAAAATTCACAAATTGTACTCTAATTCTTTTAGCAAACGAAATTGTATTGATTTTATCAACATCTCGTGTAAACGACCTAATACAATCGAAATTTATATTAAAGTTAATCAAATATGTCGGTTGTTGTTTATTTATTGTAATATTTATAATATATTCCGCCTATTGTAATAACAGAATTACAATATGACTTTCTTGGAATATTATGTAAATCTGAAAATGACTAATATAACCGCGAACCTTGTACTTTTGTGTATTGCCAAACAAAATATATTCAGATTAACGACACTGTTCAAAATTTAATGCATATATTAAAAATTGAACTTGGCTTATTTATTTCCACAGTTATTGCGAACGCCTTATTTATGATGGAATGCGTGAGATATGCTGATAAAAAACAGGAAACATTAGTTGATATTAATAATGGTGGTCAAGATGGCGTTACCAGTATTTTAACATTTCCTATGCCCGCTAGTGCTAAAGTATCCAATAATATTAATGTAGACCTAAAAAGGAGATAGATTTTTGACTTAATCTAATTTATGTAAATATAACATAAAAATATATATTATATGGCTTCAAAAAGTTGATTGCACTGCCAAAATACCTTCCCGATCTGAATTTCCTCACGTGCAATCTATGTTGGCCGTTGACGGTTCTTTAAGACATTCGCGTATGTAATACCGTAAAAAAATATCTAAAGTCTTGCTTAAAAATTTATAGCTGCGTCATATGCAAATTCGCCTTTAAAGCTTAAACAAATGCCCGCACTTTGGTTCCTGAAAACTAGATCGGTGCAGCCATTCGTAACTAATTACTGACGCCAACTCATATACTGTAATTATTATTCAGTTTAATATTACCGTTAAATTAACACTAACTATAAGTCTTTGAACTTTTGTAAAAAGATTATAAATTGGCAAATAAAATAATCATATACCTACATACACAGTTCGTTATATGTTATCAAGTAGTAACTAAATAAGGCAAAGTTTTCCCTGTAATGTCCCCGTAACTATGACGACAGAAAAGATTGGCCACATTCGATTTTAGAACAACATTTTTTTCTTAATTAACAAAGGAAAAGGCATTACAACATGTCTATTGATAGCTTAACTTAAATGTTACGCCTTAAATTATTAAGTAAATCACTCCAGATTAGGTCAAAACAGATAAGAGTAAACAATGGTCAAAGAGAACAACGTTAAATTACAACAACTTTCATAAATGCAGAGCGTCATAATAAACTTTCAGAAGATTCGCCGATTTGGAAATTTTTCGCTAAATTCACTTTTAAAATATGCATTTTATGCTCAGGTGCCGTAAAAAACGCCAGACTATTTTATTGTAGGGACAGAAACGTTTTAGTGGTCCTCGTAAAATAAAAATGCTGTAAAATTCACGCATTGTACTGTCCTTCATGTTATATTTATGACTCCCGTGTCCGCTTGCGTGATGTTATCTATTTAGACTGTCGAAGCCTATTCAATGCACAAACGACACATAGGTATTGTGTGAACGAATCCTACCTGACGCACGTTTTATAAAACCGTGTTGGTACTTGTTGATTTTCATTCAGGAAGTATAAATTTTATTGTACATATATATATTTTGAATTCGAAAGTTGTTAACTATAGAACTTGCGATGTTGGGTTCAAGTCTTGAGATTTTCTGTCACGAATTTTTCAATATCAATCCGGAGTTACAAAGTGGGCATTGGCTTCAATCTGATAGCAGAAAGCAGGTAAAGCATGTGGCCCTGAATTTCCACTATGCGATCTTGTAGGATTATGAGCGTGACATTAGTAGACAATCCACCTTTGTGCACAATAGTACTTATCGCTATCGGATATCGCACAAATTGCTGTCGAGATCGATTAAATTTGATCATGGTTGACCTTGACCATAATTTGGTTTATCAGTTAATTATATCTAAAAACGTGCAAATAAAAAGATATCGAATAGCCTTAACGCCTCTAGACGTGAGATGCATTAAGCAAATACTGTGTAATTTCTTAAAGCGTCATTAAACCTACGTCGGTATCTTTTATAAAATCCGAATATGGTCTAACTAAGAATTTACATTTTTAATTACAAGAATCGGAGAGCTCGTTAAGGTGGTAATATTTATTATCGCGAACATCTGGTGGGAATCGTTAAAGCTGCTAATGTATTACCAGCTTGACCTTGATGTATCAGATTGTAGATCAGCAGTTAACGCTGCAGGTCTAGTTTTTACTCGTTACTGTCACAAGAACTATGCTCGAAATGAAAATGTCCAAGGACATCTGATTTAATATCGATAAAAAATCACTAAACTCTTCATTAGAGATATTTTTGTAGATCAAATTATATAAGCGTTTTGACTCAATTTTTTTTTGTATTAAAAACTTATTAGATATTATTAATCGATACCGGGAGATATATCGACAGTTTTTTGTGGCGCAACACTACAAAATGTGTAAAGTGGAATTTTATATCTTTTAAATTATTTCATAAAAAGGTAGAATGTAGGTTTTTCTATACTTAAGATTATTTAAATAAAACAGTAACAAGTCCGGTCAAGTACCACCGCTGGGAAAATGCCCCTTGTGAACCTAAATTAAGTACATCGTTATTGTACATAAGTAAACGATCGTTTTTAAATTATGAGATTTAGACGTTGTAAAGTTTTTCGTCACGTATAGGAACCCCTTTGAATTACGAAAATTGTATTATTCGTGAACAAAACGAATCGATTCTTGTCAACTCGGTTTTATACAACATCGACTCATGAGATGGATGGATAAGCAATGAAAGAATTAAAAAAATAATTAGAGAATCTTTGCACTTTTGAAACGAGAACGTGTTAAATGAAATGTTTTTATTGTAGAATAGTAATTTATGAACTTATTATATCTCGTATACGATCTCTGTATCTATTAAATGTTTGTCCATTAACACGATGTTATAGCTCTGGATGATATACGAGAGAGATTAGTAACACAATTGATAAATATATCAGAGCGTTAGTGTCATTCGAGTATAATTTACGATTCGCTATGTATATTATGACGTTAAATATACATATATTTATTTTATGTATGTATTTTATTTATTTATATACTTTATTGCATAACAATACAATTGCACAAAAGTAGCGCTTAACGATACTGCATTTTACACCAGCCAAGTTAAATATATATATCTCCGAAAGGTTTGTCAGTATAGGTACGTTAAATGTAAAAAAAAAAAATAAGAGAGAAATTATTAATAACACATTCAAAATACGTTGAAGAAATAGATTGAAACAATTTTGCTAAAGATATTTTTTTGCACCTGACGCTTAAAGAAATTCTCAGTTAGGTTTTTCTAAAAGCGTCAGACAGACATATCGTTCCACAGTCGAACGTCGTTCACGGCAAATTAATCAGTCATGAGAACGATGGAAAGGAAATGTTAGCAACAAGAGATTTGTTTTATATTTGAATATAAATCTGCAGTTTACAAGTGTCCTGTCTTGGGAACTCAAGATGTTATTTATCAAAATTAAGACAGCTAAACAAGCGGAAGAACTTTTCAATGTAATTATATAATACTTTAAACTTTGAAGGTTTTGATCGAGTGCGTATTATAATATAATTAAAAATATAAATTAAAAAAAATATTTCAGTGTTTACCAAAGATATATATAGTTAAATAAAGTCATACTGTTAATTTAATAAGCCTACGTATTATATGTAAGTAAATACTTTATTAAAAATTCTCTAACGTTAATAGTCTAGGTCGTATCGCGAATGCCAGGGTTATTAAATAAAAAGGAGCCAATTAAATGGCTCCGGTGCTCGATTAGGGACAACGTAGGCGACGCTTTATGATCGATGTCGTATTTATGCGGTGCGACAAAAACTTGGTATTAAAGGGATGGCGATTTTATGAATTTTATTTTTTTCGAACTGATTGTTTATTTTTATACATTTACTATAATGATTAAAACATATTATAGCTAATATAATTAATGTGACATCATATTATATCACATTACCGATAGAATGCTATGGCCAATAGACTACTACGAAGTGTGATTAGTTTTAACACACCGAGACAAATTAGCCTTTTTGGGATTACGCGTATAAAAGAACATTTTTTATTTATTATACGAAGCCTTGACGTGAGGAGTGTTGGTGATATTTTTTTATGCTTAACTTAAAAAAAAAAATAAACTATTAAACCTATATTCATAAATATTATACCAGAAGATGCAGCGCAGTCGTTTCGGGGAAGGTTTTGGTAATATTATAAGTAGCTGCACTCCGTAGTTACAACCGGTTCAAATTTATATTAGACTATTGACGTGACAAGCGTGAATTTCATATTCCCCTTCTATAATATAAATGTAAGTACCTATTCGATAAAATACAACAGAAATGTAATATTAAGTATGTTAGTATGACTCTACACTATGCCGTGAATTATCTTCGATCGCGTCACATGTTAACACGGAAATTATTATAACGACAAGTGCCCTTCGACTTTTATGGAAACTTGCTCTTGTTGAACATAAGGTCCTAATGGTATTTTTATCAATAATGTAAGAAAAATATAACGAATTGTGTGTTCATGTTTTGTGTACTTAGCTGTTTGAATTAACTTCATGGCACAATCTTTAAGATATATTGAGATTTATTTTATTATTATTTAAAACAGGAAAACATATGAAAATTACAGTTGATTGTTAAGGGTCACCAACCTACATAGACACTGCAGGAAGAATAAGTCAGTTTTAACAACATCGGTGTGCAGTCAACTAAGGATACTATCAGGCGTCACTGTACTGAGCGATTAATATCAACGCAAATAATTGCTATTTTACGTTATTGTTACTGATGCAAGGGCATTAGTGATACGTAACATTTTTTATATATTTTTGTAGAGCCAAGTGACTTTATGGTATCCAGACAGCCAGCCTTGTCTCCATGAGTTCATAAATTAATTAAAGTAAAAACCGTTTATATTACCATGTGCTACTCAGATATGATTCTTATGCTAACTGACACCTACTAATAAAACCTAACTAACTGGCTTTTGAACAGGTGCGGCTAAACACGGAAACACAAAAAAGGTGTCAACAATTTCAATGGCCAGTTCATCAACCAGCCTTGACCTTGAATGACCACTATCGGATGATTTCGTACACATTCCGATGTGATTTCGCCAATTACATTTCAATCATGAAATTAGTTCCAATAATTCGCGGATCACGTGTGACGAATTGATCGATTACAGCACGAATGTTACATCCGCTTAGGATTACCAAACTCCTTTTCTTGAGCTGTAAGCTCTATTCACAGCAATTACAAATTAAATTGACTAGGCGAATAGTTTTATTGAATTATCAAAATATTCAAATATTTAAGTCAAACTATCCATCCATGTGAATCATCTCATAGTACACACTCTGTATCCCTTCTTTTCAGTTCCTTCCCGTCCTTTCCTTCCCTAAAGGAATACGACACGACCAACGAGAGATCAGGTGCAAAATTAACGGCTTTACGTCCTTTTCCAAACACAAGAGAGAGTATCAGTTAGTTTTTTAACTTGTGGCAAGTTACTGTATAGTCATTGACAGTAAAACCCTATGTTTTTTATTTTCTTAATCTCGGATCTCTTCAATTGTATCCTTACAAGCTAACCACTAGATCGATACAACCATAACAATAATTAACAGACGCTGTAAAATATCAGACTGTAATTTAAAGAAAGATCACAACCAAATAGCTTTAAACACGCTATAAACATTTGTGAAACCAAGTAAAGTGTCAATAACGAAATGCATGAATCTTACAATATTGTATCATAAAATACATAAAGTACAAGTGTCACACAAATCCACTACCTCATTTTGACCAAAACAAATGTTGCCCGGTAACCTGTTACGCCTGCGCCATATAATAACATTATTAACTATAAAATCTGATTTATAGTTGCCAACTAGAAAGATTTATGTAAAGGCGATAATATTCTGAGTTATTAAGTTATCAATGTTCTTAAAATATTTCAGGCTATGTTCAAATCTATATCTAATGTCTAATTATCCGTTTAATCAATTAGAAAAATCGGACTAAAACTTTAGTCATTTTAAAAGGTGAAAAGTAACAGCGGGTAAATTTCATCGCTGGACTTAGGCCTTTACTTGAAGAGAGGTTCATTTAAACCGAGGGTTAGGGTATTTTCTTAATTTAATCTTACTCTGCAGCGCGGTTTATACGCTGCTTATACAAAAATGCGAAGAAGACGAAAATAATAATAATAACTGTTTAATATATATTAGATTGCGGCTTCATCCGGGAGGAATAAGAATTTTATTTACGTCCTGATCGAAGCGCCATCTACTGGGTCCAATTTTAACCAGGGACCCCACTCAAATACACATAATCAATTTCATCGAAATCAGTCCAAACCTTTAGGAGAAGTGCAGTGTGTGTAACATTCGTACGGAAGATGCAATTATTTGAATTTAAATTCGAAATGAACGTAGCGTACACTAGAAAAAACTAGATATTAGAAAGATACTTGGCTAATTCAATTACTTGATTTCACCAGTCTCTTCTTTATTTCGAGACTTTATCCCTATGCAATACAAATATCACTCAGAAAAGGTGGATGTTAATAAAAATATTATAATAATAATAAATATAACGCTAAATATTTTGTAACGTTAAAATGGGTAACGGAGTACTGGCGTATATTGAAGTTCGGCTATTGTCAAAAATCAGTATAAAAGGTGCCTTTAGAAAATATTTTCACATATATAATGGAGTTAAATATCTTGATATCACAAATCTTTTTGCAGTGAATAAAATATTCATTTCATTTGAAATTGTGTGGGAGTGAAATTCAATACACTTATGGCAGGAAATAAAAAAAAACTTCGGAATATCTTTGTGCGTCGTTTCGTTAAGGCTTGCAGTCTATTCATCTTAAATTTTATTTGTAATGAATAGATTTAAGCATCAAGATGTTTCTTAGTCTTCGTTCAAATTTCAAAGACAAATTCTTGATTAAGTTTAACAGAAAAACTGATTTCATCTTAAGATATTTCTTTTGGAAAACTTCATCTTAAGTTGGTAACTTTTAATTAAATTTCTTTATATTCCAAAAATGCGACAGCTTTAATATTTCAATTGAAAGCAGTCGCTCTCATTTACAGTTGCTTGAATGATGAAACAAAATGAAAAACCCCTGACCGCGTTTTGTTATTACCAGTCGAAATAATACAGTGATATTGAGGCGCTCAAAATTTTGGGCACGTCCCTCGTTTACACCAAGCTGTTTATTTTGAATAAGGTTTCGTTAAGTAAAAGTAAACTCGAGGGATTTGAAGACCCAAATGATCTGAATGAAAAATTAAGGTTCGTTTGATTATTTCTTGCCGAATATGATATAGAAAACTTGCCGATTGAATTCTGATATAAATAAAATATTTCAAATTCCTTTCACTTATAAAAAAAAATACGAATTTACGATAAACAATTTCATTAGAAGCCTCTGAAAGCTTAATTGAAATAAAATACCCCTAAACGAGGCAGGGATTTAATTAAAAGCAAGATGTTCATTTCGACCATGAAATAGATTTTCGTCAACAATTCGGAAACATTAGGAGATTACCCTAAAACCATTAATTATAAACGTCAATTCGGAAATCAGAGTCGGGTCGCCGTTGAAATAGAATTATGATACAAAAAGATATGGTAGCAGGAAACGTGATGAATCCAATGGAAACCATTAATCTTCAAACGAATTGTATAGCCAGGGTTACGAAAATATTTATTCATACATCATCTTACTTATTGCTTTGTTCATTTAGTAATTATTAATTCGTGAAATCATTTCTATAGATCATTGACCTTCTTATTATACTTAGTATAGTCGCGGAATAGATTTCTGATCTTCAACCGTCGGATCTCAATTAGTTTCATTGTCTCTTCCGAGAGTATCAACAAGTACCAAGTATCGATTGACGATTGATCTCATCCAGATTCACCTTGAATGTTCTTCACATTGAACTCTGTTTTGCGGTAATCGCGCAAGAAGCGTGATGAAGAGGCGATTTCCCAGGGGCACAAAAGAATCGATAGCTTTTGTGTTTCCCCCTACATTAAATTATATACGAGGGTGCGTTCTACGACATCTGCCAAGTTGATCGGCTTTGCCTTTTATCAATATTTACCGATTTGATTTTAGAAAAATGTGTATGTGAAAGTCAAATTGTGTTTGTTGTCGCGGATGAGTTGCATACTTGTTTTTTAAACGTTATTTATTTTCATAAGAAAACATAGCTCGGCTTTATTTGCTTGAATAATCATACATTTATACATTACCAGCTTTACTCATAAAGGCGTTGACTAGTTAAACATTGCTGTCTTCTCCTTTCCAATGTCAAATCATCGATGTCAGAAAGAGAAAACGGTGTTTAACTAAACATCGCTAAACAACATTAAAAGTGAGGCCGTTCATGTTTTTAAGTAAAATTCGTTGTACGTTAAATTTTTGTTTAAATTATATGGACCTGTCATTGTATGCTGTGTATATGTACAAAATTAAAAATTCCAGCGTAATTACTTCGACAAGGAAACGAAAATATTTTTTTTGGTATTTAAAAATATAATGCTGATGCTAAATATTAGATTAAATCGCACCAGAAAACAAATAAGAAACTTACCGGTACGGTTAGCTTATCGGTTAAATTTCTATTTTAAATCATTTTTATGTTCACGAGTGGTGGAATATGTACCGATATGGAAAATTTATGTCCCATAAAAATGAATGACTTTAAAATGATAATAAATAGTTCAATTGTAAAAGGATGATATCTGATAGACAATTTATTATATATCCGCAGTAATAATATTAAGATCTCTGAATGATATAAATTTTTACAAATAATTATGAACACCTAGAAAATATTTGACAAAAGTCTTTGATAAAAAAATAAAAAAGAAACAAACAACATCGTGTTGTTTTATTTCTTATACATCAGTTCTTTTTTCTTTTAAACGAATACTTTTTTTAAATCCTGTTTCGTTATTTTGATTTGATTTTTTATAAATATTGCTGCATTTTATGTTTTTTTGACATCATAATACGGACACACCAATAAAATGCACTCGAAATTTATGACGCTTGATAAAAACAATCCAAAGATAAGCGCCTTAAAGTTACGTACGTCTACTTAAATCTTAAAAGGAATTCAGTTTACAGACTACGTTATTTATAACAGCATCATCATATATCGTGGAAATAAAATGCGAATGAAATATAAAATTATGGAGGAGCTGTTTCCCGCTGCTCCATACACGTCAAATTTATTTATTCCGTAAATCCTGTAATTTATAGCTCTCTGTCCTTATCCAGGTCCTTCCTACCTTCAAGTCAAATTTAATTACGATCGTTTCAGTGGTTCAGTCGTGATGAACTTACGAACAAACAGTCACAGCTATTATCGCATATATTCATAATATTAGGTCATACTGGGTCATCGTTTTGTTGCTTTGAGCGGGAATTTTAAGTGCCAGGATCGTGACGTATGTTTTATTTCACACATTGCATTTCATCTCGATAGTTCAAGCCGTGTTTTATAATGAGGACAAACAGTGATATAAAAATCGTTTTTACTTATGTAAATAAGAATTCTTAAAAAAATTATGTTTAGAATAAAATATTTATAGCTTAATAATAAGTATCTTTTTATTGAAGATGTTGATATAATTACATAAATCTTATTAGAAATATCATAAATAATGGTCGTACTTCGAAGGTTTGCGAATACAGACTTCGAGTCAACAATAGCCCTAAAAAAGTAGGGTAAATCTAATATCACAGTTAACTTTAGTATATATTGCAACGATAAATTATCAGCAGACTTCTGTATTTATAAATGATATACTGGTAATTGAACGAATGAATTAATGAATGATGAATATTTGTCGAAAAAGTATATATAACAATAGCAACATAGCAATAACAATTCCTTACCTGCAATAATTAATAATTTATTGAAGATGTAATTCAAAGCACAATAACATATTTGGGGAATCCTCTTACGATATTTTTATATTTATTATTAATTGGTTACCGAATGGAGCAGTGTTTTTTTTATTAAGAGATTTGTAGGGATTACCGAGCATTAGTAGTATTCGTAAGTTGATACGGGGGTTCTTACGAGAAGTTTTTCGATGAGCATTATTCGAACAAGTTTCATCCACAATGCGAACAAATTATATTTTACTAAAAGCGAAATTAGAGTAAATCTGAAAAGTTAATTATTTCAATAAACCAAAGCTGATTAACAAACTATAGTTAAAATTATGATTGCGAAAGTGTCTATTGTTCTCTAATGGCCAAACCACTGAATCCAAAAAGATGAAATTTGTTGTTAGGCAATTTTTTTTTTTTTGCCTAACACCTGCCGACAACTACAGCGAGCGAAGGCACCAATTAGTATAATATATATGTACATATAAGAATCTTTAATAATGATCTCAAAATTAATTTATTATTTGGTACTAACATATTCTTACTTGCTTTATCTCATTGTTCAAAATTATAAATAGTAACACCTACCCAATCTTTGTTTACAAATATACAAAGTTTAGGTCTGGAAAAAATCTAGCTAGTAAGAGATAATGCCTCTTGCAGTTCATTTCTCTTTACTTTGTTTAAAATTATATTAAAATAAATCTAAATGTAACATAAAATACCCTAAATATTTTTTTCGAGACATTGTCAATAACAGTTTCCTCAGACACGTTTAAGATACACAGGTCGTTAGACTCAACGATTCAGCTATGAACCAGATATGTTAGAATGACGTATCTAATCTCGTCAAAGCAAACAGTTGGTGATGGCGTCGCTATCGAGAACATTATCTTCAGGCTTGAAGGGAAACGCTGTAAATACTTTCCATAAATATAATATAGAGAAAGGCGAAAGAGATCATATTTTCTATATTCTGATGCTATACCTACTTATGTATTTTTTATTTTTTTTATTATTATTATCTTTGATAATTAAGGAAATTCTAACATAATTTAATTACTAATAAAGATTTTTATAAAAGCGATATGATGATATAATAGAAAACTCTAAGAGGGAATTCTGATTAATTTACTGAATTATATTTTTTACATAATTTTTTAACTGAAGAATTTTGCTTAAATCCGATGTTTGAAAGTCATTCAACAAAAGATTTTAAATTAGCATGGTTATTTTTATTACTAACAGTATTTAAAACGGGATATTTACCATGTTTTTTATTTTTATTTGGTGGAGCTCGATATTTTTTATTTTTTATTATCTACGAATGTCTCGTGAACAAGACATTCGTAGATAATGTCGAAATATCGAGCTCCACCAAATAAAAATAAAAAACATGGTAAATATCCCGTTTTGAATACTGTTAGTAATTCAACAAAAACCGGTAAAACATTAAATAAAGGATTTAATAAAGGAACTAATTATGGTAAGGGGGTTGATGATTATTATCAGACTGATATTTGTAAAGATAAGAAGACCGGAGCCTTTACGTACCTTCCGAAGGACGTGAGGGAGGTCGAGACATTTAATAAGTTAGTAACGAAGTAGTTTGAGATTGAGATTACGAGATATGTATCTAAGAAATATTAAAATTAATGAACGACTGACTGCATTTATCTTTGCTTCTATTCATAAACAGTTTATATTTAAATATGGCAAACTAAATAAATCATATTGTGAAAATGTTGATGATCTTCATCATATTTTTAAAATGGGCTCTGTTTCTATAATCTTAAAAAATATTAATGATTCGTAAATTTAATTAAATAAAAATAATAAATTTATAAATTTTACACTACTTGAACATCTGAATACTATTGTAAAAGGTACACAACCAATAGAACTAGTTAACATTTATGGGCTTCCTGTATTACTACATAATCTTAAAAAAGTTAAGTGTCAACTAATATCCTGTAGAAATGTCTATAATATAATTGATTTCAATATAATTACAAAATATAAGAGGATACTTAGTAACTTAGATCTTATATCTGTCGTCATTGAAGCTATTCCACTTACCTGAAACAAAATAATGAATACTCATTAGATAGAAACAGAAACGGTCTTAATGACGAAGCGTAGAAATAATGATACGAGCTTAGCAACTTATAATGACACTTGTTTGGGTTAGTCGTGACCGCTGGATCAACATTACAGAAGAACTATGTTTAGTTACATGGTTATAAAAGAAAATAATACATTTTTGAATTGTTCATCTTTTAGTTTTGAAATAAAAAACTAGTATTAAAATCTTTCTACGAAAATAAAATTAAAACTATGCTTTTCTAATACACATATTAAAATAATCTTAACTAACTACAGTCTACAGCAATAGAATATCTAAATTCAATTAAAATAAAAAATGTAAGATAAGATTTATCATAATCACGACGTCTTGCAGAAGATTTTCTTGAATACTTCTGAACTTACTCTTAGGATTGCATAAGCTACACATTTCAATCGCGAGTTTTTTGTCCTCGACCTAGGTCATTTGCCAAAAAATGTCTCCCTAAATAACTGAGGCACATCAGGTCGAATTCTTCTGGCCATTATTTAAAGGTACCATGTGCCCTTTACAGAACTTTCAATACCCGTCATTGTTCCACCCTGCGTCCTGAGCCTTTGTGTCTACCCTCGGTCTGCAAATGTGCCCTTGGATAAACGATCTATAAACTTGCTTCGGAAATTTGTTTTGTAATTCGAAGTCATAAGGTTTATTTTATGAAAATGGTATAACATTAGTACACTACGGAGATTTCACGTTATTAAATAAGTTTTCGGTATAACTGAGATGTTTTAGTAAGACAACAATTAATTATTGGTTTGAAGTGATTTGTTTGCGAAATTATTCGAAATTATAAATATATTTTATTTGTTTAATAAAGCCGTAAGCTATATAGTATTTTTTCTTATTTAATTGAATACATATAGGTTATTATATTTTATACATTATACTTTCGCTACAGTTCTTGCGATCTTAATAAAAAAAGTCTTCATTTTTATATCCATTTATCACACAGAACATTTAACACTGCAAAAATACTTTAATTCCAAACAGACTCTCCGCAATTCGTGATAAAGTTTAAAATGGTTTAACGCCAACGTTCAACAGTTGCAGGGAATTAGTCGAAGTTTTGCGACACACGTGTGCGATTACAATGGATTCAGGCGACTATAGAAAATTTGATCTATTGATGTAGGATCATTACCCGCAGAACATTTTTTCAAGCAAATTCTTCAACAGCTATATCGTTTACTAGGATATTTTATTAAACAAAAAAAATCAGTTACAAGATTTGAACAAGGAAAATGACATTTTGTCATTTCATGTTTTTTATTTATGTTCACGAGATCCAGTTGACAGAAGTTGATCAGTAAAAAACTTTATACTTTTGACAAGTTATCTCAAGCGATTTCGTAATGACATAAAATAAATTAAATTAAAAACAAACAAAAACAAAATCAGTAATCACGGAAACGAAACAGCGGCGCAGTCGTTGGTATTCATAAGAGTAAAATCAATTTAACTATTACTACTGCATTCAAAGGCATACGAATAAATTCGGCTTAAACAATAGCTTAAATCAAATCAAAGTCACAACAAATATTACTAACGTTAAAGCGTAATTGCGTATCCTTTCCTTATGCAGCAAAACAATTCGCTATTAAAATCTTATACGCTTTATAATTTCTGCATATTACTACAACAGCTATTTGATGCAAATCAGTGGGTACATCCATCCCTAAATGGAAAGGGAATCTAAGAGAAAAAAGCGGAATGCTTAACTTTTTATAAATGTTTATGCGGATGCTTTGTCCCGAAGTCTAAATCACAAAAGGATTTTTTTAGGGCGACAAAAGCTGTTTGACTTTTATTAAATCATTGTCAACTTTTTGCCGAAATTCGTGGTCAGTTTAATTTTTGGGTGACGAATAACGAATTTGTTACGCCGGCTTTGTGATATTTATAAATAATTTAAATGGCTTATTACTAAAAATTTAATAGCACTTGCCTAGTCGATTAAAAAAGTTATATTTTTTTAATAATCTAAAAATACTGTGCAAAGACGAGATGCTTTAAAAAAAAATATACTTTTGAAACCCACGACATTCCTCAACCATCAACTAAATCCAGGTGTATTACACTAACGAGCTCTTGATTTACAGCTATTACATACGTTAAGGCAAATTACGCGTAATTGAAGTTTTCCGAGTCTAGTAATCGCTCGTATTATATTATAAAATTGATGTTATTAGGATAATCATGTAGGTGTCATATTTGTTACAGCTTCATCTAGAAAAGCGATCTTTTTAAAAGATTAGTACTATTTTCTATCATTGCCATCATATTATTATGCCGTCTTAGCTGTATCCAATGACATAATGACGTCTCGTACCATGATTGCTTGCTACCAAAGGAAACTTCTATTTCTCATTTATTTTAGTGATATCTTGGGTAGAGTTCATTTTTAACATTCACGTGAGCCTTTCAAGTCCAATAATAACAGTAACTTAATAATAGAAATAAGCAATATACATATTTGTACATATACGATCCAAGTCTAAGCAAACATTAGATCGACTTCCCTTACTGATCAATTCCTTTGTTTTCAAGTCTTATTTCATAGGGACGTGTACTCCGATGTCTTGACAAAGCAAACAAAACATCTACCACAGATTAAAATCATCCTGGCCTTAATATGGCATTAAGGATAAAGATATTTCTGAGATTCACGAAGATGGGACAAGCGCTATTGTGTCACGTTAATTGTTATTGTGCTGAATTAATTTGGTAGCAGATTTGACGGCTTTTGTCGTGAACGATCTCTATGAGATTATGTAAATATTTCATTCATATAATATTTGCATTCCCACCGAGAACAACACCAGCCGTTTGGAGCTACTGATTTAGAATTAAAATAATTAAAACAAAAGTAATCACGTTCTTGGGATTCGGTTCTGTTCGACGAGAAAAAGTAATGTTCTCAAACGTCTCAAAATCTACGTTTGACGAAAAGTTGAACCGTTAAGATTTACACCATTTCCATGGAGCACTAAGAAATTCACTTAGATCTTTTTAAGTACTACGAAGAATTTACGATAGAGAATACATAAAGTTTTTACAAACACGAATACAAAAACATTTCAGAGTACACTTTATCAAATACTATACTATATTACTAATAGGAACTGGAAAGATATTTGCAGTGAAAACGTTGATAAAGGACTTAATCTACTCTAACCATTTCCTTTACAATTTCAAACGTACGAACTGTAATAGCTAGATCAAGCTAGAAACCCTATTCTGCGAGATGGGATGGAGTGTAGTGCTTATGTCGAGTATTACGAGCCTATTTGTGGCGAGTGAAACCTAACAGCGCCACTCTAGGCGACCGAACTGACCTAATAATCTTTATGTTACATTTAGGTTGAAGATGAAAAATCGGTAATTTAGCTCCGGTACATTTTATTTGACTGCATTATTTAATAATGTATGTTCATTTGGATATGATGAATGATTTATGTAACATGTATAACTAGTTTTTGTATTGATAATGAAAATATATATTGAGGACAATTTTATATTAAAACTAGCTGTGCCTGCGACTTCGTGCGCGTTTTAATTCAACAAAAAAATTATTGTTGTAGCCTAAGTTACTCCTCATTACATCAGGTATATGCCAGTGAAAGTCCCGTCAAAATCGGTCCAGCCGTTCCGGGCATTAGCCGGAACAAGCACACAGAAACAAAAACTGAAAAATATGTTATTTTGGTATACGTATCATGTATACATATGCATTTAGTAAAAAGCGGTGATTTTAATATTACAACCAGACACTCCAATTTTATATGTATAGAAGATGATTTTAATGATAAAATTATCTGAAGATATTTTTCACCAAGTACATAATCTAAAGCCAAAAAAGAAAAACGAACCAATATTACGTTAAAAAATCTTGAAATTATTGCTAACTAAAAAAAAATTAACATGAATTCTGCGAAAAAAATGCGAAACGATTACTTGCGGTTAGTTTAATGACGTTTAATTTAGCGTTAAACAAAGGTTCGCTTGTCTTGTAACCAACGGCCAACCATTCTACAATTTCATTTCTATTGTTTGTAGTTTTACAATAAGTTTAATAATAAATGTTTTATAGAATGGGAGTGTCCAGAAGCTATTCGGATAATGAGTTAAACAGTCATTTTTTCTTCGAGATTTACGTATTAAAAACAAGTTTTTGCAGTATTACGGAATTTAGGTAATTTTAGCAAGTTATCATATTTTATCTATTTGCCTAACGACTTGTCCCGCAGCCTTGCTGGCGATACCGAGTCCGACATGGGTTGTACGTGACCCCAGCCAGATAACCCGTTCCTACGTGAGTCGGACGGAACGACCCCCGATAAACATAGCACACGAATTTAGAGATCTTAGAAAAAGGGTTACGTCGAAAAAGGGAATGACGCGTTGCGAATAATTGTTTTAAAAATATTTCTTTTCCTGAGCGAAAGGTAGATACATTTCCATATACGCTGTTTGAAATTCCTGTAGCTTAAAAATCACTAAGGAAAGAAACACCATTCCTTATACTTGTCTAACTTAAAAGACTTAAAGATCAAATTATATTATTAACCTAAACCAATTGAATCAAAATAATACAGACACATCGAAAATAAACTTATTCAAAATTAAAAACCTATCTGTGGAGATATGATAGACTAAAAAAAAAGTGGCTTAAGTTTGTTACGAAGAAGTTTCTAAAGAAGAAATACCAGCCGATAACTCGACAGCTGTCTCACTCTTCTTCTGGTAGAAGGAGCAAAATAATGTCTGTGTGAAATCTGACAAATAAATAAAACTTCTCCAACCAAATGTTTAATCAAATAGTATGATAAATTAATGTATGTGATCACTTAGCGAAAGCAATTTCTCTAAGAGAATCAACTGTCATCACGCTGTCGGCGATGAGAGCTGAATAAATGCTGACAACGGCTCGTCCCCTCTTATATTAGAGGTATCGTTTCCACTACACAAAGCGATTTACTAGAAATGACATTGTGGGTCGGATATTCAATTAGGCTTAATTTAATATAACTTGAAAGTAAGTAAAATTGCTTTGAATTTTTTATAGGAATATTATTAGGTTTATTCTTTGTCTGTGGTCTCTTAGCGAAATTCGGGGCATTTTCTTTCAATAAAAATGACGATTTATTTATAAATATTTTTTTTATCGGAATAGACTTAATTGTTTTAGCATGTCTATCCCAGACATAATCAATTATTTATATAATAATAATAAATATAAGCAATTATTTTATTAATGTTAATCAAAAATATAAAAAAAAACTTTATCTGTAAAAAAAATCAACAACGACAAACTTTTGACTCCAAATTAAGTAACCCAGGACAGTATTTAGAACAATTTTAAGCCTAGTACTACCAAGTAATACCTAGTAGGTGCTCTATCTATGTCCCACTGTTTGTTCAATATTACAAAAATGCTCCTTTCATCCCGATACATCACTCCTTCCCTCCACGTTCCTGACTGCTGCCTTTGTATACACGCTTTAACTACTATCAACGGAACTAGAACAGGCGACGACTTCCATTTGAACCCCGCCATTGTTCTGAAGGCTGTGAGCCCAGTGTGACGGAAAATTAAAAAGGCAATTTCCTAAATGAGACCACTCGCAATACAGGGTTAAACACGACGCAGATAAACCTCACATGTCGCCCGTCACCCTGCCGAATATGTAAACGTTTAATGAATTTTTGTGCTTGGACTGCGTAATGGACGGCGCTGCGTTTGTCAACAAGGTTTATTGGGAATATATTTCACAAAACAATGTCATAAGTATGAATGTCACGTAAAACATGTCGCGTCATTGGAGATATTACGATATAAATATAGATCTGAATTTGATGGAGAATAATTCTTTGAATTATGTTTTGGTATCTTTTTTTTTTAATAATTATTTTCGTTTCATTATCTTGTTCCATAGCACAATATATAACAAAACAGATATACATATGTAGTACATTTCGCTAGGATGAGTTTGAATAATGTACAAATAATCAGTCAAAACTGGTGACACGGCTTTGTGCAATGTTTGTACTGTGCTTTGTGAATTTCAAACCACTCATCGGTTATTTAACTGCAAAATTTGTTGTTTCGTTTGCAAAGGTAAGCCAGTGTAATGCGAATTTTTTACAGAACCATGATTTAACGGCGATAGCAATAACACTTAGGTACTATCAAGCAGCACATAGCTGCATGTAGAAGTATGTAAAAATGTTTCTTATTAAGTTCTATTTAGTTATTAGTATTAAATACCTGGACTCGAAAAGTAATCTTTTGAAATTTTATTAAATTAAACAAAAGTAATATTAGTTTCATTAGACAAACTAAAACATAATTACGCATACAAGAAAATTTTACCAACTCTGCGTTAGTTATTGTAAATATTATGTGTAAATGTGTATAAATGAATACCTTCGTGTATTCTTTACTTAAGAACATAAATACAACGAAATAGAAGCAAATAATTGTCAATAACACTATGAAGATATGATACCATATCGAATATATACGATGACTAAACCTTTATCATAATAAATTAGAAACACGAACGCACTACAAATAATTTACAGAAATCTACAATATCACTAAATTGATCATTTAATCATCGAACTGAAAAAACGAAACAAAAGATTTATTATTGTAAACATTTATATTTAAAAACGAGCTATGCCCGCGACTTCGTTCGCGTTTGAGTTTAACAAAAAAGTTATTGTTGTAGCCTAAGCTACTCCTTATTACATCAGCTATCTGCCAGTGAAAGTCCCATTAAAATCGGTTTAGCCGTTCCAGAGATTAGCCGGAACAAACAGACAGACAGACAAAAATTGAAAAAGATGTTATTTTGGTATATGTACCGTATATACATAAAAATGCATTTATTAAAAAGCGGTTATTTTAATATTACAAACAGACACTTCAATTTTATTATATGTATTAGAATAAGAATTATAATAAGAATTTAACTATTTGACGAGAAAAATGACACAACTTAAAATGAAAACTGACTTTATTGGAGCGCTAGTTTAATATAATTGCTATATTATCGCAACATTTATGAAATTATTAATATAATTAAGTAATTACATGGTACGCGGCTTAATTTACCAATTCACAGTTACCATTAAAGTTAAAACATTATATTTACATAAAATAAAACCGTTTAATCCGATTCGGCTTTGCGTTTAATCACAGAATTAAACTATCTAAGCTACGCCGTATCATTTGGACCCGTCTCACTATTAATTATCTCAGCCGCGCCGCGGTCAACGGTTAACTGCCTTTTAAATAAAAGAAAAGCGAGACGTGTAACCGGATTTAAAGGTTAACAGTGATGTTTACACATACGTTACGTTTTTAGACACGGTTAATTGAGGGGTTAATTTAAGCCCTACAATCGTAAAAATTTTAGCTCAATGTTTAGTTAATGAAAAAAGCTGAAGCTACATGTCTCGAGGACTCACGTAATAGAAGGTTCTTCCAACTCCCTCCGAGGGCCCGCAGACAGCGATGTAGTCTAGGAGTATGGTTGGCGGGCGGTGCGCGTGGGAGGGGTATCCTTACGTCACCTTCCGAAGAACTTCTACCCAGCAACGACGACCCTCTATCCCTCGATAATGACCTACGTCGACCAAAGGGGGCACCCCTAACAGTCGCGAAATTTTCTTCGCAGGTGACACTGTACGTATCTAACGGAATACCTTCCGGTTCCCTTCTGCTTCTTACAGAGAATGTTCTCCTAAATCCATTCGCCAAACCTTCGATAGTTTTCCTTTTCGGTTTAGGTATTTCCTCTGAGCTAATAACTGTTATATCATCTAAGTCGTGTGGATTATAGGATCTGGGGATTCGGGTTTGTTCAATTCCTGATAAATCTTCGACACCACCATGCCTGTATCTAAGAGGTCTTCCTCTATCTATAATACCGAGTTCATCATAGCTTCTGTATGTTGAGGTCCGACGTGGCGCAGGCGGACGGCCGGCTCTGTCGATCGTCATTTTAGTTTCTTTTGTCCTTACTGGTAACCTGATAAAGAAATGCTAATATTTAGCATTTAAATCCACAGACCAGCAGACTTCTGAAAATCTTGGCTTGCATCGACGATTCATGGCTTTGTCTTTATGCTTAAACTTCAAGTAATGTTTGTATTTAAATTGGTACATCACTATAATCATATGCGGTTGATTTGAATATACCCATATATAATTTATTCGTTACAAAATTAGACCACCTTGAACAGGTAGCTGACATTGAGCAGTATCTTTGGGGGGTCGCAACCATTACGTTTACTTAGTGTTAAATTTGCGTGTGGGTCGGTCGTTCAACATTATAATATCGTGACTTGTCCAACTTCTGTGGAAACAACATAATAAAATTTGATTCTCATAACCTAAACGACGATTAGGTTTAAGTCTTCGGTATGGTTTACGATGGAATCAATGAGAAATCCATTTATATTTCTAAAAATAGATCTACTATTATAGCTGACTCTTTGAGCAATATTAAGAATAATGCACAAATTAAATTAGTTCAGCGGTAAAGTTTATCTAACTTGCTGAAATATCATAAATTCGTTCGAATAATTTATCTTCTATTATATTTTCATTTTAAATATTAGGTTACATTAATAAATCGTGATTGCTGTCAATTATAAGAACTAATTGCTTTTATATCTATTCTTAGTACTATTGAAAATAATATCGTGAAATTGCGTTCATTGAATGCTTGTCTATCTCACTGTTGGAATCTTAATGTCAAGAATAGTATGCTAAATTAGAAACGATAACAAACCGCACCCATAAACCTCTTACCGACTAAACTATGTTTTCCAAACAATTATAGAATTAGGGCTTCCTGCCTGGGTCGTTAAAAACGGATTTGACCTGTTCTAGATCGTGGCGTACATCCTTATTCAGAGAAGCACCAATTCATATTTCATAAAGAGGTCGAGTAATTAGTGTTTTACGTACTTATAATTCCTTAATAACTTTCGTAAAGAAAAAGAAGTGGACGAATCCTGTTTAAATCTTATAGTAATATGATTGATTTCGTTTTAGATTACAATAATTTTAACCTTAAAAAACAACAAGAAATTTTTTTACAATTATATCAATAATACAATTTACTTTATCACAAAATATTTGTAATAATAATCAATCTACAGTGAAATGTAGCTAATTTCCTTTCAAGTGTTATATAAAGCGATCGGCGTGTCATCATTTCTATGAAATGGAAAGAACAAAGATATCACAATAATTCGTTCAATTGTTTTACCTACTTCTGTCAACCCTCCGTTTATCAGATAAAGTCGAGTTTACACAAGACGATATGTCACCTACAATTCAGTGAAAAGGGTAAACGATTGAACTAACCTGAGTGGTAAATTGTCGAGTGGATAAAGGCTTTTCTGTTTTATTCTCATAGATTATAGAATATATTTTCCTTCTCAAAATATATATGTTTTGTATTAGAAGATATGAATATCATCACAATAAAAAATAAACTACACGCCACTTTGGTCATGCGAAAAAAGTGTATGCGTCATTACATTCCAAATTTGAAATTTTTGAAATTTTATTTTGTCTACTTTAATACGTAATGGAAATTATGAACTCATTAGTCTCAATTATCACTATTCATAAATAAATTTAATTAAGTTACAAAATTTAACCCATATATTTTATTTTATAACATGGAATGGAATTAACATTAGCAAAAATACCCATATATTTACCAACATTGGGTATGTAATCTAGTTTACATTACACCGTAGATATATTTGGTAAGTAGAGTATTATCGATATTTACCCGTAAATTTAGCAAGGTGTTCTAAATTTAAACTGCACCAAATAGAGAACTAATGAAGATCGTGGGATCGACCGACTTTACTCGCGATTAGTCAACGTGGTGTATTCTGTTTCAAAATCTTCTCCTATAGAGACCAAAAACCTAGAAGTGGGATATTTAAAATCTGTACTTTAGAATTCATTATTCTAAATTGAACAAACAAAAAAGTCTTTAAGTAATGTAAAAAGTTCATATACAAACAAAGAACATTATGATGAGGTCAATTAACCCTAGTTTCAATTCAACATTGCGTGGTGGTATGTAACTGGCGTGTCTCGATAGTATTATACAGATGGTTTACGAGCCAGGAAGACCCTCGTGCAATATGAGCCGAACTGTGTCAACTTATGACATCGTAAAATGACTGAACTACGCAACGTGACGCCAACATGACTATTTTAGGCAATCTATTTCCCGTATAATTTTATTATTTCTAATTCAAATAAATTTGCCACTTAGTAATGAGTTTAAAGTTTAATACATTAAACATTATAACCTTATCACATCTATTAGATATGAACGTAAAATTTGAATATACGTAATAATCGATAAAAAATATATAGATTATAAAAAGGTAACGAATTATTACTCAATGATTTGCACGCTGGTCGTAGGTGCAACATTTAATGATTAATAATATATAGTACAAAGTTGAAGAGCTTGTTTATTTGAACGCTCTAACCTCAGGGTCTACCCATTTGATTCTAACGTAATAATATTTAATTTATAACATATTATTACCTTATTTTTAAATATTATTAGCCATAATACATACCAGAGAAAAGAGCTAATCTAGAGCTGATTTGTTTTTTTTTTTTTTTGGTGGCCTAGCGTGTTGATACTATTTGTGTATACATCAAAATTCATCAAGTATTTATCAGTTCGGAAGTTAGAGTTGATATTTAATTAAAATTGATATAATATCAATTTTTAATATACTTATGTTTCCATTTAATGGTTATAAAATTGTTCCAAGTTTAACAATAACAATAAAATAATACATGGAAACAGCTGGTTCGAGTGACTCAGACTGTATTGGGGCTTGGCTTTAATTAAACATAAAATCAGAACAAATAATGAATCTCAAATTGTGCAGAAAAATTATCAAATGCTATTAATATTGGAGTGTGCAGGTTACCTAATTATGATTAGTAAATTAACTAAAAATCGCCTCTAAAAACCGAATCGAATCGTTTTTGAGGAACTAAAACATTTAAATATTCCTAATTTAAAATTAAAGAATAAATAACTCAACTACGAACACAATTCGAAAGAAGCTAATATTAGTTACGTAAGAGCATTCGAATCAAGACTAAACAAATGTCTTGAAGGACGTGTTTGGAGTCGTTTAAGTAAGAAACAGGAAGCGTTATGTTCAGAACTCATTGAGCTAATTTGGTAACGCTTTTAACTTTGATTGAAATGACGGCTTGAGCCCTTTTGAAACTGATAAATAAAGTGTCATTTCGATGTTGAGGAAAAGAGGTTGGATTTCTATGTTTTCTGTTTTTTATAAATTATATAATTACATTAAGAAAACTAAATTTACAACTTTGTTATTATTCTTTTATAGTACGGACATTTCCAAATTTAAATGTTAGTTTATAGGGCGTATAATTAAACTAATAACAGAGGAGTGTACGTGAGAAATGATCACAATAATATTTATTTAATTTAATTTCTCGCCATTGATATAAAATTTGTCATTTGTCTTACTCTTCACATCAACTCGTAAATTAATATTTTATATAAAAATATATAACAAATGATAAATTATTTCCCGAAGAGACCTAACCTTCATATATTTTATAAATCAAAATTAACGAGAACGGAAGCCGATCTAAATAATCAGCAAAAATATAAGATATATTCTGCAAGACGGTCACGGCAAGGGAACGGTAAGTATTGCCACACGAAGCGAGAGATCAAAGAACGAAGCTAGAAACAAATCGTTACTTGAGAAACGTCGAGGTGCACATTAAATGTTATGAAACATGCCATGATGCCACATTCAAACTGGACTTTAGGAATCATGATGATATTCAAAGAAAACATGCAGGTCATCGGATTCGGATCAGATCAACAACTATGATATTTAAAATAACAAATATTTAATTAATCTTTATTAAAATAAGGAGGAGCCAAGTCAATTTTAACTTTGAAGATCGATTTTTGAAGCCGTAATCGCTGAAGTGTCATGTGTTTAATTTTTGTTTATAATTCTTTTAGACATTCTATGACATTCATTTTCGAAGTGAAGGTAACCTACATATGTCGCCAAGCAATGGAACAACTTTAAATCTTCTGTTTAAGAGGGAAAAAGGTCTTTGTCCATAAGTAGAGTATTCACGGGCTGTCATTTTATGACAAAATTGATATTGTTTTGTTTTTGTTATCAAATTAAAAATATGTTTAAGTTTTATACAATTCCAAACTATCCAATGATTTTCATGCAATGAGTGAACATCAACAAATGATTTTTAATTATACTAATCTTTGCATCTGAGGGTTAACTGATCTATATCAGATATATTTATTTCATGGACTTGCCACATAAGTATTTACTGTGCTACTGTGCGTTTTAATAATATGTTTCAACCTTAACATCGTGATGCAGGCGAGCGTGTGTGGTCCGTATATGGTAGGTTTATCGCCTCCATCGCGCTACTCCATACGAGTAAACTTTAACCATTGACAATGCGATTTCCATGAACATTTGGTTTGAACTGCGACTTTTGTTATGTTAAGTTTGCTTTATGTTAAGATAAAATATTTAATGTAATATTATATCAAAAATTATATATTAATAAATAACCATTGTACTATATGTAAAACAAATAAAGAAAACAAATTATGAAAAATAGTCATTGGCAACATATAAAATAGTATGTGTATGCGCTGTGATGCATTTTTCCGGGATAAAAAGTCTATGCCACTCTCCAGGCCATAAAACTATCTGTACGCATGAATCGATAAAACGCTCCGTTGTTAAGTGAAAGAAAAACAAAGCGACAACACTATGGCATTCAATAAAATATTTGTATTATTCCTTAAAATATAATTGAACTATTAATCAAACAAATGACATACACATGAATAATAACAGTATTTCTCGTCTGTTAACACAACCAGCCCGCCGTATATATCTCAAGACCTAGGGTCAAACGCCGTGCTGGAATCAATGTGTCCGTTAGTACGACTAAGGAACAAAGACATTTATTTACCGACATTTATCTATAACAATACACAATTATAAACAAGAAAGATTATGTCGCAACGTATTGGTCATATTTAAATTGTTAATTTATATGTTTTACGTAAATATAAATAATAGTATTGGCGGCAAACGTTTAATAGTTTTTATTATCAGGCAAAATGTAAGACAACATCAAATGAGAACATAAATCCATAATCTTAACTAATTTAATAGACAGCACCAATAAAAACTATCTCTTCCAACCACAGTGGGAGTCGTTAATCTCGATCCGCGATCGCTGTTTTCGATTAACAGATTGCGACGCGAGCAGCGAGCGCCAATAATGTTAAACGCAAGCTGTAATCAAATAACGACAAAAACCAAGAATCGATTACAAACGCTAACGAGACAGGGGGACTGGCGCAGGCTATCCATCAGTAGAGAAATCCGCACAGTGATGACGCTGAATTACGGGCACTCCATTAGCGTGACCATACGCCTAACAATGTCTGACCCCAGAGAAAGCGCCTACTCAATTCATTAATAAATCCAATTCAACCTCGGGCAATGTAATAACAAAGGAGCCGTAATAACATATATCGATACGTAATTGCTAAATTGATAATTCACAAATTCATCTGTCGACAGAAATGCCGACCGGAATGAAGTATCGAATTTGCCGAGAGACGACACAGGCAGTAAATTCTCGAGCATCGTGATCGCCATTACACTGACACTTTAACGAGAGGGTTTTAAAATGAAATTTCATGTAAACAACGCGGAGAGAGCGATGAAAGAGAAAAGCTTTGTAAGGTCGATAGCAAGTCACAAGGATGGGGGCTCGAGTTATTCATCAGAGGTGAAAGTGAGGTCTGATAATCCTAAATACCCTCAGGGTTCGGAGGGAGTGCGCTTGTCTTGTTCTCGACAAAGGCCACATCAACAAAATCGTAAATCATTCAGCAATAATATATGAAGTCATCAAGCGATTCATTTAAACAAAAGAGCTCAGTCTAAGTTGATACAGTCGAAGTGAGAAAATGGTGACTCCAAATAATAGATTTTATGATACTGTAGTTTGTTACGTTAATGTAATATTTAGTTCACATTTCTTCGATGATCCAAGTAGAAATTATTACCCATTTCAGTTTCTACCCTAGATAGCTGCTAGTTTATTGATAGTACCTACTCTCAAATATGCAAGCTTAAAACGATTTCAATTAGTAATGATCTTTTTTGCGCTTCTGAGATATCGATACATGTCTGATGCCACAATATTTTCAATTCCATTTGGAGAAAAGGAAAAATTTTACCGTATCGTCCGTGCGGCGTCGTTTGCCAGAATTTTGCCAATTTCACTCAACTCGTTTGCATTTCGAGTGCGCAATTTCAATGGGGCCTTTATTTATCTCCATCGGACATCTGTTTTAATGAAATACCAATTCGTTCTTTTTTATTTTATTTTTTTTAATTTCAACGGGAATCCGTCGCGACTAAAGCATGATGGCTTTGATAGAAAGTTAAGTATTCCCTTATTCTCAAGGAACTTTTTTTAAGTTTAAAGGAGTTGAACAATACGTGTCAGACAAGATCTTTTAAAATTCCACAAAGTTTTAGTGTTCACGAACCGTATTTTTTTCGCCAACAAAACCGTAAATCTCCCACTGTCCATGTTGCCGTCGTGCGCGGCTCGTTAGCGAGCGACGAACCGAGGTGGTAACAAGAATATTACACCATCGATTCTCTAAAGACCCTTCAGTATAGTATTTAAGCATATCGATTTGCATTTCCGAGAACACAGCGGGCCGATCGAAGATGATTTGCGATTATTTAAACGTCGGACGCGTCATAGCATGACCATAATTATTGTCCCGATAATCAGATGTCGATAATGTAACGAGAGTACCATGTACGAAGGAAATCCCACGACGAATCGAATTAGAAAGTTATTATATTTCACTATCGAAACGCGCCCGACAATGATCAATATAGAAATTTTAAATATTTAGAACATGTATTAGAATCGTTATCCATAATTGCGTATCATGCAAAAACGATTCATGCAAAAAAAATTCGCTCGAGGGTTCGATTGTGCAACAGCGAGGATTAATATGTTTTTTATTAGCTTCGATTGTATATGTCTACGAAGTGATTCTATTCACTCGTCTAGTTATTGAGCGGGCGTTGACATCGAGCAAAAAGTCTGATTGGATTGGAGGCAGGTTAACTGTACACATAGTACTAAGATGTTTGATGGATTGGCCGTCAACTACTGCTGGCTCCGCTTTATTGTGCTCCTATCAAATTTCCAATAGTTAAAATTTATTATAGCTTGTAAATTATTAATAACATATTTGATGAAACCATCGATCGGTTTTTATTTATGAATTTTATTTGTTATATGTAGCAATTACGGATTTTTTTATTTTGAATAAATTATATGTCTCTCAAGTCCACTTTAACTCATTACGGTAATAGAGCTGGCCTCTGTGAACGAGTTAAGGTAAAATTAAATTCCGTATTAATCTAAGAACATTACGTGATACAATTTTCGAATTCCTTCGAGAATACGTATGTTTGTTAAATACCAATAGTGAGTTTTACATTGTTAAATGTCCGAACGGAGATATCAAATAAGGAATCCTTAAATTATAATAATGAATGAAGCCGTTTTTTGCTTTCGAATATTCAAATTGAAAACAGCGGAAATAATCGTTCAACACGTGTAATTATTGCTATTATATTTCAACTCGTATGAAATTTACCCAGGCAATTGGCAAACTAATTTAGATAATATAACTTTCACTAATCAAACAAACCACATGGGAAGTTTATCAATATTATTCTTAGGTGTGGCGAGAATACGTTCCCGTTGTATGCTTTCCAATCGCTTAATATTCAAGACTTTAAAACAGATTAATGTCGATTCATATTAAAATTAATTGATTAAGTATATCCAAAAGTAATTCATGGCCCGTTAATCTCTTTAGAGTTAAAAAAGTTTAAATTATATCTCGCTAAGAACTAGATCTACTACTAGTTGAGACCTCCCAGTAAGCAATGAGCATTTTAAACATTCTTGATAGGTTTAACTGTTCCATAATAATCATTATTAAAAAAAATATGAAAAAAAAATGAATCAGTTTTAGGAAAAAATTCTATAGTCTAATATCAGCTGGGACTAATATACTTTACATGCCTGTAGGTTACAAAAGTCGAGCAGGTGGGGCAACTGATAGTTAGTGGTTACTTTTGATTATGAATATTTGCAAAATAGGAGCACTAGGCGTGTTGACGAGCGGCGAACCGTAAGGCCGTATTATGTCCATGATGCCTGTAATTACGTTGGCACCCACATCATTAATACTAACACGCAACAAAACAAAGCATGCGTGATAATCAGCGATAGAATGTAGAGTCAATGGACCTAGAACCTTACCTCACTTAAATAATAACTAAAGCCACATTGAACTGGAAGAGTGTTTTTTTTTAATCTTCGTTAACCAGATTCAAATGATAAATCTTGTCACAGTATTAAATTACAAGGTCCAACACAAACGTTTAATTGTGATGTAAATGATTTACTAGATGATACTATCTGCAGCATAAATTAGTTCGAACTGTTTTGAATCTGAATCGATTGGTTCTACATCGTGTTCATGCACCGAAGCTGCTATAGTTGGTTATAATTTGATGAGCTGAGGTTGAAGAGTTTCATTTAGAGACAATAATTAATTATATTATGCAACGTCTATTATACTTATAACTGTACTATATTGAACTCAGACATCAGCTTAGACTCAGGCATACTTAAGAACTTCATAAAAATATAAGTAATTGAGTGGGGGCTTGGAATACTGGAATCAGTTCACTTTACAGAGAATATAATATAATTGGATAATTTCAATAATTTATAACCAACCGAGGTAGATTTAAACACTTCAAGCAAATATAGTTTATGATGCACGCACTTGTAACTCTTCAGCGCTCGTAAGTGCTTTTTGACCGCGAAATGCATTTTATATTTTATCTCTCCGAGAGATATATTACGACTCAAGACTACCGGTGACTTTGTTTAAATGTTTTTCTCATTTAAATGAAGCAGTACTCGCTTGATTTATAGCTACTGCGCTGACAAATGGTTAAAGATTTTGTATCTGATGTTCTTTAAAATGAGGCTCACGTTTTCTTAATTGTGATATAAATATTACTATCTTGACAATAGTCGACAACAAGACAAAGGCATGGCACTAATTATAAAAATATTTTAATGAATTAGCTAAACAATATTGTGTAAGAACTTCTAAATATTTGTAATTAGTCATCCATTCTCTGTCCGCATATTCCCAGGTCCCCAATCAGTCAAAAGAAACAATACAAAGAACTGAACACATGTTATAGCGTCAGTTATCGAATGAAACAAAAACAAAGCCAGACGTACAATTAAACAGTCAGGACGTGCACAAAGAAAATGGGTATGACAGCTAATTGTAGACTTATATGGCGTCGAGATTACACCGACTGTCAGTTGGACCAGATATGGCGGCTAACGAAAATCGGAACCTTGACTAATGCCGCACGGAATGAAGTGGGTCAAACTTTTGCGAATTACTTCCATAAATACGTGATGTTGAACGTTATGTTTGTTGTATTAAGTCAAGATAAAAATATAATCTTGAATAATTAATTTAATTACATTCCTTTTTTAAACACTATGCATATTTTTTAAACACATATCTCATAGCATTTAAAGACTCGATTTAAGTTATTTAGTAAAAGAACGACTAATTTATAGAGCTGTTTCACATTAGATTGGGCACATTAAGCGACAAATGTGTCGGAGGCTTATTGACGTAGGTATTTCAATAGCGCTTTAATGGGATCCGATAAAACTATCGACCGAGACACATTTACTGGAGGTTCTGGCACGATTTAATTGTCTGGTATCGGATATAATTAGCATCACGATCTATTTTGTGACGAACTACTGATACATGTGTAGGAACGAGACGACATTATATAGTGAGGAGCGAGATCCGAAAGGCAGCCAGCGACAAAAGTGTCGACGCGAACTAATGTGAAGCAACTCTTAGGTCCAAAAATTTAAACGAATGAAATATTACATTTCGTAAAAGATTGATGTTGCAGCGTGTCAATTTCGTCATATGTTTCGCCGAAATATCCCCGAACGCTTGAGGGCGACGAGATGGAGAGCAAAATTTTAGACAGCCTCGTATTCTGTTACAAACTTGTACTCGTTTGAAATTCATGTTTACATTTTTGGTAAGAGATAAAGAACTGCATTCACGTCAACTTAATATGTAACTCGAAAATAAATTAATTGTGAAGATTTTAGCGATTACGGAAGAACATTCTCAGAAATGAATGGATACAATTTGTTTTTAATTTTTTTTAATTGCGTTTAAATTATGCAAATGTGTGTGTTCCGCGATTACATTAAGTACTTTCATAAATTAAATTATGCTAATTGAATGAATAACATTTATGTTTGTACATTGTTTTGCATGATCGATGGTTTTGAAGCGTTTGGAGACAATAATGAATTTTAATTGTTTAAATTATAATTGCTGCTACAATTATTGTGCACAAAATTTCAATAAGATGTCACTTTTTTAAAAAATGTGGGCTGCTTTATAGAACTATAAATTAATTATTTAATACAATAAATGTCACAAGAATATTTTAAATTTTTAAGTACTTTTTTTCTGAGTAGCGTAGTGATATACTCTAACTTTGCCATTAAAAGGAAAGGGTTTATTGTCCAACAGTGGGACATTTCTGGACTGTTACTACTTTATCTAAAAATTAAAAAACAAGAATACAGACTAACATTCATTGTCATTACCACTAACCCATTAAACTATTATTTAGTACTTAGTTTTATCTTATCCGCGTTTTTTACTTTAAACTCGTCATTAACAAGTTTTTAAATATATATTTTTAATTACAGTTTTAAAAGTTTTGCTTTCATTTTAACTTCACTTTTACGTGGTATGCGAATGTGATGTACGAATGAGTTATTATTAACTTAAAAACCCGTGAAACCATAAACACGAATGAGAAAATATAGCGTTGGTGTTGGCGTTGACTTATCTTACTTTGTGGTAAGGTATTGTTGAAGTCTATATAGGTACCATAGACTCATCAGATATTCTACTACCAAACAGCAATATTCAGTATTACTGTGTTCGGGGAAGGGTGTGTATGCCAGTGTAACTATAGGCACAATTGACATAACGTCTTAGTCATTGGCGTTGTAAGGAATGGTTAATATTTCGTACAGCACATTGTCTATGGGCGGTGGTGAGCACTTACCATTAGGTGGTCCATTTACCCGTCCGTTTACTTATATAATAAAAAAATAATAATGTCACAAACAAATATGTAAGCGTATGTTTAAAAGATATTCCTAATTTTAGAACTTTTTAAATTACTGTATTACCTATTTATTTATATCTATTCACGCACGAAGGCGCGCCCCTCCACTTTAAATATTCGGCGTGCATTAGGATGAGAGGCGTTCATGCTTATAAGATGTCTTAGTGTGCGTGAGACGACTAATTGTAAAAATAAAGACAGAAAATTAAGATTATATTTGTTAATGCACGCGGATGATAATTAACTTAAACGGATCTATTTATGTATAAGTAAGTATAATTGTATTTCCGTCCCGATCGTGTAGTCAATAAAAAAACAATTACCGTCGGAATTCTATTTTAATCCCGGTATTCTTCAAGTAAACATATTGTAATCAATCTCAAATGTTACGATTGAATTGACAGATATTAATTTTGTAACATAAAAACTATTTTTAATTTCGATTCGTATATCACTTAAGTCTTCGGTTAAAGTAATTCACTTATATAATAAAACCCTATGAGTCTTAGGTCCTAATCTCGTAGGCATAAGTTAGTCATGTGGCAGTCACTTGAGATTGGCGAAAACGGAGATAGAAAGTGACCTGGATAAGCAACAGAGCAAGCTGTAACGAGTAATAATAACAGTATGTCGTAAATATGTCGAGCAAATCCAAGAGATACGCGAGTGTTTACTTTAAACGCGATAAAGGTATGCTTATCGAAGTGATAGTCTGAAGTTATATTGGAGATTTATTTTTAAACGAAATCGTAGGTGATCGTGGCCAGTTCTTGCTTGTCAGGTAATATCCGTACTCATTTGTTTTACGAAGGAGAAATTTTAATAGTATGCTGTGAAATAAATTTTGAAAAGAATCAGGTTTATTTTTTTATAAAATGTTATTATTACTAAGTTAGATCTGCAACGGAAATGGTAAAAGGAAGATAGTTTAAACATATACACCTTTCAAACATCGATAAAAAAGAACAAACTCAAAAAGGGATGAAAGAGGAAATTAAAAAACGCAACATCTGCTATGACTACTCAATATACTCATCAAAAATTAACTCCAAACAAAATGGCTTCACGAAAATAAAAACTCAAAGCATGACGTGAAAGTTCGGAAATTTCAAAAAAATTCTACACATCCGGAGCATCGGATATTAAAGGCATATATCACAGGTACGCCCCCGACTTCATCCATTATCGAATACGACACGTCACGTCAAATCGCGGATCACGTGCAAGGCATTAATTAACCCTTTACCATTTATCAAGGGTATTGGATATAGTAATCACTGCGCCTATTCAAATTGAAAATCAAAAATTTATTTAGGAAGAATGGAGTGATTAACGATGTAATGTCGCCCCTCGTCAAACCACAATAATACGAGTCATGCGACATAATAGGAATATTGTATCGCTTTGGCGTGAACTAAATTACCTTCCGTAGCGTAATTAACTGTTACTGCACCACCGTACCTAAGCAATGTCGTCATTAGATATTAAGATAAAAACCTTGTCGCAGCCATTAAACTGATAAGAATCGACTCGCGAAGTTCTAATTTAAAAATGTTTGCACTGCTGTCGAAAATTAAACAATTTTTCTCTTTCATGATCTTGTTGAACACGTCGATATAAATTTAGATTACAAATTACTTTCAACAAGAATTACTGTTTGAGACTTTCAATATGAAACTACATATTATTAATGTCTCGCGTGCATTAAGTAAGTTCCGTTTAAGTATAACGGATACATTCAATCCAACTAACATATTGTAGCGCAGGATATGGTAATGGTCCTAGAGAAATGGAAGGCGTAGCAATCGACTATTTTAGTATAGCCCCGGAGTAAGAGCGATTTATTTTCAGCCCTATTTCCTTCCAGACGGAGGGACATTACGTCTAAACAGAGGATTAATTATGTTTGGATGTTAACGTACGTTTTCATGTTTTTGCTACTAAGTTATATCGTGATATTAGTTTGTACAAATTCGATTCGAATAAGACTCGTTATAACATATCTTTATCAAGATATTTTCAGTTTCTAAATAACAGTAGACATTTAGTTAATTACATATTACCCAGAATAAAACAAAATCACATGACAGAAGTGAAACAATTTTGCGTCAGAAACGTTGCACTTAAAATCGACCTTGAAGTTTTACTCTCATTGTACCACAAGATGTTTCATTAGAAAAATATAATATTTAAAATAATGCATCAACATTAACATTGAATCTGGATTGTGTTACGGTGACCAAGCAAGCAAGTTAGCAAACGAGTGAAGTTCGTAATAATGTAAAACGGAAAAATAAACATGACCATAACAGTGGATGACACCAACGTATACTTAAAAACATTCCTGAATTTGCGTCATTCTCGATAAACAATCAAACCGATATGATTATTGCGGTCAATGTTAAAAATAATCGCAAACTCACCAAATTAGAAAATTTAATCAATGATATGATATCGATCGATACATTTTAGCAATAAATATATAAATGTAGCAAATTTAAATAAATTTACTGAATTTAAAGTTACATTTATTTCCAAAAACTTTTTTTTTTATTTTTTTAGTATGGGATTGGATTTCTCGTTACGTTTAAAGACTCAAAATACGGAAGAGGATAAAATAATCAACAATCGATACCGTTTTATTCGGTCGAATATTACGAGTTATTGAATTGATCAGACACGTAGAACCAATTAACACCATTCAAACGAGGATTTTATTTTTGTAACGACATTGTCATAATATTTTATTATACCATCGGCTTGAGTGTGTTGTCATTTTCAAGTAAACATCTTATTATATCCTTTTTAAAATAATAAATAATTATTACCATAGTTATAATGTTATATATTCTGTAATCGGTTAAAATTATTTTTTCCGTTCATCTCCTCCTTATTGTAAACTTGAGCATTAAGCATCAGCTGGTCATTTACCGACTCGCTTTCAGGGGAATATTTTATAACTGACAGTTATAAATCCGGGCAGCTGTATGGCAGGTGGTAGGAACGTGCCATTGTTTGTGATTGGGTTATTTTTTAACTCAATCCACCGCGCGCCATAATAATGGGGAGCTGTTTTGTAATTCTACTTTAGGAATAATAAATAACTATTTTTAAACATCGGATTGAATGCATGCGCTTATTATGCTTAATATATGCAAAAATACATTTTATAATACACATAAAATCATGTGCGATTGTGAATTCACTGAAATCCACTAATAAATTGAATACACATTAATATTCATAGGTAAATAGCTCGACAATTATTCAAACACGATTTAACAATATGCAGTTTGTTACTACTTCGGTTTGTTTAAGTTTTGTTAAAGCTTGCAAATACAACGTGCTTACACCAAGTTGCCGCCAATCCCGTTTTGAAATAAGCGTACTCGTATTGTGTTACACGTTCTTACTCAGAACTTAGACAAAGTGGTTGAATACAATGTTAGAAACTTTAACGTCGTAGTTTGTTTTACCTGTATTCAAGAATAATAAAAAAATAATTTGATCAAATTAAACTATTATGGCACGTCCGTATATTAAAAATATAAAATTCTGAAAAGTTGATAGCTATCAGAGAGAGCTTCATATTGATGTCGAGTATCCCACAGTTGTCAATACTTAACCGTGGCGGGCGCAGGTTGCCATAAATGGCGACAACTGCACGATCGTAATCAGTGGAAAAACTCGGTCCTTCGAGCCGGACTTGACCTCATTTGAACTTAGAGAATATAATACACTAAATCAAGGTTGTAATTTATTTCAGATTCACTACAGCAAAAGTAGAATACATCTTTACAATAAGATTGTATCGACTGCAAAAAAAGGTTTTAACGGCATAATAATGAACAGAAAATCTCCGCTGCATACGAGGTTATCGAGATTCTGAGATAAAAGGAAGTGTTTAAGTCGAAGATGGTGGGTACGGATGCGCGAACGCATCTGTCGGCCCACGTGCTGCCTCAATCTGTGCAGGTTTCTCTTTAAAATATTTTTTTATTATTTGCCCGACGAACACATTTATCATTTACACCAGATGCGTTAGTAATAACAGGGTTACCTTTTGGTAATACATTATTTAATTAAATTTCCTCTCCCTTTTCAATTTACGTTTTTTGTGATGTTTGTTGAACATAAAAAAATATAATTATGTCGATAGATTTATATATACATATATACCTATGAATGTAGACAACTCTTTTTAAATAGTTCGGTCCGAATTTGAACCACAACATGTGCGAGCCAGGAGTGTTCTGTTTTTTGTCAATCGACATCTGAGGTCTGCTGGGCGACATATACAAAATAGATTCGGTACCAAACAGGACGAGGTACATCGTATGGATTCCTTGCCACCTATACATCAATTATAAATATTTATAATCAAAAGCCAATTTTCTAATATTCGACTTGATAATTGGTAATGTTCAAAGTAAGCTAATATATAGATTAATGATTAGTGCCTACTGTTTCTATAAGCCAATATTTTCTACCTAAAAGCTTTTTGTTAGTTTCTATTCGTAAATGTTATTTCAAAGGATTCTCTTCTACATATCGAGCTACAAACATGCTTGTAGCTTTTGTTGTGTAACCTTTATGGCGGTGATTAAATCTCACCATTATTATTAACTGGCTCCATTCAAACACCCACTGTCGTTCTCTAGGCGGTTCGGAAACTATGCCGTCCACCCACAGCGGCTGGTCCCGTAGGCGCAACAGGGTCACACACACAGCCTCTATTCATATATCTATATCGACTTATAAATGCACCATGATCAATTGTTCAAACTAACTCTTATTTAAATTGAGAGAGTCTGTTATGAGAATCGTACGATCTACTATTGTCTTGGCCATTTCGGTGGTCCGGACGGTATAAAATTGCTTTTAATTATAATAAATTATACGAAACGTTTACTTTTACGCACAATTTTTGCGTATTTTATTATAAGTTCAAGTTACTTATTCGTGCGTCGTGCAAGCCAAGATGATCAGATCATCCAGATATAAAAATAAAGTATCAAAAAACAAACACAGAATTTCGACATGCAAATATTAAGAGGACTTTACCATTAATTTTCATGTTACTATTCAAAAGGACCATCGGCTCGTGTTTTTAGAACTGTATGGTTAAATATTGATGTAAGCACTCAAAATCCACATCCGATGTCATTGAACGTCACATACACTGCAAATAATCCGATCCTCACTATCAGGTTCGCACTAAGTTCCGTTCGAACACAACACACAAGTCCGATAGCGATAGATATCGAAAACGCGCGAACGCGTACCGTTCAAACGACAGACTGAACCGCCGACCGACCGCGACCGGGCTGACCGGCGTCGTTGCCGAGTGACGCGGTAGCTCCCCTCCCTCATCCGAACACTGCACCCGACAGATCGGGCGACGGCTCTATGGAATTGTCGTGACTTGCCGATAGACTAAACCCACCTTTGTATAATTTCTTCTCGTTTTTATGCATTTTTTTGAGAAATCAGGATCGAATTGGCTTGCTTGTAAAAACGGCCGAGTAGGCGTGTAGCTCTGCGAACGCTCGATAATGTAATAAAGATATTGTTAAATTATTAACGCTACGATCTGGAATCATTTTCTAGTAACGCTTGTCGACCCTACACGAAATATGAGTTTGAAATAACACAGGCATTCTTAAAAATGAATGCCATATACATTTTCGTAATTCAATAAATTCTTAAGATGCACAATATAAAAATATATAAAAGTCTCGTGAAACCCAAATTGGGACAAGTGATAACTAATTTCAAATAGTAACAATAAATCACGATACGCGGCCATCAATCAAATGTAATGATAGGAATATGGAGAATTTGTAATTAGGCAATTTTGAAGGTGTCCAGCACTCCTGCCCACTTAATGTTAGTTTTGACTAATGATTTGATCTTAATACCGATTTAGAGTATAGGCTTGAAATATTTAACATGTTACATAAATATTATTACCTTATTTAAAACCTTGAAGGAACTGACATAACATACCCATTAAAAATCATGCTTCTGTGCATTTAAAAAACTAGCATGCTTGCAAGGTGTAATCACGTGCTAGCTACATATTTTAAACATCCTAATTTGACACATATTAAAAAATTAAACATTGAAAAACTGTTCATACACGGTCGAGGTTAATTTCCAATACTGGAGATATGAATGCTTATTACTAGTAACGTACAACTACAAGTATTTACACGAATGCTGATTAGAAGCAATTATTTAAAAAAACAGGCTCTTTTAGTACAAAAAATTATACACACACACCACACACCTCAAGGAATTTATTGCTATGGCGCGAATCAGCATTTTTTAAGTTCTTCGTCTGACCATAAAGAATTATTATTTTGCTCATTCAATCAACTTTCCGTTCTGTTGTTTTATTTTTTGTGTAGGTTCTTAGAAGGCCGGCATCCAAGGTCATTCATTCCGGTCGAAGAGATTTTGGTTTTATTATCATTCAAAACATTTCCAATATTTTTATGTAGGATTAAGATAACCTTTAAGCTTCGTGTAGGAGTTGAGAGTCACGGATTTGTTATTATACTCTCTCCTACTTATCAGAAACTAAATAAACTCCTGTTGTTTATATATGGTCTTTTAAAGCAATATGACCTAAAAAAGAAACTTGATATTATTTTCGTAGAGCAATATAAAATTTGCGAGAATTTCGAGCTATCGTATCTATTGCGACAGATTAAGACCATATTTGGTTTTAATTACTGATTCAAATGTCAATTATTGGAAATTATCTAAAGTAGCCAAACACGCTTCCCTAATTAAACGGCGTACGAATATATATGTCAAGTTAAGAACATGATACAAAGGGACGAGTTTAAGTATTTTATCAGTCTCTTCATGGTCGAGTGCATTTAAGGCACCTACGCGTTCATCGCACACATGTCACGGTGACTGCACGTTTTATCTTTGAACATTTCCGAAAACATCTGTCATTTCATAACGTGTTAGGCGTTTTGCGCGTTCATTAAATAAATAACTCTATGTAGGCAACTAAACAAAACAGAATAATTAGAGACAATTAGACATGTCTTAAAAATATGCATACTATTTGTTTTAATGATAGTGGTCAAATATTACAAATAAGCGTTCTTCTGGCGTATTTTATGGAATAATTTTATTTACCTAAACCCAACACCAAAAATCAAGATAGGAAAATGTAATCTTGGAAATGTTTCTAGTAACAAGCAAGTTTTACTTGTTGGAATCGCTGCATTTCTCCCAAACGCTTTTCTGCTTAAACGACTCGCAATGCGGCTCCTGCCAATCTGATCTTAGCAGTTGAGTTCAAGCGGCATCAGGATTCTCATCTTTATTCAAAAAGCATATACGCAGGTGACTGGCTGTTATCCAAAAGACGAAATAGGAAATCGCAGCTTGAACATGTATGAAAATTAATAGATCAATCTATTTATATGATTTATCAATTTAAAAAAATAAATTAATTAATAGACTTTTGTATACTTTTACAAAAATCAAATTATTCATCATTTAAAAATTCACCTCGTTAATGTTCCATTGCAGAGCTAAGACCTTCCTTCTCCCGTTTTAGGAGAAAGTTTTGAATTTCATCTACCGACATACGGTGGCTAGAATTCATTCGACAGTGCGGGCTTCCACACGAAATAAATTAATAATATAATTAATTTAATTTGTTAATTTACTATAGTTAACACCATTTGATCACTCAGTTGTAATTTTTAAATTTTATCGCCGTTTCGATAAATATTCATGTGTTCTATTGTAAAAGACTTCCCTGCTGTTGTATACTAATCCATACTTCCATACTAATATTATAAATGCGAAAGTAACTTTGTCTGTCTGTCTCGCTTTCACGCCAAAACTACTGGGCCGATTTAAATGAAATTTGGTACACAAATAGTCTAGAGCCTGAGAAAGGACATAGGCTACTTTTTATTTTGAAAAAAGTGCTGTAAAGGGTTGAAAAAGCGGGATGAAAGGTTGTAACTTGTTGAAAGTATTGTCATTTTTGAAACTAGAAGCAAAAAAATTATATTTTAGGCTGTAAACTAATATATCATGACACCCACTAAGGAGCGATTTTGGAAAATCTACCCCTAAAGGGGTGAAAAAGGGGTTGAACGTTTGTATGGCAGTCCGTAATTTTTTAAGTAAGAAACATGAAACTTTAATTTTGGGATACTGATTAAAAAGGAGTAGATACTTATTTAAGTGTTTCTGCATACTCTACCCCTAAGGGGGTGAAATAAGGGATGAAAGTTTTTATAAAAGTTCCTCATTTTTTAAGTTAAAAATATGAAACTTTATTTTTGAGATACTGATTAAAAATGATTAAATACGTATTTAAGTGTTTCTAGATATTCTATCTCTAAGGGGTTTAATAGGGGTTGATATTTCTTATATAGGTTAGTCTGGAAGTCCGTCATTTTGAAGTTAAAAGCTCGAAATTTTATTTTTGGGCTACTGATTAAAAATGAGTCGATTCGCATTTAAGCGTTTCTGAATATTCTACCCTAAGGGCTGTAAACACACCAATGTGATATACAAAGAGATATTACAGTAACGTAATATTTTAAGTTAATTTGTAAATATATTCATATTCTACGCGGGAAAAGCCGCGGGTAACAGCTAGTATTATATATGCGATAATAGCTGTTTCTGTCTGTCTGTCTGTTGCTCTTTCACGGACAAACCACTGATAAAATTAGATGAAATTTGTAAGTATGAAGCAAGTTTGAACCTAAAACCTTTTTGCGCCTAACACCTGTCGACCGACCCCTAACACGCCAGCGAAGTCGCGGACGACAACCAGTTATACATAAATGAAAATTACTAAAATATATCCAAATTATTACAATCTACTAATATTAATTATTATAACGCAGCGAATGGTTGGATGAATCCTAGCGATAGAGGAATTAGTTAACGCTATTTTATAACGCCTATTTATACGAGATTAACATAACATGGATACGAGATAGCAATTTTAGAAGAAATAATATACTTTGATATTCTTAAAGTTTTGGTACTGCTTTAAATATTCTTCGAAATCCTCGTACTAATTAGCAAATATTTTTTTCTCATCATGTATCGATAATTTATTTAGAACGTTATATAATTTATATAACCATTACCATATACAACCAACCTTTTGGTCGCAGACATCTTAATTTTTTAGCGATATAAATTAAGTGAGGATTAAAATGTCAAGACATTTTTCTGTTTCGTACGGCGTGGCGGCGTCATTAGCAATCCTTACACATATATTTCGAAAAATTATCCTTGGAATGAAATTTTGGATTTCAAGATTTAATTACTAAAAGCAAACCATTTTTGTTTGTTGAACCATTTCCTCTTACGCTATATATTCTTCATAGAAGTAACTTCTCAACGGTCAACAGCATAGAGATGAAATTATACAGACGTGTAAGATTATTTTTTTTTATTAATTTATTGTAAAATATCGTTTGATTATCAAAGCTATCAGTATAATATAAAATTGACATAATATTTAACAGATATATTAGTATTGTGTATATTATGGAAACAAAGCGTTGATAGCTAAGTCGCCGACGTGTCTACAAATATATTTACAATGGCCGCGTACAATGAGCAACAAATGCACATTTTATATTGAGTTAAAAATCCAAGTTAATTTAAACTGTATCAAATACGCATAAAGTCGAAAATCCAATTTTAACATTTTTAAATATTTTTCGTTTGGTTTACTGTATCTTCGATTACAATGAATAAGGTATATGATATCACCTATGATTGATCATGTCCTCTTTTATCGTTATCAATGACGTTTTCAAGTGGACTTTTAACCCGTTTTATCTGAATTTCGTAAAAATAAGCCGTTATTAAAATATTTTGATATTTAAAAGTATTCTATCCGTTAACCCATTTATAAATTGATACATGTTGAAATGTATAAGTATTAGCTCCATAATCACATTAGAAGCGAAATGACGTATGCGAGTAAAACTTCAAAGAGTAAAAATGAGAAGTAGTACATTTTAATAACCAATGGTTTTTTTTATTGAAAAAATCCTTTCAGTTCAGTTTATCTACAATTCTAATAGTTTCCATTTTCACGCGTGTAATGGAACAGGAAACAGGAGTGGCACAATTGTTACATAAAAAGATAAATTCAGCGGAAAGTCATTGTGTCGGATACGTTTGTTGCATCGTTAGAGTTTCGTCGGTATGGCGATACAAAAACTCCGAAACTCGATAGCGAGTTTCCCGCGACGCTAATTGGCCATCCCTCAACGATTAAGTTACCACTGTAGGATGACAACGACATAAAAAAAATTAGTAAATTTATTATTTTTTATTTTGTCCACTTATATACATATAATAAAAATGGAGTGTTTGTTTGTACTATTAAAATAACCGCTTTTTACTAAATGCATATGCACGGTACATATATCAAAATAACATTTTTTCAATTTTTGTCTGTCTCTCTGTTTGTTCCGACTAAACTCTCTCTCGTTTATATCAAGAATACAAAACAACGAACAATAATTCTCGTTTTATGGTAATGGTGTGTGTGTTTTTATATATATATTTGTCTTTTGAGATCAGTGTAATGTTGATTACTTATAAGTTTATATTTATAAAACAAAAGTCGATTGTTATACAATCACGACGTGAGATTCAAAATAATTAATATATATAACTACAGGTTGTCATCCGCAGATTCGCTTGCGTTTAAGGGGTCGTTCTTCCTTGGAGTTTCTACTTTATACATACGAAATTTAAAAAAAATCGGTTCAGTAGTTTGGTCGTGAAAGAGCAACAAACAGACAGACATATAAACAGAAAGCGTTACTTTCGTATATATGACAGTAGGATAGATCATATCGTATGGGTGGTAGCTTTACATTTAATGTAATCTTATCAATTGATAATTCTTAAGTGCTCGTAAAAGCCTTCTTGAATATAAAGACTATTTAATTTGAAATAAACTATGACACATTTTGTAACACGTGTGTTTTCTTATGCAGTACATCACATGAACGGTACACCTGCTTCTATTTTGTATTAAAAACTTGTTTTCGTCTTATAAAATATCATACGATACAGTATAATTGTAAAAGAAGTCTTCGTAATATTTACACGTTCTAAAAACATGGCTACCCTATCTTGCGTCAGATCGCGAACGCACTCAATTTAGTGAGCTTTATTAACATATTTTATCGGTTAATTAATATGGGTTCATTTAATGTGGTTACATTTTCCCATCCGTCTTAGATACTGGAGGAAATAATATATCTATATGGATGATAAAATTAAGTTGAACTCGTTTTTCTTTAACATTATTTCAGTAATAGTCAAGACTATCTTTTTTAGTATTATATAGTGTGTTCCTTTCGTCGTTTCTTCTCAAATCAGAGTATTTTCTTTCGAACTACTGGTTGTTTAACAATTACTATCAATAAGTGTAAAATTTCTATTCTAGCTAATATTATAAATGTTAAAGTAAGTTTGTTTGTTCGTTACGCTTTTACGTACTCATTAACAACGCAATCGATCATCAAGAAATTTTGCATACATCTTATCAGGGATACAAAGAATGATATCTAACACCTGCGTTCTCCCTTCTGCGAAAACTGCTACGAAAACTCTAAATTATATAAAGGAAGTAAAATTTCTATTTCATACATATTCTGAGTTGAACAAAATTTTTGATATATAAATACGAACTTTTAGGTATTCAAAATTGTGGTCTACCTTTAATATTTCTTCATATCATCTTAATGACTAAAAATATAGAGTAATTAGTCACAAGTCTGAAAGCGTTTCGCTGTCGATGGTCGATTTTTTTTGTACCCCACACTGGCGATGGCGGCGCGTGTTCCTTTGAAACATTTTAATTACTATTTGCCGAAATAAATGCCAAAGTTTTCGTCGCGGCATTGCGACGTGGGTGCAGAAATTCCAGAAAATAAAACGTTAAAACACTCATGATAAAAAATAATTGATGGCATAAGGTTTTCGCCGATAATATTATTAACGTAACTTATTCTAAGCTTTTAATAAATCGATATTCCTCAAATACATATAATGTATTAAACAGAATAAGCGACAATTATTTTAATACTGTGTCAAAAATTAAGATATAATTGATGATAAACGAACATTGAAAATACTGTATGATTACCTAGTCTGAAATAGGTAGTAAACATTCATACAACAGATCAATTCAGTTCAGTCCATCAATTACATATAAAAAATTAAGTTTAAATTCATTTTCAAATTTTAAAACACAAGCGGAAACAATTTTGCTTAATTGAAAAAAACAAATGCAATTTCGAAAAAATGGTTTAAAATGTACTGCAGTCCATTATTGACCGTAAATTAACAAACGACTCTTCCTTGAAATAATATCATCCTGAACTTATATAATCATCTACAGCATTCCGTATTTAGTTTCATTATTAAATGCTTAAAATGAAATAAAGGAATACCAAAATGTCAAATTGTCCATTTTTTTCCTTGTTAGCGCTGCACTCGACTCCGGAATCCAGTAGGACATAAAACTATTTCAAAGGAAGCAGCACGTGTGGCCAGACCAATTATAATAATGGATATTATTTTTAAGGCGACGACATATCCAGACGTTTCTTAAACAGAAATAAAACTCTCAGAATATAAAGTATATGAGTTGGTGTGAAGCAAAGCAAAGTTTGGACGTGTTTTGGACTTATTACTGTTATGTTTGGAAAATGTCGATTGTAACTCCTTCATTCATAATCTGAGTTCGTAATAGGATAATTCCTTTAATCTGTTTGGTAATAAAATTATACGAAGATATCTCGTCAAGTGTCTTCTGAAACTGGGTATTATCCAAATAAGCTTTAAAGTTATTATTTATTATACAAAATGTCGTTATACGACAAATCAAACAACTAGACATCAAGGGATGATGCCTTGCCAGCTCCTTACAGTTTCGTAACAATGGCCTGACCGAATTTCGGCTAATCTCAAAGACTTGATATTAACACAGGAGACAAGTATTGGCGTAAGCACAGGTGTACTCTCTGAGAATCATTTCACTCTCATAGTCCAATGGGGCGGCAACACAGAACAGAAGAGGGAGAGTACAGAAACAGGAGCAATACGTTTCTCGTGGCACAGGTATGTAAACACTGCCGTACTCCACACGGCTATTGAGAATTCCTTGACCGAAATCCCTGATATATTTTATTAAATACTGTGTTTCTTGCCGGTTTTTCTCGGTAGAATCTAAATGCCAAACCGATAGCAAATACAGTTCTGTAAAATTACGATTCAAACGTGTTTGTAAAAAGCCTACTTGATTAAAGTATATTTTGATTGTGATTAGTCCGACTCGGGATTCAAATTCGCAAGCTGTTTGGGTTGCATTGTAAGACAGGCAACCGATGAACAGTTGAATTATTTGAATACTCTATATTATTTTTATAACTTCGATTTTTGTGGGACCCCAAGAGTGATAGCGCAAAAAGTAAATTTAATTAGGAATATCAATACAGTCTCGCTCGGGAAACTTTTTAACTATGTGACGCTGTTAGACGGTATGACGGTCTGATTTTTCCTTTACACCACGCAGGTTATCACCCCATTTGAATTAGCGAGTACATTCATGTCTTACCTTCCAGACATCGTCTCGACGAGAACCTCATTTTCATCCTCTTGGTATAAATTACAAAACTATGAAAAATACCTTTGGAATTTTTATTTTAACTTTTTTTACACCTGTTATGAAGATATATATTTTGCTTCATATACATATATATTTGCGCAGTGGGTAACCGCAAATAAAGGAGGAAGGAAATTAATGAGCTGCATTAGTTGTTAGCGACGAATATTTAATATTCATTAGCATTCAAGTAACGCAGAAGGTCATATGCTAATATAGAGACATACGATAGTCAAATTATAATTTAAATACCACTTGTTTAACACGAGCGCTCATTTTCCAAGCTATATTATTTAATATTGTTAGTGTATATACCATATATATAGAAAAAAGTTATAAAACGGCTTAAATAGTGGTTAGAACTTGCCGTAGATTGCACCCCGTACGAGTACTATTGAGTTTTTAATCGCTCAATTTATATTTATAATTCATCTCGTGACGGTTGGTGAGCATAAGGTCTTTAAGCTTCTATGTGCTGGTTGTTGTTTTTACTTTTTAATCTTTTCTTAAACATATCGAAACTCATTAAACTGATACCGTATCTTTACATAATATATACCTACATAATGTATTAAGACTGGGTTTAAAATTAATTTAATTGTGGTTTCAAATTAAAATTTATATTAGTTTCCAATGTCGTAACACAGAATTATTTTTTTAATTGGATGTTGTTTTCATTGAATAGACGCAAAATAATATAACTTTTATTTCAATATGTCTTGAGCTTGTGTTGAGCTTGAGCATTTTGTTTTTACAAACTTGGTATACGTGCCTATGGGATATAACGTGTATTGGCGTTGTTGATTCTAGTATCGTAAACTAGCGCATGTGGCCAGAAGGTCAGTGAGCATCTGTTAACAACTGCGATATTGATTATGTTCTCACGTTTAAAATCTTATCGAACAACGTCTAGGCAAGCGGAAGCGGTTAACGTAAAAGCAAAATTATAATAAGAAAATTCTGAATAGTTACAAATGAATATAAAATATGTATAGGTTACAACTGTGTGCCTAAACACAGATACACTCTGTTTTCTCACTTAAAAGTGTAATAAAACAGCAATCCTACGTTACTGTAGAAAGATCAAACTCAGAATCAACGGCTTTATGTGCTATTCATGGTAGGGGTGTGTAACCACGCACTCATTACATATTCAACTACCAAACAGCATTAATCATTATTGTTGCTTTCCAGTTTGAGGGTGCGTGAGCGTTCCTGTGATGCCCCCGAAGACCTTAAGATACCCCGAAGTTTTTCAGTGGGTATTCCGGTGAACCAGAGCGTATAGGCATCTTGAGCACCAGCCAGTACCATATACCCGCTTCATGTTTGAGTTTGAGTTGTTCCAGGGAGATCCAAAGAAAAAAAAGTGCTACCAGCAAAACTCATATTGATCGAACCGGATATGAGGCAATCAAATATTGGAATCTCCAATACTTCAAGCTGGGATCTATACTAATAAGTTACAAAATATGTCATGAATTGCATCTATACTTTAAATTGATTTTTAAAAAGATTTATATGTTAACGCCAGTGTCAGTATAATTATCTAAACGTAGCTGACATTTATTACGATAAAATTGTTCGCTTATTTTTAAATCGCCAAACCCGCTCGCTTATACAATATAGTGCCTTATTTTCTGTTTGACGTTCCAATTTAATAGTGACAATTGTTACACGCACAAAAGCTTTACGATTACTCGTAGACTTTAAGTTCATATATGGGATGAATATAACCCAAATAGAAGAGTTATTTCACAATACGTCCTTGTGGTTTGTTGCTTACTGTAAGGATATATTTCAAAATAATATGATGAGTTATTAATATTCCAATTTGGGTACGACAATATCCTTAGGGCCAGGATCAAACCTGCGACTATTAAATGCACTAGGCGACCCATAAATCCTTGCGCTAGGGACGATTTCCTTCTAATAACAATGACAGTAATGTATAAATTAAAATTTATAAAAGTAGAGGAGCCCTAAAATGTTACAATTGAGCAAAGATTTCATTAGAAAAAAAAATTACATTATCATAGACATCATAGACTTCCAGTACTCGATGTATATAAATACTCAAAATTATGTAGACTCAAGGAGGTTTCATGTGTTATATCTACTGAGCAATCGGTAAATATCAAATTGACACTGAACTTGTAGTTCTATTTCAATATGAATCAACGTACAATGACTGAATTAGTTGCTGTTTCAGTAACGAGTATTAATGTGCGATGAACGTGACCGAGCCCTTGCTATATATAGAACAATGCAATGAGATATATTTCCTTACTCCTTGTTTTGAGACTCGAGGCATATTAACAACAGTCCCCTTTTTTACCAATACGAGAATTCCGGTTAAAATGCGGTTGGTCTAGCCACCAAAGCTTCAATTCAAAAATGTTTTTTTTTTTTAAATTAAGGCCATCAAAATTATATATCTTAATAGTTGTTGCTGGTAAAACTTCTTGCCGGGTATTCTCGATAGAATTACCCATTTCTGGAATTACGTTCAGTTTAATATTCTATACAATTTTAATGTTCTATAAAAAACCTACTTGAATGAAGTATTAATTGTAATTTCGTCTTTTATTATGATATAACAAAAAACCAACCCGTAACTAAAAAGAAAAAAAAAAACCTTAATCATAAAATGTAAACACGATCACGAAACACATAAAAAAGTTCCGTTCACACATTCACATGTTCATTACGTTCAATAATGAATACGTTTAAGCAAATGCCACAAGAAAGACAACTTACTTAAATGTGCTAGGAATGGATTGCAGTGGAGACTCCACTTTATGTTAATTTGTGCCTATTAAGGAATGGTAACACCGCGCCTCCAATATAAAGATACGTTTTACCGCTTTCGGGACATTCTGACACGATGTCGCTGTGTTATGTGATTATTAGGTTACAAAAATATAGTTTTAATTTAATCATTTAATTTGTTTTAATTGGATCGGTTTATGTAGTAGTATTAATTGTCAGAGGATCATGTCATGAAAGATACAATTATATTTAAATGTATTTTTTTAGTTTAGGTCAATAAAATATATAACTAAGAATTTAATTATACTAAAAGTGTTATTACTAAGTATCATTATTAAAAGTATTTATTTACACTTTTTTATTTTAAACTTTACACTTACAACTTCACCTTTGCTTATGATCAAATAGAACAACGTCATTACCTGCAAAATAAAAATAAAATAGATTAGCATAGTGATATGGGACAAAATTTCATGCAACATTTAACTCTGAATAAAAATTCTTTGACAGCGGTGGGATTCGAACCCACGCCCTTTCGGACTGGTGCCTAAAACCAGCGCCTTAGACCACTCGGCCACGCTGCCTGCATCGATATCATTGAAATTTGTACCAACAATCGAAAGGCGAGCTAGCGTCCTTACATCTAACTCCAGGGAGTTGGTCCAGCCAATACTATATACTAGTTGGGTCTTTGAGTTTGATTTATGGAGCTGATCGGATAAGACCCGTCGGTAACGTATAAAGTTCCTTTATAGTTGTCTTTTTTCTGTATGCTTAAAAGGGGTTTTTTATGATATCGGTGGGCGAACTGGCAAATGAAGCACCTGGTAAGTAGTCATCACTGTCCATAGTTCGCTGTATGAAATTTTAACAATTCCTTACATAGCCAATGCCCACCAACATTGGGAACTGAGATGTTACGTTTCTTGTGTCTTTTACACTGGCTCACTCAGCTTTCAAACCGGAGCACGAAAACACTAAATGTCGCTAATATATAAGTTTGGGTAGTACCTTCCCAGAGATGATTGCACAAAGCCTTACTACAAAGTAAGGATCTTTTTTTTAATATATTAAATGCATAAAATTTTCCATCGCATTTACAAGGCAACCTTCGATGCTTATCCCAGATCAGAAACAAGACCTAATTTATACCGACGCACCTCATTTACACCGATCGTCTGTAATAGGCGTTTATCCACAGCGAAACGTGCTATCATTATGAATTTATGTACGATAATAACTCGGTAAAGGTATATCATCCCATGATCCGTTCATGGGATTATATAAGTTATATTTATAAAAATATCAACAAGTTTTAACGAAAAAGATCTTGTTTTCAATGTAGGGTTAGTTGTAATATCACCGGTGATATCCTCCGAACATCACTATTTTGCCAGGTCAGGTTGATAAATGCCGTGTCGCCATGTATATTATGTTCTTGACAGAATTCCTAACTATTGAAATGGGTGCCTTATTTCATCAGCTATTTGATGCACTACAAACAGTTCATACTTTAAAACATTTATATTTATAATACATCACTATTCGACTTCAGAGCTTATATCAACTTAAGTTTTACTTCCAAAGTTTCGGTAACAATTTCGCCATTTTTTCATGACTTCATAATGAATAAATTATTCAATATCTCGCCAATGATATCGCGTCACTTCGATGTCGAACTTCGGGCCGGCAGTATGCTCGAGCAATCTCGTGGCGTTCCCTGAAAAGACGGAGTAGGTCCCGCTGGTATTTTAGCGGATCATACCTAACTTTATGATGGTAACGAGTAGATACGTTTTTCCAATAAAAAAAAGGTAATACTGGTTTCATTCACAAACATTTATTTTGTTGGTTGGTTCGTTGGTGGAACCACGATTATTGTCCGATCCGAAGTATTAAAGCCAAATTACGAAATTACACATTAGAAGTTAAAACTAAGCAATTGTTTTTGCAAACAATTTGTTTTCAACGTCTTATAAGAGGCGAGATGGGACGCGAGGACGCTTGGTCGATTTTAATCAACCGATTTACGTTGTTGCGATTAACCACGCGGTCTGAATTTTGATACAGGAAGGGCAGAAAATATGCGTATCAATTTTAATTTGGTTTCTACACCTCTCTTATGATTTAGCTACATATTTAAGTAAAACGTCGTACCTATTTTAATCATGATTAGGGATCATGCAACACTAATGTGTTGATGAATCTTCACGTGCTATAATATTATTGCTAACTTAGCAGTAGTTTTGAATAATTTGATGAAACGAATAGAATCGCATCCTACGTGTATTAGAAATTAATTGAAGACGTTGACAAATCATCAGTGGGATGTATCAAATATTTCATGGCCAATATCTACTGTTTAGAATCGCTGGCTTATGACTAATGAGAATCATTAATTAGCATTGAATATAATCATTGTCTTATTATGTGAGATTAAAATAATTTTAATATTATTATGCATACTTTCTATGAATCCATCATTTGATGGTATTCTTTATAAGCAAACAAGTTAAAGTACAAAATTATCATTTTTATATATATAATTAAAATATTTAGCGGACTTGTTAATAATTGTACAACTTCTGAACTATTTTAACAACTATGATCATATTGAATAAAATAATAGTATTACATTTTCACGTTCCAAACGAGAAAATCTCAAAATGTACCCAAAAAGTGTGGTGAGTTAGTAGTCAATTTTATTTTCTTTTGTGAACGTTGCCTGTTTGCTAGTTGATAAGTAAGTACCTATTGCAAATATCATTTAAAGCTCAGCGCTAAAAGCGCTTTTAGTTCAAAGCATCAGTATTCACAAAATGGATTGTTCGGACCAAACTCAAATCCTATTGGACGTAATTTGTGAGCCAGCCCTGAGGCTATATATTTACCGGGGAAGTAAATTTATGACTCGATAAACACGCAATAATCATCAAATTTTTAATGGTTTTATTTTATAGCTAAAAAAAGAAATATAATATAAATAATTTTATAGTTACAAAACAAGTAAAAAATCACTTTTTAAATATTAATTTCAAAGTTTAAGTTTTTTTTTAGTTTTTTACTTAGAATGTTTAAAGGCAAAATTTAACACTCTGGGAACAAATTTTTTATTTCCAGATTTCGATTATGTGTGTTATGTTTGTTCGTTACGAGTGCAATTTTTTTTAATTCTATCGAAATACTTTTATGCATATTTGCATGTCTCCTCCACACCTCATTGAAGCAGGTTAGTGGAATAACTTTAAATTCTCTTTAGAGGAGTCCTATGTCCTGTCCTGTCATATGAGACTGCTTTACAATAAAGTACCTAGTTAGGTAGAGTACTTAGTTACTGAGATTCTTGTCGATTCCTCTTAATTTTTTTGTTGTCTATAAATAAATAAAGGATTCACATATCGATGCTAATTCATTACTAAAATATATCTATTTTAATGATGTACCTACTGTAAAATTATTATAGTTTTCACAAAAAATATACTGTTCATTGAAGCGCCTTAATATCTCTACAATTTTATATAAAAACATATTTTCAAAACATTATTTGTTTTTTTTTTTTGAAATGTTACTTAAAATATCTACTAACTATGAGAAGTTTTAGGTATATATATTATTTTATATCAGGAAATTCATTCACCTAAATATTATAATATAAACCGTCTCACAAGCCATTACCCGCGTCTTCGCACAGCTCCTGCAAACGATCCGAAGGGTCGTCCAAGACTTATCATAACATTAAAATAAAACAACGATAAAAAATATTCAGAAATGCTTCTCATTTCAACTTGTGTTTGTCGCAAACTGCTCTTAACCGCTTTTAGTCGCTTCGGTGCGGTTATATGTATTTGTAATAATTTGTTTTTCTACATATTAAATCATTTTGACCAAGTATTCAATAAAGAAAATCCACCTATCGTAATCACAGTACATAAGAGTGAAGTGATTTGAACTTAAATATTCTGACAAATTTAACGAAGTTCTAAAACGGTGTCAACTCTCTCCACTATTAAGATTAGTAATTTGACCTTGACCCATAATACGTCGACAAAGATTTCTAATTAAAGAACACACATTCATTATTACAAGAGATGCAAATATAAATGACAATCAGTAATAAAATAAATTACGTACTACATGCGATTTGATCTTTGACAATTTTAAAAGCCCGTGTGAACACATAAGTGACATTCCTAATTAAGAAACCTAATATAAATACAATAAAAACCATATATTTTTTTATCAGACTCGAATGTACATAGCCCAAGTCATTTCATCGAATCGATGAACACACCAAAAACCCCCGTACGCGGTACTCGTGAACGGTAAATAGGAGAAACATCATTAACAGTGGCCGGGGATCGGAGATCGGTAAAAAATATTTAGAGTAGCATATAAGGGTCGGAATTAGCTGTGAGCGGCGAGGGTGGATTTCTGTGGCTTGTTCGTTTGCCTCGTAAAAAACACGACGGCCGCCCGCTGTGAGCATTAGACAAACCACGCTTCGAATTTGCAATGATAATGCGTATTTGTGCTAGCATTGCCTTTCCTAATAGTTTATTTGTTTGCTTAGTGTATTTTTTACAGACTGTGAAGAATTCCGTTCAAAAAAAATATTGAAAATACATGGCGCCAATATTGATTTAAGCGTTATTATTGTTCGAAAATCTTCCGAAATTCAAAATATTTAATCTTTCATTGAAGTAATTTCCTTATATTTATCAATACATTTCAAAAATATAATTTATTACTTATTATTTCGCAATAAAAATAATAAATAATTACTTTAAACAGAAACTCATTTAATAAAGAACGACAAAATAATTATTTTTGTTAATACCCACATCCCTAATTGCATTTGGTGACATTAAAACACAAAAGTCACTTTAAACTCATTAGAATAAGGCATAATTTACATTGGCACTAGATGTACGTGATAGAGGACAGTAGTGTGATTAAAATAATGTGCCAAATTGGGAGTGCCCTGTGAGGGGAGCTATACGCCTCGCCCGAGTATCCCTTTGAGGTAATTATGCTTCTTTTTAAAAGCTACACCATAAATAAACTTTTCGGTACGTGAACTGTTTCATTTGTTTGTCGGAATTTTTAATGTCTCCTTTACACTCGAAACCTATGTCACAGAATTTGGACAATTCACATTGCAAACATGCAATGCTGAACTTGGTCCCGCGTACAGAATTGGAATCCATTCTTTTCGTATTCATCAAGAGATTAAATATAGAAGCGTATTTTTAAATAATATTATGATGCAATTGAAATAAATCCCGTTATTTTTGCGTTTAACTCAAGTTTTCCTTTAACATCGTCAAATATGTTATGGACACACCTGTTAACACGATGTAGTTTACGAGCATACCTGTAGTTCACCGTTCATGATATCCACAAACAAAGCCATGTGGACGCTGACGTGCTAACCGTTCAAAATGTTTCACAAACAAAGCTTAACGAGCGATCAGTTATGATTTGCATCTGCCGTGAACAGTTGCCGTATCTCATAGATCGGTGCACCGCTGTAAGCTGATCTACAGTTAGTCTGTTCAATTTATTACAGCGCTATGGAGCGCTTAAAGATTGGTAGCCATCTTTAATCGTGATCGATGGCCGTCGCCTGCGGTCGTGACCCTGAATAATGTCAATGGGCTATGCACTACCGTCCTAACCAAATCTTTATGGATGTGCAAATATGTACGAGTAGCTTTACAGAATTATTTCACTGTTCTTTTTTCAAACTATGACAAGCGGTTCGGTTAAGTTAGACCATAGATAAGACATGTCCAATGAAACTTTTTGGCTTTTTGCCTTCGCTTCATTCAAATCTTAGTCGAGTAGTAATAACATTTATGGTGAAGAAAATAACATGTAGGTTTCATGGCTAACAGGAAACGATTTTGTCCTAAGTTAAACGGTCACGTTCTGTCAGTAAATAGTTAATACCTCACTAAGGTATGTTTCGTAGTATTTCCTTCGAGCTGAAGAATTTAATAAGAAGTTCATTAGAGAGTATACGTTGATCTCGCACGTTTCAAATATAGTGCTAGTAAAAACAACTCGTTCGAGCAAGTTACGAGTTTAATACTGACGTTGCAATAGTTGGTTGGTTTGGTTGGATCTTACACTTGGAATTCGTTTTCGTAATTATGCCGTTGACGATATATTATTATTATTACAACTAACTGTCATCGTTTCAAACGGTGTTTTAATAGCGAACTTCCATAAAGTATATGCATGTCTCACTAAATTGTAATTATTAAATAACGCAACAGGGTAATCGCTAATAAAAAATATAAGATGTGTTTATATATTATATTATATTATAATCCAATAAAAATGTAGCTAAATCTAGCTTTAGTTGATGCTTTACTTATCTAATTAGTTAATTACAGTCTAATATAATATAAAATTGTATTGTAAGAAATATAGTTTGTTTTTAATTGTTAAAAGTATTTATTTTATAATATTTTTTTAAATCGATGTTAATCTAGCTGTATCAGTATAAATTATCTTTATAGAGATCCATAGATAAGAGTGGAATATTAAACTCAAACCTTATTTGTTGCAGAATTTTGCTCTATGTTTTGTTAAAAATAAAAAGAAACGAAACAAATGAAAATCGTTAAGATTAGGCTCATCTCAACATTTAACCGACACGCTAACAGGTATACTAAACAATGATATATATTTACCAAGAATAGACTTGTCACGTTAATGGTCAAAATTTTCAAGTGTATGAAACTGTGAAGCGCAGCTTCTTATATAATATTATATAGTAAAATCATGTAATGTTCATTTTCCAGTTGTTGTACTAATATTATAATTCCGTAAATAATCGATGTGTCTGTCTGTTACGCTTTTACGGCTAATGTTTATACCTAAAACCTCCTTAATCCCTACCCCAAATACAAATACAAAACCGCGAGCGAAAACTAGTAAATTATAAATAAATAAAAAGTGACTCTTTGGCATCCAAGAGACGGAACTAGAAAACAGGGGCGTCCTATCCTTTGTAGCTCTAATCCTAGGGTTGTATCGGGCGTGTTATACGCCAAAAGGCTCCGACTTCTTCTAGTTTTCTTTTCGTGCAAACAACTCTCGATATCGAACAAAGTTTTATATATTGTATTGTATAGTATAGTTTAGTATAGTACGGAACTAATTTATTATTTTAAAAAAATGTAACTCGTTCAAGCTAATGATTTTTCAATCACACGATTAAAGTTTTTTAAATAAATCATTACATTAAAATGAAGCAATATGCATTTGTTTTAATTAATCATAGTTTTCTTAATAGCTCTATCGGTAAGCGCTTCTATACGTACAGTCAACTTTAACTCAGCGGGTATACATCTTATCGTCCTACACAATTTTTCTTGTGTGTTCTTGACCTATCTTTAAAACATTTGATCTAACTTATAAATAAAGCAGCCCTTTTTATTTCATTTTTAGATTTATCTTTAAAATTTCTGTGTTTTTGATAAGTCAGGACTAACTAAATTATAGTTCTTTATAACTTCGATCTGGTGATCATATCCTAAAACATTTATAAAAAGAAAAACTGCATTGAATGAATTTAAAGGTTTATTTTGCTTGTAATATTATTGCACATTAGTCAGTTCGTCTCTTAAATGATACTTCTTAAACCTAATAACAAGAAAATACAACATATTGCAGACAAGATTGGAAACATAAAGTTGAATGCGGAGTGTGCTGTAGGCGTTTCCACGGCATATGGTTCAGCAAAAAACAATATGGGCCAATGAAGATGAATCGCAGCGTAGGTAGATACGACTGCCGATACTGCAGGTCAACCTCATTAATCACCAGTAGGTTCGACCGCCCTGCGCGTAAAACTACACATGGTCTTGGAAAGTAGCGAACGCTGTCCATTATTTTGTTTAAGTGCGATTACGTGAATGTTAATGATTCTTTGTATTTAATATCTCTCGATATTTCGCATATTCTCTCGTTTTAGGTAAGATGGTGGATAAACAAAATTAAGGTCTGTCGTTTTTACAAGCGTTATAGTTCATTTTTCCTTTTGGATGATGGTAACCAATAAATCTAGCTAGGAAATGTCATCAAAGTTTCATAAACATACGACTACCATCTAGTATTTATTCGTCGTCTTTATTTTTTATTTTTTTAATAAAGGTAATTTATTTATAATACAAATAGCAAAATTTCATTATTTCTAATCTCTCAGCCGATACCAATAAAGTCGGCCCAGAGCTAACACAATGCCTTGGTCAACATTTTTTTCATTTCTTTTAAACATATGGTAATAAGTTCAATGATTTCTGAGAGTTTTTTTTAAAAAAAACAAACATTAACTAATTTATATTTATTTAAAAGTAGGGATAGTAACATAATTACCTACATTACTGAAAAGATTGCAATGAAACTTGTCAGCAATATATTTAAAACGTAAAAATATCTCATAAAAAGTTGTATAACTTTTAGTTTTTCTGCTTTAAATTTTAAAAATAAAGCCTAAAAGTAAATCAACGAACACAAACATTCAAAAACAAATTTATAAAAAAAAACCGAACGAACGAAGGATTTATCGTTTCACATTATAACAATACATACATCTGACAACTGATCAAGAACGTACTTAACGCTAAATTACTTTTCTTTCAGAATGGCAGGTCATCTCAGTCAATGAGTTCCCGATAAATCTTACCGATGTCATAATACGACCCTTAATGGTAATATATACAAAATTAAATAATGATCTTTAAATATTTATCGTATCAGTGATCTCGTCAGTTTGTTATTTGCCAGTATGTCCCCTTAATATCTGCGTCCGACATTCTCATGTGATTACTTTAACAAATCTTCCAAAGATAAGGAAGTTGGGGTGTGATGGTTCCTGATGTCTGTAATAGCGGTAATCTATCACGTTGCCTTTGTTACGCTAATAGATAAAGATTTGCGTCACATAAGTATTAAACATTTTGATCATTGGATATCTTATTTTCTGATGATGATGTCATCGAATCGGATTGCAGAAAAAGGGACACAAGCCACTTACGCCAGGAAATATTAGTTATTAGTTTAGTTAAAATATCACTCGCTCACAATTATAGTCTTATGGAACGGCAAATCCGATATGATCGGAAAGAGTTTTGCAGCCGAATCAACGGTTTTACATGCTCTCCGAAGCACTCAAAATTAACGGTTGGTTTTCTTGACGGAAAAATCCTCAGAACAACCGGAATTGTAAATCGGTTTCACTTGAAAGTGGAACTCAAAACCATGGAAGCCTCAGCCACACAATGCATCAAATTCGGTTCAGTGGTTTGGCTGTAAAAGACTAACAGACAGACAGATGGACAGGGTTACTTTCACATTTATAATATTAGTATGTATATTAATGTACGATGACGTAGCATAAAGTAATAAGCACTCCGCGCTGTAACCATAATTAAGTGCTCGGTTATAACATTGTCTGCAACATTTATCTAAAGTAGAAAAAACCAACCCAGATAAAGTATAAGCTTTATATCTGCAGGATATTCTTTTCATATTGCAGTAACGAATATATAAATATACTTATTGTATTAAATATTTTTTAATATAAATAAGTATCCACAGAAATTAAATCACAATACTAATTTGACCTTGATATATAGCTCTTATAACGCCCAAATAAGTTTCTCTTCTAAAAAATGGTAATACCGAGATGCTCATTGAATAACATCATACAATCGAATAGACGAACTAACGAACGTAATCTAAATCCATATTTAGAACACGTCTAGAAAAGTCGAATTGAGATTGAGATGGGTCGTTGAGAGGCGAAACACGTATCTTTTGTTATTTGAGAAGCCGAGCTGCAACTACTGTATATTTATCTGTTTTGCATGTGGGTAAATAGTGTTATATAAACTGAGCTAACAGATCAGATGCGTCGTGGAAACGTACGGAGTACAGCTGCGCTCGAAATTGATTATTTACTCTGATCTTTACAATAACGTCTCTCTCTTGAAACCAAAATACATAAGATATAAGCAACATCTCCTTGGAAGAAATTATCATAAACTTCTTTGATAATATGTTTTGCACCTTGCTGTATTTTACATGGTCTTTGTCTTAGTGATATACATTATAATCAACATTTTCCACCGACAAAAGCGCAATGGTTTATAGTTTGCCTATCGATGTAAAAAGTTGCAGTCGTCGTCTCCACTCGTAGTTGTCCACACACGCTTAATGCTTAGTAAATAAAGGAATACTAGTAATTCCTTATAATAGGCATTGCTACTACACTTAAAAAAAACAATGATCAAGAGGACATCACGTCATATAGAGAACACACGTATTTCTAGTGTTTCATAACAAAAGAGCATTATTTTCTTGACAGTAAGTACAGCAAATGTAGAAATGTACAAAATAACAAATGTCACATCAGCCATAGAATTAAATTAAATCAAGTAAGAGACGATATCGAGACCTTTCCCTTTGAATATGGTAGCGATCATTCATTGAACAAAGTTATTTTTAATCCCACCCCCGGTGAATACCTCGGTCACCTTTAATTCCAGAACGTAAAATAAACATTTGATCGAAACTGTGAATGCTACTAATCAGAAAAACTGTACAGGACTACGCAACAAATAAAGCGAGTTATTGGTTGTTGGATCATATATAAATTATTAATTTGACCGTAAATTCAAAATGGAAATCAATATTTTTAAAAAAAAAACCCAACGACCAAACTTGTGGGACAAATTAATAAAGGTATCGAAAAACATTTGTAAGATTGATGTTATCATTGATAAATCATCAACGAAAACGTGTCGACAGTATTATTTTCTCTCAAACAGCATAATTTATTGGAACCTATGCACAAACACAAACGTATATCAAAATCCCGGATCGATGTTCTCAAGTTTATCGGAACACAATCTACCTCTTCTCGAAGTTCGACAACACTCGATAAGCCATCTTGCCCGTATAAATCATTTTTACAGCGAACCGTACCTTTCTTGTCTATGCGACAACCTTTCACGGCCCATGAATGGAGGCCTTTATGCTTTACCGGCAATAGAATGATTAATGCGAAACAAAATCAACCTTAATAATGTCGTGTAGAGTTGTTTTTACATTGCCTGAGTAACGGGATAAAATTTCAGATCAAGCTCTCGCTTCGAAATGCCTAAGCATAACTTATAAATATTGTATGGGCACACACTTATTTCTTATCAGTAAGTACTGTTGGGTACGTTTTACGTCGATACTAATAATTAAACATGATAATTAGGATGTTATTTATTTTATATGCACGGTGACATAGTTGCCTAATTATAATACTTCTTTCTTAACTGTATTTGATTATTAGTGTAATTAATTATCTGTGGCATGATTAGTTGCTACTGAATTTCACTTAAAGCAATAATATTGTATTCACTATGACGTCGTACTTTCTCACTTTATTTTACTTTACCAGCAAGAACAAGATAAATTGTAAACATAGATTTATCACTTTAAAAACTTAGACTTGCTTCTTCTTTCATCGTACGTCCTCGTTCGTCGTTTTCGTCGCAAACTTAAGAACCACATGTTTTCACGGCTTATCCCCTCCATTTACCGACTCGACTAACGTCTATAGCATTAATATATCTGATTTTCCGAAACTTCCTAAAATATCTGCATCGGATTTGATGCGAGATAACTTTGTTAGCGTCGGTTACAAATAAGTAAATAAAAACATTTTATACCATTCGTTTATTAAAAGACTTCAAATTACAAGGGATTTGAGCATTAATCTCTGTATACACAAAGGCGATCAGCTTAAACACTGGTTTAGTTTCATGCAGGAGCTTCCGAATGACACGCTGTATATTTGCTTAGGATACATCCTTAATATTTACATAAAGTCCATCACACGAAATTAAATTTTAATTGTATCGCAACTGGTTTCACATTCAATTGCTTTTTGTTAGTGAGGTGCTCGTAGGCGCTGTGCACGGAAGGGTTTATTGACCTTGGCTTTAAGCCAGTTTCGGGAACAAGCGAATTAGGCGGTTTCGAAATAATCCTGCTTACGTGTAATTCCGGTAACACGCCTGATAAATAGTCCTTTCCAACCGTGAATCTTCTTTGAGCCAAATTCATTCATTTGTGACCGTTTCACAAATACCTTTTGCTTTAGGATGTATGTTTTTGATACAATATATACAACATGTGTCTAGACTTCATATGGGTAAAATTGTATTAAATGATATTATTCAACAGGGAAATGTTGCTAGCATTCTTGCCACCATTCCACGCGGTCAAGATTTATACAGTAAACATTTTTAATTCATATTTGTATATATTTAAGCACTTAATGTTATTAGTTCTTATGTTAATAAATGTATATACCGCTTTTAGCATAACAATGAAATATAAAAAAAAGTCCAATCCATACTTCCATACTAATATTATAAATGCGAAAGTAACACTGTCTGTCTGTCTGTCTGTCTGTCTCGCTTTCACGCCAAAACTACTGAACCGATTTGAATGGAATTTGGTACACAAATAGTCTAGAGCCTGAGAAAGGACATAGGCTACTTTTTATTTGAAAAAAGTGCTGTAAAGGGTTGAAAAGGGGGATGAAAGGTTGTAAGTTGTTGAAAGTATTGTCATGTTTAGAATTTTTAGAACTAAAACTTATATTTTAGGCTGTACACTTATAAACTAACATATAATGACACCCACTAAGCAGGGAATTTTGGATATTCTACCCCTAAAGGGGTGAAATAGAGGTTGAACGTTCGTATGGAAGTCCGTAATTTTTTAAGTTAGAAACATGAAACTTTATTTTTGGGATACTGATTAAAAAGGATTAGATACTTATTTAAGTGTTTCTGCATATTCTACCCCTACGGGAGTGATAAAAGGGTTGAAAGTTTTTATGGGAGTCAGTCATTTTTTAAATTATAAACATGAAACTTTATTTTTGGGATAAGTACTGGTTAAAAATGAGTAAATACGTATTTAAGTGTTTTTTGATATTCTACCACTAAGGGTTGAAATTTTTTATGGAAGTCGACATTTTTTTAGCTAAAAATATGTAACTTTATTTTTGGGGTACTGATTAAAAATGATTAAATACGTATTTAAGTTTCTAGATATTCTACCTCTAAGGGGTTTAATAGGGGTTGCCATTTCTTATATAGGTTAGTCTGGAAGTCCGTCATTTTTGAAGTTAGAAGCATGAAACTTTATTGATGGGCTACTGATTAAAAATGAGTAGATACGTATTTAAGCTTTTCTAGATATTCTACCTCTGAAGGGGTGAAATAAGGGATGAAAGTTTTTATGTAATTACTTTAATTTTTTAAATTAAAAACAAAAAACTGTTTTTTGGGATACAGATTAAAATTGAATACATACCTATTTAAGCATTTCTGGATATTTTACGCCTAAGGAGAGAAATTGGATTGACATTTCGTATATAGGATAGCCTGGAAGGCCGTCATTTTTGAAGTTAAAAGCAGGAAACTTTATTTTTGAGCTACTGGTTAAAAATGAGTAGATACCTATTTAAGCGTTGCGTGATATTTTAGGCCTAAAGGGAAAAATAGGTGTTAATATTTCGTATTCAGGTTACTCTGGAAGTCTGTCATTTTTAAGTTAGAAGCTCGAAATTTACTTTTGGGCTACCGATTCCAAACGAGTTGATTCGCATATAAGCGTTTCTGGATATTCTACCCTAAGGGCTGAAATACACACCAATGTGGTATATAAAGAGATATTACATTAACGTAATATTTTAAGTTAATTTGTAAATATATTCATATTCTACGCGGGTAAAGCCGCGGGTAACAGCTAGTATTATTAATAATAATAAGGAGCAGCTTTACACGCTCTGGTTATACCAACAAAGAAGGTTATATATTAATAATGTTTAAATTAAATAAAATCAAATCAAAATATACTTTATTCAAGTAGGCTTTTACAAGGACTTTTGAATCGTCATTTAACAAACTATTTTAAGTAAAGTTACCATCGGTTCGAAATGTAGATTCTACCGAGAAGAACCGGCAAGAAACTCAGTAAGCAACTCCGGCAACTTAATATTTATGTATTATTTATTTCAATTATTTCTTAAGCATGTACAACAACTATTAAATGTATTTAAATACATGTATGTATTCAAATATTTTGGTACAGAGTTTACTCTGCATGCAAAGAAAACGGGACGAACAATATTTTAAAAACATTGCAACAAAAAGATCATACCTCACTCGACCAAGAAATTGTGAGGGAAGTCGACACTAGATATTTAATTAGTTTCTGGTGTGTTAGGAATGTATAGCCGAGGTGGCCTAGCGGTCAGAACGCGTGCATCTTAACCGATAATTACGGGTTCGAACCCGGGCAAGCACCACTAAATTTTCATGTGCCTTATTTGTGTTTGTAATTCATCTCGTGCTCGGCGGTGAAGGAAAACATCGTGAGGAAACCTGCAGCTATCTAATTTCAAAGAAATTCTACCATATGTGTATCCATCAACCCGCATTGGAGCAGCGTGGTGGAATAAGCTCCAAACCTTCTCCTCAAAGGAAAAGGAGGCCTTAGCTCAGCAGTGGGAAATTTACAGGCAGTTATTGTTGTTATTGTAGGAATGGTATGTGTTTTTTTAAGGGAGTGTACAGATCATGCTCGCACGGGTTTCACACGCGGTGTACACCAGGCGCTTATATGATCGAGTCCACGCGGCCGCTCTAGAAAGCGCGCGATTGTTCGAAATAGCGCATTGATTTATCTGTGCCGCCGCCGCGTGAAGTACCGCCTCTGTCGGCTTTGATACTGATGAGGAGTCGTACAGCTTATTTATTTCAGATTGTAATTCAATGTAATATTGTTAAGTGATTGGCGTAAAATCTTATACACTGCGCTTCGCTAAGCGTATGTTGTTAGTTTGAAAACCTAAAGATAAAATAACTATCATACATGAAATTTTCGTATGGCATTCGTTTTTTTACATTGCTATTAATATAAGTTGAAATAAGAACAGCCCTAATAAAAGTTTAGATACATAATTACCGCCTGTTAACGAGGATCATATTCCATCACGGTGGTCCAACGCTAGTTTGCAAAAAACGTTGCAGAAATTCATTCAACACTGCATTCAAAGCTGATGAATTATAACTACAAACACATCTAATTTGAAAATTTTATTATTCCCTGAATTTGAACCTGCATTCTTTTGTTAAGATCCACTTGTTTACTTTTACTTGTTAGAATACATGTAGCGAATATTGAGACTTTACATTTTAATAAGATTTCAAAATGAATTCCTAAATAGAATAAAATTCATACATATATAAAAAATTGCGTCAAGGTAACTTTTAAATATATTCTCATCAAAGAAAAAGTTTTTGATAAGACCAAAACATCGTATCGTTGTCGAGGCGCCGCCTCACGTAAATGCAATTTAAAATTGATGCCTGTAAAAACAGCTTTCATCTCCTTAATATAATCTGTCGGCCGTCTCCGAGATAACTCAGTAACCACCCTCGAGTGCATAACAAACAAGTTACAACATCACTCGTTTAATAATAAATTGACAATCTAGTCTTACTCAATTAGTGCGCGGGAAATTAATAAATCACAGTGAAAGCTTTGGAAAATTTAATGATCTCAGAACGAGACGTGATACTCTCGTAACCATTATAAAGACAATATTCCGCGGACTTATAGGGATTGGAAATTACCTGAAACGCTTACATCGAGAGGCGAGGTGACCCAGAGGATAAAACCAGTGTATCGTAAGCTGTTATCATGTGTTAAAGTCTGGGCTGTGACTGTTGAGTTGTCACGTGTTTTTTGTGTTATAATTCATCGTACCTCACTTATATTATTTAAAATAAAAATATATACAGGATTATTGGTAATTCGACGTATTCCCATTAGGAGGTGATAGAAGTGACTATTTGCGATACTTTTAACACCCATATGCAAAAGTGAACCATTTTTGAGTTATCACGTTTTTTAGATTTTTTCAAAATAAGTCAAGATTGCCACTTCAAAAATTTATTTAAAAAAAAGTATCGATTAAAATCTATTTTTTTCTTCTGATTTATAAAAACAATTAAACACTGGTAACTTATCAATATTAAAATAATAATTATCGGTCCAAATTTAAAAATGCGAGACGGAAAACGATATAATTTAAATATTTTTTGATTTTGTTTTCCACGAAAATGCATTAAAAACACAAAAAAATCATTATCAAACTTGTCCTGCAGATTATTTTAAAAACATAACCGTTTTTTAGCTCTCCAAAAATGTATAACAACTAGGATCTTATTTCAAAGTAATTGAAAAAACGTAAATTTACTTTGAATGTCTCGCAAATAGGCCTAATATGCCGATGCAGGAAGCAAACTGAAAAAAAAAAAGAACAATATTTTCAAATAGTTCTTTTTTCAAAAAATTTTCACATAAGAATTGCATTTGATTTACAAATGGGCGCCGTGTTGTTTTAAGTAAATACATTCACGATTGTTTTTTAATTTGAATTAACTACTGTAATTTATTGGAAACATGGAAGAAGAGCTTGATCGAAATGAAAAGCGTAGGCATTTCATTCAAATTTATACAAATGAAGAATACGCTGATATTTTGGTTTGTTACGGCTTTTGCGACGGAAACAGTAAAGCTGCTCGTCAAGATTATTCGCGTCGGTTTCCTAATCGCCGATTACCGCATGTATCAGTTTTTAATGGAGTGTATAGGCGAATCCGGGAAACTGATGATGTTCAGAGACGACAAATTAATGCCGACAGACCCCCACTCCACGTTGTCAGTTACGAAGAGGATATTCTGCAAGAATTTATCGATGAACCAACAATTTCGACGAACACCGTCGCCGCACCACTCTCTATAACACAATGGAAAGCGTGTTCTACAGTGCATATATGCAGGATTCCATCCTTATCATTTTAATCCTGTGCACGTTATTTACGAAGAGGATGCTGAAAGAAGAGTTGCTTTCTGTAGATTCATGCTTAATGAGGATTTAGAAGATGCATCTCTTTTGAAAAAATCCTCTGGACCGACAAATCCAAATTTGATCAAGATGGTATTACTAACTACCACAACAAACATTATTGGAGTGAAAAAGTGGACAAAAATCCTAATAAAAAGTGGCCAAAAGGGTCAATGTCTGGATGGCAATAATTGACCACAATTTAATCGGACCATATTTTTTACCAAGCCATCTAAATACTGCAGCTTACGAAGATTTTTTGGCAAACAAAATGTTTGGCCTCCTCGAAGACGTACCTTTGGCTACTAGGCAAAATATTATATACCAGCAAGACGGATGTACTGCACAATTTGGTATCAATGCTAGGCGATGGCTTGGTAGCCATTTTCCTAATCGTTAGATAGGCCGAAGGGGACCCATTCTGTGGCCCGCGAGGAGACCGGACTTAACGCCGGTTGATTTCAATATTTGGGGTCACATGAAATCCCTAGTTTATGACGTCTCGTCTGTGTCATCCGCGGAAGAAATCAAAATAAGAATTATAAACGCTTCAAATACAATGCGGAATAATTTGACTAGTTCGGTAGTTAAGTCAAAACTTAGAAAAAGAATGCGACTTTACGTTCGCAATAGCGGAAATCAGTTTGAGCAAGAACTAGGCTAAATTACAAAATATCTTAATTGTAACTTAGCTACTGAACTGTTTATGTATCTAAATTTTATTTTAAATTTGTATTAAGTAAGTTTTTTTACATTGGATATTATTTTATTTCAATTTTAAGTGGGAATTTTAAAGAGCGACCTTTAGTACGAATTCGGTCATGTCCGAATACGAATTTCCACCAGCGTCCTTTCTAATCATTTTATTTCGGTGGCTTTGAAATAAATTTCTAGTTTTTATACATTTTCGGAAAGCTAAGTAAACGATTATGTTTTTAAAATAATCTGCAGAACAAGTTTCATAATGTTTTTTTGAAAAAAATAAAAAAAATATTGAAATAATATCGTTTTCCGTCTTGCATTTTTAAATTTGGATCGATAATTATTGTTTAAATATTGAAAAATATCTAGTGTTTAATCGTTTTTATAAATCAGAAGAAAAAAATAGATTTTAATCGATACTTTTTTTTAAATAAATTTTTGAAGTTGCATTTTTGACTTATTTTGAAAAAATCTAAAAAACGCGATAAATCAAAAATGGTTCACTTTTGCATTATGCATATGGGGGTTAAAATTATCGAAAATAGTCACCCCTATCACCTCATAAAGGGTATACGTCGATTTACCAATAACCCTGTATATACATTTTATAAATGCGAAAGTAACTCTGTCTGTTAACTCATACGCAACGTAAGGAAGGACATACGCTACTATTTTTTTTACATATTTACATTTTATATTTTTTACATATTTATTTTAACTCACCCCTGGGGTTAAAATTGGGGGTGACGGTTCGTCAGCTGTTGGTAAAGTTTTATAAACGCGCGGGTAAAAACGTAAGTTGAACTCTCTTAGTATATTAACAGGGTAAACCAGAATGGATTGGATAAAATATTAAAATATTGCAACTTGCAACCGCTAACTTGCAATAAAGTATTACGGTGGATTTTTTTTGCGACCTAATAAAAGATAACTATTTCCTTAAAGGGAGTCTAGTAGTAGGACTGTTTAAGTGCTGTTATTGTTACTTTTAAAAAGGTTACAATGAATTAAAACTATCTAAAGTCTGAGAAATAACACGATTAAACCCGCCGATGGGAACTAGTCAGGTATTAAAATCACTCAAGAACTCGCCCGGATTGGTTTGGCACATATTGCTTTCATCAATACGCTATCAAAGACAAGCGAGCCCATAAGAAATCGACTCTCACGACGGCAAAAGTTGTTTTGCTCTGAAAGCGAATCGAGTTGAGATAAGAGGCATCATTAGTGCTTGCGACAGTACTTCAAGGGTCGAATGCGTGTAATTTCAGTAGTCTTTGACATGCAAATACCGACTTGACGTTTTTTTATGCTAACCAGCGCTTGAATACGAAGATAATCGATGAAAAGAGATAGCGTTATGAATAATCCACGTCAGATCAGATTTTTTCTAATATTAAAGTATTCACACACTCGTACGTAAATATAGACTTATTAAGTCTATACGAATAACCTCACATTCTGTAAGGTGACCGCAGTAAAGTTACTGTCCAATCCGCGTAGAATATTGTAACTTACATTTAATAAATAATAATTCCAGCGTTGTTACTGAGTCTAACTCTGTAACTGATCATTTGTGGATATTTTGGTAAAACAAACAATATTTATTTAATTTAAATTTGCAGTTAAAACGTAATTAATACTTAAAGAGAGCATGCTCTTTTAACGTTATTAGTGCTAGTTGAATTCTTGCAAGATTTATTTTATGATCGGTAAACCAGATGATCAGGCTAACTTATGGTAATTTGTAACTTTTGCCAATGTTTCGTGAACTACGAGGCATAAGATAAAATTTTCCTGGTTCCTGTAATTACACTAGTTCAGACACCCAAGCTATTACACAGTATTACAACTTTTTGTTATTTGCTTGTAGAATAACAGGTTAGTGGGTGATAATTAACCAGTCAGGCCATCACAAAGCCATGTAATTTTTGCAATTCAGTGTTGCTAACAAAATCAGCCGCAAACAAAATAAACAGGATAACCTTTTATTGCTACTGTATAAAGGCAAATATATCAACAGAATGTTACCACGGGTATTGTGTCTAGCCTTTTAAAACTAAAAATTATCAGTAAAATTACCTATAAAAGAAATACATACCTATATATAAATATATATACCTAATATTATAAATGTTATGCACTAAGTGTAACCAGATTACTGTACATTCTGTATAGACTGAGCAGCGGCCACCGGCGTCTGGGGCTTCCGGCGCGTCCTGTACTGTAACCACGCGTTATGGCATGGCGTTGTAGGGTTGACACACATTCGTAGTAATTTTTGTGAACAAACAAGGATTACCTTAAATAAATTTTAAGTTCCACATATTCCATAGTAAATAGAATAAATATTATTGAATTCATATACAATATGGAATACTTATCATAACTACTTTTTTTTTGTTAAGTTACCATTTTTCCTTATAAAAAGCATTACCATTCTCAGAGTTTTTAAACATTCCATATAATAAAGATAAGTTTAGCTCCATCATAATTTAAAAGAGCAGCTTCATCTGCGCGAGAAGTCAGTTTTTAAGTGTATCTATCAATCACGCAAGTGGTAAGCACCACAACCATCATGAGATGGAAACAACTCATCATCAAAATAATTATTTTTGGGAATAGTAACACGTACGAAGTGTAATGAACGAAGGCGAATAGGCCGTTAAACTTTACCAAATGTGTGCTAAGAAAATCTAATTAAATAACACTACTATATAAGTTTTTCTATATAAGTTTAAAAGCTAGACTATACATAAGAATCAAGTACTCGCGCGAAAAGTAACACAAAAGAGCAAACAAAACTCAATACAATATCCTCAGTTCGTTATAAAATTTATCCATCTCCCTGTTGCAATTTCCCACGAGGAAGCCCTATTTTCATTGAAAGCACAGAACTTCCACAGTTCGATATAGGTGGCCTGAATTATTCTTATTGTGTACAAATCGCCATTGAATCGAATGCTATTACAACTCTTTGTTAAACGTAGTTCAATCACAGCTGCATCAATCTGACCGAGCTCCATATTTCCACAGACTATAAATTATTTTTAATCCGTGCCTAGTAATTCTATCTATTTTGTTATATTTTAAATTTGGAAAAGCAATAAAAAAGCACACATTCGTTTTTAACGACACATAAAAAAGTTTAATCCTGTTAAGAAAATTGATGGATTTAATATGTAAATTGCTCAACAAAATACTTTTAAAGTGTAGCCAATACGAATACCAATCAACCGTTAACTATTAAAATGTTACAAACTAATTTTATTTTAATCCAATCAACACTACATTACATGGACGTTTCATTTAGGCATTTGTTCGAAAGTGCTTCAATCAACGGCTGTTGCACGGAGAAATTTATCAAATGTCCGTCAATAATAATCGTAAGCGTCCGTCGTCAGCCCACATTTCAAAACGGCGGCACCGTCGGTACAATTACAATAATTGAATCAGGAAACTGTTCCCCTCGGGAGTAAATATAAATAAATCAAAAGGCCACTCATCGTTCCGGGTGAGCCTGTAGCATATTTATTTAGTCCGCTCTCGATAAAAAAAAACTAAATCGAATTGAACATTTCGATGTGTTGACAAGAAAAGACCTAACGCACACATACACAAACGTACACCTGGGTCCGCGGGAGCGACGAAATCATTATTCAATCCCGCGCGACGATGCATAACAAAATTGTATACAAAAAAAAAATCGGAAACATGTACCAGCAAGGACAAATTAAAAATAAAGCAAAATTACAACTAGCAAGGAAACGGCGGGAAAGTTAACCGGGTGTGGGTGTCGTGTCCAGTTCTCCCTGCGAATAAATGGAAAGCAAATAATAACTTGATTCAAGTCCAACATAGGTGTGCAGCACGCTGAATAATTACAAAGACTTCGTTTAAGCTTTTACTACTGAACCTTACTTTTAATTTTGTCGATGCAGACCGTAATTTAAGATTCTATTCCATAGGTCCTACCTTTAGAGTATTTTGTTTGATACAATATTCTCATCCATCGGTCTACCACCTTACTGCTATGTTCCGGTTTGAATGGTACAAGAGACATAACTTAGATTTCGTTGTAGATGGCGGAATGATGAATGAATTATGACGGTGTAAAAAGTGGTTTACGTTTCTTACGGTGCCAGTTTCTATAAACAGGGACCACTTACTATCATGTGGTTTAGCTCGTCTCCTTTTCTAAAAGAATGACAAATCTATCATTTATTTCTTCGAATTACGCCATTCACGTGCAAAAAATTAACGCAAAAACATTTAAGGCATAATATTGATCGTTGTTTGTATGGACGATATTTTACGCACCTGTTACTAAAGAGGATGTTAATAAGAAAACATGAAGACATAATAATATATTTAGCGTTATTATTTGATAGGAATCTGAGATACGAGTGAGAGGCCTTTAAAATCACCGTAGTAATTACAATAACGTAAAGATCTCCATAAAACGAGTAGCGGATAATTTTTAAGGCTATCTCGTGGACAATCGTGAGTTATTCAAAATAAATACCACCGGCTCATGGACGCAGTTTAAATGTAGGGGGTTCAAATGAACAAATAAGCGCGAAATCGCGTGGAGTTATGCGAGATTTTATCTCGTTCATAATTTCTTGGAGGCTTATCAGTGAATCGTTCGAGCTAACGTCCCCGTCGATGTAATGTTTATGACACACTGACTTCCAATACAAGTTTTTTATTTATCACCGTTTCGAGATTGCCTCTCGGACAATTGCAAGAGGCAAAACCTTTGAGCCACATTTTTGTTGAGAGGGCAATGTTCTTACATAGCTTACTAAAACAAAAAACCAAATACCAGTGGCCCGTTTAAGAAATGCTGTTGTTACGCATTTCGTTGGGCGATCATGAAATTGTACATGACTAATTAGTAAAAAATGAAATACTTTTCAAGGACAAGTGCATCGAATGCTATGTATACAACTCGATCCAATGATAGCGAAAATTCACGTTGGAAAGTCAACTTTCGCTAACAAATATGGCAGGGCGGGTTTCGACACAATCCGAACAGCTCCGGCATATCTTCATTGCTCAACTTCTTAATTGAATCTGGCTAATTACGAATTATAGGGTCGGAATTTAAGCGAATTGTAAATTCGATATCAATATTGGGCGGGTTGTAAATACATCTGAACATAAATTAACGACGTACCTCCGGCGATGATTTTTAATTTTAACATATGAATGCGATCATTTTTATTTACGATTCTCGTATTTAAATAATCATCATTGTTCATTATTTTATCATTAAAAATATTTCGCTTTATTCAAAACAAAACGCATACAATTTTAACATCCTTTAGAAAAAACAACCAACGTCATTTGCGGTAGAGACTTACATAAACATCACGAAAATAAAATATTACGTATTATATATTATCAAATAAAAATTATATCCACTAAAAACGATATTAAATTGGCATAAAACAGAGCGAGCAATTAACACGAAATTACTAAGTAATGAAAGGTATTTTTTTGGATTCCATGAAGTAATAAAATTGTTTTCATTAAATCCAATTAAGTTGCTTTTTTGTGCCTTTGAGAATTATTGCTTTTTAATAACCCGTATTTCGTGTTGCTGTGTTTGAACTCTCGGAAAGGAGAACAATTTATCGACTTATCGATGCAAAAATGTAAATAAAAGAAAAAAAAAGTTTAATTCTTTCAGGAGAAGCTCGATTGAAATCTTTTTGAGAATAATTTTGAAAACTGTCGGAAGTCGGCTAGATAAGTCAAAATAACAAAAATAAAGCCGTTGGAAAAATAAAGTTCAATATAAAAAAAAACTATTTATGACACACGCGAAAACATTTTATGCTATAAATATTCAATTAAGTCATATAATCATATATATCATGACTCCTACACGTAATGATGAACCCACATATGCTATATGCAGCCTACGCCTTTTCATTACGTTCATAAAGATATCTTCATTCGGATTCAGAATTGCACCGCCTCTAACGACTCTATTATTTTATACTAGCTGTTACCCGCGGCTTTGCCCGCGTAGAATATGAATATATTTACAAATTAACTTAAAATATTACGTTAATGTAATATATCTTTGTATTCCACATAGATGTGTTTTTCAGCCCTTAGGGTAGAATAATCAAAAAAGTAAAATATCCAAAAAAGCAAAAAAATATCCAAAAATGCAAATCAACTCATTTTTAATCGGTAGACAAAAATAAAAATCACGCTTCTAACTTTGAAAATGACTGACTTCCAGACTAACCTGTATACGAAATGTCAACCCCTACTTTTTCCCTTTAGGCGTACAATATCAAGAAACGCTTAAATACGTATTTAATCATTTTTAATCAGTTTCACAAAAATAAACTTTCATGATTTTACTTAAAAATTTCTGACTTCCATAAAAAGTTTCAACTCTTATTTCACCCCCTTAGGGGTAGAATATGCAGAAACACTTAAATAAGTATCTACTCCTTTTTAATCAGTATCCCAAAATTAAAGTTTCATGTTTCTAACTCAAAAATTTACGGACTGTCATACAAACGTTCAACCCCTTTTTCACCCTTTTAGGGGTAGAATTTCCAAAATCGCTCCTTAGTGGGTGTCATGATATGTTAGTTTATGCTTCTAGTTCTAAAAATGAGAATACTTTCAACAACTTACAACCTTTCATCCCCATTTTCAACCCTTTACAGCACTTTTTCAAAATAAAAAGTAGCCTATGTCCTTTCTCAGGCTCTAGACTATTTGTGTACCAAATTTCATTTAAATCGGTCCAGTAGTTTTGGCGTTAAAGCGAGACAGACAGACAGAGTTACTTTCGCATTTATAATATTAGTATGGATAGTATGGATATATATCACGCAGTACCCAATGTGATAAAAATAAGTGTTTATTTTTATAACACTAGCTTATTTTCGACGCGCATAGTATCAATTGACTACTCATTGGTCTAATTGTAGTGGAATATAAGGTTTCAAGGTCCTGGGTTAAAGTCCAGGTACGACCAATTAAAAAGGTTTGCGTTTTTCTGTGAAAAATATCTCCGTAACAGTCAAGAGTTTGGAAGTAGGAAGTGTACGTACATACCTCGGTATGCACGTAAAGCGATTGGAAAGAGTTCAAAGCTAGGACTGCCTTTGAACTCTTTCCGGTCGTATCGGATTTGTGGTCCCATCGAATTATTATAGTGCATCTGTGTTTGTACACAGCCCTATAATATGTCCGGCGTGGTATACTAGTCTCCCAAGAAAATTGAGAATGGCAGCTATAGTTGAAATTGGTCAGGAGGATCACCATCATCATCAGTAATCACAAACAACAGATTTATTTAATGTAATAATACATTTACCTTTGTAATACAAATTAAAAACGTATTTTTTAAATTAAAATTTTTAATTAGTACATAAAAAATAAAGAAAAACATTTTTTCATTTATAAAACATTTTTATATTCAATTAAATTATAATTGATTTACCAATTTGCTTAATCATACATAAGCCAGTAGTCGTGAAAAATTCACAGTGAATGCTTAAAGAACTTTCCTAATCCATTGAACAAACAAGAGTAGGTGGTGCCTCCCACATATTTTAATATGAGCACCATTATATTCTAATACATATATATACTAGATATCTTGCTTTGCACGGATAGAATAAGAGTTTATATAAAACGTTTATATCCAAATAGATATACACAACTCGTTAAGAATGGCACGCGCGAGAAAAGTTCTCATTCGTAATTTCCGTAATCTTCAAGTCTTAATCTTTAGTTATACTTCAGCCGATTTACACAAGACATTCATAATTTATACATTTTAATCTTCCTCTAAAATCACTTAGTCAATTGATGAAAACCGCATGGAAATATGTTTGGTAGTTTTCGAATTTATCAATTTCATAAGACAGACCCGATAGGAATTTCTTGTATAACATGTAATACCCGAGTAACTTTAGGTACAATAATAAAACCATCAGCTCTTTACAGTCTCAACTATGTTACAAAAAGACGAGTCATTTTATTACGGGAATAAAATGTTTCTTTTAATTAAATACTTTAATTAGTTTTCTAGTTTGTAAATAACAAAGTTTTACTTCGATATCCTTCCGCTGATTCCGCTCCTGATGTGAGGTCATGGAACAATCAATTGTTTATTGAAGAAAATTAGAAAAGTTAACGTAATAAAATGTACGTTCCGCCGTAGCCGGTCACCACTGTCCGTTGACACTGGCGCTGTAAGAAATTGTAGCCACCCATCTTGGGAGCTAAGATGTAACGTCCCTTGTGCCTGTAGTTACACTGGCTCACTCAATGTTGCTTGGATGCCCAATAAAGTGAATATAGGTCAACGTATATATATATATATATATATTATTAAAAAATTGACTGCATGTTTCTAACATTTTTTTAAATGTTATTTCCATTTATTAAGAATTCAAACAAAAAAAATGCAAAAAGTTTGGTACTGAACTCTTGTATCTTTATCTATTTACACATAGGTGATATTATTAATAAGAATGCATGAGCAAATGAATTAGGTTACGTTAACAACATTATCCACATCGGTCTTGTAAAAGCTTCGTTTAATAATATCGAACTCTACAGTGTGCAGCGCTGTGTGTACTGATGGAAATTAAATTGCTAAGTCTATGTAATTACACTGCGTCACTCACTTTTTATGTCGGATAATAGCAAAACAAAGCATTGCTGTTTAGCAATAGAGCCACGATGGCATTAAAAAATCCAACCTTTGGAATAGATAAATGTGCAATTATTTTAACTAAATACAATATAATCAAAATATAATTTTATGACAACAACATAGCATTCCTTTTAAAAGATCATGGAAAGGCACCTCTACTGTGCATTCACTCTGCAAGCGAAATCACAGACAAAACATGTTTTAATATTCATATACGTAAATAAACAATGTATAAACTCTAGAATGTTCTAGAATATTCTACGTTTAAAATTCCGTCTACTTCCGATCTCGTCATGTTTAAAAGTTTCTTTTAACTATCCGAATCGTTACTTTAAATGGGGACAGCGTAAATGCATTTACGATTCGAAATAGTTAACGATTTGTGAAAATCCGTTTTCGAGAAGAAAATTGCCTTAACGTAATTCAAGTTCTTGATGCACGACCTTTCCTAGGCAGCAAAGCAAATCGTCTAGATTTTTCTAGCGAAACACACGCCAAATTGGCAAATAAGGCGACATACATGTTACTATATCGCATTACAGATACGATCAACTTAAATATACACCATAAAAACTGAATTTTTTCGTTAATTTATATTATTTATGTTATTTATAAATTCTCGATGCTATTTAGCAAATAATAATGCGATTGTATATATTAACTTAAGGTTAATCTTTAAGATATGCTAAAATTCATTGAAAAGTTTTCCGTTACTTTAAGAAACATTATATATATTTGTATTTCTATTTATTAATATTACAGATATAATTATCTTATTAAAGTAACATTTTTTCTATACAAGTCTAATAAATATTTTCTTAAGTTATATAATTAAATAAAACTTAGTCGTAAAAACACTCGATCGTAAAACATTAAGAGCGATAGACAATTTTCAGTGTTCATTAAGTGTTATAACAAAAAGCTATTTCAACGTAAATATAATTGTAATTTAATTGCAATTAATTAAGCATAATAAATTATTTTAATTACTTATCTATTTTAAAACATTTTTTTAAATTAAAAGTAAATCGTTTATGATTTTTTTGTATTCAACATAAAACAAAAACGTGAATATTACAAAGTTTAATAATAGTTATTAATTGGAATTAATGTTAGTGTACACTTAGCGGCCGACGGTGTACAAATTTCCAAACCAAACAGAAGCCAGTGTTGCCATGTGAAAATGTTTTACGTAGTGGAAGAACGAAACCCATGCGAATTGGCCGGTACATAAATTTAGGTGATTCGACCTAAAAGAGTTATTACCGAATCACATTTTTCCATTTGCCTCTACAGAGTACGCCGTATCGTATGTTTTAACAATTATCGTCCCTATTTCTAGATGAATAAATAACATAGTTGCTTGCTACTTTATACGAAATGATTTGTTTACATATATGAAGATTAAGAGGCCCGGTATAGGCAAATACGAAATTCTGTTTACGTAATATTTTTTTATTAATTTATTAGACGAACAAATATTATTTTCTCAATATAAACAATTGCACGCAAATAAATGTTCACAGTAGATTAAATTAAAGTAACTTACAATTTCCAGACTCTGGGCTGCTACTTAGAAAATTTTCGACAGAAAATCCCAATTTTTTTTTTATCGGATCGACTTTTGTAATGCACTAAGGACATAGTGATTTGCAGCCAATCAAAGTTAAATAAACAAACATGACAGAATAAATCTGCTAATCTCTAAATTTATTTTCTGTAGCCGTATAGAATTGATTTAGTAAAATAACATAACGTGCCTGGCAGATGTAATATGTTTTACTATCCCATGCGAGTGGTCCAGGATTACGTATTTATTGGGATTACTGAAAAAGGTTCGGTTAGAAAAGTACAGACATTTGTAATGATTCGTATTTTACTACAATATATGGTAAGAGATTAGTTTTCTACCAAATAATCTTAATACAAATCTTTGACATTTTTAACGTAAATTTCGAATGATTTTCTTTTGCAAATTGTATATTTTGAAAGGATTTAAGAGAATGTAACAAAATTATTCAACGTCTTGTAATGTAACTATACTTACATTAATCGTGGTAAGCTTAAACTGTATGTACCACCATATTACTGACTGGTTAGGTCAAAGGTCTTCCGAGGTTCTTTAGCAACACATAGGTATATATTTTATTTTTTATTACTATTATTTTTGTCAGTTAAGTAAAATGTTAAAAAAAACACACTCACATAGACAAATAAACTTTGTTATCGTTGCACTTAGGTATGTACCATTTATAAGTCAACGATTCTATCGCCAAACAGAAGTTATCAATGATAATATCTATGGGTGGTATATGTCAGATCTATCAACTCATTATGCACATATCACCCTCATAGCATTAAAAAATGATCACAACACCCATGTTAAAGGAAAATAGGCCTTCTTGACTATACTAGTTAAAGCTAAACTTACCGTACTGTCTAGGTTCAAAGTACTCCGAGAAACAATAAACAATATCGCGTGATAGCTAATTACACAACAACACAACCTAAATATGGCTTCCTAGACTTTAATCCAATTCAACTGTCACTTCTTGCTTTTATTTTGCAATATTTTTATTAAATAGAATTTTATATGAAACTAGTTGTCGCCTGCGGCTTTACTCGCGTGTTAGAGATTGGTAGTCAGGTGTTGGTATAAAAATATCTTCTTTCCTTTCTTGTTGTTCGAACTTGCCTTATGTCAATTTCATCAAATTCAGCTTTAGAGGTTCGGCCGTGAAAGAGCACCAGACAGACAGACAGAGTAAATTTCGCATTTATGATATAGTAGTATTAGTACACAAGTACGACTACACCACACTACTACAGAAACAAATGGAGACAATTAGGGATGACCTATGTCACAAGGCAACCTGACCTGGTTGCTTATATGTAACTTTAAAGTAAAACATATACATACCAAACGTATACGTATATTTAATCAATAAATAAGAACATAAAAAAAATATTCACATTAAGTTACCGGACGACTAATAAAGGCTATTTAAAAAAATATATTTATAGTAGTACTCGTGATCATCAGATTGCACGGAATAATTTCATATTTGATTATGATAACGAAAAGCCGAAGGAAAGTGAAGAGGGCATTTAAATATATTGTTGTATCTAAAGAACTAGGCCTGACTATCACACATATAATGCAGAATTGTTAGTTTTTGTTTTATATTAATTTCATGTGTCAACAAATAACAATTCATCAAGTAGGTACCAAATGTGACATTCGAATATCACAACGAACGTTATCGATAAAAAATTCCTTACTCTATTCACTAAAAAATTAAATCCGAGTAGCAATATCGTTAATCCGCCTCCATCACAACGATATATTCGTAACGAGTACAACGGGAACTGTAACACAATATCGTTAAAACGTAATTAAAACAAGTTAAAAAACTTCTAAATAATTCTGTGCGAACGTTAAACAAAACTTTTCGATGATAAAACCTAGCCCAGAACAAACGTTTCAACGGGAAAGTGCCAATAAAAGTGCCATAGAATCTAAACAACAGTCCTTTGTAGCTTGTGGAAATTACGATACAGCTGTTAGAAAACCAATCGAGGTCGTTCTGAAATGCAAACTTGTGCAACGCCTAATAACCGTTAAGACAACGACTCACCTTATTCAAAAATCCCCGTTTTTAAGTCAATTTTCAGATTTGAAATGACTTCATTAATGTTTACGTTATGAACAAGAAGGTTCTTTATACAGTAATAAGGTTGAGGCGAATAATTCCAGAGACATCGGATAAAATTACTCTCGACTTATTAGAAGTGCAATTGTCGATCTAATACTTTTTTCGACGTCTATGAGTAATGTCAATAATTAATGTCTAACGTTAAATGGTATCCCATCTAATATTTAATGGGTGACCGACAGCTTTCATGAATTGGAAGTAGACTGTAACTGTTAACACTTCAAATTTCGACGTTAGTACTTTAAGGACCATATATAATATCGCGTCCGTGTTTTTATTTATTTACGACGTTTACAAAATTAAATATATTCTATTAATGCATAATAAAATATATAACAACTACCGAACCGCTCCGGTTTCGCACAAATGCAATTAATTAATAAAGAATATTATAGAATATTAATACAATAGCACGCAAGAATAATGTAGCTTTCCACCGATGAAAAATAATTTAGAATTGGATTGGATTAGTTCAGGAGATTACCACTACATACATACACATACAAGCAAATAAATTATACCTTTTTATAATATTAGTATAGATTAACACGATAAATTAAGAATAAATTATTTATCATCTTTAGCTATCCTATTTCTAGTAAGCCTCAAGCTTCCTTGAGGTAAAAATATATGAAATTAATCTTTTTTTTTCTCCTCAGAAAGCAATACCTCGTGATAAAATATAAAATTAAATTAATATAATCATCATATCCAGAGTGGTTAACACATATACACTTTGAGTGTGAATTTTAATTTAATATAAAGAGTTTTCTATGGAAAGTTAGAACTCTTATCTACATTGTACTTTTTACAACAAATATGGATCGATGTGATTGTTATGGCGGATGAATTGAAATGATCTCTGTGCAATTATTTTTTTCAGTAACCAACAAATTTGAGTGAATGAATAATATTTAATTTACTAAAACTATTGCTTATTTTATTTGAATCTCGAGGTACACGTTCCAATTGAATATTCGGAATTTCATTAAGCGATATTATATATTTTGAATAAAACTGCAATCTGTTATTCATTCTATATCTCATTTAATCAAAGAGTAAGATCAAAGACCCCGTTCAGAAATTTCGCAAACATTCTTCGATCTCATATCTCAAACGCGTTCTTCCATACATTCTACACAGATCAGACATAAAGAATATTTTTTTATATATGATATAAGCGTATACAATTGTTATCCACAAAAACGTTTTCGGTTCAAGACACTCGCGTTTTATTAAATGTTATAAGGGCTCCTATATGAAGTATTAAAAAATAAGAATATAAATAAATGGGATTTGTCTGTCGTGACGTGACACGATAAGACGAGATAATTTAACGTGTATTAAAATATTAATTTTATCAACCTATTTGATTGTCCTATTTGACTATTAAAGTGGCTTATAAGTCTAGACTAGACAACCCAAGAACTTAGGATCTGTACTCATAAGGTCATAAGTCATAAACTAGACTGAAGAAGCAGTTACTTTAGTAATTATTGTATAAATAATGCTCCTTCACACTGTGATTCCGTTTGGTTAAATCAGAAATTATAGATTTATTTTAATAAAGACATAAGCTTGTACTAATACGAGACTTTAAATAATTTCAGTAACTTTTTTGTGATATCAGTTAAGATGTTATACAAATTTTGTTTTTCATATATGTATCATAATGGATCGCGTAAGTACGTAAGTAAATATCACTGTAGTTTTATTACATGTATATAACCCGCCAGATTAAAATGAGTGTAGTTTAAAAACATTACAGTAATAGAGGAGTATAATTTAAAATGTCGGTATATTAATTTAATCATATCAAGTTGCGGCGGCTGAGTCGGTAACTTTCATTCGAAATTTCAATCGTATTTAAAACGTCCTATAAAAAGCAGTAATCTATGTTACTTATGGTTTTATGTTAATCTATCAACTACATTTAAAATTATAGCAATTGCTTCAAAACGCTATTCAATTAATTTTCTAATAATTACAGCTTTTCATCGATATAAAATAATAGTTTATTAAGGATCAATTAATCTGTTTCCAGTATACTTACATGGAGTTTATGTTTGAGGCTTAAATATTATATTAATTCACTAACATAAATAGTCAAAAATTCAAATCGAAATTAAAGAACCGGACGAACGAAAAATATATATTTATATAAAACCTTTTTAATTTATAATTTGAACAGAAATACAAAATAGTATTCCAAAAATATGCATACTTACATGAAATTATATAAATATGCTCTACTAACATTTTTACTTTCAAAGGTAAATACTCAAAAATTATAATAATAATGTGAATACTAGACCATCTTAAAAAAACTTAATACAAAGATGTATAAACAATTTAACGCATGTTAAACTAGCCGAAAAGTTAAAACTTTACTTAGAAGTAATTAAAGAATTTTATTAAATATTATATATTGAAGAGGTTTAAGAGTAAAAATGTTACAACTATATAAAAAATACACTATATGAATTTAATATTACTGGATGAAATTCGTTTGAATGTGACGATTGTTGTGTTCCCCTAACCCCTTGAAATACCGCCCAACCACAGCACACACAGAGAGTTGGTTAAGCTCAAGTCTCACGTCTGGCTACACATTGGCAATTTGTGACATATCCATTATCCGTGACGATTATCAATGTCCAAGGCCAGATGGCCACTTAGCATTGGGTGGTCCATTCGCGTTCATTTGATATTGTGCCAATGTAAATAAAAAGATAAAAAACGATAATATAACGAACTCATACATATTAAAATTACTGATAACATTTTGAAGTACGTAAACAAGTATGTCCTGATAAATATTTTAATTAATATATTTTTATAAATTAACTTACATACCATGTAATTACAGTCGGTGAAACAGTACTTACAAAATAATACCGTGATATTTTAAGGTTCATTTAATATCTACAATTTTAAGTGTTACTTAACTGACAAAATTATTATTCCAATATACATAAAACTTATAGCGGAAAATGCAGCGTTTGGAGAAAATTTAAGGCTTAGATTATTTATGTATCTAGACAAAGTTTCGTACTACAAAAGAACGAAAATAAACGAGCCAATTTACTGTGCGTGATAGCTACGCTTGAGACTCGCCAAACGTCATATTAATTTACAAACAATAAGTAAAGGTAAGTAATTCAGAAAAATGAAATTGATTCCATGTCTTTTTTAGAACTATGAAAATGTCTCGAAAGAGATAATCAGCAGCCGTACCGTAGTACTGTCATAGTTTCCATTATGGAGATTGGATTGTAGTATATGTAAGTATTATATTTATGAACCCAAAATAATTAAGAAGTTTGTTTGCGACATGTATATGCATTATACAGAACAGAATATAACAGAGTAGAAACAAAATGAGAATGTATAATTTTGTAAAGTACTGATGTCAGCCACCTATTAAATCATAATCATAATTAAATTTGCCAAATATATTTGCATTATTTTCGAAATTACTACAAGAGCGAGATATATGTATAAAATTAATTCAGTAATTAAAAAGTGAAGTACCATAAGCGAAAAACTGAATAAATAAAAAACTAACAAATTGAATATTATCTTAATAATATGAAATCATTAAAAAGATTGTGGACGCAAGTTAACTTAATTTACGAAGCTTCCCTCCAAGTATTCCGATCTTTAGTCTCCAGTAATTGATATAAAATCAGAGGGAAAGCGGTCGTTGGAGTGCATAATGAGAAATTTTTAATAATAGCCGAAGCCTCTACTTTAGGGTTATTACGAGCTAACTGCTGCGCAAACTTGTAAATGAGCTTAAACAAGCGTAGCGTTGTCTTCTATTGAATTAAATTAGTATAGATGTGGACTTAAATTCAGTTTCTAGTCTGTTGGACAAACTTTTAGACTCTTTATTATGCTATATGTGTGTGTCGTACTGTATCTTCGTGTGCGTTTATGAATGACATAACACGATTTAATACTTGGTGTTAGGGCTTTGTACAAACTCGTCACGGTAGGTACGTCATATTCTACCACCAGACAGTAATATTGTTATGTTCTGTTTTGGTTGGTGATTTAGCTAGTATAATTATAGGCACAAGGGACATTTTAGCTCCCAAGGTTGGCGGGCGCATTAGTGATGAAAGAAGTGATTAATATTTCGTACAACGCTAATGTTCATAGGTAGTGATGACCGCTTAGTATTATGTGACAGATTTGCCAGTCCAACTATTTAAAATATGTATATATATTGAAACGTCTTAAGGTTAGTTGCATACTGTATTTGAATTTGAAGTAATAATGGATATAGTTTGTTACTAATAAAGTCGTATCACGCTAATTGAACGAATGTAAAAATTAAAAGAAAATATATCGAAAAAAACATTAAGTATATTATTATAAAATATACTCAAGTTCGATCATAAACATTAATTTTCAAAATTCTACCAATTACTTAAACAACTGAATTCTCCACAAAAACGCAGACGAAATAGACAATAAAACGTCGAAGCGAAGTTAAAGAGCAAATAAAAATTTATTGCAAATATCAACTCCAAAATGGATTCCGACTCGGCTCCGGAAAATCTAATAACCGAAACGAAATGGTCGCAATTATTCCTTTTAAGGAGATTATTGCGAGCAAACCCACTGTAATGTTAACTGCTTGTACATTACGGGATCGGAAAATATTGTTATCGAGTTTGCATATAAACTTGCAAAGAAAACATTATAATCGATACCCCACTCAGTATTTTTGTAAATAACCATTTAAACAAAACATCCACAAAAAAGAAGCATTTTATATATTTGATGAAGACAAATGAGTAACAAAATAACAAAAAAATAGACGAAAAATCGTGCAACGATGGCAACATTAAAGCGAAGGAAATAAATGACAATAACAATCAACTACTTAGGACTGAAAGCCCCCTCAAGTGCACCCTAGCAATACATCACATCATGTGCAGTCACAAACCCATCCCTTTCCAGGGAAAAACATAAAAACGACTATTCACAAGTGAAACCGTGTAAACGATGAAACAGACCATTACATAGCTTTCAGTGTAAACTGAATCATCGCATTTTGCACACATTTCTTGTCAGCATTTATGCGTCGCAATTTACGTGCGAGTACCAAAATAATCAGCAATGGCAAATAAAATTACACTCAACTTATTAAATAAACTACGATAACATTTTTTATCAATATTATATTTGTTAATACTGATACTTATAAATATTCTCAAATTAAAAAACCATCACATATACCAAAAGTTGGTTATCGTATAAAGCTTATGTTAAAATATGCGCAATCACAATATCAAAACACAGAGAAAAATTCTCACCATTTTTTTTAAAGCAGTGCTAACAAATCTTTAGGTATGCACATTATAAATACGCATTGAATACCTTCGCGTAGTTCGAGAGTCTTTACAAAGGGCTTCAGTTTGCAATATTTATTCTTGCATAAAAGGAACCCGACGTGGCTGCTTTGAATACCTTTTTAATTTTACAAGATTTGCAGCCTGCAAGATTTTGTAGACGCGCTTTTAATATCACCACGTGCATATAAAACTACTACTTACTTTGTGATGAAAAATAATGTACATTTTGTCTGAAATCATAAATATAAGACTTGTGATCTATAGAGTGTTTTAGTCTGTATATGTCAAAGTAAGAGAAATGTCAACAAAGATCAAAACATTGCCAAAACCTTTAATATGAGTCCACCGAAAAATTCGCGTCCTCGACACATGTGCGTAATGATACATGTCAGCTCTCAGACGCGTATAAAATGAGCGCACTTCAAACGACTCCGCGCCCTGTTAGGAACCCACGCCCTCATTGCATTTAGTTGCAGGTGCCTACTATTTTTCTTCGCCGACAAATTCGAATGGAGTGGCTACATCTTACATCTTTGTACAGCGCGGGGTGGAGGCGCGGCGTTCGCTCGGAACGTTTTAATGCAGGTAGTTTCGAGTCCTTTGAAGAATAAAAGTGTCATTTCCTTGAATGTCTCAATTTCTCCCCCGCAGAGACAGACGTTTCCCAATTTGAAAAGTAATTTCTTGATGTGTACAAACTTATTGCAATTAAATACTATAGCATAGTTCGTTTACTAAACTATGTACATTGTACGCAAAATGCTATCAACATTCAACATGGTATGTTAGTGTAAATGCCGAAGTAATCTTAAAACAATGGGAAGGATAGGTGATTCTGTAACTTAATAGAACAGTGCCATGAAGTTGGAGCATTAGTTTGTAGTTTCATATAAGCCTTCTAACTTATGTGACGACTTATTCACAACAAAATCCATGATTTCGATGGGAACATTGAGAAAGATTGTAGGAACACAGGCAGTGAAGATAAACTTGTGTCACCAAGTTTTCAACTTCGCAAAGTCAATACATCCTTCCTGTGGAAAGGTAATCAATTAGATGTAAAAACTATTAAGAAACAAAGTCCTCCGTGGTGTCAACAAAATTAGTGATATTAGTGAACGAAATTATTCCATAGTAATTGAGTAGTTTAAAATAACTTTAAAAAAAAAAATCTAACTTTTACAATTTAAATTACACTTTTATAAACGTCCAGGTTCTACAGCAACTAACAATCTAACAAAAAAATATCATTATAAAGTAATAAACGGAAAGCTAATTAACTACAAAGCATTTCAATCGCCATATAAACCACGGAAACAACCAATGACCGAGTCTGTAATAGACATAATACACGCTAATTAAAAAAAAAACTAATCAGATATATATGTATCTCTTTTTAACTAATTATTTTTATATTTCTAGAAAGAGATAGTAAAAATTACTTCATTGCTTATTTCCACAAAATTAGAAAGAACGAAAGTTTGTTTAGCTATAGAACATATGTTTCGATAGCTTATTTAATTACAAACGCTCATTGGTAACGATAGTCTCTAAATCAATCATCACCTAAATTATTATTCTTAAAGAAAAGGGAAATTATTTGACATATTTAAGAATAAAATATATTAATCATAACTAATTTAAAACTATCAATATCAGAGTATAATATAAATAAATAAATAAATATGAGACAACATCACATACATTACTCTGATCCCAATGTAAGTAGCTATATCACTTGTGTTATGGAAAATCAGAAGTAACGACGGTACCACAAACACCCAGACCCAAGACAACATAGAAAACTAATGAACTTTTTCTACATTGACTCGGTCGGGAATCAATCCGGGACTTCGGAGTGTCGTACCCATGAAAACTGGTGTACACACTACTCGACTACGGAGGTCGTCGATAATATAAATGGTAGTGTATTCATTAAAAATTAATGCTAATTATGAGAGGGAAAATACCAAATTCGTTAAACAATTGACTAAATTCGGCAAGTAGTGAAGCTCAGACGCTCATTAACATAATAAATACTCCTGTACTTGGTACAACATCGTCTCGACTATTCAACAACTATTCACCTCAAGTTGTGTTCCAGTCTTATTCATAAAATATGCTAATTTACATTCAACGAATCTCATGCACTTAGCTGTTGGATGTGCTTCTTCAAACTAAATTGAGTCTGAAGTTCCAAGTTCATGGAATTGTTTCTACAGGTTTATGTTTGAGGAAAGAGGTCTTTTGTTCACTATGACTTAAATTATTAACGTAATTATACCGGGTTAGTTGTGAAGTTTTTAACAGAAGGATTTTATCTAATAGAGGAGTTCACTTAATTGTCTTTTATATATCAAAAACAAAGTTTTGTCGAAGTGAATGTTACTACAAGATAGTAGACTATATTGTGAAGCGACGTGTTGAGTCAAACAACGACAGGGGTAGCTTTCCTCCCTTGTGGTGAAGAGCGTCTGTCATCATTACGTTTTGTCATAAAAATGTTTCGAGGAAAACATTGAAGAAAGGCATTGTTCGTCAAATTGTTGACATCAAGTGTTTGTTATTTTGAAGATAATTAAAAATGTTTATTTCGTAGCTTTATTCATTTTATTTTCCTTCCTTTTTAATAATCTCTCTCGCTCTTTCTTTTTATATATCTCCCTCAGGGGATTAAAGTTGCTCTAAACATAACTTCCATCCTCCTCCCCAAAACACTCAGGCTAATTTGACTTAAATATTCGTTTATTTTTAAAATATATATGTTATAAATAAACGAATTATAATATATAGTATAATAAAGATTTAACCCTAGACTTACAATTTATTGATTTATTTGAAACACCATCGAATTGAATTACAATAAAAAGTAATACACTCTTAAATTAATAATAATAATAATACTAAACAAGCATAAACTTAGGCAAAAGACACGGCTTGAGGCTTAATAAAAACATAACATAACATTTATAAACCTCTAAAAATAAAAATAATGTTACAATACAACCAATGGTAATGTTACCCACTTATAGCGTGTAATACTGATTTCTTAAAGCTAAAGAGATTTTGATAGTGGATATCTATTTCAAGACTGTTTATAGAGGAATAAATAAAAAAATCTACTTTCGTGTAACTCAAGTTTAAAACGTAGACTTTACAGAGATCGTTGAACCTTTATCATAATGCTCGGTACTCTAGCAAATACGGTTATTTAGGTACTCCATCTTATCGGATTTCTGACGAGCGTGCGACATTTAACGAACAGCAATATACAGATAAAGGTATCATAATAGGTACAATAATACTTGTTCAATTTCATCTTCATTATTATAGCATAGCAAAATTATTAGTAATAGTCTTAGTTAATATAATAACAATAAATAACTTATACTTAAAGATCTTAAGGTTAACATAATTTAAAAAAATACTGCTAATTTATTCACTTTTTACAAGTAGAAGAAGACTTTACTTGCAATGTTTGTTTGTTTAGTTCAAATCTCGTAAGCTGAATTAGATCAACATCTTTTTATCTTACGGAGTAAGGATTACTTGATTCTACTGCATTGGCTCCAGACGGGGGAACTTCTCAACAGTCACTTATTATATACTCATTATATATATTATTATTATATAATACTCGTTTAGGTATCTAGATAGAGAGTCGCATTACAAAAGAACTAAAACAAACACGCTACGCTTGACACTCGCCAAACGTCATATTTCGTATAGTATCAATATAATGTGGTAATGTTGGCAAATAGTGAACTGCTTGCCACTAAGTGCGTGTACTTAGTAACCAACATTTAGTCACTATTTTATTATATGTTCTTAGCTTTGACACTCTGATTAGTTTTTATTTTCAATCTATATATACACACACATATATATATTTTCATATATATATATATAAAAGAAATTGACATAAAACGTAATTACTTGAATGTAATTGCCCGCTAAATATAATAATACAAGATATATCGTATATTAGTAATGAAGCATTGAATTTGATGACTGTAAATTAAATTAATTATTCACTAAACGATCTTTGAAATATATCCTATTACAACAACGCCAGGATATCTTTACCAGGTACGTATGGGAATTGTTTTTAATGTTATATAAATGTAAACAGAAATTCACAGTAATACTTATATTAAAATTATGCTGGTTGAATAGACATCAATGAGGCCATGTTAGTGCGTTTGACAAGTGACAGCTGTCAGATTTCCCGCGCTTTATACACGTGATTAAGTACGCCTTTTTCATATATTTTTTATAGGAATAAATAATATTGTCATAATTTATCTGTGATTGAACATTTGTCAAAATAATACGATCAGTTTACGATTATATTTAAAAAATATATATATTTTATATAAAATAAATTAATTAGAACGTAATAGTATTAAATATATATTTTAACAAAATTAATTGATCTAATAAATACTCTGTAACTACAAACCGTGAGCAACAAATAGCATTCCTAATGGAAATATACGAGTAGGATAAATTGTAGATATAATTACTTCGAACTTAGGAAATTAGTTAACACAATAACGGTAAGGCAAACTGACGGTTGTTATATCATATAGATCAAAATAAACAAAACCAGGTCGGTATAGGGTGGGAATTGTCTTAAACAAATACATATTTGATTATAAACATTTGATCGATTTTAACATTAAATTATAATTTGAGACACGTTGGTTTCTTCAATTTGACTTCGAAATAATAGTATTATTAATCAATACTATATTTCGCTAAGATTATAAAGCAAAAGGCAGATGGAGCGCGCGCAGCATTATAGTGAAGCAACAAAGCGAATACAAATTCCGGGTAGTGGGAGACGTCGAGTCTTTTTTTGAAAATACATCAATAATTAGAATGACAATTTTTTTTTTCTGTAAATTAAATAAATTGTAAATTATTATATATATTTGTTTGTTAAACATTCACTTCTAAGTGATACATTACGATTTTAGACGTGACTTTAGAACTATAAACTTAACCGAAGTGTTAAATAATTCACAGTTAACAGTAAACCTAGTTTAAACTCAAAAGCATGTAAATGGTGTCGTTCATTGAAATAGGTGTCACGTATTAGATGCAGCTGTAATAATACTAATAGGGTGTTAAATTGGATAGGCCTTAACTATTTAAGAATTAGCGAAAATATGTACATCATTTTTATTTGGGACTCTTATTATAGCTATTGCTCCTATAACATAGTCTCGCAGTGTTACCAGCGTTAATTTTTTATTATACATGATATAATAAAAAAAATAATCCTAAATTCAAACAATACTTTCTTGTAATCAAATTAAAAACTTTTTTATCCTATTCTGAGAAATTTTTACTACAAAACCTTAAAAACAGTAAAGTTCAAATGTTATAGTGTTATTATATATTTTTTTATATAATGAAAATATTTACATTGTAATTTACACGATAACCCCGGACAATCAGACAGATAGAAAAAAAGTTTTGTACAATAGCTACACAAATTAAAAAAAATAATCATATCACAGACAGACATTTATATTATATTTATTTATGATAATATAATACAAATCAAAATTTTGTTACGAGAAATTATATATAAGTGGCCGTTTTGCAAATATTAGTTATGACTGCTGCGTAATATAAATCAACTTTCAATAACATTATCTTACTTATGTTATAAACGTAATTGTTATTCTGTTTAATGTAACCTCTTTATTAATAATAAATTACAGTACTATCATAACACACAAATATTACTATCTATATAAGCTAAATACCACCGACTGACTCATCACGAGATCTCCGTAACTATAGGTCTTATTTGAAATTCGGCATAGTTACGTTTTTCGTGACGTAGACGCTCACTTTATAAGGTTTTCTGGAAATTTAAACTTCAAATTGGGATGGGGAAAGGTACTTTTGTATGAATTTTACATGTACAAAATCGGGATGGACTATATATATAAATAAAAAAATGCAGCCGTGTTAAAGTATACTAAAAAATGAGAAAACGCTTTGTAATGCCTAATTGAAAACTTACTTTACCTTACAACATACACAAAACCTATACTCGAAGATGCAACGCGTTTCTGAGGCTATAGCATATAATCTTATAACATATGTAGCTACGCCTCGGAGTTTCATCCGCTTTAAAATTACACTACTTAATATGATATTATATTAACATATTAATCAATTATATAGTAATTAATATAATTTAGTATAGAAGACATTATGCCAAGAAGGCTATTTTCTTGTATAAATAAAATTAAAAATTAACACCCCGAGGTAAATTGATTATCAACAACTAGTTAGCTAACTAACAGATTAAATTCTACCTATTTTCTATCAGAACATTCCTCCAACATTTTACAAAATTGGAACTTTAAAAAAAAAACATATTATAATTGGATACCAATACTCAGAAAAAAAATTGGACCCGCATTTGCTTTACATAGCAATAGAATGAGAATAGGGATTGTGAGCTCCAAGTTAAAAACCGGTCCCATTTAAATTTTCTCACAGTTAACACAGCCTTGGCTTTTATTTAATGCGGATTGTGTCCTTCTCAAGATACTATATCTATGCGGACAGGTATCATAGCGACAATGGTTACCTACTAGGTGTGGGACTAGTCTCGGTTCAATTAAAGTCCGATTGATTTGTGCATGGGTGCAACACTTTATCGAGCAACTCCTGCACTAGAATGTTATTAACTGTATACAAAATAGCTTTCTGCTTTCTATTGATGTTAAGTGTTAATTGAGTCTACATTACAATTTACAATTTCATTTTGCAGTATGGTTGCATTGCACTATATTTGCATTAATTAAAAGTAAAATTATGATGCACAATTTTAATGGTACCATTGCTAGGATTTATGCGCAACATCTTACTTCGCTGAAAATACACACGAAGGTAAATGTTCATTATCATATCAGTGATTAATATGTTAAAACATTATAATCGTGTCATACCGTCTAATTATATACATCTAGTTGCTGACCGCGGCTTCGCTCGTGTTTTAGGGGTTTGCCGTCAGGTGTTTGCGTCACGCCAAATTTTATCAAATTTGATATCGTGATTTGGCCGTGAAAACGCTGTAACGTTTTACACAGAGTTATTTGGCGTTTATGATATTAGTATTGATTAATATATGTTAGAGTATATTAAGTCCTTTTCATTTTAAAGTAAAAGTGACTTTTATATTCCCTATTTAAAAATATAATCACTATACACTATTGAAGAAAATGATTAAATAAGTCTTATTGGTACGTTATTCTAAGTGTGTGGATTTAGCTAAATATAATATACGGGTTTCGTTTAATATGATATAAAAAGGGAAAAGGAAAGGTGACACGGTTAAGTGAAATAAAAATAAATTGGGAGTTCGAGAGAGCTTTTAGATTTTTTCCACTTTCTGATAAGGTTGTGTGACGATAATAAAATAATCAGGGTTAGCGAAAAAGGGTCTTCGAATAACTTGATTTGAAAATCAACCTACTTTCGTTAAATGTAGTTTCATATGTGTAGTATTATCTATATTGACTCTTGTGACTAATTTGTAGAAGTTATTCCACTACGCTGTCCACGTTTGATAGACATTAATGAAATACAGGTTTCCTCACGATGTTATCCTTCTCCACCGAGCACGAGATGAGTTATGAGCACATGGAGATTTAGTGGTGCTTGCCCGGGTTTGAAATGGTAACTGATATTGATTCACGTGTTCTCGCTACTAGGTCACCTCTGTTTACCAAACATAATATAATATAATCGTTTAAAAAATATTACGAAATAAGACAATTATTTATAATATAGCAGAGCGAAGCCATATTCGATTTCTCGTGACGCCTTGTCACAAGTCAATTCCGCTGACCATTTATATTAATCAGCGGCGCCACAAATGTCAAAATCAGTTGAAGAGAGAGTTTTGAACTTTAGGTATCCTCAATATTTAATTATTTTTATATTTATATGTCTTGTGTAAACAAGTTGGTCCTAACCAACGATCGCGAGTATATACTGATACATTTGCTCGGTAGAAAAAGAAATCTCACGAGTAGACCTGCCTGTGTTGACTTCATGTGTACCAACTCACTAGGCCATCCTGATACAATGAGATCCATTGCCGATTCTTCAGATTTCGTTAAAAAACATGTGTCTACATGGCGTTTTACGTGATACTCAATGTAGGGTACATTTTGATAGATTTTTGCTAAATTCACTAAGGAATACCAGTTCAACGACACATATTGCAACAAAAATCCATTGATTTCTCCAGATAAATGTAATATTACAAGATAATTAATTTATTAGAATAATAAATTGAATTACATTAATTTTAAACAAGACGTGATTAACATACAACTTAAATTACTTTTACAATGTTTATTACATTGAATTTTATTATTAATGAATAATAAAAAAACAGACATAAATATTCAGCAGCGTTTCTACTTGACATCAAATTAAATTCTTAATATTCTTATAATTGGATTTTATATTTAACAATTTGTCCGTACAAACTTCAATAACGTTCGTTGTACGTGTGCAACCATAATAGAACATGACTATTTTATAGGCACTACTTAAGCAGTAAATAATAAAATTAAAGCGTTTACTCTGATAGAAAATGTTCGTACTTGATCTTTCCTCGTAAACATAGTACACGTCTTCATAGTCTGTGGGGTCATGAACCTGATGACGCGACAAAGATCGCTGTCATTTTTTTCAAGTTAGGCTACTCACACACACATTCATATTGCCAATGTTCCAAATATATATTAACATTAATTCTGACATTAAATATACAGACATAGTAATCAGTAATGTGTGTTGTTGTAATTACAGGCACAGGGCCCTTAACAACGTAGAGTTCCATAGTTGGCAGCGCGTTAGCAATGTACGGAATGGCTAATGACTTACAAAGCCAATGTCTATGGACAGAGCACTTACTAACAGTTAGCCCATTGTTAGGAATACAGACTTCCAACTGCCAATAAAATAAAGTAACTACTACAATAACATTGGCTATATTTTTAAACAAAAGCAAGCGCTGTAAAATAAGTACTAGAAGAGCTACACGCATTATTTATTTCATGAATAGCCGGTACTAATAAAAATATACTTGATAGAGGAGTCACTAATTAATTTAATGTTCGGCAACATATCATTCTGTATCTTTCATGCACTGACTTTGATGCTTCTGAGATTAATAACTTAATGTTGCATGATTTAACTATTTATACAACATGTACAGCCTTTAAATTTCCCACAGCTAAGGCCTCCTCTCCTTTTGAGGAGAAGGTTAGGAGCATATTCCACAACACTGCGCCAATGCGGATTGGTGGATTTACATGTGGCAGAATTTCGTTGAAATTAGACATATGCAGGTTTCCTCAAGATGTTTTCCTTTACCGCCGAGCACGAGATGAATTATAAACACAAATTAAGCACAACAAAATTCAGTGGTGCTTGCCTGGGTTTTAACCCGCAATCATCGGTTAAGATAAGATTAAGATGTACGCTTTCTATCCCCTGGGCGATCTCGGCTCATTTATACAAATCCCACAAATTCACGCAAATAACGAATTAGTAACATATTGTAATTTTTTTCACAATACAATAGTCTGTAGTTAGCCTTATGTCATTCCAATAACGCCGCCGTTTTAAGTATTCACATAACATAACGTGTTCATATTTATAAGATATTTCAATACTTTACAAGCAACCAATTATGTTGTATTTGGTAATTTAATTGTATGAACTGTTGTAGTTCCAACAATATCGACATTTCATTCGCCATTATGTAAGTCTTGTCATTTTTAAAGTAAACATTCTGTGTAAATAGTTTTGATGCAGGAAAAACTTGTTCTCATAAATATATATTATCTGTATTCCAGTTAGTGGTAAGAATTGTAAAAAGATCGACATTATCCTCCGATATAATGATGTACCGCATAATGCGTCTTCTTATTATCTCGGACGATTGTATAAAGCATGGAAGAGATGGTTCGTTCCTTAAACGGTAGAACGCTTCCGCATTCGTTCAGTCACATCTCCGGGAAAAGGCTGCGTACACGTGTATTAAATTTGGAACATAATTATAACCAATATCGCCATTAATGAACAGAAATTGATAAATGATGAATTTTAGAAAATTTTAGAAACTTTTAAATTTGAACAAACCAACCCACACCCCGAACAAGTGTCAACATTGACCCTCAACATTGAACTGCTCCATACAAATAAAGGAAAGAAATGTTCACATATAAATTTAATCAGATCAACCATTTTGTTCTTTAAAAAGTAACTAATTATGAATAAGGAACGTATTCTTTCAAAGGTACAATAATTGGTATTCAAAAATGGTTTTAGCAATTTCATAAATACACTAGACAAGTTATCGCGGCGAAAGTTTACTGCAAGTATGTTCTTTTCTTTATAATTTTGTATCCGATAGATTATCTTGACTTGGGTGTGCACGGAGACTAATAAAACTTGTGCCAAGTTCAGAAACTTGCAACTGTGACCGCAAAATGTGAATACGCCGCTTTTAGTTGAACCGCATAGTAGAAATTGCTTCCGAACATGGTCTTCGAGATATTTTTATTACTTTATACGTTACACAAGTTTTTAGTTTAGGTAAAGGTAGCCAATAAACGAAATTACTTGACAAAAGCAATTTTGAGAATTGAGAATCATATTTCCTTCATACAACGATGAATGTAAAATCGTTTTACATACACAGAATAACTGAGATTGTGGAGTATCTACAATTTTATTTATATGGACTTTGACAGATGAGTCTCTTTCGTGTATTTGCATATCAATGGTGAAATTAATTACGATATATTGAGAGAATCGATGTGTTAGTACATTTAGACTTATTTACGTTCCATCGGGATATTACGTGCAACGGGATGTTAATAAAGTGTTCACAGATAACATATTTTAAAAACATTTGAGAATATATCATGATTTTAATAGTAACTGGAAATTACATTTTATAAATACTTGTTAAGTTTCCTTCTTGATTAAATACTCAAAGAACATTAATACAACGCAAATGTAAAAAATAAATTCAACATAGAAGTTAACGAGTTAATAACTTTCGATACTGCAGAATCTGATAAAATTAACGCTTATCCTGCACTAACCAACCAGTTCTGCTAGATATCGTAAATTGCAGAATACAGAACTGTTATTAAATAAAGTCATCTCGTTAGTTTTCTTGTTTGCATACAATAAAGTAATAGACTTTGTATTGACTTATAACTAAACGACTTAACAATTAATCATGGTATTTAAGAATGCACCTTATTGTGTTGCAATTAGAATAAATTTGCATTGAATGCATTTCGTATTATAGTACGAGGCGAATAATTTACAACCCGGGGTGTAATTGTGTAGGAAACATCTATTACCTATGAGATGCTTGCTAATTATTATGTTCATTTGTGAGATGCAATTCAATTCAAATATCAACGTGTATTTAACTTTTTAAAACAGAGATATTTTGTACAAATATATTTTAAAAAGACTAAATTTACAGGAATTAATTCATTTGTGTCAGTAGAATCATAAAATATAAAATGTCTAATGACGCAAACTCAGGCAAGCACCACTGAATTTCTATATTCTTAATTTGTTTTTATAATTCATTACAGTACAGGATTCGGTGGCGAAGAAAAATATCGTGTGGGAACCGGCATAACCGTGTCTAATTTCAGTGAAATTTTGCCACATTTGTATCAACTAACTCGCATTTGAGCAGCGTGATGGAATTTGGCTAAAACTTCTTCACAAAAGAAGCAAAGGCCTTAGCCCACCGGTGGGACATTTACAGTTATAGTTATAATAAAGTAATATATTAATATTTATAATTTCTTTAAAAAAGATAACCAAGTTTCTTTGTCTACTTTTGTTTTAAAAGGATAAAAATTATATTCCGCTGCAGCGTCAGTCAACACATCTTGATATATGATACTTGGATACCGGTACCACAGAAAAGTATATCAACAATCAATCAAAAATAGCTCTTAGCACTTTGGTAATATAATTCAAATTTCTTTCCAAGTCCATAACTAGATTCTTTATAATACTCATTGCTATCTCTACTTAAACTTATATTATTTGTTTTTAATGTACAAAGCGCTGATGGTGGTCTGAGTGCAATGGAAGCAACTCAAGTCACATAATGTGATATGTGAAATACATTTAAGAAGACTTGGAAGGCAAGAAGTACATACATATACATAAATAAATAACATGAACACAAAACATAAATACATACATAAAAATTGAATACTCAGTACGTATGTATGTATGCAATAAGTTTCTAGAAAGGTTGAGGAAAATAATATAAAAAACATCTTCACGTTTATGATATTTCAAGATTTACAGAGTTTCTTGGAGGTTCTCCTCGGTAGAATCTACTTACCGAACCGGTAAATACTGTAACACGACGATCCAAAAGTGCTTTTACTCGACTTGAATAAAGAACATATTGGTTTTGATTTTGAATTTTGTCCCTAAATATTCTTAATGATTCTAAATTTAAAAATACTATATTCATTGATTCAAATGAGCTTTCGTCGCGTTATGTATTATTATATAGAATCCATTGCGGGATTTATGCGTCATAAATTGTTATTTCCGACGCTATTCCGTTATGTACATAGAGGATAAAATAGTCCATAATGATATTGTTTTCAGACATACAGATCCGCGTTGAGATAACGCATGTAGTCCGTTCTTCTAACCTCTTTACCTACTTACTGTCCTCAATGAAGTCGAAATGCATGCGTTGTTTACCTGCGAATAAGAAGAAAAAGTTTAATTTTTATCTCTCTGCAACAATAACCCAATTTAAAATTATATTTAAACTTAACTTTCACGACAATTATAAATATAATTCCATAAAGCGACGAATATTCCAAATATTAAGTTATAGTTGATGTTGTACGTTTGCTAAGATAAAATGTATTTAGTTTATGTATACAATTATATATAGTCAGTTCGTTGTATATAAGTGATATATAATAATTAGTTATTACAGCTCCTAACAGTAGGTATTGTATAAGAGATTGACTTACATTTAAACTCCTATACTAGAATCATATCTGCTTGAGATTACGGTTTAAAAAGAAGAAGTAAGTAAAAAGTAATAAATAAGTACTGTTTAAATATATTATATATTAATATTTTAATTAAAAAATAATTTATAATAGTAAGCCAGTGTAATAACAAGCAACAACAAATATAAAAACTGGTAAAGTTTTAAGCAATTTGCTATAACACATTAATATGTTGTATCCATTTTAATAGAAGCTTTATATTATTTTATTATGTCAATATTATAAATAAATTTAAAGTCACGGCCAAATTAAAGGATTAAAAAATGATTCAAGAGAAATTTTTATTCAGGTTTCGAATGAACATTTCCGAATCTTACTAGTATTATAAACTAGTTGAACCTGCGTCTTTACCCCCGGTTAATTTATAAAACTTTACCTATAACACACAATTCAATCAACAAAAATACTCTATGTCCTTCCCGGGGACTCAAACCATCTACGTACCAAATTTCATCAAAATCGGTTCAGCGGTATGAGCATGAAGTAGTAACAGCCAGAGTTACTTTTCGCGTTTGTAGTGTAAGAATAGTTTGTATGGATGGATAATTGTTACTCAGTCCCGTCGGAACTGCTGAACGGATCTGTATTAAATCTAGCACGGAGATAGATTGTAGTCTGGAATAGCTAGGTACTTTATACCGGAAAAATGTACGTAAGACGAAAATGGACGATGTAAATGGACGATGCCGCTGGCGGAGGGTAGTGTAACTTAAATGGCTCATCAATTTATTTAACTACAAGTCATCGTTTGAATAATGTTTTCAATCGTAAAATCTTTTAAAAGATAAATCTAAATAAAATACCCTATTTTTTATTGCCACTCTACGCATTGCTCCGATTCTGTCAGTGGATATTGCGAAAAATCAACATAATTAAATCAGTATCATAATTAAGGCCGATACCTTCTCTGATATTTAAGTAAAAATATACACGTATTTTCTAATTAACGTAAACAATAATATTGTATATATAAAAGAATGAAATTGATATAGACTATTTTAATATATAAGCTTATACAGTATCGTCGTATAATGTAATCAGATATGTTAAAGAGCCGTACTTAATTCGACGTCCCAATATTTATACGTCGCTCGATTGCAATGGTACGGTAGACAAAAGACAAATGTTTAATACCTGAAGCCTTTATTCCTTTGTATAATAGAGGTCATAATACAATGTCAAAATGTGATAGGTTGTAAGGCTTTCAGTCTCATTAATCTCGTGGTAACACACTGTGAAATGGATGGAAAAGCGAATGCAACAGTATTGCTTGTTACCGATTTAATACTAATTACTATTTTAGTGCGAAATTACGACTTAAAAGTAATTTGATAATTAAATAAAAGAACCAAAAGATTTCTTTACGAAATAAAAGGCACAGTTTCGTTTGTTCGTACTTTCAACATTATTTAATACGTTTAAAATAGATCTGTTCTTTTTATTTTATTTTGGTTTCATAAGTAAATATATAAAAAGCCTGTTATTTCATTTAGTTTGCGTTATATACATATTATATTTCAAAGCTTTCGTAACTATATACAACATAGAAAAAAACTTTTAAATATCAAAAAGGAAAAAAAACTTATAAGGAATATATTTTAACAAGAATATTATTCAAAGGAACTTTTAGGAACTTATCAGACGTTCACAGTTCAATTACTCCGAATAGAAAATCGGAGCGCGTCCACAGCTAAATAATGTTCAATTTTATTTTTATTACTGTATACGAAATAGTATATAGAAAACTGTTCTATAAATACAATTTAATGTAATATCTTACGACTTTAATAATTCTAAGTATGTTTGAGATCCGAGATGGCCCAGAGGTTATAACACGTCCATCTTAACCGATGATTACGGGTTCAAACCTAGACAAGAACCATTGAGTTTTCACGTGCTTAATATGTTTATAATTTATTTAGTGCTTAGCGGTGACGGAAAACATCGTGACGAAACCTGCATGTGTCTAATTTCAACGAAATTGTGCCACATGTGTCCAATCCGTGTTGGAGCAAAGAGGTGGAATAAGCTCCAATCCTTCTCCCCAAAGCCTTACCCCAGCAATGGGGCATTTACAGGCAGTTACTTATATTTTTACTTTTATGTTTGAGATCATTCCTCAACCGTATAATCAGACATCTAGAAATTGATGTTATAAAAGATATACTTGTCTACTATCCGCTATGTATAACAAACTATGAGAAGTTCCTGTAACAGACGGACTTCACCTCATTCCGGAACGTATAGGAAAACTTTGCTAAACTATCGTCCCGTGGGAGCTATGACTTGACCGTACCTTCCACAGTGTGCATTTCTTTTATTACTTCAACTTCTAAAGCAAATAGAAGATTGTTACATTCTTTCAGGGAAGTGTTTAATTACTATCAATTCATTATTCTCTTGATGGAAGAGCTATGTAGAGCCGGTCTGGGTACATTGTATACATTTGACTTGTCATTTAATTCAATCGTAAATTATATAGTTCATAAAAAAGCATTGATAAGGTAATCGTTGGTTTGTATGCTGTATTATGATAATTCATATAGCATACAAATATCTTATATATTAATAGCGTAAGCCGATTTTTGTTCCAGTGATTATAAAACAATAGCTGCGCATAAAAAATCGCTTATGGTCTCACTTTGAAGTGCTCCAGCTGTAGATGTGCAGAAAATTAAAGAGGATTCTTGATTGCAATATACTCAATTGTTAAGGTTTAACAAATCATCAATTTAAGAGCGCGGAAGAAAGTTACTAACGTATACTATATGATATTGAAAGTTTCATTTAATCTTTTAAATTTCATGTAAAAAATCATTTGATTAAACACGGTAAAAGTATCGCGGGAGATTCACTAGTATATATTTATTTCACAACTGTAGGCGAACTAGCAAATGGGCCACTTGATGGTGAGTGGACGCCACTGTCTATACACATTGGTACTGTAAAATTATTAATCATTCCTTATATACCCAACGCGCTACCAACCTTGAGAACCAAGATGTTATGTTCCTTGTGCCTGTAGTTACACTGGCGAGGAATAAAGGAATCCTTATGTAATTCTCAGGTGAATGCATGTAACTATTGTAATTAATATAGATGAGTAACTATAGACTTTGTTGCCGTTTCTTCTCGATAGAATCATCGAATCGAGGGTCGCTTCCCCTTTAAATTATTTTCGTGCGTTATTCAAAAGGCCATGAGGCTTGGAACAAGGTTATCTTGATTTGTTTGTAAAACTGATTCATAACAAATTAAACCATATAAAATCAAATTGAATTAACGCTTCAATTAAATTAAGGTACTATTTGTAAAATTCAATTTACCTACTACGATTGATAATATATATCTTATTGTTATAAGTATAAGTTAATATTTAATTTGTCATTATATACATTTAATTCGTTAATTCTTTTAAATAATATTTACTCACCAAAAGCATTTGCGAGTAATGTTACACAGTAATTCTATTGGAGCTTGCATTACAATGACTGACTGCACCGTTTCAGTTTCGAACATTGCATTACCTTGCACGTGTTAAAAGCGGTTGATATGCTGGCAATGTCGGACCAAGCAACTAAGACTGTTATGTTACATTACAAGCACTGCGCTCTGTTACATTACAACTTGGCGTACTGCACTATTCCTCCTTACGCATCCACTGATATAAAGTTTACGAGCCGTTACATTACAAGCGAATACTCTTAGTGAGTACTCTCTGATGAAAACAATAAAATCTAAATGTGAACATACTTATACAACTACGGTTAAACTAATTTAGAATCGTCACTCTACAAGATTTCATTTAATTTTAAGCTACCATAGTTCCATAATGTCGATTTTAACAAGATGTACCAGCAAGAAACTCAGTAATTACGATTTCATCTAACAAATACATCGTGTACAGGAGAGGAGCTGAGATGACACAGTGGTAAGAACACGTGAATATTAATCGGATGCCGATTGAAACCTGACGAAATGTTTAATTTCATTGTTCTCAACGATAAAGGAAAACATCATGAGGAAACTTACAGGTCGAATGTTACTCGTCTGCAGATGCATTAAAGCAGCTTGGTTGAATGTGCTCCAAATCATCTCGTAAAATGGAGAGGAGGCCTTAGCCTATCAGTATGTGATGTATGTAAGGCTGTTATGGCATGTACAATTAAGTATATGTATGTAATGTAATTTGAAGCTTTTTTATCATATATATAAACTTTTTTTTATGTTAGTCGGACATGCAAATGGGCCACCTAGTGGTAAGCAGTCACTACTGCCAAAGAAATTGGCGCCGTAAGAAATTTTATTTCATTCCTTATATCGCCATAAAATATTTTGATATTTTATCTATGGTTTACATAAAATATTCAATCTTTATAAATTAATCATATCTAACCTTTGTTATCACATCATACAATATTTTTCTTTTGACGTGAATCTGACGTAAATACTTATTTTTCTTGTTACGAAATAACGCTATATTTTTATTCACTAATAAATTAAACAAAGAAATATTGGAATAGAGCCAGAAGAGAAAAATCGATGGCTGTTCAACGCAGGACTTGGCATTCGTTTTCTTATACGTATAAACTTTTTTTCTTATGTAAGATTAACCTCAATATTTCAGGATCTTTCAAAACATTTCAACTTAAAAACTACCGCAATAGTTAGTATCAAACTAATAATTTAATTAAAAACTATGAATTATATTATAGAAAATGACTTATTTAAAATATTTTTAGAAAGTATTTTTTTTTAATTTAATTAATTATAATTCCCTTGATCGTAAATTCGCATCCGCCTCGATACGCACCTTAAGAATTCTACATACAAAAATATATATCCAATAGTAATACAGCTTTCTATATAAAATCAATAAAAACAATTCATTTTATATTTCTTAAAAAATAAGACAAAATTATAAATAGTTTTCACTGTTCTATTACAGTTCACGAAGATAAATTATATAATATAGTAAAAATAGCCATATTTTGAGTAGCTAGTTGGAAAAGTGTTAAGAACGGGCGGCCGTAGTTGGTACTTGGCAGTTACCCGAGGAGCCACTTCGGCGTCGCCAGCCGCAATGCGATAGTAACATTTCAAACTCTTGAACGCGAGGCTAGTGTTGCCTGTTTTAAATTTAGCTACGTCTTTTTATAATGGTCATAAAAATGTTGCTGCATTTGAAAGTTAAAAAGATACAAAAATAGTCAAATTACGCGATTAAAACGTTAAAATTTTATGATACATAAAACTATACATACTTATCGTTAGATACCAAATAAATAAATCATTCGAATTTTATGTGATTCCTAAAATCCCACGGAAATGTGTAAAATAAATGATATTAAGACACATTTCCTAGGAAATCTATACATTTCCTAAATAGCAATCGCGAAATGTAAAACATTACTTAAATATTTTCACATTTATAATTACTTAAATAACAGACTGATGACTTACCAAAGAAAAGTTTGACTTTACAAGAATTATATAAGTTGATTTTGTGATAAATACATTTTAAAAGTTACTAGATAGTTGATTTTCGAAGCTTTAATTAGTAAGATAATATGAAGATTATTATATTTTACGATATGATTGTTACCTGAACGTTGTTTTCATGTCACATTTATGTATTAAATAGTTTTTGAAACAATATTTTATACATTTCCTAAATAGATACGGAATTGTATAAATATCCTCGGATTTGTATACAATTTCTAGATTTCATACATTTCCGATAACATATCTATATATTGGCTGCAGTTTTCTTCACCCTAATACCAGTTCAGTGAACTTTAATTGCCCCATTCCTCGTTCACTTGCAGGACTTCATTCGACTTATAGTTTCAGTGTAGTAACTAAATTTTACGGATCTGTTTATATATATATTCGTGACTAGTTCCGCCCGCGCCTTCGACCGCATGAGAAGGGGTGTTATTAAATCAAATCAAAATATACTTTATTCAAGTAGGCTTTTACAAGTACTTTTGAATCGTCATTTAACAAACTATTTAAAGTAAAGTTACCACCGGTTCGGAATGTAGATTCTACCGAGAAGAACCGGCAAAAAACGCAGTAGTTACTATTTTTCAACATCTAAAAATACAGTCATGTTAGTTACATACAAATATATATGTATGTTATGTCTCCTGCCTGGAAGTCAACAAGCATTGACTCCATGCTTTTTTATCCTTCTTAACCAATGTACTTTTTACAAATGACTTGAATCTATGAAACGGCAAAGTTAAAAATCTGCGGAATTTTATTATAGAAACGGAGTTAGATACCCTATATTATTTTCTATACCTCAGACGACATATATGTAAAATTTCGTGATGATCAGCTGAGTGGTTAAGACATGCAAGCGTAACAAGCGAACAAATAGTCAAACTCCCTTTCACATGTTTAATAGGATATACCAGTTTGTATAAACAATTACAAATCAATTCCCATTGGATAATTACTTCGTGCAGCGGTGGCGATTCCAAATTTGGAAAAGTAATATTATTTATATATATATATATATTAATAATAATATATATATTAATAATAAAGACATATCCAGAGAAAATCCATATTTACGTTTAATATGTATTGTGTAGCCGCGTTTGTAAACTCCGATAGACATGAAAGTTGAATTAACGATTCCTACCTATATTATATTATATAGCAAGGACGTTAAATATTATGACGGTAATCAAGTTTAATTAATCATTAATTGCTAAATCAATTTTACATGTTTGAATTTCTCTTCGGAGCTGTTAATTGATCTCAATATTATGTTCGATTTAAAATCACATAGTCTGATTCGAATATTTTCCGTTTTTTATTACGTATTTTATAATCATTTCAAGATTGTATTGTATGAAAGTAAAATGTTCGAATGATTTTCTAATATAGCCTTAAATACGACCCTTTCAACTCACTCCACATTTTCAATATGTGAATAAATATCGAGATGGAGTTCATCGTCCTCACATCACATATTGGGGATGACGAATCGTCCCCTGTACCAAGGCGAATCCATATAATAAGAACAGATTATATATGTATGTGTTTATGTTACATATTTTTGTCTTTACTTACATTATGTTAGTTGTCAAAACGCATAGACAATTATTCATATTTAATAAATGACCTTAATGTGTAGTCGGTGCTTTGATCGAAAACAAGCAAAGTTCATTCGTTATATATTCTAGCAAATTATTTTAAGACGAAATATAACGACAATGAAAATGAACTGTAATGTAAATTTAACATTTCTTATTCTGAAGATGAAATAAAAATAGTAAACAAAGAAGCTAAAACATAATAGTAAAAAGATTTATTACAATTAATAGACATCATAGCGAGTCACAGAAAGAATAATACAAGAGAACGCCAGCGGCATGCAAAGAATTGTTCGAAGAAAGACTCGGATCCGCACACGCTATGCAAAAGAAATGCAAATATTTAAAAGCCCGGGGATGTCCGAGACTCCGGCTTGCATACAAAAACTTTCTCTCTGAAAGAAAAATGCTGACGCTCCTTTTAAGGTAGCCTGCCGTTGGATGAGACCGACGGAGCGACCTGCGAACAGCTCCACGTTTTACCGAATATACCTATAATTTAATGAAAGTAATTTATTTCATATGCTTACGTTAAATTTAATTATGAAATGCGCCTTAAGGATTATTGCCAGATTAAAATTTTAATAATTATTAAATTAATTATTAATCTTTCATAACTTTATATATGTAATGTTATTTTAACAATTTCATTTCATAATGCGAGTGCAAGGGCGTTTATATTTGCCAATAAATACTTTATTTTATATTTTGATTCCTCGGAATACTCCCAAAGCACTATAAAAGTAGTATCAGCTTTAAAACTTAAATTGTAAATTTGTCATAGCCATACCCGGTGAAGTTTTCTTCTCAAAGGTATTCCTAGTACTCTTGTCGCAAAGCCGTCGGAACTTTAGCCGAGCGCCGTCGGAAACAAAATATTTCACGTTTCTTACCGAGCATTTGTCTCGACTTCCCCCAAGTGCAAAAGAGGTGTTCCGTATTACGTCTTCTGACAAGTGTTGAAATATTTCCCTGTCTTCGCTGAAGTATTGCATCCAATTTGTCAAAAATATCGAAAGCAACTTTCGACTCGAGACAAATGAGAAGGATTTTCAATTTTAAAATCGTATTCCGAACATGCTATCGTTCGTACGAACGAAAATAAAAATTGGAATTTATAGTTGGAAGTAACTCTTCGATAATTTGGAAGATGTCTGATCGTCGCTAGCGGGTTCAATAACTCGCTGGCGCCGACAAATCCAATAAGGAACCTTGCCTCGAAAAAATTTATGTTATTGACCGGATTATATTTACCGACGTGTGAGAAGGTTGGAACTTATGCTAGACCAGGATAAGCAGAACTGTAACATTCAAAAGGAACCGCATATATTGGCCTTTGCAATGTTCATGAAGAGGGGAGAGAAAGGTCAAGGAAAGTGGGACGGTTATTGATTGTTCCAAACACCTTTTTCGATGTGTCAGCGATCAGTGCCCTTATAGGGGTTGTGTTCTACATATTATGTGTTAAACGGTTTCAGATGCCTTTCATCACGCTTATGATTTATGTATAGCCTGAGAATTTATGTATTTGACGATGTTTTCTCTGACCGAAATAGGTAATTCGTAAGTAGAAAATTAGTTTTAGTTTTAATATATAATTCTAGCTATCTGGGTTTGCTCGTTCGTTTTAAGCCTATGTCTTTCCTTGGGGTTCAAATTTGTTTCATAGCAAATTTCATCAAATTCGGTCCTGTGGTTTAGTCGTGAAAGTAACAGACAGAGTTACTTTCGCATTTATAATATTAGTATAGATCTACGACACAGAATAAGACAACTTATATTTTTGTTCTTAATATGTATGTTTTATTTTACGGCAATTTTGAATAAAATTACAACTATAATCTTTTAAGAACACAATGTAATTTGAAAATCAATACAATATTAATTAGGTAAGATTATATAATAACATTTTGTTTTCATCATTGCATATAATACGAAAAATAAACCGATAAATATAACATACGAATGAAACAAGTGATAAATTGCAGCTGTCTGTCTGTCTGCCAATCGAGTTCTCGTGACCTTTATACTTCGGACGACAATGAAATCCATTTTTAATTAAAAGTCTGTCGCTTTCGTTGTAGAAAATTTCAAATAATTTTAATATGATATAAGAGTTTGGTTTCGTTTCGATATTGGCGAATTTCTTTGATCTGTCTTACCGTCTATACAATATTCACCTATAAATATTGTTTACCGGATGAATAATTCGACGATGCTCCGTCTTCTTCTTTCGATTGCCAAATTAATGTTTTAATATTTCTGAAGAGTAGAATACAAGATTTTCGTTTTGTCATTGTTATTCTACTTTACTAATTTTATCAACATCATATCAAACTGAACAAAATCCGGACGACGCCCTTTTTTCAAAATTCCTTTCGATGACCATCAAAGAGAAGACAGCTTCTGTTTCTCATCGTAAATTCTTTTCATTTTATTCTAAACGTTGTCTAAAATAACATTTCCCCTAACGTTAGCTATGAGAATAAAACTCACCGGATCCTAATGAGGACGCGTTCGAAATTGATTCTTTTATAATTTTATCACCACTAAAAAACAGATCTAAATGTCACGAACAATTTGCGTTTCCTTTCATCAAAGCGAGCGGTTTCTGGCGCGGTTTATCCGCGAACATCGCTGTAAATCACATCGGCCCTTTGATCAGACTTCCCTAAAGCTCCAATCCCCTGAGGACCAGCCTTTTCCACTTTCACGCATTTGAAGTTTCGGCGAGGTATGCCCGAAACATTTCGGTAAAAATCTTCTGTAAAATATTTTTGGGTAAAATACGAACGAGATACAATTGTATGATTTCGACTCAAGAACACTTAGTATAAACAGAAACTATTTGAAGAATATATTTGGGAATAGTATCTTTTAAAATAATGTTTTGTATTTGGTATTCGTTGGTGAACAACATTTGGATAACAATATTTTATTTAAAAAAAATAAATAAATAAAATGCTTAAAGTTAAAAACCAAACATTTTCGACTGGCGAGCCGCCCCGGCTTCACACAGGTGCAATTTATTAATAAAGAAAATTATATTATGTACCATAACTATAATTTATACCGTGAAGCAATCAGAAATAATGTAACTTTCTAGCAGTGAAAAAAATTAAAATTGGATCATTAGTTCCGGAGATTACCCTCCACATACAAACAAACAAATGTTACCTCTTCATAATATTCGTATATATATACGATACTACAGTTCCCTGAACCACAGCGATACACGGACGAGATAAATATCTAACATTTAATATTAAATACGAAACAACCATCAGTTACTGCGTTACGACATTAACGCCATTGGTATTCCGTTCGACGGACACACTGACGATGATTATTCCAATGAGTCGATAAATTGGCCACATTATGATCCAGCTGACGCAACACTGCACTATCACGACCGACATTAGTGTGCTGCCTGAAATGGTATACATTGTTATCAATATTAAAATAATCGCCCAGCTCGTTTTCAATGTATATTTTAACAGATCTATTGATCAACTGCCGTTTAAGTTGACGAAACAATTGTTATTGCATTATCATAATAGATATTCAACTTGGTTCTTCAACTCGTGTTATAAATCGAACACGCAGCAACTGACTTGTGAAGTTTTGTATGACTGACTGTGAAATGGTTGTTGAGATTTTTTTTTGTCAAATGCATTTTGCCTCTATGAAAGTATGATTGTTTTTTTTTTTTTTTAATAATATAATTGTTACCATAAAGCTAATGTCCAGGGTAATGCCTTCTTTTCTCTTACGGAGTTTTTGAAGTACCTTTAGTTTAGTTTAGTTTAGCTCAGCGTACGCAAAAGTTTTAATGACCCACTGGCGTTATTGCAGGTCTCAACATAAACATACTTCTTATCCTGGTCAATGTTATATTAGGTATTTAGGATTACCAGAATAGAGGTGTACCAAGGAAGATCAACAAGAAATAATTATAAAAATATTAATTTAAGGTAAGTAAAATAACAGCCAATTTTTCCATTAAGTTTCTCTAATGCGGATTGTTGTACACAAAACGTGATACATTTTGGAATACGAAATGAATTATAAACACAAATAAAACATATGAGAATTCAGTGATGCTTACTCCAGTTTCAACCTGTAATTTTCCGTTTATTTGTATACACGTGTTCAAACCACTGGGTCATCAGGACTTTTTAATAAGAATTGAAAATTTAACTCGACATTAAGTGACTGATTTAGAAGTTGATTATAATGTCAAAATTTAGCTTAAAAAACATCGACCATAATTTGGCGTTAAATTTCAAAAATAGAATACTCAATTCCAAGACATCAAATATCGGTGAACCCTACATCGGCGCCTGCAAATCATTCGCCGCGGGGTACGGAGCATCGTGGACATCATACAATCAAACAAGTAACGATATTGCGGTTCAGTTGCCAAACACCGTTGTCGATGGAACCACGCTGAGCCTCGTTTTATCGCTTATTGTAATTTGTTTAAGGGATTTCAAATGCCTTAAAGATTATAAGGTCAAACTTGCTACTGCGACTTCGTTAAATATATTGTATTAACGTTGACTAATATAACTTCTTTAAGAACATTTAACTTGTATTATTTAGTGGTCATAGTATTAAGGTAGAGGTGCTTATGCTAGACAGTGATCTAAATTAATTGCCAAAATTTTTATTCAATTAGAAGTGTTTCACTAGTATTATATTATTGTAAAACATTTAACTACTTTTGAAAGATATACTACTGACCAGAAAAGACCAGTGAAAGAGACTTACTAATTCCTATGACAAAGTTTAAATATTAACAAACTATTTATCGCCCGTAGTTTCACTCGCGACTTATGGGTTGTTCGTCAGGTATTAAGCAACAAAAAGAAGTCTAAGTCTTTCCCTGGATTTTAAGCTTGCTACATACCAAATTCAGTTCAGTGGTTTGACCGTGATTTAGCAACAGACAGACAGACATCGTTTTATAATTTGTATGATAAGTACTAATTATAAATAAAAATGTTAATTTAAGTTTTTACCGTGAATAGTATTCTTGATGTTACTGTACTTGTAACAAACAAATAAAACTAAAAGTTAATTTTATTATGGAACATCAAGTTGTATTTTAAGTGTCAGACATAAGTGACTTTACCTTAAAGGTTTTTTAAAGTAAAAGCTATTTGCACAGAAGATGGGATCTCACTAGTGTTAGCGTTAAGCCTCTCGGTCCTTAATAAGATTAAAGAAAGGTTAATCTTCAGATTAGTAGCTATTAACGAGGATTTTAACACACTTTTATTTAATATTTTAGTACAAATGTGCTCTTTATTTTAGAGTTTAACCACTTTTAATTTTAAAGGAACGTAATTAAAGAGAAATATAACCACTTCAAACACGAGTTCTGATCATAAGATAATAAAGAAAAACTTGTAATACGCAAGTTTTTGTGTCCGCAAAGTACCCCGTTTATGGGCAAGTTATTCGATTGTATCCAAAAAATCTTGCAAATAGAGTACAAAAATTAGAAAATCTATAAAAGTCTTGTGAATTTCAATATTAACTTGTGTACGTGAGCTGTAACATGTAAACATGATCTGTGCATTCAATCGCGATGACGGATTCAGATCAACATTTCATAAGCCACTCCCTTTATGTCATATCGATAAGAGTATTGTTTAGTATCGATTTTGATAATATTCGTATTATCTGATTAACTATCCTCTCGACACGTGCGGTTAAGCGTAAAGCTACGTCAGTTACGAATCGATTATTAAATTTATCTTTAATATTGATTATCGCCTAATTTATCGCACGATAAAACCGAATAATAAATTGTATCGATTAACTATATTTCATTCATTTCATTTTGCACGACTAGTGATGTAACTCTCTCGAAAGCGAATAAGCGCTCGTGTCTTTCGATAATTATACAATGTTTTTTTATGTAAACTTATATTATCTGAAATCACTTATAGTAGATAATTGTCGAAGATAATAGAAGTTTATTTAGGTATGTGCCAACCAGTTGCTGATTCTACAGATGAGTTAGCCAATGTAGTCACAGAAGAACGAGACATAACTTCGTAGTTCCTATAATTGACATGGACGGTGTAAGAAATTGTTTCTTATAGTGCCAGTGTCTTCGGGCAGTGGTAACCATACCCTCTGGTGGTCTAACTGCTAGACTACCTGCCTATCAGAAATATCAAACATATAATAAAACACCACCTGTTTAATTTCATTTCTAAAAAAAATAATTTGCTATTTTCTTTATGGTAACATTTTATTTAATATAATTCGTTTTTCAAATATCGAATATTATTTCAAACGGGTAGCTAGTTAGCCGTTTACAGAATACATTAACACCGTTTAAGATTTACACCGAATCGGTGGGCGAGATTTTAATTATCGCTATAAATCCAACATGACCCGGGGTCACAGATAAATATTTGTGCACATTGATTGTAGATACCATTAGTTATTTAACATTGGTATTTAGATCGCATGTTCCATTTATCTTGTTGAAATATGACGAATCGACAAGTTTATAATTGCTTAGGTGTTTTTTATTTTTGTTGATAATATTCGATAACTTTTTATCGGCCCTATTGGGATTTGAATCAATAATCAAAATCACAAACCAATTAGGGTTAAAATTACCTGAAAATTATTTTAACCTGATTAGTATGAATTTAAAAATCATTATCATAGCGCTTATTTTTTATTGTTTCCGCGGTTTCGCCCGGTTGTTAAGTGGAAGGGTCAGATGTTAGGTACCTGTCATTTACGGTACTCCTCACAACGTCTATGCAAAATGTCATGACGGTTGAATAGTTAAGACGTGAAAGCGTAACAAACGAACTCACTTTCGCATTTATAATGTAGATATTTATAGCTTAGTTTAATAAAATTATATACCTGGATAAATTATTGCACTACAAAATAACTACAAAAAACTAGTCAAATTTATTATCTTCGTGTGCGTGACATCTACGCTTAACAATCGCCAAACGTCATACTGCTTCACTAGTGTGCGTGTAACAGTCTATCTATTAAGTCTGTCTATCACACATATAAATAATCAAAGATTAATAGTTAGATTTAAATGTCCAGCAACAAGTTTACAAACAAAAACACATGCACAAGTATATTATAAATTTGAATCAAAAACATTCACTATATCTTTATAATACATCTAACGCTACCAGAGGTAATCCGATACTTACAGGACAAGATAAATTCTACCGACAGAGGGGCGAAAGTTAACAGTAGCCGCTCCGCATAGCAAATAACGCCCGATTTAGTTTCTGACCGGTTATTAATTTAAACTTACGAGTTTTCTCTTACACTGTAGGCCTCTAGCGGTCATAGTTCTTCGACTTAACGCTTGTTTCGATATTTATTGCTTTGGAATAACTTGCAGGTTTAAAACGTTTATCATTTTTAAATGATTTTAGTGATTCTCTAGAAGATTGAATAGGTTTGCTGGTTCAAAAATGTGAACCTACGAGACTAATGATTGTTTTTTTTATTCTTTTAAAGTTAATTTAGGAAGATATTCAAAGGGTCATATTAGAAATATTAAAATATTAACCGCTTACTACATCGATAATATTCCAATAATCATGGGATCGAAGATGTTACGTTCGCCGTGCCTGTAATTATACTAGCTCGCTTATCATTTACAACGAAACGCAACAATATGAATATAAAATGGATGTTTGCCACCCAGACGAACTTACACAAACCTAAACAACACTTAACCATCTCTTGCTCTAAAATTAAGACAAACGTGACCAGTATTCTATTTTCAAATGGAAAATGATATCTAAAATCAGGAAAATCGCTTTACGTCGATGCGTCGATAGAATGCTGTGAATAGCACAATAATGAAAATATAAAATACAAATCTCCTATAACAGCAGACCTTGTAATATTTTGTCCCCTGTTAAAATTTGGCTCTTTTTAAAAATAAAATTGTTTTTTTATAAACTATTTAAAGCGAGCTCTAGACAATTGCGTGAAGGCAGCGTGCGTTGCTGAGAAGGCAGCGTGACAAACAAGTTCCCCTACATTCGCAATCAAGTTTAGTTCACACCTAACAAACATGGTCACTAAAATATTTGCTCTAGCTTAATAAAATGTAAACCAAAAAAATACCACTAATGTTTTCACGTTAAAAGTGTGGATACGTTTGCGTTCGCTAGTTTCGTGGCCCACTAACATTAACTACCAATAAATATCAAATCGGAGCGGGGAACAAGGTGCGAATATGCGACAACTGCGTGAACAGGCGCGAAAACTATATACAATCTCGTTCGCGCTGTTTGGAACTCACATTACATTACAGCTATAATATTAGATTTATAAGTGAATAATACCGATAGTCCACAAGCAACAGCTGCCTATTTTTTACGAGTAAGTTTCAAGGTCAAATTTTTATGCAATGTATTTCGCTATGAAACATTTTAGAGTTTCACTTCTAACATTAGAACACCGCACACGCGTTATCACTTCAAAGCACATACGTTTTGTCATGTTAGTATTAAGCAAGAAAAATCAAGAATTTGATGCATTGACAAGTAAATATTGAAAAATGTATATGGTCTTTATATGCATATGCAATACAAGTAACTTGATACAATACAATATAAAGCTAAATTAAAATTATTGCGTTGTACCTCAAAAATGATTTTACGTAATTTTAATTAGCCTTACTTAAAATTACCGAAATTGAATATCTCAAAGTGTACCGACGCCATAATAATTGGTTATTAAAATATTACGTCGCTAACGGACAGGAGCCCTTATATAGTAAAAGTTGTAAGTGAGTTTAATACCATAATAGCTATCGTTACTTTCTAAAGAAACCCTTTGTACTTATTAATCGTGAATTAAACGAATAGTGTTTGAAAGTTTTTTTTCTATATCGTTTCAATATAAAGTCACTTTTAAATGTTAAATCTATTTTGCTTTCACCAAACATTGAACACTTATAAAGGTTTCGCTAGTGATTAGTGAAACATTGATTTCTCTAATCAAACAAGCACATGAAATTTATGCTTGCCACGTGACACGACAATAGATTAAAATAAGAGCAAGTGTAACTCCGCAACGTTACTATTTAAATAATTATAATATTATAGACCATAAAAAATGTTATGGTATAGGTTGGTCTACGAGCGTATGGGCCACCTGATGGTAAGTGGTCACCACCGCTCATAGACAATGGCGCTGTAAGAAATATTAACCATTCCTTACATCGCCAATGCGCCACCAACCTTGGGAACTAAGATGATATGCCCCTTGTGCCTGTAGTTACACTGGCTCACTCACCCTTCAAACCGGAACACAACAATACTGAGTACTGTTGTTTGGCGGTAGAATATCTGATGAGTGGGTGGTACCTACCCAAACGGGCTTTAAATAATTTAATAGAAAAAATTAGATCTTACAACAAATCAGAAATGTTTATTGCAAACGTTCAAGAAGTATCACTTTCTTAAATCAAGTACAAATTTCATGTTAATGTAATTTCTTTTTTTAGATATTTTATCGAATAATCAATAAGCAGTTTTTTTTTAATTAATATTCACTTACATAAATTAATGAACCGTAACAATTTAACAGCATTAAAATCTTACGCAAAAATACATTTAAATTATATTTAGCTTTAATAAATATAACGTATTTTGTTTAATATCGATTTAATTTCGTTACCCAATAAAATTGCAAAAACACTATATCTCCGAGACACCTTTTTGTAGATGTTTAAGGAAATTTCTATGTGAATTATGAAAGTTGCATCGAACGATGTGTGCCATCCCGGTGAAAGCGTGGCGCGGCGCAAATCGCAAATTATCCTTGCTTCCCCCGATACGACGTGTGGCGCAAGGTTTAACCTTAAGCGATTTAAAAGTTTTATAAATAAAAACAATAAAATATTTTAAGAATATATTTAAACTAATATATTTTATTTTGCCAGTATATTAATTATTAAATTATTCCCTGACTCGACATTGAAGGAAAACATCGTAAGGAAGCCTACATGTGTCTGATGAAATTCTAATGTCAACCCATATACCATGGTAAGACATTTACCGGCTATCTTAGTATAAATATGCGTATCCATATATATAGTTATGTAATATCTAATAATAAATATTGGACAACATCACATACATTACTCTGATCTCAATGTAAGTAGCTAAAGCACTTGTGTTATGGAAATCAGAAGTAACGACGGTACCACTAACACCCAGACCTCGATCCTTAAACTTTAATGCTTATAACTTAAACCAACGTAAAGAGTGTAGTAAAAATATATCGCCACTCGGAATCGTCGAGATGTGTAAGTGACAGCTCGTGACTCCGCGTGTGATCGACTAACTACTCGGAGTGTCATAATTTGTTACAATTACGCGCTGTTCTATGCAAATATATGGTATTGAGATAAGAAAGCGGGTTTTGATTGACGTATTTAGAATTGTACCATGAGAGAATGTTTTATATTTCACTAATGGTGTAAATCTGAATAGGTAGTCTCAATAGGCACTTACGGTATCTTTATACGTAGCCAATATGAAGATAAAATATTTCTATAAAATTATTTTTATAGAATTTAGTATTCTGTTTACTATACAACTATTTTATTATTCGTTTGTATATATTTTTTTTCATTGACTCAAATGAAGGCTTTTTATATGATGTAGGTGGCAAACAAACAGGAAGTTCACCTGATGTAAAGCGACCCCACCCATGGACATCTGCAACACTGGGGGGCTTGCAGATGCGTGGTCGAATATATATAGAGCCTAGCTAATGATACTGCAGATTCTTAGGTCTTAGATTTAAGCCTCTGATCGCGATAGTAAATAGTTATTATAATTTTTTAACAATAAACTACTGAGATTTGGCAAAGTATGCGCCTCGTAACGCACGTATAGCTGTTGGTCGTATCGGAACGCCGCCATGTTCCGTATTCCGTCCGTTCCGCGTATTGAACAGGCGATAGTTGGAATAGACAGTTTAACGGTCGATGGCAATATAACAATATGTCAAATTTTACGATTTATTAGTAATATTTTACCTCATTTACGATATTTTTGTAAGCAGATTGAGTTTTATTGTTAGAGTTGGTATCATTTACTCTACCGCTAAACTTCAATACTAGTAATAGGCGTTCCGGTTTGAAGAATGAGTGAGCCAGTGTAATTACAGGGGACTCAACATATCATGCCTGGCGTCGCAGTGACTATGTAAGAAGTAATTTTTACTTTTTGTACTTTTCCAGCGTGAAGGTGATAATTTACTATGAGTTGAGATATTTCGTTGTCAACTGGTGTCCAAAAATTAATTTAAAAATAGAATGTCTAGATTTTGTTTGAAATGCCAACGAGGAGATAACTGTTATACTATAGCCAAACTAACTTACCTTTGAAAAGAACAACAGACTATAAAAAATAAGTTGTAAAATTTCCATTACACTCTCAATTCGTTTGTCTGTGAATACCAAATCCACACAGCAGGCGTATTATCTGAGAAATAAACACGAAAGCATGTTTTTATTGTTTCTTGTCATGTCTACCATTTTCTAACATCTGCAAGGAGTAAGCTGTTATACACATCCGTTGTTTAAACTACATTTTATAAGTTAATACATAGTTTAAGATTATATATAAGTGGTCCAGGTAAGTTAGATTTTAAGTACAACTATGTATGTTGTGTTTACGAGTACAACATTGTAAGTTTGGTATGTAATTATCGAGCAGTTAAAAAAAACTGGTAAAACTTAATTGCGATATACAGGCAAATATAATCTTGAATGGAATGGCCGTTATGAAGTAAAAGTTGTTAATTTATAGTCTCAATTAAGAATCTAGACTGATCTATTAATATTTTGCTGCTTCGTTAGTCAAGTGATTAGCTAACATAGCATAGAAAAGGATGTGGAGTCTTTATGATCTTCTTGATATGCTCTATTCTCTTCGGTCGTACACATTGCCGTATCATCAGACCATTTGAGAGAGTATAAACATTGCATCTGTATTTACGAAGACACTCATATAGGTACTATACTAGCTGCATCTATAGAACTTTACCTAGCTAGTAACAGACATATGCATTTATTGCAATATTAGTATAGACGTATTTTGCGCAGCTTGTTTTTTTTTTAGAGATTGACTGACGTCAATTAAAGCGCACAGTAAAACGGAAAATAGTTTTCACATAGCGGAATAAGACAAGGCGATATCGACGATTAACAAAATATGGTCTCTGAACATATGGTGATCCTACATCATAAAAAATATGACATAGTAAAAATATGATTTTGCACTTATGAATCATTATTTAATAATAATAAATAAATATTGGACAACATCACATACATTACTCTGATCCCAATGTGAGTAGCTAAAGCACTTGTGTTATGGAAAGTCAGAAGTAACGACGGTACCACATACACCCAGACCCAAGACAATATAGAAAACTAATGAACTTTTTCTACATCGACTCGGCCGGGAATCGAACCCGGGACCTCGGAGTGACGTACCCATGAAAACCGATGTACACACTATTCGACCACGGAGGTCGTCAGTATTATACTATTAATGTATATTAAGTGGAGCTAGCACCGGTTAGAGATTTGGCGTTAATGTCTAAGGGCGTTGTCGAACGCACTAAACATCAGGTTGACCATTTTACAGTCCGCCTACCTATTACATAAAAACGAAATTTTGATAGCCATTCCTATATAATCATTAGATTGAGTACACGGGCAATTAATTTAGCAATAGACAATTCATAAAACTTGGTAACATTAATCGCAGCAAAGTCTGTATCTTCTTGTTTAATTTAAAACCAACTAGAAACCAGGTAATATTTTAGTTGATACTAAATTATAATAACATGTCGTGTTGTAACAGCCCTCATAAATAGTTTGCGAACGACTTGAATACGTAATGGAGTCGGAAGTGTGACGACTTCCATTTCTGGATGTTACCCTGCATTGTTATAATAATCACGTCGGTACAGAGTGCAGCAAAATAATGCATATTATAATTTAAATAATAAGGTAAAACTATGGTTTTCTTATTGATTTTTATAAAAAAAAATCGTTGAAACTTTACTGATGATTTAAAATGACGTGTATTGACTTAGTTTTTCTATCGTTTTATAAAGATATAGAATACACTTTAGAAAAAAAAATACTTTATGAAAAATGTATGCTTTTATATAAATTGATATTGGATACATATTATAAATAAAATACATTTTTTGACAGTATTATTGATATACATTCTACGACTGACCTTGTCAAATAAAAAAGTTCTTACGCTATACAAAAGATGAGACGCGAGTTCGACGAACCATTTATAATATTTCATATTGGTTTTAGATAAAACGCCGAAAAAAAAAACGGTTGCTTAGATAAATATAAACGTATTTTTTGTACATATATACTTGGAAAAAAGAGATTAGTCGTGGAAAAACCCGTATTTGTTTTGGTATATATTATGTATTAAATAACACATTCAATAAATTAAAAATGTTTGAGAATAAATAAATTACACGAAATAAAATTCTTATTGCATTAAAACAACTACAAGAAATAACTTTAATAATTATATATGAAAGAAAGAGTAGAAGAAGGAAACGTCGTCTGGAGAAGGCATAGTGGTTTTTCCTTACGTCACGATTTCTGGCAGTTCAAAATTTACAGAGAATTTCGTTAAAATTATAAAAACAGAACATTCTGGCCTTTAGTTTCCTTATATATGATTACAAATCTATATAATAGTAAAACGATTTCATTTAATTCAAATTCAATAAAGGACGAAGAAATTGATCAATTCCGATCATCTTGAACGAATAAGTTACTAGAAAAATAACAAGAGAAGAAATCATACTTTCACTCGAAACTATTTATATAAAATAAAATCACCAGCACAGTTTCGAAATACGAAATTTTATGTTCATTTTGTTATTCGAAACATTTAACCATAAACATAAAACATAGAAGCCATTTGCGAGCGGCAACGGTATATCGAATAATAGCTGCATTAACACATAATTGTGAATAAGATAAGCTTACATGATAGATTTATTTCTTCACACCCTCTCTATTCAAATACGAATATTTCGAATGAAATCATATAACGATACATACTTTATAACTGTACCCTAGTTAACACCTTACTATGTAACAATACGACTGTATCGAGTGTTATATGTAAAGATACTCTTAAGTAAGATACTATTCAAACGTACAGTAAGTTATCTAGAATATTCTTCTCAAATGAAATATCAAAGTCATATATACATTGAATAAACTTTAACGTGAATATGACTTCAAGTTAATAATACGCCTTATCAATAAATGTTCTTGTTACTTATTTTATGATGATGTTGTGTTCACACAGCCACAGCTGTTAATCTTAAAGAAACTAGCCAACTACGCAAAACATGCAGAATGCACTATATGTGCACAATTGCACAAACACAGGTGCAATCTCTATTTCCTAAAGCACAGGAGTGTACACACTTCCAACTTGTCCGGGTTGTTTCAGACAATTTTTCGAAAATAAAACTCAACAAATCTTTCTGTTTTTTTTTTATTTATATATCTACTGCCACTAGACCAACGAGGATATTAATTTATTTTGTAACTTGGTGCCAAACAAATTAAAATATAATAATTAAAAATGTTTTGTGAAAAATGATTACAACTATTATTAGTTAAGTTTTAATAAAGTTTCTTATTTTATTCAATAATTTACAATTTAATAATAGTAATTCTATTTTTTTCCAAAATTAATAAAATCGTCTTTATGACCTAATGTCTGAAACAACTGTCAAATCTTCAAATTTTTACATTTATATAGTAATTTTATAATTTCACACGGGGTTGCTTTGGCATTTATGATAATGAGCTGAAGTCTGATCGAAGAGCAGACGATCTTGATTTATATTTTAAGATTCCGATGCCATCTGGACAGTTCAATTTCCTGGTACAAATAGACAATGATGTGATCAGTGATATGTATCAAGTTTTATTACTTTAAATATATATTTCAAAGTACATAAGTACGTCGTAATTATTTCACGGAAAAGTCTTCTAAAACCTTTTACAATTTGGAGTTTTCCCAGGGAATAAAGGTTTCAGGATACTGTATTTAATATTGAATAACAGGGTAAGAGGAATCTTAAGATCGATCAGAGAAGCTCGCGGTTATTGCGGTATTTGACAGTTATTTTAAAACCAACCCTATTATCTAGTGAATTTGACATACATTTCATTAAAAACTTCCGTGTCGTTTAAGTCTATTTGTTTTCGAGTAAATTTAGAGTGGAATAAAGGGATCAATTACGCACTAGTCGCCTGTTGAGTGATACGGGTTTATTTATGTGGACTCAATAGAGCGAAATGCATTACATGGCGAGTACAACGTTGGAACACTTTAGTCATAATACAATAGACGTACAGACCTCATACCAAAAATTTACTAATAAAGTAAAATCGTAACTGGCAGTGTATCTTAAAATTAGAAAAGCAAATGGTATTATATTTTTAACAAATAAAGATTTTAATTTTTATCCAAATTATAAATTAATTAATATTATTATTTTTGGCATGTCCTTTCTTTGCCAACAATGAGTTATTTATTGTCATTGCAGGCATTTTACAGCATTTATTTAATTTGCAATGTTTGTTTGTTTACGTCAAATCTTGCAAGTCGAATTAGAATCACTTCTAACCTGACCGAGTTGATATTTAACATATTGGTACAGTTCCATCGATAATAGTCTCTGAAGAAAATTTATTAAATAATGTTTAATAACAGCACAGACAAAATATTTTTATATATACAAGCTTATTATTTGGTTGCACTAGTATACAGACGCCTTATAATTATCTAGTCGGATTGTTTACATGAAATATTTGCAAATAAAGATAATATATAACGTTGCAACTCAATTGGACATCGTTATATCGGTTAATATTCTATCAGACATGTCACAGCCAATACTAACCCAATAGCCAGGCTCGACATCATTCGTAATTGTGTGAACGTCGCCCCCTCATCCGTCACATCCTGGACAAGATGTGAATTACTCAACCCCATACAGGCGATAATGAAAATATGACATTTCTATCTATACATTCGATAAGCAACGATATCGCCATAGAACTTCTTTTATCTTTTTTCTTCATAGAATCTTCATTTGTATAAAAATATGTATATAATTTATATTCGATTTTTTATAAAACCTTAACAGCAATTGCGAATCGAAAATTAATTGGTACAATTTAAATAAAACATTTATAAACATTATTCATTTAAAGAGTTTTTAGTGAAAATAAATTAATAACATTCACGTTCGTATCTCATGAGTTGGTATGAGTCAAACTGAGTTACAGCACAGTTAAAATAAAGATATTTGTATCGATAAGAGGGACACTCCGAGCGTCGCATTAAGGGGGAGAGTGTTATGCGTGAGAACACAAAGAAACCAGCTTAATGTAACTTCACGACCCTTATTGAGGTTAACAAGTGCTTCGACACACAAACGTGTAAGGCGTTTCGCACTTCCTACAACCTACTTACAATTATTATTAACTCATTGTTTGTAATGTATTTTTTATGCTACATGTCTATGGTAGATAGTTTAATTAATTATGAATTTATTTCTAATTTTAGGAACAATATTTCATTGGATTTGAACCAAATAGACCAAAAGTATAATATCATAAACATAAAGTATTTAAAAATACATCTAATATTTTTATGTTGATGATCCAGTTTAGTTTTTTTTAATGTGACTGGATTTCTATCATTTACTTGTAATAAATAAAATAACTATTAATATTCCTGAGTGACCGAGCTTCTCTCGAGATTAATAATTATTAGTTACAAAAATGTAATTTAAATTTGTAATTTGTCAACAATTGCGTTTATTCAGAAGATGCTTCTATATAAAAATAAAAATTAAAAATCAATTATTATTTAAATAAAAAAAAATTGAGACAAATAGTTTGAACCGTTTCTGACATACATGAAATAAATAAATATACCTAAAAAAATTACTCATTTCATTTTACAGGATATATATATTGAAGATATAAATACTTATGTATAGAAACACGAGTTAATGGGCAGTTTTGAATAACAAGATTTCTGTCTTCGATAACACGATAAACATAGATCCGAGTAAACATCATGCTAGTGACCCGCGACCACGATTTGTCTAACACGCTTGACCCGACATCCGGCAGACAATTGACGCATTTGTCATCGTGACATTCGCTACTTGGTCACTTTTAACTTGTCTCACTTGATTTTAATTTATTCGTATGATCATGAGATGATATGACAAAATAGTAAAGAACTACGAACGCGGCTCTTATTTTTTATATAGTTATTTTTATGTAGAATCGTTTGTTCCGAGGTTGGTAAAGCTCTGTTCAAAACCGTTTCATTATCCACTCGCGTTTAATTTCACGGGTTTGTCAAAATCTTAGATCCATTGGTGGAGCATTGACGATGGCTTAAGTTTCACACTTTTTACTCTCCCAGTTAGTATTGACGAAGTAAACCACTTAACAGGTGGTCCATTTGCTCGCCTACCATGTTCTCTGTTGCCTGACACCAACTACTACTGCTTTTGAATATGGGTTATAGGCATATTATAAAGAGGTAAATTTTCTTATTTGTATGGTGGGGGCTCACCTTACTTGATATATTTCTCTGAAAGCTACATTATTTCTGAATGCAATATGGTATAAATTATATCAATATCAAATAAATTCCTTTATTAATAAACTATACTCGTGCGAAGCCAGGGCGAGTCGCTAGTCACTTATATAAAGAAAGAAACTCGGTCTATATTTATACCTTTTATCTTAATTAGTGGTCTCATTACCAAATATTTAAACATATACTTATGAAATTATTCACCTGTTAAAAATAAGCTACAATATAATAAATAGAAATTATTTAATCTCAATAAATTATACACACACAGCTCTAATATTTTAGATATTTGTCCCCGATTTAACTCATAGATTCGGGGCCTGATCCTCAATTTGTCTCACAATTCACGGCCGCGCATCCGGACGACGACACACATTTATCGACTTGACGACTACCGACCCTTCGTCGCGTAACAAGAACATTTTTTCAACGAATTGGAAAAATTTATATAAGATTGATGATCTGATGTTTGACTTGATTGCTTACAAACTTTGCAACAAAATTAAATTGACACAAAAATTCTTTTTTTAATCAATCTCGGTAATAAAACGAATAAAAATTAATTTTACTTGTTGGTTTTGTCATCGGTACAAAAAATATTTGCAAAATTTGATCACAACCGGTTATGTGTAACCTTCTAATACCTTCTAACACACACACAAATTACAATAATGAAATCAAATACTCAAATCTTATATTCTACATTGTACCTACATCATATTTAAAAACAACTATCAACCAAAAACAAAAACAAGGGAATATAGCGATACAAAAGCAGTCTCATCGCTAAGAATCTCTTCCATGAATGAATATCTATTCGACTACTAGTTGGTAATAGTTTTTACAATAACACGCGGTGGTCTGACTCCTGCGCTAACTTAGGTCGCCGCTCATGCAACATGTCAAATATTTGCAAAGGCTATAACGATGTGTTTGTATGGTCCGTGTTAACTGAGTGTGCAAAGCCGTGTGAATTATTTTTATTTATTCATTCCAATAACATTAAATATTATAACGAGATGTATTGAGATACGACCATGTCAATATTAAACTTATATTTAATTTAAAAGGATAATTTAAATGTGTAGTGCTATTAAAACTTGGATGTTCTATCGTTTACCCAATTTTAGATCATCACGAATCAATTTATAAGGACTATTTTGACGTTATCTAGTGGTCCATACCGCATGAATAGAAATTTTATTATTTTATATCAAAATCAAATGAAAATATACTTTATACATTTGGGTTACAAGCACTTTTGAATCATAATTTTAGAGAGTTGTATTAAACTTTAACTACCGTTTCGGAATGTAGATTCTACCGAGATGAACCGGCAAGAAACTCAGTAGTTGGAAGTTACTTGTAGTTATAAATTACAAAATAAATAAAATATGTATTCTGTATCCGATTACAGGTCAATGAAACGTAATACGTAGAGAGTACTCCCTGCGTGTTGTGTTTCATTCGAATGCGACTTGAAGTTTTAGCGATTGTGTCCAACAGATTTAAACATCCAAACTTTATCATATTTATAATAAGTAAGCTAAGTTATAATTTAAAAATAATTGTATATTGCAAACCGTTTGCAATTTCACTTAGAACTTAGTTGATTCATTTTAAACAAACTTCTGTCAAAATTGTCTTTTAACCGGCGAACAGATTTCATTAGGCGAGTACATTCCCTTCCTGCGTAAGTAACATAATAGTTTATATTAAAATAGCTTTCGCTCGCGACTTCGCTCGCTTTTCGTTGTCAGGAGTTAAGCATAAAAATTAGACTATGTCTTTTCTTGGGGTTCAAAACTCGCTTCATACCATTTGTTTCAGTAGTTTGGCCGTGAAAGAGCAAAAAGATAGACAGACAGATATAGTTACTTTCGCATTTATAATATTAGTATTAGTAGATTAATAAAAAAATAATTGTCGGTAATATTTTCATTACACTGTATTAGAACCAGAGGTTCTAGAGTTTCACATTTAACTTTACAACTTTGTTTTCTTAGTGTTATTTCTAAATAAAAATGATTAATGATTATCATTATAGCTAGACGCATTCGCGGCGCCTCATCTAACGACTCTGTTTGTCAAAACCGCTTAAGGCGTGTCAAACTCTTGATTACAATATATGAAAATACTTATATATTATTATTAGAATTAGTAAGTATATAGTGCTCTTTTTTAAATTTATTTTCCATAAATTAAAATTTAAATTATATTCCATACATTACCAATGCCCCACCAACATTGAGAATCTTGGAAAACCTTACTTAGTATTTCTGCTTAGCGGTAGAATTTATGAGCCGAGATGGCCCAGTGCTCAGTTAGAACGCGTGCATCTTAACCGATGATTATGGGTTCAAACTCAGGCAAGCACCACTGAATTTTCATGTGCTTAATTTGTGTTTATAATTCATCTCGTGGTCGGCGGTGAAGGAAAACATCATGAGGAAACCTGCATATGTCTAATTTCAAAGAAATTCTAAGACATGTGTATCCACCAACCCACCTTGGAGCAGCGTGGTGGAATAAACTCCTAACCTTCTCGTGAAAAGGAGAGAAGGCCTTAGCCTAGCAATGGGAAATTTACAGGCTGTTTTAAAGGTAGAATGTATGGAGTAAAAAATTACGTCGCACTTTTATGTTTAAGTAATTTCCTTAAACAGTACTACTATACTTTCGTCACATTTCCAAATGTAACATTTGTGCATGCAAATGGGTAATTTTCATGCAAAAAGAACGAGAAGTAGAATTCATTTCTGCCACGTGTGTCGGGTTACACGCGCTCTTTTGGAATACTTTTATTTCAGGAAGGCAGACAAACAATTGTACAACCCGACATTTCGTGTTTACCTTCACCCATATAGACTTGCACTAAAACAAATCACCTCTTATAACGTCAAGGCTTCGTTTACCATAAGATCTAATATGATAGTCTCATTTATATGTTCAACTAGGCTTACTCACTTCAAGCCGGAACTTAGGAATACTTTCTTTGTTAATAGGGTTTAGTGTTGCTATGAAGGTACAGGTAGAAAGAATACCACTTAAACTGACTTGAACGAATCCATATCATCGATAGTAGATATAAGAATTATAAAAAAAAAATGAAGAAAATTCTAAAGATATTCAATAGTGTAGCAATACAAAAAATCTTCTAAGTAAAGGTCGCTGAAATGAAACTCTTCAGACCGAAACGTAGATAAAAAGAAACAAGTCGTTTGTCCTAAGCAATGTGGAAACAGATTTCATTCGACCCCGTTTTTACTGGTCTGGACCAATCAATTGTCTGTGGAAATACTATATCTTTTGTACTACCTATAGTGTGTTTTTATTGAAGTTTAGTTCTTTAGCTAAACGATTTTACGCCCCAGTTGACTATTGAAATATCTTTGATGAAAACTTTAAGAATATAATACCAATGTGGAACCCTTAATTTAAAATACGTAAATAATCCTTTTTTTTTATTTTAAAATAGAACCCTTCTTCGCCTGCACAATTACCTGTAACAATAAAAAATATATTAAGCAATTTAATATGTAAAGTTACAGAAGGCAATAATAATATGAATACTGAAATTTCGATTGTGACGCTGTCGAGACTATTTTAGTAAAGTTACTACCTTTCTGAATAAAAGATTTTACGCACATCAAAAACTATTTTAATGACAATAGTATAGGTACGCCGAAGGTACCTACATCTGATACATGGAAAATTTTAATAAAAATACATATTTCAGTAAAATTTTATAAATCCATACTAATATTATAAATGCGAAAGTAACTCTGTCTGTCTGTCTGTCACGCTTTCACGCCAAAACTACTGGACCGATGTTAATGAAATTTGGTACACAAATAGTCTAGAGCCTGAAAAAGGACATAGGCTTTTTATTTGGAAAAAGTGCTGTAAAGGGTTGAAAAGGGGTTGTAAGTTGTTGAAAGTATTGTCGTTTTTAGAACTAGAAGCATAAAACTTATATTATAGGCTGTACAATTATAAACTAACATATCATGACACCTACTAAGAAGGGAATTTTGGAAATTCTACCCCTAAAGGGGTGAAATAGGGGTTGAACGTTTGTATGGAAGTCCGTCATTTTTTAAGATAGAAACATCAAACTTTATTTTTGGGATACTGATTAAAAATGACTAGATACATATTTAAGCGTTTCTAGATATTCTACCACTAAGGGGGTGAAATAAGGGTTGAAAGTTTTTTCAGGTTAGTCTGGAAGTCCGCCATTTTGACGTTAAAAGCATGAAATTTTATTTTTAGGCTACCGATTAAAAATGAGTTGATTCGCATTTAAGCGTTTTTAGATATATTACGCCTAAGGAGAGATATTGGATAGATATTTCGTATATAGGATAGTCTGGAAGTCAGTCATTTTTGAAGTTAGAAGCATGAAATTTTATTTTTCTGCCACTGATTAAATATGAGTCGATAAGTATTTAAGCGTTTCTGGATATTCTACCCTAAGGGCTGAAATACACACCAATGTGGTATACAAAGAGGTATTACATTAACGTAACATTTTAAGTTAATTTGTAAATATATTCTTATTCTACGCGGGCAAAGCCGCGGGTAGCAGCTAGTATAAACATAATACGCACATACACCACAAAGTAATTATTCATTTGATTGAGGGTGCATTAATTTTGGTTTTAAATACATTTTAGCTTCACAGTTCCGGATTAAACCCAAATGACATATCGAAAGGATTAAGTTGAAACCGCAAATAATTGAATTTTCAATTTAAACGTAATATGTATTTAAATTAATACTAACTACTCAAAGCTGTTTTGTCTACTAAATTATAATTATACATTTTAAGGACTTGTTTATTTATTAAAAACAATATTTAAATATGTTTCGTGTTCATACGTAATTTAAGTAATTTTAAGGAGATAATTGTCTTTTATTAAAAATTTTGTACGATAAAAATAATATTATAAGCAATTTATTAAGAGAAAGACAAGATTTTAATTTTCAGAGTTCTTAAAACAGATTAAATTAACAGATAAACAGCCATTAGACAAATAAAAGAAACACGCTATCAATTTTCATACGTATTTTAATTACCTGATCAAAGGTGACTATCATGTTTAAAAAAACACACTTTAAGTAATTTGAGGAACTCATTTAATATTTCAATAGATAATAAAGTTTGACAGTTTATTTCATGTATAATGATTGCATACATAATGTGAGGTTCATTATATTTTTTTGTATCATTGGAAGCTGCAAGTCAACCGTTTGAATGATTTAAAAAAAAGAGTTTCATTGAAAATTATTACCATTTTTATGGACGAAATCATTTCTGAATGTAATCGATAAAATATCTTAGTTAATGAGAAGATGAAATAAATGTGTGGAATAGGAAATAATGAGTTTTCTAGAGAAATACGACGAATAAATAAATATTATAAATTTTTATGTTCATGTGACTCTCTTTCTTTGTCATTATTCTGTATTTTAATTTATATGTTAAACATTCCTATGACATTATTTTTAATTTTATAGTTAACAACTATGCTTATATGCCTAGTATTACAAAAATTTAAAACTAACTGTTAAAAATGAAAAACTCACACGTTTTTTTTTTTTTTTATGTCATAGGTGGCAAACGAGCAGGAGGCTCATCTGATGGAAAGTGACTACCACCGCCCATGGACATCTGCAACATCGGGGGCTTGCAGGTGCGTTGCCGACCTTTCAGAAAAGAGTACGCTCTTTTCTTGAAGGTTCCCAAGTCGTATCGGTTCGGAAAAACCGTCGGCGAAAGCTGGTTCCACAGAGTGGTTGTGCGAGGCAGAAAATGTCTTAAAAATCGCGCTGTTGTGGATTTTCGGACATCTAGGACGTTTACTTAACTCGTATATTTAAACTTGAAACAATAATACACTAAGAAATTTCTTAAGCACATCCGTGATTATCTTGACAGCGCGATTTGAAATGAACAGAAGGCACAACGCCATCTATTGGTAGATAGAATAACTACATTGGTATTTGACTCGATCGCACAACATCCATTATTATTTAAATACAATCAATGTTATCTTAAATCTTTTACTCACTAAGGTTAGTAGTAATATGAACTGAAAATTCGTACAATATTTTTTAATACGTTAAGATTGTGTGTTGCCATGTCCTTAGTTCAGTTTCTTACATTCATTTCAATAATCATACAAAAAATGTATGTAAATTCGATCGATGTAATTTCAAGCATTTCATCCTAATGCAAAAATAACAAATAATAAAAAATTGTTAAAGTTAATTACTCTGTTCCACTACGTAAATAAAGGCTATTTTCCAGTACACTGCTTACTAAGTACCTACCTAAATAGCTACTTGTTTAAGTCTATTACTCGGAAAAATGTTTTGCCCTTTTATGTATAAATAGCCCGTAATAAATTGTAATCCCTTAAATTGGTTTCCTCTGTTGGACCTCACACTGGTATAAGATAAAATGTACCGGCCCTTGCAAATGTCAATGTTACGCTTGTCAGTCGGTCATGTAAAACTAAAGAGTGGTAACCAGAACATCTGGACTTTACAAAGGTCAAGCTATCCGTTTTTTAGTCTCGTGATATCGAGAAAGTGAAAATCTTTTCAGAGCGTGTTTGTACTTTGACCTTTCCTTCTGATACAATTATATTACATTGCAACCATGTGTTTTTTTAAATTACTCGAACCCGTGGTAGTATTTTTACGAGTGAATTGAAATAAGGAATTGCTCTATCGAAATTGCAAGACGTGGCAGAGATTGGACCGCGATGGAAGCGCTTGTTGGAGCCAAGGGAGCAAACATTGAACAGTGAAACTCCCCCACTAATGGTTCCACGTACTCATAGACAATCTTCAAACTATTTTATGTTTAAACTTATCGTTCATGCTTGTTAGTTGTACAACGAAGTTCTTTTACGCAGCTTACAGTGGAGTGAACTATCATCATCACGTAAGCAAAAGCCGTTAAGCCCCACCAGGTGACCTTGCCGTCTCTTTCTATCTTTTTTTAATTTCTAATAAATTTTCAACTAATTTTTCTTGCTGTTTTAATTCTCTAATGAGATTTTGATAATATTTGTGTCATTGTCATTTAATTTTTCTCAAACGATGTTAATTTATTGTATTGTTTCTGTTATTTAATGCAAAAAAACTGCATATTAACAGTTTTTTTTTTTACAGTCGATAGCAATCAACAAAAATATAAATTTATTTTGCAATTAAGTTAAGTAAGAGCACGGTCGCTTGTAAACGTATTGTATAGAGATTCAATAAAACTACATAAAAATAACTATAATTCAAGTTAAAAATAAAAATCACAAAGAAAAGGAAGGAATACGACACAATATCATACCGTAAAGGTCGGTCAGCGTGTACGTGAACACCGAGTTGGAGTAACTCTCCGAGTTCGACTTGAACTAACTTTTAGTGAATTCAATTGAATAGAACCTGACGGAATGTAAAATGTGTTTTTTTATGTTGAAATTGTAAAATTGAATGCGGTAGTAAAATCGCGTCCGTTTACTGTCGCCTCGGTAAATGCAACGGGTCGTGTTGATTGTACTTTTTAGACGCGCTTTCGGTGTTCGCTATTGTAATATTTTCAGATGAAAAAAAGGACTACAGTTCCGAATAGGAACTGCGTAATTAAGTTTCCTTTTGTTAGAAAAATTGTAATTTTCATACTTTTTCAATTTTCTGTGTATAAAATGAGTGATTCTTTTTGTTTTAAAGTGAAAAGGTTTAAGGAAAACAACGGTTAGGATATGCATTCAACATATTTTTTAAAATATTTGTAGATATGTAGGTGTTAATATTATATTCGTATATCTCATCGAGATAACGTTTGTATTTAATAATTGCGAGTGAATCGAAGTTGCCCCTTAAAAAACTGATCCAACTATGGCGCTATACCTTTATCGACTTATGAATAATTCATAACATAACCCTACGAAGAGTAAAAGCCAACTAACGATCAAAACTAAAGTTAATAACGCTGGTACAGTCGGACCGCAAGAAACTTCGGGCTGTCTGACCGTAGCCACGACTCAGTAAATAGTTTTAACAACTACCCTCATTTAACTAAATAAAGGGAGCATTGAAATAAATCGAATTGCCTTAAATCGGCGTCAACAAACATAAATTCAATTTCCAATTGGTTTTTAATGCAATTTTACTAACTTTAAAATCAAGGCGTTTCATTTTTTTGTACAAATTTGACAAATGTCAATAAATAACTGAATTTTAAGAATCTTCGTAACTTGGGATATCCTAAGGGACAAACATATATGTATACTCTAAACTTGGTGGTAGGGCTATATACTACTTACCGGCTACTTTATGGTAGGACTGCATGCAAGCCCGCCTGGGTAGGTACTACTTGCTCATCATCAAATAGCAATACTACCTATTTTTGTGTACGGTTTAAAGGTTAAGTGAGCCAGTGTAACTACAGACACAAGAGATATAACATCATAGTTCCCAAGGTTGGTGCTGTTTACATATTTAAGGAATGTTTCATATTTCTTACAGTGCCAATATCTAGGGAAAACCACTTATCACCAGGTACGCTATCTGCCAGTGTATCTATATACTTTAAATAAAAAAAAATAATAGACTCATTATTTGTGGCGCCAATAAATACTATATAGTCAGCACCTATTAATTTCAACGTCGCGGTGAGTTAGCGGTTCATAAAATTACCATATCATTTGATTTTATGACAATCAAATCTTAACAAGAGTTAGAAAGCAGAGACTTGTGAAAAGCTCACGTCCTATGAATGGGTCACACATAATTATTCTTTCAATATTGTTCACGAATAGTGAATTGTATAATTGCGTAGGCGCATCTCCTAGCCGTAAAAGTAGGTTATCTGTTTCATTCCTACTGTTACCAATAATGTTAGAGATACGTAACAGTTATCGATGTTTTATTGGGCGTTAATTGACGAATGCGGGCATCGAAATGTGTCATGGCTGCCAACAGACGTCTTTAAAAGATTATGTAACAAATCAATTTAGGATAGTTTATCATATATTTATATACGGAAAGATTCCAAATTACTCCATTAAATATATGTTTCTCGATCTATAACGTAATTGTGAAATACAACTCCACTTCCAGATTCTTCGTTATTGAATTAGAGAATACATAGTGATGGAGAATACATACGTAGTGGCTAGCTTGTAAAGTTGCAGAACACGACCCTTTAAGCCCATTTCCAGGCCAAATTTAAAGGTTTTCTTTCAAGAAATCCAAGTACAATCAGCAGCAGTCTAAGCAGTCTCCTTTTTAGGAAAACATAAAGCAACAGTCCGGGGCTAAAGTTTCTAATGTCGTGTCGGGTCTCTCTCGATTTGATAATGAAAGTGTAAGAACAAAAATGCAACTGTGTTTGCGAACTTGTGCACTTATATAGCTTCCGTTGGGTAGTAATCGTTGGCAATAACCGAAATGGCCGAAATCAGTTTCAGATTTCGATACAATAGGATCCCACGTGACTTAATTTAATATGTGTGTGGTCGGTACATTACTACAATTTTATTGCAATTATTTTTTTATTTTTTCCTACGATCAATAGTGATGTCAATATACAGGATGTTATTCAACATTTAATAAAGTATAATTTAAAATTTATACCATTAAAATCCTAGTGAGCTAACAACTAAAAGTAATAATAATCAGATAAATAATCTACTAGTTGACGTTAACTTATCGCTGTATAACGCAAATCAAATGATCAAGCATCGTTAATGAGGATCAGACGCAACTATTTCCTTGGCCATGCAATGAATTGAGCCATTCATCGCATTGAATTGATCGTGATTGGAAGCAGAACTGCGATTATTAGTGACGAATGATTTGTGTGATACGTATGTTATTGATGTCTTTTTATGTTCTATATTTAGTTTCACTTCAATTACATTTCGATTAACGTCATAGAAACTAACTCGTATGTAATGTTTGACAACTTTTTTTGACATGTTAGTTGAATGATTAAATTTTTTTTCGTACCATGTACAAATTTAAATACTATGAATGGCATTTGGGTCTAGCTTTTGATTTCCACCAAATAGATCGCATAGGAATGTTTATATTATTGGTTTTATAAATAATATACATATACATCTTTACCCTATTCCAATCGAAGAAAGATTAACAATCAACAATAAACAATAAATGAAGTATGATAAAAAAAAATCTGATATTTTGCACGCTACATACAGTTCTTGATAATATTTCTTTAGATATATTTGTATTACAAAACTCCCACGTTCCTACTTAAATCAACTTTAATTTTATTACCACAATTCCGAAAAACGCAAACATTAAAAACGCAATTTTTTTGCGAATCCATAATCACTATCATAGCTTATTCAAGATCTCGATCAATGATATCGCGTCAGTTCAATGTCGAAGTCTTATTTTTTGCTTTGCTTTGCTTCACTCCTCCTTGGAGTTGGAATAGGCTATACAAGTGCACGGCGGTGACAAATACAATGATTTTGTAACAATATGAAACTGCATCTAAATGTCAAATATTTTTTTTAAACAAATATTTTTGAGTGACAATTCTTAATTTAACCTTCGATTTTTTTTTAAATAATTACAATCAATTAAGAACGAGTAAAAACGGCGAAGAAGAGTTTATTTATATGGTTTTAGAATTGTATTTTATGTTAGTTTTTCATTTTCATCGGTACATAAATGTTCCTTAACATTTTTTTTTACTATTTCGTCAAAATAAAAATTGTAACGAGGCTGTAAATAAGTTGTGACATACTTACATACACTTAACTTAACTCAATACAAACACAGAAAGTACATTATCTTGTAAAATTAATTCGAAGCGATCAAATAAATTAAGAAAAGTTATATTATTATTATGGAGCATCATTCGTATTCTCTTCACCGATCGTCCCTTCATATTATCAAGAGAGCTTTACCAAAACGGTGTTAGCATTCCAGTCAGACGTGGCGCTCTCTCGCGGCTAGATGTGTGATTTGAATTAAACATATCACCAAGGAAATACGTGTGAACTGGCCTTTATAAAAATTGCATCATAGTTTAAGGCTCTGTGACGTGACAATCAAACATGTTTGTACTTTTTTATCGTCCTGTACACTGAAAAGGAAGTCAAGTCGTTTGTTTAAAAAAAAATCAAGGAATTAGTAAAAGCTAGTACAGAATCCAGTAGGCGGATGCACCCTTTGTTCGAAATTACTTTAGCTCATTCAAAATGAACATCGTAAATTCACTTCAAATCATTTCGTTGTTTGCCGATGTTTACTAACTGATGACCCAAAGCATTACCACAATGATTATTTTATAAAACGTATTTAACTATATAATAAATATATCACAGAACAATCTTTACAACTTATTTTGCCACGTTAAGGTGTCCAAAATAGTATTCTACGTAATCATAACACGACTAAATTGTGTGTAAATAATGTGGATCGTGTAACCTCATTTCATTCGTTCTCACAATTTAGTTGTGTTACAATGAGTCTATTAGCGCCGTACTACACGTTAACTTCTATGGCGTACGTATGTTAAGGAAACATGCCTAATTTTACAATTAACTCGATTACATTTTAATTACAAATTGCTTATCTTTTTTTATTCAAAATGTATTCATTTAACAAATTGATTGCAATAACGTTTATAAAATGTATTGAATCTGCATAAATTTCATCACTCTTATTAAATTATAAATATCAAAGGTGAACATTAATTTTAATACTTTTGTTTCTAAGTGACAACACTTTTACATAAAAAGAGATTGCAATATAACGTGTCCGCTGTTTTCATAATAAATAAAATATAACTAGAATTCTTACTCAATCTACTCGTATTTTTAAATGCCCTATAAAAACCAATACTTCTGTTGTCTATTTTAAATTGAAGATATACAAAGCGGCGTATTTGGGCGTTATTAATGATGATGTCCCGACCAATGACCAATCTTAAGGGAGACTTGCGAACTACGCAGGAGATTACCTCACTCTTATAATCCAATTAGAAGAAAATTATCTCCTGCGTAGAGGAAAATCCGCCACAACCGCAAGAGTAAGGCACAGGCCCAACCGCTTGACGTGCTTTTCGAGGCACGGGAGTGTACATAAATCTAAATTCCAGACTCCGGGCTGTTTCTGAAAAATTCTCGATAGAATTTTTTATCGGCTTGACTTCGGGTTTGATCTGCAAGGATTCCAGTCGCTAGATATATGGCAATATATCTAAATTATTAATGGGTTTAATTAAATTTTGGTAAGGTAACTTGACCTCCACCAATAAAAAGTAATTGTAATTTTAAATAAATACAATACATAAAATCGTATAATTAAAAAATAAAATGAGGGGACTAACCATCAGTACTAAGCGCTAAAATTTCTTAATATTTTAGACGAATATATTTGTATCCACATGTGTTCGAAAAATAAACTAGAAAAAAAAACAAACAATTCAAACTAATTGTCGTGTCAAGAGGACAGCTTTGTGCAAGGTTTCGGAACCATGTCAAGACCCAACTTTTGTCTATGTTACCTTCATCACAAAAGCGTTTCTTTGAAAAAGGTTAATTTCAGTTTTACTAGCGTTTTTTATACAACCGGTAACGCAATGCCTTCAAAGACATCACTAATATGTTGAGGTAGAATGGCTAGAACTTTAGCGTCCCTCTTTTGAACCAAAACACTCAATTAGAGAAATTACTCTAACCATTATTAATTATAGACGTATCTAACACTCAAAGCCATCAAACACTAAATGGGACGAGTAACTCACTCCGTTTCATTGTAAAATGTGTTTTCACTAACAGATAATATAAAAATAGCAAATCAGGATCGTAAACATAAAACTTAATATCTATGTTAAATGGACTTATAATAAGATACGGTCCTTTATAGCATGACCTGTAAATCTAAATAACCACAGAATCCATTTGGGTATGAATATTAAATTGAACAGAATATTATATATAATAATTTATGTTTAAATATTTTAATTATATATAATTAATTTATTTCAATACTCTTTATCTCAAACACAACTCTTTCAAATCACAAAAATAACACGCGTCAGTAATTCTTAATAGAAATTAAACAGATTTTAAGCTAATTTACTAATGAAACAGATATTTCTCGTTTCTACAGTCTTTAAAATTATAATTACTATTCCCAGAACGAATAGTGTTCAACACTATTCGTTTTATAAACAAATTGGTACCTTTTAAAATCCGGACCACATCGTGTTTAAATACGACAATCACTAATATCCCGGTCTACGTAACACAGACTTGTGTTTATTTTTCTTAAACAATGTTTTTTTCTAAACATTGTTTTAATTTTTCAAAAAGAAGAACATTTTATTGTTTTCGTTAGCGTGTAACTTTCGTAACAAGCGTGTAATTTAGTTAAATATACTTCATATACAAATACAAATGTACGAGAACCAGTTACCAGTTACAAGAAATTAGTTAAACAACGACTGCAACAAAGCTGATCAGTGATCACCCTGTCTGACAGACAAACGGTTAACCCGCATCAAATGCATACATCATAACCTCAACTCATTCGTTCACTCCGGTATTGATATGATTTTATGTAATCAATTAAAAGTATACACAACAAATAACAGAGACCTACTATAGAGAGTATAATAATATTGTAGTAGCAACAGTATCCTTATTACATGCTTAGTGAGGTATTTCTGGAGACCTCAAGGAATCTAGCGACATGACTTTTATTCTGATTAATTGACCCTTTACATTGACACAATAGAATGAGGTGGAACAGGCAACATACAAACATGTTTATGCGATGTGATCTGATAAAAAGTTCACCAACAATTTCGCCCTAGAAACTCTGAAGAAGAAAACATAGAAAAATATAGAGATTATTATTTTTTTATTTCGACTAAATTTTATTTTAAGAAACTAATTCCTACCAAGATATTAAAAGACATAAATAAATCTCCTGCGTTTTTTCATGTTACATCTGACACACTGTCTTCGATAAATCGATCGTAAACTTTTCGATGGGACCATTCCGGTGTCGAATTCAAGGAAATATATTCTTCTGGTGACATAACTTTGCGTGACAACACTTCCAATGACATCACGGGAATATTATGGCGTTTGCAAAACATCACGCACGATTTGAATTATTTGTTTCGCATACGATATTGTGACTGGGTATATGTGCACATATAACAGATTTTGTTTCGTGAAAAGGTAATTTGTGAGAATGTGTTACGTGCATGTAACTACTACATTGTAGTTTTATTAACAAATATTTGATGTTATATTCGGGTTTTAATCACGATAAACCATTTTTATTATTTTGCCCGACGTTCGAGTGCCCGAGTTGCACCTGTCGTGGTCGCGGGCTGACTGAAACCCGATAATGCGTGTATAACAATACATAAAAAGCATAACATACATCGCAAAAGTTCGAAGAGCTAGCTTACAAATATTTTAGGAGTATATATATGTATATAAGTGAGTTTATTATAATTTATTCTAAATTTCGTGAGGGATAACTTTCGTAAAACTATAAAAACTATGTACATAACATGTACTTCATGTATATAACTGTCCTGTATAATAGCGTCGAACATTTCTAATTTATAACAACATATATTAAACATTTATAATAACGCCACTCATACGTTTACAAAAGATTAAGAACGAATCTACTATCTTTTATTTATTATCTGTGCTAAATATATATAACCTTAAAATAGATATTCAAGTTTTTCTGCGAAACGCGATCCACTTCGCTATATGTTCGTCGTTTGCATATAACTGTTTATCGGAACCTGCAACTCGTTATGAATGAACTATTGCCTATATTTTAGCTTGAATCGTAGACTTGTATTTACATTTAATAGCATTTTTATAAAAAATATGATGTGGAGATTCATTAAAATAATATACCTACAAAGAGTATTATAGGTCTCGGAACTGACGCCATAAAGAAAATATCGAGAAACCGCTGCTTTCAATGGGTACAGGACCGGTTGGTACGGCGCCATTTACCCCTAATTAAGACCCACATGTGTCCAGCAGTAGATTTAAAGGCTGAGGGATGGATGAATAAATAATCATTTATACCAGTTGAATAAATTATAGAAATTACAATGTTTTATCGTTGGTACGTGTATAAAATTTTGTACATCACTCACTCCGAATAAAATTTTATTAGCGAATCGATAATTGTGCAAATTTTTCATTTAGATGGAGATAAAAATGACAATATTAGGAACTAGAACAACATTACTAAAATCCTTGTCTAGGAATTCAAATAATAATAGTTAATTAACCTCGTTTCTTTTCACTGAATGAGTTTATTTTCTAAAATAAATCGTTAGAATCGAAAAATGTTGATAAACCGCATTGCTTTTCCTGCTAATTATGGTGTCACTGTGACACGTGTTGTATTTCTCTTATTATGTTCAGTAGTTTACAACAGAATTAGTATAAGATATAAATTAAAAAAAGTCTTAAAAAAAACTGCCTGATAGACCTATATTTAATGTAGACAATAGATAATTTTTTTATCGATCCTAGCTAAAGCATTGCAAAGAAATTTAGATATTTATACATCACATAACATAATGTAACATATCATCTTATTTGTTTATCTTCCTTTTTCATCTTACCTTGTTTTAAAATCGATTAAAATTTAGTTATTGAAACACTGGTAATTTAAAAGCTTTAATTACCATTGTTTTCGAATTGTACCGAAATGTCCTCTAGTTACGCTAAAAGAACATTTAACTGAACTGTTAACTAAGTAGAATTAAATGTATTTAAAAGCGACGTTAACCAGTGGGAGAACATTTTAATATCGAATAAGAATTACCTTTAATATTAATATCAATAATTATTATCGTCATTACAATATCGATATTTAATAATCGATTGTAAACATCATTATGCAGTGAGAGTACTGTTTACTGTTCGACGTTCAGACATAACAATGAAGCCGCCATTACCGTCCATTCCCTCATATTGTAATGTCAGCTGATGACATTGTCCGCGATCATCGACAATCGTACTGAATCTTTAACAAGCTATCAGAGACAATATTCAACTTAAATCTGCATTTAAAACATTTAATACAAAAGTAAAATCAATAATCAGAATCATTGATTTCGTATTTGGATATTCGGGAGGTGAAGAAGTCACACCAAATAGTCAGATTTAAAATGAGGCATTCAAAATTTTTTATATTAATATAATACGACTACACAACAATGTTAGTCCTAGTTATTTAAAAAAAATCTAAAGTATTTGGTACTTAAGTAATTCTATTATAGACAAATATTTAGAAGTCGTTTTCAAAGTTTTAGTATCTTCCACGTACAATTCAAATCCAAATAATGCTAGAAAAAGTAATTTAACATCAGAGCTAAGGAGTAGCTGATTCCGGACCAGTAAAACTAAGGCGAAACCGGCGACTTTGTGCCCAACATGGAACGGGTCTCGGACCGTGACCACTAACATATTAGATGTGGTGTACTCCATTTTTGGAAACAACCGACCCTCTTCGCAGAATAGCAACGCGACGTTGCGGAAAACGGGAACGCATACTTGGTTTTTATGAGTTCTGTCATTTATGGCTAGGAATTTGAAGGGTTCGTCTATCGCTTAGAATTTTAATCGGTTTCTTAGGGCACTTTGATTGACACGATTAAACGATTTCTCGCCCACCGATTATATTGTTTTTTATTTCTTATACATAATTTTCATTCAATAATATTTTTAGAAAATTATTTCCTTGATTTTGAATATTCTGGACTAGTTGCTCAGCCAAACTTTTTACGTGAAGATTTCTATAAAATCACCCATTTCCATTTCCCTAATTAAAATTAAGATTTCCAAAAATCATTTCATAGCGGACTCACTTAATAAAATAAACCTATTCCAAATATCTGCTTTCTATTCTAGTTTAGGTGTTCGTTGATAGTCGGTTAGTACAGGATTTTAAAAGTGTAGATGTTGATTTGATATGGATATTCTATCATAATTTACGGTGAAGGTTGCCCAATCAATCTATTCTGTCAGTATCTGAGAAGTGTAACCAAGAACGAAGGCGCAAGACACTCATCTCGCCTCATCTTATCAAGTGTCGGTATCGTATCGCCATCTGCAACTGACGGCTGCTTGGAAGAACTTCAAAGATAGTGGTTCGAACCATTAATTACTTAAACAAGTACGATCAGACTAGACTCGCAGCTGCGGTAATACCGCTATGGATAAAAATATATTACACTTATTCTGCGGAAAATAATAATAATACACACTGAATTATTCGTTTAAATAGATTTCATCTGCCGGTTCCGACTTCGTACGAATAAAATTGAAATTTTATCCCGAGATATTTTTAAACAATGATTAATAAGACATGGAAAAAACATCTTCAAAAGTGCTATATTATCTATACATATATATATTATAGGAAGGCTAAATATAATGGGTTATATTTATTTTAATGCGTGAAAATCCAAATAAAAGGCTAAAAAATTCTAAGTATCAGCAACAGCGACAAAAAATATTGAATATAAGAAATGTAAAATTTTAAATTATACTTAATCAGACAATGAATTGTGATTACGGTGACGTTTCGTTTACCAATTTACCGACCGATACGTAACATAAACATAAATAACCGTCTATTTTCCTAAGCTTTTCGCCAACGCAAATAGTACGCCGAATCGCATGAGAAACACAAATATGCTAATTCTTAAACAAACATTGAGCGGCGGGCGGTCATTGTTTAAAAGAGAACGTGCAATTTTTTTTACAGTTTGCGTTATAACGAGGTTTTTTAATTAACTGTATGGAGTATTTTGCGCGTAGCGAATGTTTTTGTAACATTTTTAATAACTATATAGAGTTTGTTTAACTTATGATTGAAGTACAATATGACAATGTTATTTATTATTCGTTGAATGTTATACACATGTAACCTTTTAGATACACACTGTATAGTTTAAATGTTTGAATTAATGATATGAATAGATCTGTGATGAGATTTATTTGCTGAACGTATATCAGTAAAAATAAAACTTGAAGATCATTACATTAAATGATGAAAAGGCGTAAGTAATCTAACTAAAACATGTTTTATATGTAATACCTTGTGTTTGTCGGAGTCCTGGGCCAACGTCAGCTCTCCTTTGTAGGAGAACGAAGGAAGGTAGAAGTGTAGAAGGAAGGAGCTGTTCCAATGCGGGTTTGTACACCTGCATATTTTCCTTCAGCGGTAAGGATCAAAGGAATTATAAACGTAAAATAAAAAATTTACACATATATTTGAAAAATATTTACGTGTTCAAACTGCATCAAATTTAATTATTTTTTATTATTCCAGTTGTATAAATTCACTAATAATAATAATAATATTTTATATTTAATAATATAAAACATGATATTAAACTTTGCTACTTTGTATATATTGATCGGAAATACTGACTGACATTTGAATATTTATAGCAATAATAATGTTATCTATGAATTACGAAACGAAATGCAATTCTTAACACGTCATGTGATCTTAACGTAATAAAACGAGAATATACACTATGCTAACATAATTTGTACCCTAATCCAGAACATGATCACGCCTGAACCCCTTATATATAATTCAGAGGATAACTCGGCTTCTGTGAGGGCCTATATTTCACAAAAAACACCTGTCATACTAGGCGTTTACAGCCACTGTTATACAAATTGAAGAATACGACACACCTGAGCTGTCTCTTGCTTATTGGTGAAAGAATATTCTTTGAAATAAATAACGGTTATCATTGTATTAGTTAGGCTAATTATATTATATTAGGATTTGTCGGAACAGCACGTCACAACTGGACGGATTCGCTAGTTTTTATCGCAGCGATAAAACATAAAGATTAAATATAAAAATAATAACGCTTAAATTCATTAAGTTCACGTAAACTTAAAAGGCAAGGGAATCAAGTATTTGGTCCAAAAATCATTTAAAAACAATTTTAAAAATGGAACACAAATTCCTTGTGATTTGTAAATTATTTCAATAATTTGTTATTTTGCGATTTTTTTAAATTGTATTCTAACGAAAAGGAAAGTATTTTATTGACGATGTTAAATTATAATCATTTGTGAAAATAGATTGGACAGCCTGTGATTGTTTCCCTGTTTGACAACTCATTTTGTGGCGGCTAAAAGCTAAAAGGGAAAAAAATAATTGTGTATGCAAGTTTATAATCAACTATGCGACTTATTATTACGATTCAAAAATGTTAGATCGTTTTATTAGTAGCGCAAACACACAAACAAAATATACCCAATATGTACCTAGCATATACAAACATTCTTATATAAACACAGATTCCAAAATTTCAAAAATAGAACACCTCGTAACATCAACAAATCTGGAATTAAAAAATATCACAAAAACTCTACTACATAATTCGTTTATATAAAAACTAACCCAAAATAAACTATGTCGCCACAACCGCAGGTAGGAGGGTGAACCGAAATACATCATAAACAAAAGGAAAAGCTTTGTAGAGTGGATTGCGAGAGGAAATGGTCTGCGACAGGTCCGCCATCGCCCGGAGCTATATAACTCAGACCGGGAGGACGCTGAAGTAGTGATGATCAAATTTATCGACAAAATATCCAATACTGTTATATGTACTGATTCATAAATTGAGAGTATGAATTAAATCAAAATAAATAGACACTTTTTTTAGGTCAATTAATCTGATCATTAATTGACAGAAAAAATGACAATCGTTTCTGTTTAATAACAAATAGATACATTAATTCAATGCGGTTTTTTTTAAATGATACCATATAAATATAATTTTTGCTTAATTTAAAAGAAATAATATGTATATCGTTCATAAAATATTCCGTAAAAATGTTTTGTCCCAAGAACAGACATAGGTACTGATACCAGTTATATTTTATGAAACATTATCATCACGAATACCGAACAAGACAATTTAGATAATAATAGTAATTAAGATAAGATACGACATCCGAAAATCGATAGGCGGGTGCGGTCAGCCCTAGACGGTATGGCGGCAGTAATTTAATCCGGTCAAGAAGGGAGGCGCTTATTGCCTCGCCCTTACACACATTACACCTCTCACTCGCCTCGGTCGAGTTATACTATGACTTCTGCCTGGCGCCCCTGGCATAAACTTCATAAAAAGTACCAGACCTAATTTATATTTTCAATTAAGTCGGAATCAAAGTTCAAACGATATTTACGTACAATAGATTAAAACATAACTTAATAGAGATGGCTAAGTGTTTAGAAAACGTGAAACGTAACCAAAGACTTCAGGTTCAAATATGGATAAGCAACATGAAGGTGTTCATATGAGTAATTCGTATGAGGCAGACGATCAACTTAGCCTTTAAACGGTACACGGTGAACAACCATATAAGTCGTCAATATAAGATTATAAATAAGAAAAAAAAAACAGTGATTGTATTCTAGTAACAGTTTATTTTTTTATTTAAGATAAAATGTCCCACTCCGTAGACATAGAGACAGTGTATTTTGTAAGAAATATTAACGATTCTTAACACTGTCTATGCGCCGCTAACCATGGGATCTAGATGGTCCCTTGTGCCTGCAACGCCTCACAGCATTACAGACTACTGTTGTTTGTAGGTAGAATAATTGATAAGTGGACAGTACCCACTCAGACGGGTATGCACAAAGCTCTATCTCCAAGTAAATATTTATACTTCATTGCATGTTCTGAGTAGAAGGTAAACGTTGCTAGAAACTTGCATGTATTAGAAGTAATTATCTCAATAATTTACATATACACTGTGGAACAGAGTAACGGAATATATACGAAATCTTGAAAAACCTTTGTTCAGCTAAATACTAATTTTAATATATACATATAATATTATATTTACAGAACCTGACGTACTGTACCTGAAGTATACCTTAGGGGACCAATCGTACTATTGGTCATTAACATTGTTACTTTACCAAAAACTTACTTTTTGATGTGTTAACATTTTAGCGCTCAGTGTACGATAGATACCTGAGACTTCGAGCGTCAAACGAGTAAGCATAAGACTTCGAGCATCAGATGACGTCAACGTTAGACTCGTTTACATGAATATCAATTCTCGGGAGTACCTTTGCACTCATAACTTTTTATCTGATTTCAAAAAAGGATGTTTTCCGTTCGATCGGTGTGTATGCATGTATGTTCGCTCTTTTCTCACAAACTACTGAAGCGATTTGGATTGCGTTTGATTTTATTAAATTATACGTCTGCGTACCACGTAATAGGCAACAAAAACTGATTCTCAGTTAAGAAATGGGAAATTTTTGTAAAATTCCTAGATTTTCTATACCCTATGAAGTTACTTGGTACTTACACTTAATATAAAATATAATATGTCCTATAGAACAGAATACCCCATTACCGATTACTCCAGGAAAGATTTTATACTTTGATGTTATGTTTATCTTTACGCCTCAATTTTATTATTCAGAACGATTATGACTATTCCTATAAAAAAATATCAAGTTTATTGTGAATTCAGTTTTAGTTAAACTAAACCTTATCATCCAGTGAATCCACCGGAGACAAAATACCTGGATCATTTTCGCCCAGAGAATTAGTAAAGCGATTCAAAGGAGAAATGTTGGTAGCATTCTCGCAACCATTCCAACTATTTGTAGAGTAGCTTTTAATAATTTTGATTTGTATCGTTATTGAAATCCTCAATGTAAATAGTTCTCCTAATATTATTGTCAGTATATTGTCTCATAGATATGTATATCAAACAAGCATTAAAAAGTATAAGAAAGATAAGATAAGAACAGAAAATTATTGTTTTTTTGTATCTAATGATAGTCGCTATGACTTGCAAACCTTTAATGTAATGTAATGTTTTCTAAAACCTGTAATGTTTTCGCAATATAAAAAAGCTGATGTAACTTTGACAGTTTAGAAATTGCTACTTACGTTGAGTTTTTTATCATTCAAAGTTTTGCAATTTAAAACAGCCGTGTAAATTACATCAAACTGGTGACTCGATGTATTCCCACGGTTAAGAGTTGATGCCAGCATACAAATCTTTAGGGAAAATAATTGTAACATAAATTTCAGACTTTATTGACTTAAGATTATTTCGACTACATCGCAACCCGCATTGTAATACCGCGTTGGAATTAGCTACAATCCCTTTTATTAAAAGTTATGTTTAAGTAACTGTGAAAGTAAAACTATAACAGTTTTACTTTTTAACATGAATTAAATACTAATTGGACCGAATATAATGTCCTTCATATTATACGAAACCAAATCTTGGAAACCGGATAAAAGCGGCCCAGACTTGAAGACTTTAAATTATAGTTTAAAAATGTATTGACTTCATATCGAAGTTTTATAATAAAATTTACTTTTACTATTACGTACGCAAGTGTATAACACAAATCTGTTTTATAAGTTAACAAGGTCTCATAAATATTTCTGGTGTGATTTTTATCGTTGATGATTTTATAGTTATACTGTATAAACCTACGTTACTGGATAATTTAAAGTACCGTTTTAATAAATGTAACAATATTATAGTCGATTTTTATAAACAGACTAACCAACCTAAACGATTATAAGCAATTAAAATCGTATGCACTTTATTGTAAATCGAATAATCCGTACACATTTTTTCATAGTTTACAATCTCGCCAGAGTCGATAAAATTGTTCGGTAAAAATCGGTAAATACATCGATGCGTTACATTTGAATCTATACAAGTATCCGGCGACGATATATTTGTTATAGACATTTTGATTATAATCTAAAATACATTTAAGTAGAAAATAGAATGTTCCGTATTAAAATTTAATGAGTTGAAAGATATGCAGAAACACAAAAGACTCATTAATGTTGAGGCAGTTTACATAAATGTGCGATTTAAATTCCAATATCGACGCAAAGTCACTGCTTTACAAGTCTATTAAAATACCTATAGATAATGAACTTGAAGACTTAAAATAATTTGAACGAAGAAGCGAATTCTAATGTTTACTTTACAATTAAAACTTATCAGTTTATAGTACACTCTGGTGTTGATAAGACCCAGTAATGTATTACGCTATCCATTTAAAGGTACTAAAATCAACAATCAACAATAATAAATGTTTAAAATTTACTGTATTCAATTTTAATGCCACAATGTGAGTTACTTGTATTACCTGAACAAGAGCTTGGAAAATGAGAATTTACGGTTGATAGCGCGTATAAAAGCACATTTTCCTAAACGTAATTCCTAAATATCATCAAAAACTAACTGATATTTTTGGTACAATACATTTTAAAGTATATTGAATATACTCGTACATTTCAACAAACGCAAATACTCGATAAAACCGAGATATTTATCACAAAATAAATCTAAAGTAACGGCTGTCATGTCGGCGATTATGTCTAGTACATTTTAGTGGAACCCTCCTACACATTACACCCCGTGACGTGTGAGCGACTCCGAATAAGTGAAAGATGGTAAAAGGATCCTAACATCTGCTCCCTCGCTCAATATTAAAAGATATGCGAAGAGTTTATAAAAAATGGTGGAGTACTCCGCTTAGCGCGGCGTATTGAAAGGAAAATATCACACATCCTGCGATTTCGATCAACGTTGAAGTTTGATATGGAAACATATTGCGTTACCTTCAATGAGAATTCCTTTAACTGGTATTGTACGATGTTTTTAAACAAATACAGAGGCGAAGTCTCATATAAATGTATATACAATATTATACTTCCTAATCAATAAACATAATTATTATATACATTATACGATACGATTACCTCAAATATTACTCGTGAATTCATAGCCAACGTTTATTCACAAAATATCTAACGAAGCTATCAGAAATGATAAATGAATTGTAACTTTAATTCTTCAATAACTCGAGCATTTTTTAATCAACCGGCTAACCGCGAAAAGTAAACAGAAGGGGTTCAAGTGGTATTGATTAAAAGTGATACGATTCGCAAAGCCTCGTGGTAAGTCCGCGAAAAACTCACCCCGCATCGGACAACTTTCTACAATCCAATTACAGGCGTGGAACTCTGGAAATTCTAAACCGATTACAGAGAATTGAAAACATTAAGTACTTTACGGATTTTCGCGACCGTTCACACAAAATTTAGTCTTAATGATATAGATATTGAACCTATTTTACCGACGGACGTGATTATGATTACGCTGTCAAATATAAAATTTCAAATGGAATTTATTTTCGTTAAGTATTATTTAGGACGCCTCGCAAATAACGCGATAAGCAAAGTTTGATAAGTCATATTTCTATGGTAAATATCACTTGGACGATGTTAGATAATTATAAGTCAAATTGGTTTATTAACTCTGCGAAATTTGGTTCGATGTTTGATTGGCAAATTATCAAAATTATGTGATGGTAAATCAAAATAAACTCTTTTTACATTACATTAGAATATATATTACAATAGGACAATTACCATTTCTAAAAATGCTTAACAAAAATAAGTGCTAATAGGCGAAGTGATTTACATATTACGAAACAACTATGCCCAGAGTATTAATTCAGCACTTTTTTTTTAAACTTACACAACTTTGAAATACTTGCGAAGCGATTTTTATAATATCGCCAGAGTAGTTATATTTACAAATTTTTATTAATAGCTAATTACTACAATCAATAAACGAAATAAATTTAAAAGGTACGAATGACTTGCTTTTTTACGACTGACATGTCAGAAAGTTACGTATAACGGATAGTAATATAAATAGTAATACTAAAGTAAAGTACAATTTAATTTTAATTATTCTGGAATAGCGAACTTAGATAACCTCTCTCTGGATAAATTAAATGTATAAAAAATTAAGATTTGATACGAACATAAGACATTCCTTAAATACAACGAATAGTTTTTGAAACGTCACAAAACCAGTGGTGAACTGACTTTATTCGTCTTCAAGAGAATATGACATTGCACAGCGTTCAAAATTCATTTTTAATTTGATACTGTCACTTAAAAAATGTTGCATCTTTTAGAAGTTTTTCATTTTATGTTATTTGATATGCACGTGGAGGGTCTTTAGGGAAAGAATTCACAATGTACTTCTCAGAATCCCACCACCATAATTACTGTTGAATAATATTTGCATTATAAAATAAAAAGAGATTAACTTTATTATGCAACATTTGTTAAGATCGTTAAGAGAACATATCTAATAATAACTACACTTATAATATATGTAGATTTTTTTTACTTTGCCTCTGAATTTCTTCAAATCTTATGATGAAAATCATGAATGGATAAAGTCTTATTACAAAATACTAGATTACATAGATGATAAAATACATAGAGATAGTGTTCGTTGATTTTAAATTTCCACTGTAACTACAGGCATAACACGTAATAACTTAGTTACCAAGGTTCAATGTAAGGAAAGATAGAAATAAAAAAAAAATAAAAAAAAATAATGACGACCTCCGTGGTCGAGTAGTGTGTACACCGGTTTTCATGTGTACGCCACACCGAGGTCCCGGGTTCGATTCCCGGCCCAGTCGATGTAGAAAAAGTTCATTAGTTTTCTATGTTGTCTTGGGTCTGGGTGATTGTGGTACCGTCGTTACTTCTGATTGTCCATAAAAAGAAAAAAATATATATATATCTCATGCCGCCAATGTCTATAGGTGGTGGTGACTACTTACCATCAGATGGATCATTTGCACGTCCGTCTACCTAATTAATAAAAACTATTATTACATTTATTTTTTGATTCTTGGTTAAAATGTTTTCAACCGTTCCATGATCGATGGTGATTTAAGGACCGTACAATACGAATGAGAATATCCGTAACATCCGTACGACAATATCCAGTAGTTAGAACGCATGAATGAAGTAGCACTGAATTTTCATGGTATCTTGCGCGAGATCTCCGGTGATCCTTGGTGTATCTTGAGAAAAGCCTACGTCCATCAGTGAATGGTGATTAGAAGTTGATTAATTGGTTTAATCTTCGTTGAAGGAAAACCTCGGTTGCCCATGTGTTGTATGAAAAGCTGCGATGTATACCAAACTGTATTGAAGCAAAGTGGTAAAAAAGCCCGAAAACCTTATCATACAGAGAGGAAGCTCAAGCCTAGCAAAAATTTACGTTTTACAATACGATGTATATTATATGTAATATTTTTAAATTGTAAATATAATATACAACATTATTGTTTATCCACTTTGTAACGAATATCATAAACTTCGAAAAGTGGGTGCGAAAATACAAAAATCTAAAACAATTCTTATGATAATTGAATGGTATTCTTTGAATATCAATACATCACAGAACTATATAACGACGGGACTAACTAGAAGCGTCAAAATTGACACCAATTACTCTTGTCGGATACGAGGCTGTATTGAAATGGACAATCGAGTACAAAAGTTTATAATAGGTCAAAGATTTTTTTTAAATGATCAAATCTCTAATCTTGTTGTCCGTAACTTTACTATTGTTTTCATTTTGTTTTCGACTTTTCCGCGTGTGAATGGAGGGACACGTGCTAGGTACTCTAAAGTGTCAGGCTACTTTTCTGTAAACCTGAAAACGTGTACGCAAATCAAGGTCGATTGGTAGTTAAGACGCAAACATCAAACTCATACACAATCTCACTTTTACGTATGGTATATAGTAAAGATATGTTTTCTTTTTTTTATTTCCAGGTATTATTATCCTCGAAGTATCTAAGGTCGAAGTTTAAGCTATTCATATCAAATTGAGCTTTATTAAAATGAATATAAAAATATGACGTGGGTAATACCTAACGAATACATATGTAGGTATTGATAAGAATTCTTAGAACTCATTAATGAAGTTAAATTAAAACACGAGGTTAGTGATAAGGATACCAAAACTAATAAAGCTGATTAAAGCACATTTATTATATTTAGTTTAAAATTAAAATAAAGAAGACAGCCAAACCAATTTAATAATATTAAACATTAATATTGGTGGTGGAGCTGTGTACCCGACTCTTGGTACCACCCACTCGTCACATATTCTACCGACAAACAGCAATACTAAATATTACGTTGTTCCGGTTTGAAGGGTTAGTAACCTGGTATAACTGCAGGAATAAAGGACATAATATTGATGATGTAAACGATAGTTAATATTTCTTACAATACTAAGTCTACGGATGATGGGGACCACTTACCACCAGATGCTTCAGGTGAATCATCTGCCTACCTTTTTTAAATAAAATAAATAAATAAATTATACAGATCAGAAGTCTATTATTAATTTAGGAAGTTAAGATCGTATCTATAGTCTATACTCTATAATAAGGCTATCGATTTTATACTCTAATATATTTTTCTTAGAACAATGTAGCTAGACCATAATATATTTAATAAGAACAGGATTCATTCTGACATTCGCATGAATATTGGTGTATCGAACACCTCAATAGCAACCACAATGGAACTATTATATTTTTTAACAATAAACAGGATACGAATAACACTTTTATCTTCGACTATCCTTGAAAGTTGTCACTTTCGAGTCGTGACTCACGAGCGACAATACGCGAGCCTTTGTCGATCTGCCAGGGTCATTTTGCTGTCATAAATAGCAAATCATTTGCATTTAATGTCCTTAAGATCGTGTCATTAAGAGCTATTATTCATTAAATAGATGTATAACAGCTAAATATTAATAGACACGCGCAATATTATCTCATAATTTACGATGACATTTTGATAAACGTCGTGGGAAGAGATAACTTTTATTCAACGATCCCTTGAATAAAGATTGTATAATCAGCAACGTTAAGTTAAGAAATCCTTTAATTAATGAACATCTTAAGTGACTTATTGCAGTGTAAGGATATTAAGAAATTAGCATTATTCAAGAAAGTATTTAAAAGAAAATTTTGTTATTTTCATTATTTAATTTTCGTATTTACATTTAAATGAAGGTTGAATTCATAAATAAAGGAGTAAAGTGTTTTTATCAGATGAAGATAAAACGTCGGGTTGTAACAGAAATGGAAATAATATTCAATTAATATGCAAGTTCGTCGACGAAATTAAATGAATTGTGATGCATATTGCTACACATGTCGTTCCTCCATTTAATATCTCATAAATGTAAAAAGCTTGATAAAATATAGATACATTTATATTGAATCTTTATAAGGTAAATTTCGTAACGGATTTTATGAATATTACAAAAGTTCGTGATAATTTTATTTACGGCATTTCGAAAAGTAATATACTCGTACGTTTTCAATGAAGTCACGATTATTTTATCACAAATATTACTTGTGTTACTCTATAGTTTAATATTTGTTCGTTTTTATTACAATTTTACTTATTTGCTTATTCTTGTTCATTATTTTATTTTTTTTATATTAATTATGTTTATATTGTAGGTTACTAAATAACATGTATAAAAAAAACTTGGAGAACATGACGAAGATTTTAACAAAACATATACAGTCGAGAACGTAGAAGCTTTATAATACATTAAATTCATAATTACTAAGTAAGTATCTATACTACTTTCGTTGTTCATTTGTTTACCATTAAACGAAACAGTTGTTTACACAGAGAATGGTATGTTGTCATGTTATGGTAACTTCACTCGACGCAGTTATTTAATTAATTTATACGAATATCGCCAATAACGTGAATTAAAAAAACGTTTTATTTGTACACGACAAAGAATTCAAGTAAGTTAAATATTCACATGGACTATCCAAACATGGACCATCCAAACGAGGAATTAGTGTTATTCGCGAGTTCAGTCAAGATTGTATATTTTGTGAATATAATAATTTAATATATTATGATATTACTTGCAAAATATATACAACAACAACTTAATATGACTATGAAGCAAACGCATCAAAATATATGATAAATTCACAAAATATTCATATTATTATCAAAATTCCAAATGACACTTCTTATATAGGGATAAGTGGAAGTACTTCTGTTAGTCCCGAGTAAATCTTGACCCGATTTTTAAATACGAGAGCTCTTGAAGATTGTGGATGACGAAAAAAATGCGTATCCCTTCAAAGCACTTCGGATGTATTCAAACATTATTTAAAATTCATCTGTTTTATATTTATCTATATATAGATACTTTTATTCATTCATAACTTTGTGTCCAATTTTTTTTTATATTTTAAAAAATATACTAGTAACACAATTTTAACTACACTTTTGAACCATGACATACATATAGTATTAGTGGGTATTCCGGTGTACTAAGGTACACTAGGCGTTCTAGGTACCGGTGAGTCTCACATACCTCCTCCAAACGACGAGTTTTTTCAGCGAAATAAAAATAAGGGTTTCACTTGGTCCACATCAGATATTGTTCTGCCAAACAGTAATACTTTGTGTTGTTTTCGCTTTGATTAAACTAATGTAACTACAGGCACAAGGGACATAACATCCAATAGTCAACATGGCTGTATTGGGGCATTGGTGATATAAGGTATGTTTAATATTTCTAACAGCTTCAATGTCTATTGGTGGTAACCATCAGGTGGCACATTCGCCCGCCCGACTTTAAAATTCATATATAATGTTTTTTTTTATTTATATTAGTTGGGAACTTTAAGTATGAAATATTGTCTATGTTTTTATTGTTTCGTTTATTAATAACTTTTGGCCACCCTCTCCCTAAAATCGACTACACGAAGCTATTCCCGTTACATAAATAGAATACACTGTGTTAATACAACTCTAATATTAAATATCAATATGACAATATATTCTATGTAAATTACCTATCATATTCAATAAAATTTGCAATAAAAAAATGTTTTAAATTTATTTTCACCTGTCTTAGTAACTGACATATTTTATGTTATAACTTCAATGCACTTTAAATGCATATGTGGGCAAAAGCATTAAGACATTAACAATCAAAATTAAAAATAATAATAGCTAGCGACCCACCTTTATTATAGAGCAATCGTTCCACAAATTCGGGCGCCCAAGCTGGGTCGCCTAATTCGACAAGCCAGACCTGTCCGTACCGATAACATAAAATAAATAAATAATGAAGCGTTTAATAATCTACCAATTACTCGTCCCGTCTTCGCAAGTATAGAATAAGGGTTTACATTAAACGTAAATTAAGATTTTTTTTTAGCTGTCGCCATATTTTCATCACAATCGAATTGGCCTGGAATCTTATATACTAAAATACATTGGTTAGAAAATATGTCTCATACTTTAACATAGTTTATTCAGATAATAATATAGACCATTGAATGTGATAAAGGGCTGTTACGAGACCACTCGGCGTCCTTGGTAGCGTTACGGTGGAAGGATTATAATAGAGGCTAATTACAGTTTCATATAACCAACCTCTCGTGCCATAAAGTTAAACGTTTTGTACGATATATATACACTTATTGTAAATTAATGATGCTAAATTGTTTTAAAATATGAAACGGATACAACTCGTGTTTGAAACAACGTTCGTTTTTCAAATTTTAAATAAAAGTTATATGAGATTATGAATTACAAAGAAGGTTTTAGTATATATAATATTACTAGCGGAATTTGCCGCTTGACCCGCGCGTCTTACTGTCAACCCACATTTTACCCTCTCGAGAGGTAAATTAAAAAAGTAGCCTATGTCCTTCGTCAGGACTCGAACTATCTTCACGCTAAATTTAATCTAAAACGGCTTAGGCATAACAAAGTTATGCTTTAACAAAGTTACGGTTTAAGTGTAACAAAATTACTTTCGCGTTTATAATATTACTACAGATTATACAAATACATGCGCTTCACAGTTTCACCACGACGTGACAAGCGTGGATTTAATGTATATTCGAAATGCCGACAAACTGTAAACTTTTATTATTAATATCAATTCAGGTTTATAGATACGCTCTTTATGTATTACGTCTTACTAATAATATAAACGAGCAAGTTTGAATGGATCGATGTTTGTTACTCAATCACTACAGAACGGCTGAACGGATCCGAATGAAATTTGGCACAAAGATAGATTACAGTCTGGAATTATAGTACTTGTATCGTTAAACAATCACGCGGGCGTAACCACATGCGTGAACTAGTAATACATACTTACAAATTTTAACTATACTTTTGAAGCATGACGTTATATATATTTGAAATATTGAATTCACTAGATCACAACACAAAATAATAAAATAAAAGATTCTTTCGTACAAATTGACCACTGATATTAAACTTTAAAGCACCTTAGATAAATAACTCAATTAAGATTTTGCCTTACTCTAAGAGAATAGATACTTGCCCAGCAGTGGGGCATTTACGAGCTGTAATCGTGAACATTTTATGACCTGAGAAATATATTAATCTACTCTTCACACGTCGATAAGCGACTTAATATTACTTATTATGTATGTCAAGAGAAGGTTGGTCTCGAGACCGTAACAGTTGAGTAATTTGTATAACCATAACGGCTATCAGTTGTCAAAGCTATTACCTCCCTAGGGCATAACACTATAATATTAATGATAAAAAAATTATAATAATAAAATAGTTCAGACATATGTTAGACCAGTTACTAAGCGCGGTTTCATATGCGTTAAACTATCTTGCTCCCTTGCTCCGACCCCGTGGACCGCAGTGTTAGGAACCTATACTAATTTAACTTTTCTTAGTAATTTTCAAATCTGAACTGATAGATCCAAAAATTTGTACGCTCTGAAAAAAACACATGCAAATTTTATTATATAACAGTATATATATATATGAAATCTCACATGTATAACTGACCTATGTCAATTTGGTAGGTACGAAGCAAGCTTGAACTCCAAGCAAGGACATAGACCTCATTTTATACATAAAACCTACGAACGAACTTCTCCCACCTCCAAAACGCTGGCAAAGCCGCGGGCGTAAACTAGTCGTTTATAATTTAAAAAAAAAATTATAAAGTTTTAGTTCTATTTCATTCTTCAACACTGATACCTAATAAACCTCATCAACGTCACCAAATTTTTTTGGTGTCAATGTCATAGGTGGCAAACGAGCAGGAGGCTCATCTGATGGAAAGTGACTACCACCGCCCATGGACATCTGCAACACCGGGGGGCTTGCAGGTTAAGGTTGCAATTTAAGATAACACAAGAATACTCTACCTAGTCACTAAAAAAGTAGATTTGTAGTATAAATATATGCAAAGTAGAAGTAAATACATTGTATCTTTATAACCTTGGTATTGAGATAAAAAGGGACATTATTGATATTTTATAAATATGCCTTTTTATAATTTCATTCATTTTATAAATAATAGCATAAAAGGAGATACTGTATTACTTTATCGTTTACATATCTTTAAAACATACTTATTAAGTTATTATATTAATAAAATTCATGTGACTTTATTAAGAATTAAAATCAAGAGAACTCTGCAAGTAAGGTTCGCATTAAGTTTTACGTAATTCACAAACACATTGTTCTTAAATATATAATAAGTGAAAATATTTCGCATATGAAAGGTTAAGACTTTTGACTTTCAACGAGATTTTTTTTCCTATAATGTAGCCAGCCATATAAAAAAAAAAAAAACAAGTTTAATTTTTAAAATAATGATATTTTTCTTATTATTTTTATAATATAAATATCGACGAAGCATAAAGTATACACGCATCACACATGAGGTAACTTTGAGCGGCATAGCTAGCATGACGGAATAAGAGTTTCATGACGTTTGACGTCACTTACTGACCGTTCTTACCGCCAAGTCGCGCCAATAGATTGTTCCCATCAAAAATATCTCACGAAACATGTAACGACCATTCGTAATCTTGAACGAATCTATGTGTAAAACGTTACATAGAGTCCAAGAAGATTTTCTTTCTTAATACAAAATAAAAAATGTTCAAATGTCGTTGGAAACATGTACTGTGTACATATAACCGTTCGTGATCTTGAACCGATCGATAGCACGCTGTGTGGGCTCGTATGAACAATGCCTTACACAACATTATCGTACACTCACGAATGTCCTCAGCTACAGTCAATGGTCGTTACGTCACTATTACATGCACCGTTATGATGATGTTACGTTACATTCAATTACCGTAACGCGATTTAAAGAATCGGTAAATTTGGCTTTTTAAAGATTAAACTAGTTTGTGGTCTTTATAAGGGTAAACATTGAACTTTTTCTGCTTATATAACACTGTTATTCTCAACGTACATACGCACTAAGATAATCTGTAAACACTTAACCATTTTCAACTTTATTCTCCTTTGTAATATGTCTTCAAGTGCTTCAACTTTGAACTATTTGTTAGTGACAGAAACTCTTCACAAAAATTGTTATAATTTGGTAAACTTATTAAGTTACAATAGTTGTTCAGAAATTTTAAAGAAAACCGAATGGGCACATTAGGGAGGAGAGTAGCCTGGTGGAATAAGCTAACCAATTCCAACATTGTCCAGCTGTAAGTTTATCACTTAAAGAATTTAACGACTTCTTTTCCATATTACATTAGTAATGTTGATGAATTACAATCACATTAACACCCTTCCCTCTAGACCACAGCTTCCCCTCTCGTTTTTGCATTGCATTATGAATGGTCCCTAAACACTCACTCTAAGAAATATATAACCACCATTTAACGAACCATTAGTTGATGTCTTGTAAACAATGTACTATTTTTGTTCTATCATTAATATCTATGCAATTGAATAGAGCTGCAAAACTAATCATAAGCCTACGCTTCAACATTCAACATATAAACAAGTTAGTGTATGAACATATTAAAGGTACAGTCTCGTTCAAAACGAAAACAAATTTATACATATTGTTATACAATATTATAATACTGCATTTGTAAATTAATTTGTTTGTCTACGTTTATTTTTGAGCTTGACTGTACATACCAAAGATACCTTACAATAACATTCGATTCGGCAAATGTCAAATGTATATTAATGAATTAATATGCTATGATTAATTCTTTTCAATTCTTGAGGATTCTTATCAAATCCCAATATTAATAAATTGCACAAAATCGATGTATACAATAACCTATACCAGTTAATACGAATACCAACCATAGGAATCCTGAACTCCGGCCAGTTTGCTTTATTCGATCTACAATACGAGGAAGCTAAACAATGTATGTACATAAAAGGTAATATCATTGTCTATGGTTCGTTATAATCGACGATGCATGTATTTATTTTAACTACGCGTATGTTGTTTACAATAATTTTGTTAAGGATCTTCTAAAAACTCTGTTTTTATACATCAATAGCTTTTCAATAAGTTTATTGTTTGTTAAGTATTTTAATGTATTCTAACTTTCTTTTCTTGTATATATATGTTAATTTCTTAATACATTTACTGATAATGGTCCATTCTGATGTTATTCATTTGTAAAAAATATTTTTCATGTATCTGTTAAATTCTCTCATTTTAATTTACATTCTTTCCATATTTAGATAGATTTTTAAGAAATAGAGCATAGTATTCGCATAGAAAACCAGATGTAAACATCAAACAAACTTAGCTGTTACGTCATGTTACGTACAATACGAGGGTTTATTTATTATTGCCATTTTGACAATATTATGACAGTGACAACGGGTCAAGTACGTTTCGTTTAAACGTAGAAGCAAATTATAAAATGGCTGATTGTATGTGTAAAGAAATACTTCATTGCGTGCAAGTAACGCATTTACGTTCTTCCTTTTTTCAGGGACTTTTTTATCTTTCGCTTGTTACCGAATAACAATTAATTACTTAAAGGTAATCATAATATGATTTTACTAATTGATAAACAAAATAAATTAATGAATGATGTGGGACAACATTGTCAATTATCAGTACAGTAAATATATGATATGCAATTATGTTCTAAATAGTAAATAAACAAGTATGTATGAAGCCTTGATGCATAGGTATCTAACAAGTATGTACGTATAAACTATAAATTGCAAACGCTGTATACATTACTGCGAACTTTGATTCATTGAAAGGCCAACCTGATCCGGACAGGATTTCCTTCACATTGTCGATAGCGGACAAAACACAGTATTGTTACACGGTAGCAAGATGGCTTTTCACTATTTCGACAGCCTCGTGACTCACGACCCAGGTTTAATCAGGCAAGAAAGTCTCAAATACTTATTTATTTGTCGAACATGAACGCTCAAGAAAGTGCTGAATTGGAACCATAATTGAAAATTGTTATACGACAACAATTACATGAATAGGTTCATTTTTAAACAAGCTATTTTTTTAATAAACGTCCAAAAAGTTTTAATATGTTAAGAACTTTTTGTTTCATTCAAGACAAATAGAAAAATAATTGACGATTGTAGGAAAAATTAACCGTTTGAATATATATTTTAAAATTACAAAGGATATTATATATGGTGTCACGTGTAAGCTTTAGGTGAAGGTCGAGAAGACAGGAAGTTTGTGCCATGACGTCATTTCCCGGGCCGATGAACGAGTTGCATTGTTAGACATTCAACTTAATCGTGTTTAATTCCTTACTTCGACTAAAATATTAATTATCATAATTATTTAATCACGATATTACAACATTGAACCAGCGTTAACTGGGAATTTCGTTTTAATTATTGTAATGTGTAGAAAATATTTATGAATCCTTACTCTAGTGAATAGTTTTAGTAGTATATTAACACTCTATTTAGTTTTTTTTTTTGTACTAAATCATTGCGCATAGTAAGTATAAATTTATTCAAGTTCTTATAAAATCCTATAATAGAAAACGTTGAATAAATACTATGTTATATATGTATAGATAGATAAATGAAAACTTCGATTTAATTCCCGAGAACTTCACGAAGGTCACATCCCAATGCTCTTATCCTTTTGTTGAATTCTAAATTTGCAACACAAAATTCACGCCCACTTTTATCTTTTATTTGTAACTTCTTCAAAATACCTTCTTAAATTCATTTACAATCCAGATATCATCAATTCGCAGAATTAACTTTAAGTACAATTTAGTTAATTTACTTCATATCACGTCTTTTATTTCTTTATGTTACGTAAAGTTTACAAAATATTTTTAAAACTATTCTTGTATTAAACGAAACTAATGGATAACTTCAAATGGTTTAGGTTGAAGAGATTATGCTCGAAGTCGTACATACTAAAAGGCGTTATTACCCAGAAACGATTTTCTGTCTAAAACTCTATATGTACTGGTACGTATAAAAATAAAACTTATATATATTGCGTAAATTAATTTATTCAATTCATCCTTTTTTATATTAATCATAAACTTAAAATACAGCCAAATCAAATGAACGTCGAAAAAAATCACAAGTTTATTTTAGATTTAATTTCAAGATTAAAAGAATAATATTAAAATTGAAAATAACAAAAACATGCTTACATTGTATCCACAAGATTCAACGAACAAAAATCTAGTTATCTCAAACATTTCTTCTCAACGTTCCTCTTTAAGATGCAACACAACGAAAAACCAATTGAAATGCATAATACAACATCTTTGGAAACATTGGTCGGCGCGAAGCAGTTCAACGTGCTTAAGCTTTATCGGCATTCATAAACACGTAAATAGATCGAATGCAGTAAAACGTGGAAATGCTGCACCCGAGCGACTCTGTTTCCAATTTCACTGCATCGCGATCGATCTAATTCCATTGATATTGCTATCAAGAATTCGAGTTTGAATATTCATTGCCAATAGGGCATCTATATTTTCTAGGCTATCTCGTATTTCACTCTTGTCTCCTAGACACCTTTATGGCTAACAGAAGTAGGTGCAATTTTCATAGTAAATAAAGATTTACAAAGCTGATTTAAACATGCAACTATAAGTAATATAAGCGTTATTATTTAAAATCAAATGCTTTTAGTAAGTACACTATAGTCCATAAATTTTGTCCAAAGACTTAAACCCAGTTTGCCCTGTAATTCATCGTTATCTAATCTACCATCAAATCCTATAGTTTAATATTAATAAACAAGAAATAATTTACTTAATCTTAGAATCCAATCTCAACCCCAAACGAACCTCCAATTCTCTAAAGCTCAAAGACACCGTATCAAGAGTGCTCCAGATAAATGGATCACGTTACTTGATTAACCGGTTCGCATCCCTTCCCCTTATCACCCTTGGGAATATTTAAATGGGCTCTGAATATATCACACCACCCTTGAAGCAAACGAGCGAACAACGTGCACTCTCTTACCTGTTTAAAATTATAGATGGAAATTACTGTATCTTTAAGTAAAGTCCGGTTGTATTAAAAGGCAATTGCAAACATTAAATAAAAATAAATATGCTAATGTCTGATATATTGTATAAGTTTTTATTTTAATTTTCAACATTTATAAATATATTTGTTACTGTCGCTGAAAAAGTATTAAACTTATCAATATTGTCCACCCTTCTGCATTCGCTTATGCATAAAATATAAATTCAATATGAGATTCCTTTTGTAGATGAACTCAACTTTGGGGACGTAATATATTTGAGCTTTGTGAATTTTCAATTGTTACTTTTATCGTTGCATAGTAACGAGTAAACATATTACTGTCACGTGCGATTTAGAGCGACAATTTGTAACAGACGTGTGATCTCAATCAAAATGGCAATCACGCGCGGCGCCACCATATTCAGTGCTAATGTTCTATTGAAAATCAGCATTCACAGCACCGTCACACGAAGTGTCACCCATTGATTTCACCGAAAAAAACTTAATACCGAAAATGATATCATGTTGAACAATATTTCTGGTATAATCTTATGTTATTAGACTTATATAAACTGTTCATAATAAAACTATATAATTTTCCAACATTTTTTATTGACATTTGCGTTGTGTACTGAATAGAATAATTAAGTGCATATTTTTCGTTTTTGTGCAAATACAAATCCTGTTTCTAAAGAACTATGACCGCGCCAAGGTCCACAGACTCATTCACGAGATCAAGTGGTAAAAAACTAGAGCAATGAACTGGGAGTCACGTAGTCCTCTCATCGAGTCCCTGGGCACGTAGGAGCATCTAAACTACCGCTTATTGTCAATATTGGAGTAATTCGAACCACTGGTAAAATCAATAGAAGCATTATCTATATACTACATTAGTCCTATTAAATGTTTCAAATTATTATTAATCTCCTGCAAATGGACTATTGGTTCAGCGAACTGGGAACAATATTGGAGCTGCGAATGGATATTCGAGTAACTCGCTTCGATTGATCTATTATGAAGTTTATGATAATTAATTACAAATCACTGATTACTGTCAATCAAATTTTAATAACCATACAACCATTAACATTAAAGACGAATAAATAGTTTAATTACATATATGCAAGTTAATTCAAGTACACGGTTCAGTTGATTGTTTTAAAAAATGTTGTATACAAGAGCTTATGCATAACAATTTTTATCGGAATGCAAGATCGATAATGAATTAAGTCGACAACCTCGACGGCCTGAGTAATGGTCGCTGGAATGAACAGTTGTGTTGAACACACGGTAAAGTGCAAGGCTACGAAGTGCATCGCCGATAAACCGGAGATGAAAGCGACTGTTTATTTGATTTTCTGCCGCTACGTGCAGGCATATTAACTAAGCTGCGGCCTGCGACCATTGAACTTCGAAGAATGCCATAAACTTTTCAACACGTGAAATTCTTGCATATTTAAACATTAACAAATAAAATCTAAAATAATAGTATAAATATCTTTTTAATTACAATCACAAGTTAATAATTATTTATATTTCTATATCAAGCTTATCAACAGCAATTTCCTGTGCTTATTTTATAAATGCATGTAGCATCAAACATGAGACATGTTGAAATCAAATGGCGGCGCAATGTATGGCTCTTCATTCCAGCATGTTATTAAAACAAATAGGTGTTCTGCGCTGTGCGCTCTGTCACTCGCAATCACTAAACAATAAATCTTGTTCTGTCGCCTCTAATATCCGACCTCCCAGTGCGTTTACCGATACACTGGAAATCATTGGAACCTAATCTCGGGTGTTATCTTCACATGCAGTCAAATGCAATATATAATCATATTGCATTTCCATCACTTCTCATATTTCTGCGGCGAGCACAAGTTAACCTTGACTAGATGATAATGAAGCTGAATATAATTTACATACAAATATATATCTCTTATCGTTTATTCACAATTCTGACGCAATTTACAATGGCCTTTATTGACCTCCGGTTAAGAAACATTTTTTAAAATAAAACTATAATTTTAAAGTTTTTTGTTCGTGACCCAACCGACAATTTCATAAAACTTCTCGGCTCAGCCCATCGAACATAGTAGGATTACGTTTATAGACCATTTGTATGGGATCTGCTACGGTTAATGATTTCGGTCGCTCCTCACTTAGGCAACTCTATTTCGAGATGTGTGCGAGTAATAACTTTTTATTGAAGCTCGACTATTGTCAGAATAATAGAAGTTTCTTCATCACAGCTTTCTTTCATTGCCACTGTACAGTACGTGTACCCATTAGTAGTTACGCACCATGAACACCCAATTATAAATGATCGATATATAACGCGTTCAAATATAAAAACGATTCTCATACAATGATGTTTTAAATAAATACCGTATTGAATAGTTACTTCATCTATAAACATACTTATCTATATCTACGTCGGTATATAGATAACGTAGCAATAGGTTGTCATAATATTACATGTTAATTCAAATGCTATCAATTTTATTCGCTGCGTCTTAAGAGTGATCTTCGTTTGCAACGGTTCTGATGTCCTTATCTTGACCAGACCCGAACGCTTTTTCACACGGTAGTCTTATCTGCATGTTTTTAATAACTCAAATAATCTGCAATGAATTCAAAAGCAATAACTTAACCTACCGTTTATTTTCCTCATGCCGGACCTAGACCTTTAATGCACCGCCAAAATCCTGCCCGTGTCGGCCGCTGCAATAACAAAACACTCACACAGACCCAACACTTTCATGTAAGTATACCACTACACACTCAGTTGTAACATTCCGCAATTTGATCCAAGGTGTTGATAAACGATAGATAAAGTAAAAACACTGGTAGTAAAGTTGATAAGAAAGAAAACAAGTATAGTTTATCACCGAACGATCTACACCCACGCAACCATGTTGCGACGCGCGTCAACGCCGCGTGACTGCAGGCGTGCCGCCGGCTGACACTTTAGCGCTGGAAACAGCGACAACTTCGGGAACTAATGTAAGCCTATACATATTGTTGATAGATGGCGCTTCGACTAAAACCGGCCTTTCATGTTTACACTTCGGTAAACATTAATAATATTGCTACAAAAAAGCTTTGTATGATTTTTAATAATAATTTTAAACGTATCTGATAACATTAGACAAAAAATATTTTGATAAACATAAGATTTTAATTTATGAATTCAAATACAAAACAAGTTTTTTAAATGTCAAAAAATATTTAACTTACCTTTTATTTTACTGCAATGCACACTTTACTGATAATTTCATTTAATACTTAAAAAAAAAATATTAATATAACACCACTTTTAACCATTTAACTAGTACATATTTGCCATATTTAAACACAAACATACGAAGTTCAGCTACATTCACCAAAATAACGTCCAATGGAACGCCGGTTATGCCATGTAAAAATTATGAAAACACATAGCGCAAATCGGTAGAGCTTACGGGATTTCCGTAAAACACTGCAATAATAAGAGCACGGTGCGAGTACAGTTCGCGGTGAATAGCGACCGATAACACTATCCATCACCCCATTATCTAGGCAACATGAAGTTAGCAGCGAAAGCGCACGTCAAAATATACCATAAATAAAACCGTATGGCGGGGTGCGCCACCCCATCCCCCGGCATTCGATCGACGGCGGCGTTAACAGAAACAGAATGGTGAATCGTAATTTTGAATTTTCAAACATAGAACGATTGAATCGATGCCGGCTGGCTTTAGCCTGCGTTAACGGACGACTATCGTGATCTTTAAGCTAAAGTCGCCAGCAAGACGCCGTGCGAGGGGGCGGCGCCTCGTATAAACTCGTATTACAATACGTTAAATCGCCTTCAGCACTCGACGGCTGCAGTCGTAACGCGGAACATTTTACATCTGAAGTAGGCCCTCGACGTACATACAACCAATTAACCTTAACGTTAATGATGCTCTCACTTTTAAAAGAGCTTTTCCAGTACTCTCAGATGTGAAGCACCTTCAAAAGATCTCTGCATTCCTAGAAGTGCAATAAAATTCTAACATACGACACTGCCAATGTAACTCTACGATAACTACTAATAAAAGTTATTATCAGAGATCTTAATAAATGAGAATTATATAATTTAGAGTAGGTAATAGCCGGTGTTATTACAAAAGCATTAGCCTTTAGTAGGACGAAAGGAAATACTAACAGGGAAGTCCCTTTGACGGGTATAAGATGCGTGGAAAAAGGAGAGCGACAATTTTTCCGGTTCATATCCTTTGTACATTTCATTACTTCCGCTATGTATGGACGTGGTTCGTATACCGCCGGGCGCGTTCGGGTGTGTTCGTCAAAGCTCGGTTTGGACCGTGCGACTAATCGATAGCCGTCAGAGAAGCTACCAACATGCTACGCTCAACGTAGATACTACGCGACACGAAACTACAATCGTAGCTTACGCTACCGTTATTACGCGACTAAATTGAAAAGTCGCCGAACTTGACTCTAGCAGTGCGATATTTGTTCAGTCTACGACGGTACAACAGGGTTAATTGTTTCACTGCTCAAGCGAAGTCGAGGACTATAGTTAGATACAAAGATAGCAAACAGAACTGGAAATTGAATTCACGTCTTGTTGGAATGAACACTGCAATTAGATTGTTCTAACATTGTTTAAGTTAGAAAACGTATCCAGCACAACAAACTTTAATAATGCTATTCAGATGTTCACTTGTGTCTCACTAATAGACTGAAAATTATATGTAAAGCTACGAATACATTACTATCATTAAATACATTTACATCATCAATTGTTTTAGTCTCTATAAACAGACTTTAACATGTTATATACACACATCAACAGTGTCTAGGGATATTTTGAATTTACTCAATTATTTCAAAATTTATTAAAAATAACATGCAACATGTTTATATTTTTATAAAGCCCATTTATCTGACTATACTCCAGAATTTAAAAAAAAACCCTTATTATTTTGCGTAAACAATTTTATACTTAAATAAAGAAAAAAAGTAAAATATGGAAAAATAACAATTAATGTTTGTCTCAAGAAAATGTGAAAAATATAGAAAAGTTATTGTTTTTAACAGTTATATGAAAAAGCAGTAGTCTGTAAAACCACCCATGACATTTATAACGGTCCTGCAACGATTTTTCATACTTTGGATTATGTTATCCAAGTCTTGCTGCGGTATATTGTCCCAGGTCCGACTAAGATGCAAAAAAAGTTACTCTTCCGTCGCAATATTTGCAGGGAAATTTCTCAAAGCCCTTCTTTGGAGCACGTCCCACGCGTGCTCTATGGGGTTTAGGTCAGGTGATTGAGCGGGCCAGCCTAAGACCGATACGTCTTGTTCCTGCAACCATCTCGTCACCACTCTCGCTGCGTGCGGACGGGCGTTATCGTGCATAAGCGTGAATTCTTGGCCCATTTGTAGTCTATGGGGGTAAATTATCGGCACTTGCACCTCGTTACGGTATTTTTCAGTCGTCATGGTGTTTCTGATTCAAACGAGGTCTGTTCTTCCACCAAGACGAATTCCCGCTCAAATCATAATTCTCCCACCGTGGTATGAATGGACTTCCTGAAGATGTTGCAGACGGCTATCACGACCAGGGACTCGCCAAACACGTACTCTACGTGTATCGGGATGGAAACCGAACCGGGACTCATTAGTAAACAGCACTACAGACCACTGGTTATCTTCCCAGAGCAAATGTACACGAGCCCACTCTAGTCGTCACCCACGATTTCCTCGGCGTAGTGCTGGAGTACGAAGCGGTCTGCGAGCATGAAAGTTAGCTTCATGCCGCCTTTTCCTTACAGTTTGGTCACTCACAAGCAACAGGTCCTCTGACTGGAGCCTAACATTTGGTTTTTGTTACCTAAAAGGTAAGACAAGTCATTTGTATAAATTAGGAAGAGAAAATGGACTTAAAATAGATTCTTGAGGGACTCCTACGCGATCTCTTTCAATTTACATCAATGATCTAAAACCGATTTCTCAGGTACAGTCAGTCTGAAGATTGACTGCAGTATATCTAATAACATAGTGATGTAACAAAAATGTTGTTGCTAGCTAACAAAGGCCTTAGATAAATCACAAATTATCTCTAAAGAAATATGTAATTCATTCCAAATAAAAAAATAAAATAAACAACGAGCTTAACTCTTTATGGAAAAGAGAAGTGAACAGAATAGAACAGTGAGCATAGCAAGAAAATATTACGTAGGTATATATATTTAATAATGTTGATTTACTTATTATTTGTATTTATTAAGAGGACAGTCCTTGCGGAACGTCAAAATAGCGCTTACTATTTTTAAAATATCTTAAAACTGGAGCATTGATTATGGATAAAAAAATACATTCAGTATCTCAATAGATATATCTCAAGTTTCACCGCATGATATTTATAAAATTTGTATCAATAACCTGGTAAATTAATCGTCAACATCACTCCAAACACTGAAATCGACCTTTTCTATTAACATTTTTTAAGCTATTTATCGGTTAGTTTATACATGTATTTTTGGTTAAATGGGGACACGAAAGTGTAAATAATAAGTTCACCGTGTTCAATTTCTATTATATCTCACAATATTATAGTAATTTTTATTTAAATATTGCTTACTTTTTGGCATTCGTCGTCCATACATTTTAGTATGGAGAAAATCATTTGACGGTTTTGACTTATTATTCGACATCGCTGTCAATAAATTTTCAGTCCCTCCCCAGAGCCCAACGTGAGAGCACGTCAATTTTTATTTCGAGCCGACTCTTATAATTTCGCAAAACGTCTACGCACACATAGACAAGTTAGCATAAGGGTGGGGCGCGAGTGTCGTGGGACACAATTGTTAATTTTTATGCTGCGGAGCTGAGTCTTCCTGTCAGGGACGATAAATGAGGACTCCACTGAAGTTTGGAATCCAATTCTATTCCCAAAAAAAACCGTAATATTGGCTACATCAAGACGGCAACCATTTAAAGATATATTATAATTTTGCTTTCTAAAATTTGGTAGGGTAAAAACTACACATTTCGTTTTTTGAGTATTCAAAACTAAATTATTTAGTGTAAACCAATCGTGTATCTGTGATAATGCACCGTTCACATCGTCATAGTCAGTTTTTTCCTGTCTACCTTAAAATCAGTGAAGTATCGTCAGCAAACAACATTATAACACAAATACCTTTAACATAGAAAGGAAGATCATTTATATATACTAGAAATAGAAAGGGACCCAAAATTGATCCTTGTGGAACACTCATTTATAACGTAGATCCAGAAAACTTTATGCCATTAATGAAAACTTGCTGGACTCTTTGACTTAAATATGAAGCAATGAGATCAAGAGCTTTACCTTTAATACCGTAGTATTTGAACTTATAAAGAAGCGTCTCGTGTTCTACACAATCAAATGCTTTAGACAAATCACAGAATACTCTAATAGCATTCTGTGATTTTTGTCAAGCATCGTAAATATGTTTAAGAAGTGCTATTCTCGCATCAGTTGTCGAGCGACCTCTTGTAAAACCGAATTGCTCACTATGAAAAATAGTATTTGTACCGAAATGGACGAGAAGTTGATTTAAAATATTTTTTTCGAATATTTTACTTAAAAATAGAGTATTGAAAAAAATTATATATAACTTCGTTATTTATATTTATAAAATTTAAGAAGTGATTATTTAATGTGTCTTTACTTTCATTTAATTCGGTATATCGGCGACGTCGGGTGGGGTGGGGTTCTATTGGCAGCTAAAAATTGTTATAATATAAAAAGAATTACAAATGTAGATAACTTAATTGACGATAAAGAATTATTGTTTGCTATTATTACCTGGAAAAATATTAAGATAATGATATGTGTAGTATATTTACCACCCAGTTACAGCAGTAAACAATATCTTGATGTTTTAACATGTATAGAAAATGCAATTAATATGTATACTGAATATCCATTTCTGATAGTTGGTGATTTCAACTTAAATTCGTGCAATAATAGTGTTAGATCTCAATTTAATAATTTTATGGAATATAGTAAGTTACAACAATGTAATAATATTAGCAATAAATATGGATGTATCTTAGATTTAGTACTAACTACTCTGGATCACAATAATATTAAAATATCGTCCGATACGGAGCATCTAGTTCCCATGGATGCATACCACCCTCCCTTAGAGATACTGCTCACACTTCCTAGAACAGCAAAACATCCAGCATCTCTGGCACCAGGAGAATATTTAATCACGGAGTGGAACTTTCGGCAAGCAGATCTGCACAGCTTGTACGTTGACATTGCGAATATTGACTGGACCGACTTACTTGAAAAACGTCATTTAAATTTAGACTTAGCCTTAGATATACTGTATAATAAACTTAATGGTGTTATTAGTACACACGTTCCTACAAGAACAATAGTCCTGAATAATAAATATACATATCCAAAATGGTATACCAAAGAAATAATATATTATATAAAATTAAAATATTTTAATCTAAAAAAGTTTAAGTGTTATGATTTAGAGTTTAATAAAGAACTTTTTAAATACTATAGAACTAAAGTCAAGGGACTCATAAATATAGAATTTAAAAATTATATATCTAGGGTTGAAAACAATATAAATATAGAACCATCAAGTTTTTGGCAATTTGTAAAGGAAAAACGTAAAACTAGACAGCAGATAAAAACATATACCTATAACAATGAAACCATACAGGGGCAGAAAGCCATTGATTCATTTGCTAAATATTTCAGTTCTGTGTTTCATGATACTTCTCCTCTGTTAGACGTGAAGATAGCTGAGGAAGAGGCTAATCGCTTTGGTTGCCAATCTACGGTAACCATTGAACAAGTGACAGTTGCTGAACTCAGAATTGCAGTACGGCGACTAAAAGCTTCAACTGCTTGTGGTCCTGACAACATACCTCCCTTTCTAGTAAAAGATTGCTTGTCGGCTTTGGAAGTGCCCTTACTTCATGTATATAATCTTTCAATTAAACAATGTTTATACCCTAGCAAGTGGAAAGTGTCGCGAGTAACACCTATTCCAAAATCGACTTCGTCCACGGATATAACAAATTATAGACCTATAGCTGTACTATGTGTATTTGGAAAGATATTTGAATCGATCCTTAATAATATTATTTATAAACAAATAAAGGGACAATTGAGTGATTGCCAACATGGGTTTCGTCCTGGACGCTCCACATTGACAAATCATATAGAATTTATAGATTATATAAGTACTCAAGTTAAGTCTGGCTGTCAAGTAGATGCCGCCTATTTTGATTTTACGAAAGCATTCGATCTCGTAGATAATGATGTACTTTTAACCAAATTTTCTGTATTAGGATTTTCAACTTCTCTCTTAAAATTGATGGCTCACTACTTAAAAAATCGAAGACAGTTTGTTAAGCTAGACGGTTATAAATCGAAAGAGTATTATACTCGATCAGGGGTTAGTCAGGGTAGTACCTTGGGTCCTATGCAATTTTTGATAATGATAAATGATTTACCAAGTGTTATCTCTAATGCCAAATGCCTTATGTTTGCTGATGATTTGAAACTGTACCTATCTGTAACTGAGACTAAAGACTGTGTAGCGTTACAACGTGATATCGATGCTGTAGTTGACTGGACTATAAGAAACAAATTATCATTTAATAATTCAAAATGTAAAACTATCACTTTTTCTCGATCTCGTAAGCTTATTAAAAATGTATATAATCTGTCTGACACACCAATGGAACATGTAATCAAAATCAAGGATTTAGGAGTTATAATGGATAGCAAAATAAATTTTCATGACCATATAGTTAAAATTTGCAAAGATGCTAATAAATGTCTTGGTTTCATTATTAGAATATTATCACAATTTAAGAATACCCAAGTAATAGAACAATTATATAATGCATATGTCCGTAGTAAATTAGAATATAATTCAATAGTTTGGAGTCCGCGCGAGGCAATGTACACTATAATGCTAGAAAAAATTCAACGTAAATTCTGTAGATACTTATTTAAACGTAAATATGGATACTACCCTTTTCTCTATCCTTCTATGTTTGTGTCAGGTATGGTTGGTTTAGATACACTTCAGCTTAGGCGGGAATCCGCACATATAAAATTTTACTACTTAATTCTAATGAATAGAGTGGATAGCATTGCTGTACGTGAATCCATATATTTGTATGTTCCCGACCAATATATGCGTGGTGTTGGAAGACGGCAACATAGATTATTTTGTTACCCACCTATGTGGCATTCTCCCCACGCTAGCAACAGCCCCACTGCTAGGGCTGTTAAACTTTTAAATAACTTCCTACTTTGTTGTCGAGATGTAGACATATTTTGTGATCCCTTTTATACGATATTCAAACAATTCTATATATTCCAGAATTTTAAAGATGTTTTGTAGTTCCTAAATAGATTTAAGCTTATTTTTGTTTACTTTTTTTTTTATAAATTTTATTTTTACTAAATTTTATCTCTTTTGTTAAGTAATTAGTGTAGATAAAAGCGACTTGGTGTAATTACTGTAATGCTTTTATTTTTCAAATAAAGATTTATTATTTATTTATTATTATCTACCAACCTTAAAATATCAAGAAAATAATTATTATTATTTAGTTAGACGAAAGCAGTTGAAACAATAAAAATCATAATGAATATTTGGCATCTTAATGCACTCTGACCGCACCCTATGCTAACAAATAATTTATAATTGCGTTTGCGAGTGACAACCTTATAGCTAATACATTACTCGTAATTAAATGTATTTTTATAAATCCTACGTTATGAACGCGCAATGAAAATTTAATTTATTCGTTGCACCAAAAACAAGCAACTAATTATCTCCGGGGATGCGTACGATACACTGCACAATGCAACTGTATTATTGAAAAGTACCTATGTGTGTGTTCTAAAATAAATTCCCACGCTGACAAACTACGCTCTTAAGAAAAATGAATGTTCGAAAAATTTTGATTTTGAGCTGTAAATTTATTGTGAAACATAGATCAAAATTTATCCAAGATTTATAGATTCAAACTAATACATATGTATGATTTTAACTGCCAAGGTCAAAACTTTAAGGTTGCGACAGCCACTTATCACATGATTTGGAAACGGTGATCTCTTCTAAAGTATTTTTTCGAATGTTATAGCGTAAAGGACTATTTTAAACTATATTAAACACCCAAAATAAATGATATATTTATCTGAATAAGGATTAATAATGAATTAATGTTTTGTAATTAATTCATGAAAAAAAAAAAAAAGTTTATTTGTTATTTGTAATAGTTAAATATGTTATTATGAGTTTACCTTGAAGGTAGACAAATAATAACATTTATTGTTATTATTTATTATCCCTGAATTTTCTGTAGGAATTATTAAGATCTGGAATTTTCTAGTACATTGTTATGTGTACATTTGATATATGTCCTTAGTTTTAGCCAACGTTAGCCATTTAAACGTACGAAATAGATTTTTGAACAAAACACCGGTGTATGTCAACCATTTTGTACCAGATATTTACGAATAAATACACATTACTTTTATCGCGCTTTCTATTAGTGCAAACTCTATCAAAATCGTTTAAGTGGTTTAAAAAAAGAAAGCGGATATACAGACAGAAAACTATTTTGTTTATATATGCTGAGACAGCGTGGTGATCGATGGATATATGATTATTTACAGATAATTACTAAATAAATTGCAATTACATTAATTACTGAATTGACTACTTTTACAGAGATCCTCTTTTTCCTAATGGTATATATTTATTATACCCTTTCAGTTATAAATTCAATGCGAACATAACATTCATTAAATTTGATTTTACAAAAAGATTCGTCGGTGGTGGGAGTGAAAATAAATAACTTATGGAATTAAGATTACATTGCTGGCCTAGTGTATTTTAGTTATTTCTACAGTATAATATCTTATCCTAGTAATGGCATCCTACTCTGGGATCTTGAAACTGTTATTAATAATATTTTTGTATTGCAGAAGAGGCCTATTCGTCCAATCTATAACCTGGGCCCAAAACATTCGTTAAGATGTAAATTTAAAGAAATTAAAATAATGACTGTCACTTCTCAATTTGTTTTTGATAATGTTATGTATGTACGCAAAAACATAAAGATTCTTTCCAGAAATTGTGACATACATTATATTAATACTAGGAACAAGAATAAACTTGTTACTCCAAGGACCCGATTACACAGGGTTAGTATCTCTTTTTTGAGGCAATGTATACGTTTTTACATCAGGATCCCAGAAAACGTTTAAAAAAAATTTGTAAAATTTAAAAGAATCGTTAAAGAGCATTTGTTTGCTGAAGGATATTATAACACTAATGACCTTGAGAATGAGATGATCGCCTCCAGGCAGTTTCAAATAACGAAAATATGTTTATTATTATTGTACATGAAAATATGAAATTTATATGTATATACTACTACACTTGTGAAAATGAATTTTATAAATAAAAAATATATCCCGCTGAGTTCCTTACGCTGGTTCTTCTCAGGTCCGAGGTGTTAATTTCCAAATCGGTGGTAGATTTTTGACTATTTTAAACTATAACTAATATAAGCAAGTGTAATCACTTCCATATTGAATAAATATTTTTGACTTTGATACAAGCCGTCATCACAAACATATTATTTTTTTCTAAAATTCACACGAAAAAGTTTGAATTCATTATAAAAAAAAAAAACATATTATTAACTTGGATAAATGGCAACTACTTGATATATTGTCAATAATGAATTTGTCATTTGTCATTGTCAATTGTCAGAAAAAGTTACTTTGACAATTGTAACGTAAAAAAGTATTCGATCGAAATTTACGTCGATTTTATTTTAATGTGTTACTTATTATTATTAAGTATAACCTAATTGTTTTTATTTCTTTATTCATTCAGCGAAAATGAATCAGGACAAGCTATTATCGTAAGTAACTTAAAAATGATGTATCTTCAACACGCTTGAATAATATGTCAGCACATTTTAATGTTGGTTTTTAAAATATTCAGGGGTCATGAACTTGTTTCAAAAAGTACAACGAAAATAGAAGTATCTTTGCCAGAAATTGGCCTTAAGGATATACTTCCAAGTGGATCTTGGTTGGAGCAAAAACAAATACAAGCAGCTGTAGAAGCTAGAAAACATTTAATTGAAGTGGAACGTATTGAGAAAAGGTATGTTTATCAAAGCTACATCTTTACACATTCTGTCAAAAGATTACAATAATTATTTCCTTAAATTATAGTGAAACATAAGCAAGTCATAAGACCTTAAATTTACTTAAAAATAAAATGAACTTTTCTTTTATATCCGCAGTGGTACATTAAGTCATGCAGTGTGGAGAGAAGAGTTGATGTTGGCAGAAGTAACACAGAAAGTTGGAAGCTACTGGCAATATTTAGGTCACAATAAAGGCAAACAGTTATTTCTTAAACCAGAAGAAGCTTTATTTCTTATGGAAATTGTAAGTTCATATAATAATTGTATAGAGATTGTAATAGTATCTGTTTAAATGCTGACTTATAACTTCTTAAAAATGATCACATGTAAGACTTACACATTGACATGGATATAATAATGTATCTAAGATAACATTTACAAATATGCAATTTTAAAATAAAGGATTATGAGTTTTAAAGAATATTGTGTGCAATTACAAAGCCAGTGACTTCTTAAATGATTGTACACCTTGGAAATGAAAGAATAACCTCTGAGTCATTACCAATAAAAATATAAATAATTATTTTGTATAATTGTTGTGAAATCTATATTTGTAAGTGCAATCCTTCCAAATTGATTAAAAACGACTTTAAAAAAGACAATAAATTATTTAATCAATATATTAGGCACTATAGCTTTTTTTAAAATTATACATTCATAGAACCTCCATATAGACTAAGCTCAATACTCTTTTTGAAAATAAAGCATTTGATATGCAAAAAACGAAATGAAAATTTATGTGAATGTGAAAAAAAAAAAAAAAAAATATCCCGCTGAGTTTCTTTCGCCGGTTCTTCTCAGGTCCGAGGTGCTAAATTCCGAACCGGTGGTAGATTTTTGACAATCAATAAGCAAGTGTAAACACTTCTATATTGAATAAAGATTTTTGATTTTGATTTTGATTTTGTGAATCATTAATATTAAAAAACAGAATTATACTATACAAAACCTAATAGATAGTTTTCAATTTGTTATTTTAACTTTACTATTTTGTTTTAGAACTGCCTGCATCTTAAATATAATGATGTGAAAGTGTCTCTCCAGCAAGCTTATTCTTTATTATTGACCGAGAAAATTACACTCCTGCAATACAAAGTCTATGCATCGCTCAGTCGCTTAGGATACCGAATTTACAGACACGAGCATGTCGAACCCATAATATGTGAAAAGAAAATGGATTTACCTTCTAATAGCGAAAATGTAAATTATGATAACATAGAAGTAAAAAATGAAAAACCAGAAGATTCTAAAAATGAAGTTAAAAAAGAAAAATGTGACCAAGCAACTGAAGCAACAGAAGTTAAAAATAAAATTATTGGTAAGTTTCAACACTATGTCAATATAATTAATTCTGGTAATAGGAGACATAATTATTTCCAAAGTTGTTGGTGCATTGGGAATGTAACGAGTGGGATTTTATGGATATGTACTTTCGGATATGATTACGGATACGAAATAATTTTGGATCGTCCTATTGTTTCGCATAGTTTCAGTTATGGATATTAGATTATTAAGCTCCTGGCTGTTTCTATTCATATACAATTATGTATGTAATTAATTTGACAAAAAAAAAAAAAAGACCCGCTGAATTTCTTTAGCCGGTTCTTCTCAGGTCAGGGTGTTCCTTTTTCCGAACCGGTGGTAGTGTTTAATTTGACCATCAATAAGAAAGTGTAATGCTTCTATGTTGAATAAAGGAATTTGAGTTTGAGTTTAAGAAATGGTAAAAGAAAAAAAATATGTGTGCGTCTCGGAATGTGATAACTTAAATGGTCCAAAATACGGCACGTTGTGGGTTAGAGTAAGAGAGGAAGAGCTTGTCTACCATTGCTATATATATTTTACTTTATTTGTGGGCTACTATTTAGTATTAGGCATAATCTAAGAAAACAAATCAAATAACTTTAAAATACAAATTATCTACTGCCCTTAACTATACAAAAAAAATTTACAATAAATGATTTTGTTTATGGGTATAGATTTTTCTTTTGGATATCCGAAGGTTTAGGTTGCGATTATGGAGCCCCCTAATATTGCTGGTGGTTAATATTTCTTTCAGTGCATATGCCTATGGACATATAAAAATTCACCTAGTATAAATAAATATAATTGGCTTGCTAACTTGGTAACTGTATATAGATGATATAAATAAAAACAATGATTCTATTAAAAATTAAGTCAATTAGACAATTCTACTAAATAAATGTAATCAAAATAGTTAATTTTTTAATACGACCTGATAAGTTTTTTTATCTTTTTCATTCAAATTACAGATGAAGGTGATATTGATAGTAAGAAAATAATAACAGAGAAAACTAAAAGCTTATGTGGGCTGAGTAGATTACAAAAATTGAAAAACAGAAAACTGAAACCATGTAATACAAATAATATTCATGGGTTCTTTGAAAATTTACCAGAACTAACGCAGAAACAAATTGTTTCTATACAAACTCCACAGAAACAATTCATACCAAATACTATATGTTTAAATAAACCAGTTTTTAGTATCAATTTAGAAAAAATACACAGTAAAAATGATAGATATGTTTCAACAGATACAAATATTTATACCATAAATGATGAAGTTAATGGCAGTCATATAAAGAGAATAAAAAATACGTGCGGCAGATCAGAACCGGCTCAAATTCCTACATACACTAATTTTGCATTTGCTAATGGAAGTTTTCAATATAGACAATTCAATTTTTATAGACCAAGACATACTTATAGTTCTATAAATTTTAGTATGTTATTCCAAAGACATTATCTGCCTAACTGGTTTTTTACATCTCGGCTACAATTACCTCGAATTCAAACACAATTTTGGCAAACTAATTGTAATAGCACCAACACAATCACTTACAACAATAATAAGAAAAGAACCAGAGTAACAGCACAAAAACAAAATTTAGAGGAAATTAAAAAGCTTGCTTCCAGGCTAAAACAACTTATCTTAGGAGGACATACTCATGAAGATTACGTCCAATCACTCCATAGACTTATTCAGACTTATAACACTAGATATAAAACAAGAGTAAGGCTTAGTCAAGATTTTGATGTTGTAATTGAAGAAACTATTGTAGACACTATAGAACTAGATGATGATGATGAGCCTAGAAAAAAAAGACGTCGTAGCCTAAGTCCTAACTATCAAATTGAAGAAAATCTTAACATGTTCAAAAAACTAGCATGTCAGCTGAAAGAATTGGAAAAAAATAATAAATCATCGGCAAGGCATCGAAGAGCTTTCTCTAAACTGCTGAGAACATTTAACGAATCTTATAATGAAGAATATTATTTAAATGAAAGTAACGAACTAGAAAACAAACATAAAATTGCTCTTGATACATCAGATTCATCAAATTCAGAGACCATAAAAGAAGAACAAAAATTTCGTAAAGGAAAGAAATTAAGGAATCCTTTTAATATCCTAAAGAGACTTTCTGAAAGACAAAAAGAGGTATATACAGAAGCGTCTACTAGTAAAAAGGAAATTTCGGAAGTAGAATGCAAGGAGTACAGTCCGCTTTTATCGAAAACGTTTAATAAAAATTGGTTACCACCGGAAAATGATTTCGGAAGAGCGGAAATAATTTCTAAAGACGCTGTTTATAATGAAATAACAGACATGAAACGAGAGGACATAATGTTTGATTTTCTCAAAATACAAACATGTAAATGTGATAATTGGTTGGAACTGAAAAAATCTTTTTACACTAGTATTAAAGAGGCAATAGCCGAATTTCAAAGTGTGCATAATAATATGAACAATAGAATAAACTCCATCGTAAAACCAGGCGATTGTACTGATATGGCATCGATTTTAAAAAAGTTGAGAATAATTCAAACCGAAAAATGTACTGAAGAATGCAATCTCGCTATTGATTTCGACATGTATAGAAGACATGTTCAAAATTTTAGAAAAACGAAAAGGCCAACTCCACACTGTTACATAATCTGTCTAGAGTAAGTAAAGTTTTGCTTAAAAAAAAATCGCTAAGTTATTAATAAGTACTGTTTAAACAGTGGCAGATTTACACATCTTTGTAACCAACTATAGGTTATTTAATTTTTGTCGATCTTCAATTAAATTAATCCTTGAGTTCGGAATTATTTTTGTATTGAATACCCCATGTATTCTTCTATGTTTGAAAAAGTACGTCATAATGTTGATTTTCTTAATAAAAAACCATAAAAAAAAATATTTTGGCAAAATAAACACCCATTCTTGCTATAAAATTTAATTAAATTTTAAACTTTTTTATCCCGCAAAAACGCTGTCAGACACTTTGTTGACGTCATATTGGTAAAAACAACAGTCGTGATTGTACGACCCGCACTAATTCAACGTAAACAGCTGTAAATATTTGTATTTAAATGTAATTTTAATTTTTATCAAATTTCATAATTTATTTTTCACTACTGAAAGTATCCTATACAGCAATTTAGTTGATATTGCACAAATATATTTTATATATCACGAATGTGCAATGAATGGAGAAAATTATCATCAGAATTTGCTGCCAATGAGAGGCGGCCGTAAGTTCAAACTTCCTTAGCCTGCTGATAAATCCGCCACTTTTAGTAAAATAGTAAAGTATTTTAAATAACTTCTATTTAAGTTAGATTTTCTATTAAATTTTGCTAATTTCTGTGTATGTTTTGTTATTGATCACTTTGATAGATTGATTAATTTCATTTCAAGACCACATGTCATTTCATTTGTCAACTGAAGACACAAAACTTATTAATCTTAAAATGAAATAACAAATTAACTGTCATTTCACTTTATATGACTAGTTGCTCTATTAGTCCAGAAATTATCAGTAGAAGCCGAAATACTCGAAGTTGGCAGTGCTTACACTTCCGGTCTTGTAAAATTAATAATTTATGTTTGGACACACACTTGTGCAATGTAATTTAAGATAACACCTTAGTCACATGACAATTTTTTTTTAATATACTTTAGTTTTCAATCATTGTAAAAAATAATTAACCTAAAAATTGTAACTGTTAATAATGAATCAATAGAATAATTAGACATTAAACATCAATGATAGTAAATGATATACTAAATAAAAATATTTTCTATTTCAGTGAAACAAATCATATGCCATCAGGAAGTCAAATAGCAAGCCTGTACTCGAAGTACGACGATGATGCGATAATTGTGTTCGCTGTTGTTGGAGTTAGTTCAATATCTTACTTGCAAGTCAATCCAATCGACTTACCAGTATATATCTCGAATGACACTTGAATATGTTAATACTCCTATTTTTACATTTTCTTTGAAAATATATTTGCTTGCCATGACTAATATTATCTAGTAATGGTTGTCCTAAATTATGGAGAAACAAAAATATGCTTCATTTGCAGATATAATAATAATAAATAGGCAAAAACAAAACGGTTTAGTACCTTTGCTCCTCTAATTGTTTTACAAAACGATTTTCTTTTTTCATTGTTGAGTAGCTATTTACGAGCTTAGTTGTTATCAATAAAAAAAATGGAAATTAAATAAGCATTATGGTCGAATTTCGACCATTGAGCAAGCAAATAATAATAATTGTCACTAGTATCAATGGATGTTTGGTGTTAGTACTTAAAGCAGTTGTTAACTAAAGCATATAAGGTCACTTAATAAATTTATGGAAAAATATCAATTTATAAAATATTTTCTTCCTTATACAAATATTTAAAACTGTAATTTATAGATAAATATTGATGTTGTTAATGATTAGTTAATGTGAAATGAATTCTTATATATTGTGTAAATTTTATAACAATTTCAATCTAGATCACTTAGTGTCCAATACCGAAATTTTGATTCTGCTCTGAAATACAACACGTACCTGCAAATTAAACATATGTCAGTCAAGATAAAAGGAAGTCAGACATGCGAAATTTTAAATATGTATATAAGATTTGGACTCAGAGTATAAGTACTGGTTACTTAAGCACAAACAGACCCATCTATATTCATTTACTAAAAGTATAGAAATTTAAGATACTCCAAAATGATTTATATATATAATATTAAGCTTTACTAAAATAAATGTATTTCATAGGTCAATCCTATAAATGTTAACTATAACTAAAATTGTGAAGGCTAAGCATTTACGGCTTTATCTAATGTGGCTTAGGTTAAGTAGGTTGATTATCAAAACAAAGCCTTCTCGTTCTTTCGAATGTCAAATCGAAGATGATAGAGAGAGACCATCAGTGTTTTACTAAACACCCGGAACTCTGCTGAACTATGGGTAAAAAGATAGATAAGTGTCCTAGTTATTATGGTATGTTAAGTAAGACGAATCAAAACAATGTATTTAGTTATTTGTTATATTTATTGTAAATAATACTTGTACATAAAATGATGTAATCAATACTTAAAGATATCATTGTATTTATGATGAATATATTCTAAACTAAGCCTTATATGCCAAATAAAAGATTAAACAGATTATTATTTTTTATTTATAGTTATTGCTATATATTAACGCTGTGCAATAAGCTATCTCATTACAATAATTATTATTTAAAGCTTTTCTTAAGTGACAAGTATATGACGGATTGTTTCGTGCATCCACAACTACAAATAATTTAAACTAAATTTATACAAATAATAAACAACTCTAAATAACTAATTCAAATATGATTCATATTTTAAGTTTATATTATCCAAATAAACACTACTATACAAGTAATGATATTATGTTGCCATGTATTATTTTATCTATCTGCATAGTACGGGGAAAGTTTTAAGTATTGATTAAATGTTTATTAAAACTAAATAACTTTTTTATCTCAGATATTTTGAAAACTATCATCGTAAAATCACAACCTAATATCTCATTTTCATGACTTACTTGTGTCACACGACATCACATAACTGCATTTGTTTTAATTAAGCAATCAATTATTTATCTTATTTATATTAAACAAGCAGAGCTTCGCGTCGATATTTATTTGACCGAAAATAATATCAATATTAAAAAAAAAACTATATTGTTATTTTATGAAAGATTAGTCATAATATACATACCTAATTCATCCTTTATTATGTATATATCGAATGCAAAATATAGACCGCGTTTATGCACTTTACCATTTTAAGATTTCCTTTTCCCAGTTTTTATTGTCCTGTAACCGGTGATATAATACTTATTGTAATTTGTTTCGAACAACGTCACAAACAACATCTCAACAAATTAAATGGTCTCTTTTGCTCATGTATATATAGAACATAACCTTAATATATGAGAATACCATGTGCATAAGTTAAACTAGTTTTACAGTCTATAGATTAATTATAATGTATTATTTATTTGGTAATATTTACATACACAAACAATTTCATTGAAGATTAATTAATACTTAAAACTATATATTTGTTGTAATAACATACGTAATATTATATCTCAGAACAATAGAAAAACATAGACGGCGGCGCACACAAAATCTTGCCTAGGTACTATATAAAATAATATAATATAAAATAAAATAATTACGGACGTACTGATCATATTTTCTAGAATAATGAACAATTATATTTTTATTATTAATCTTACTAATGCAGTTGGATCACAATTACTAGTAAGGAATGGTTAATAATTCGCCCATTATTTAAACAAGATTTGCATTTTAACACAAAATTGCATTTTGATCTTTTTAAAGTGTGTATAGCGTCTGGTTTCCAATAATGCCCTGGAATACGATCAGCATCAGCTTTTTATTCTAAGTAAGTATTTCAAATTCAGCTTTAGAGTACGTCGCTCATTTATCCATTTCTATTAGTCTGAGATACTTTATTATGTAATAAAGTAAGAGTATTTGAAACATCGACATCGTTAAAATTATTTGAAGGTTACTGTATACGTTATAATCAAAATGTATGTAAGTAGGTAGGTAGGTACGTACAATATATCGGCAAATTTGACTTTATTAAATCTTAGCGAATTTTTATTTATTTCAAAATTTTATGTTCGATTTTGACATTTCAAACGGTCAGAACACAAAATACCAAAAAGATACATGTTCAAATATAATTATTCGTTTTTATTAAGTAGATTCTACAATAATATAATTCGACGGATTGATAAAAGCAAGCGTAATGTATAAAATATATTTCGATCATTTACTTTTTTATTTAATATCATATAATTGTTTAATTAATAATTATGTATTAAAATGTATACATATAATTACATAATACATATTGTAGAGAAATATATTAGGTACTTACTTGAGGCCAATAGAAAAAGATTTTTTTTGTTCTTTTGTCTATTGGTCGGAGTATATTAACTTTGTAAGTCACATTATGTCGTTGTTAATTCAAATACACTTATGACATCAATTGATGATAATATTTTATAAAAGTCCTTTTTTTAGTTTATCATAATTTAATTTGACTTTTTTTTAATCTGACATTCGATTTTCATAAAGGCTTAAAATAGAAAATAAAGCAATTGGCGTACCTTTTTTCGATTATTGTATAAATTGTTAGCAAATAATATTAATACAGGAAATTATGAAGGATCTTTACAATAATTATTTTTTAAATTAGAAAATTAAAAATTTTGTGAATATAGTACAATAACATTTTTTTTAAATATCCATCGATTGCGTTTTTCATTAGTCCTTTTTTTCACAGCATCAACATATGGTAAAAATACTTGTTTAAAAAAATGGATAATTTAATATTTTTTTTACAATTTTTTAACATATTATTAAGTAGATTTTATTAAACTGAAATATTTCTTTTTTTATTTCATATGAAATTGACGTACTACATTTAAAAAAAATAAAAAAAGCAATGCTACCAACATTACATAACTGTCTTTTCTAATATTTATATTTTGTAAAATTAACCTTTTCTAACAATTTAACATTAGGAACTATATAGTAATACGAATAAATAGACATTACAATAATATTATCTTTAATAATTGTTTTAATGGCATTTGGAATAGATATGTTTAGTGATTTTTTTATTTAAACACTACTGTATAATCTTATACTAAATTTTGAATTTTAAAATTAAACTACTAAAAGCGTAAGCGCTTTCAAATATATTTTCGTATAAGAATTAAACAAACTGCGCAGAATAAAGTGAATTACAAAATAACTGAAAACGAACAGAAACAGACACATCGTTGTATATTCTTTTATAATTTCTAAAAATGGCATGCTTCAGTCTAAATTTCTATTAATATTGGCATAAAACTATCACATACAATTCGCTCTTCTGCAGCTATGACCATATGAATATTCATGGTCTTTATATAGTTTAATTTTCGTCGGGCTTTAATATCTGTCCAAAATTTGCCTAATTATTATGGCCAACCAAAATTTATACCAGATAATTCGTAAAACTTCTCATTATATGGCCTGTAAAATTCTCTCAGTCTTTCTATAGCCACAGGGTCAATATACGGGTGACTCCGTCCCTTATTTTTTCCAAGGCAATGAGGCGTGGATTGACTCTCTGATTTAAGGAGACACGGGAACCCTTTCGTTGAATTAAAGTAGAAATGTTTATTGGTTATCAATACCTTAAGACCGAGGAACTTCTGAAAAAAATACCATTACATAATAGGCTTTCTTTAAAGGTCAATCATTACTTTCAAAATATAAAAATAGTTTGGAAAGTAAACATACTCCAAGATGTGTTTCAAAACTATAACATTTTTTTAATTTTTAGCGTGAATTCGCATAACGCTTTTATATAGAAAAATACATTAAAATAAGTTAATAATTTATTGATTTGATAACTCTACCAGAAAATAATTATCATATTCGATGGGAACTCATGATGAAATAATAAATGACATATAATTTCTAACGAAATCTGATATGCTATGCACGTTGCTACGTGCTTGGTGATTTAATTCATGGTTTAATTCTTGGTGTCAAAAAGAGCATAAAAACAAAAATAAGCTCATTTACCTGAACTCTTGCCATTTCAGCCGCTGGATCTACAACCAATCTCTCTCCGCTGATGAAAAGGATCCTAGATCGTGGAAACCTTCTTAACCAGCGCCTTAAGGGTCTAGCATAAATGCCTAATCTCACTGGAGGCCAAGAGGAGTCAACCACTGACCAAGGTCCACCCCAAGTTACCGTGCTGTTCACCAGAGCGAGATCTTCGAAACGTGGAAGACTTGATCTTTTGCTTTGAAATAGCAACCAGTTTCAAATTATTATGGTCCCTATATGATTTTGTAGAAGCAAGGTCTGTTATTTTTAATTTTAGACATATTTTAAATTAATGAATAATTCAACAAAATACTTTAAAGTTCAAATATATGAATAATTATGGTATTATATTTAATTGTTTTAATTGAGTATTTAAATCAGAACAACCAAACAATTACTATTGAATCTTAATTCCAAAACGGTAACAATGTCACGGAAAATTAATATAGTATCTTGACTAGTATTTTCAGTACACCTGTATTTTTATCACTCTCAGTGATTTTGATTGATCCTACTAGTAGTATTTGTATTGTTACGATTTAAATATTTACCTGGCAGATTGTGTATAATCGCTTACAGCTCTTGTTACAGGATCACGAACAACTGCTATCAATTTAACTGAAGGGTTCATGGAATAAACACGTCTGGGTGCTGACCTGGTTACCCAATACGAAGGTGTCTTTTCCATTGTGATCTGACCTTCCGATGTGGGTGGCATTTTCTCTCTAAAACGAATCAGTATTATTAGAAAAATTGGATTTTATACCCATGTCGGATATTATTCTTCTTCTTCAATTTAAGAAAGATTTTAATTTCGAAAATAAATAATTGGTGTGATCTTTATAATTTTCATCGCCTTTTATGTTAGGGCAAATTTAAAATTCGAATGTGTTCACTAATATTTTTCAGAGTTAATGATATAGATCTATCCGTCTGAATAGATACATCTGGGCTAATCATCAAATATCATCATAATCCAATAGGGATTAATCAAATTTAATTGATTATACTAACAGTATAAAGTAATAAAAATTAAAAGAATTCAGCACCTGTACCATTCGAAGCCTTTATGATAATATTTATCAAAGAAATGTACTTCAGATCCAGCTGCTCTCACATCTGGATGTAATCTGAAAAAAAAAATTCAATTATTTTCTAACCAGTCAAAACCTCATGAAAGAAGGAAACGTCTTATTTAAATGTATACCTTAAAAACTCTAAAAGCGCACGCGTTCCACATTTTTTAACCCCTATAATCAAGGCATCTGGCAGTCTCTTTGTTGGTACCTGGTTCGATTTTTCGATCCTCATGTATTTGTTGCCATCAAAGCTGTAACCTAAGAGTGCGGCGAAACGCCTCGTCACACTTTTGTATTTAGAAACTTGACTTTTTAGCGAGAAATACTTGAATGAAAACTGAAACAATGTACACATTAAAATAGGTTCGATTTTTAAAAAAAATACACATTACATTGCTTAATAAATAAAATATGAGAAATAATATTGAATTTATATGCCGGCATTAGTAACATATTTAATAAGAATACGTGCTCGTCTGTTTCTCTTTCAGATTATTAAAGAAAATAATAAGTACTAATATATGAATTTTACTTACCTTTCTTTCGTCAACTAAACAAGTATTCAAAACATAAAATAAATATAATAGAAACAATAATATGAAATACGTAAACATAGTTCGCTTCGAAAGAGCCGGAATGCATTTCATTGCTATTTTTCGAATTCATTTGGATTAAAAATCACTTTCTTTTTAAAAATATTTCTTCAAAGTATGATAGTTATTCACCATATCCAAACAAAGTATTTTTTATTGATACGTGGTGAATGATGATATTTTTCTGAATGAAATCATTTTATTTGAACTTCTTTTTGCATAAATAAAATCGATCATTATTAAAATAAACAGCGTATTTACGTAGCACCACGCGGTTTTTATTAACGAAAATATACCGCACACCTGATCTGCATAAGAAAACGCACTGCGCAATCGCGCTCAGTTATGGAACAGGACGTGTGTCGATAGGTAACACGAATAAGTACTGAAATTTTAAGCAATGGGATACCTTCAGTTTCGCGCCAAATATAAATCAGCATTTGCGCGCGCATTCTATTGTCATGTTCCGGAAATAATATTTTTTTCATAACTCCAAAGAGTATGTATTTTTATATATTATATTTAGGAAAGGCTTAGTAAACAATACTATTATTTCATATTGACTGTACAAACATGTAAATTATAATTTCTATAATAGGTTACTCGGGTTGTTGTTGTATTTATGCTTATTGTCGCAACATGTGATAATGAATTGAATTAATGATACGAGTATCCAAATGTAATACCAACATAACAACTTTGATCAAAAGCAACCAAATGACAGCCGACAACTAAATAAAAAGAAATTTGGTTGTGTTGAACTTTGAAGCCAGCCGTGAAATAAATTAAAATGACAGTCCAACAGCTCAGTTCGAATATTTCTGACGACTCGGATGATATGGTTAGTTTACCATCAGAGGAAGAGATTTATAGGAGAAAATATCAATTGTTATTAGAACGATGTGAAGTGTTGCAACAGGACAATGAAAGAATCGTGAATAGGTTCGTTTTATATTTACTAACTTCGTTTACATGGTGTTAGTTGTGATTTGAAATCTATTTTAAATACATTTCAGAATACATGAAGTAAAAAAAATAACGAGGCGATACAAAAAAGATATAAAGTTGTTGATTGAACGGTTAGACAAACATGGAGATCCCTTCCGAACGGCTTCTGTTGAAGTAGAGACGAAACCTGAGGTAGCCCCTCGGGCACCTCGTGCCGGGGCAAAAACACAAACAACACCAAAACAAGTAGAAAAACAAAATACGACAGGTGCTAAAAAGCCAGCAACCAAACGAAAAAGCAAAGCAGATAAAGTATGACCTAAACATAAATCTTGTACTTATTTATTCATCAAAAAATAATGTTTGATGAATATTTATTGATACTTTTAATTACAGCCTGAAAGAGATCCAAATGCACCTAAAAAGCCTTGCAATGCATTTTTCCAATTTTGCCAAGAGCAAAGACCAGTGGTCGTAGCTGAAACTACAACTGAAATGGGATCTGAACCTTCAAAACAAGAAGTAACCCGACAATTAGCATCACGCTGGAGAGCATTAACAAATGAGGAAAAAAGGGTAATAGTAAAAATAAACAAAATTCAATTCTTAATTTTGACTATTTAATAAGTTTAAAAAAATTCAAGTTGTAAAAAGACACATTTTTCATCACATTAATTTTAAAAACAGCATTATATTTGTATTTAATTTACATACTAAATTTCCTTTTCATTCATTTTAGATTTATGTTGCAATGTTTGAAAGATCAAAGGAAAAATATGCAGAAGAAATGTCAGCATACATCAAGAAAGAACAATGACGTTTACAATCTTTAGATACTAGCACTTAATTCCTTTGTGATCATCAGCTTTAATTTAAGTTATAATATAAATATAGATTTTTATATATTAAACAGTTTTTTTTATTAAATAACCATACAATTTTAATAACAATGCTAACAGTAAGCTACATATATTAAATACAGTCTTATGTATATTTGAACTTCAACCTTTGAAATGATCTTTCTCTAAGCGAATAGCCCGCATAGTTTCTACGGCATCATTCTTTTTTGCATGTTTCATCACTGACTCTTCTGTAACTCTCATGAATGGATTATAAAGTTTCTCTTCAGATATGGTTGAAGGTACCTGTAACAAATGTACAAATTAATCTTTATTCCTCACTGTTTTCAGCCAAAAAAAGTATCTTGGATAAGGTTAGCACATACTGTAGGCTTGTTATTTTCTCTCCTGCTCAAAGACCATGCAATTTTCTTTTTGATTTCCCCATTATCTGGTTCCACATGAGCTGCAAACTGTAAATTCTGAAGGCTGTATTCATGGCCACAAAAAACTTTAGTGTTATCTGGAAGACTTCCAAGTACTTCAATCAGAGCTTTGTGCATTTGTTCAGCTGTGCCTTCAAAAAATCTTCCACACCCACCCAAGAATAATGTATCACCTGTAATAAAATGTAGAAAAATTAAGTACAGAATATGTTATAACTTTAGTTCAACAGTATTACAATACAATGAAAGTGCAATCTAATGTTCAAAATGTTATAATTATAAAATTTAATAATTTTTTTATTGAAATCAAATAATATTAAATCTTTAAAATTAAATACATTGCTTAAAAAATTTATATTGTTTACAATTACTGCATGCTATCACAAATTAGGTGACTATTAATAAATTATAAAATGTAGTAAGCTTTTAGAATCCAGGATAAAATAAAGGATAAATATATGGACATTTTTTAAAAGTCTACATTATATGTTAATGCACTACCAAGTAAAATAAATAAAATTTAATATATTATCTAATGCATTTGTTTATAAACTGATATCACTTATTTAATCACTTTGTACAACTTTTATCTCATGTTTATTCTCACCAGTAAACACAGCAGAGTCACTATTGTCATCAGGTGCTGTGACATAATAACAGATGTGTCCAGAGGTATGACATGGTGTGAATAGACACTGTATGTTTAGTTTACCAATACTGAATCTAGTGTTATGTTCAGCTTTCTTAGTCAGGGCTCCAATGCGATCATCTCCACCATATACTTCTAGCCCTGGATGTTGTTTCACTAGATCTTCATTACCTCCTGCATGGTCCCTATTAAAAAAAATGTTGTCTATCTGATTATTTAACCCCATAATCCTTCCTTAAGACTCCACCTAGGGTCATGTCATTAGTAAAACTATTCTTCCACATCATCGCCCACAAACTACATCTATATTTGTCAATCAACCAACTCTGCTTGATAGCTGTTACTCAATCTTATTCCTATCTCTATGCTTTATCAGTAAACAACAAATATAGAAATATATGTATTCAATATTTCTAATAAAGAACAAGCTTGATTAAAATTTCATTGATTTACAAACACAAACTATAATATAATTTGTTAACTAAGACTGTCAATAGATACTTAGAAAGTAACAGCTCAGATATTATTGAACATGTTTATAATAAGCATTAAGTATAAAAAATACTTACCAGTGGTGATGTGTTGTTAGAATAGTTGTTAATTTGACTCCATGTTCATTAACAGCCTTCAAAACTGTCTTTGGTTCAACAGGATCTACTATAGCTGCTTCTTTAGTTGCCTTATCAACAATCAAATACATGTAGTTATCTTGCAAAGCAGGCAGTATTTTTACATCCATTGCTTTCAAATCTTCGTTTCCTTGTTCACTATGGGCGCCTCGTTGATTCCAAACTAGAGCTGTAAAAAATACCAAAATAAATATTTAAATAATCATGACATGCTTCTATATATGTATATTTAAATAAGAAAAAAATTTTGAAGACTTCTAAATTTGCTTTAATTCCATTGGTTATGTAGATGCAGTTACTTACCTTGGAAATAAAGTTTTGTTATTCTTTGCGAAAGCCCAAATGGCAATGCATGTACTAATCTAGGAAGCATTGAATAAAACAAAAAAGTAAATTATGAAACACGCGTTTGAGAGTACCTTACAGGCAAATGAAGATTAGTATCGCGAATATTTCCTCGCGAATATTGTTATCCTAGAAGCAATTATAATTCAATTCAATTCAATTCTTAGTTTAATGATTATAATATTTAAAGAATGTTATTTGACTTTGACAACATTATCTTTAATTAGTGTTGCATATCGATAGTCCACTATCGATAGACTATCGTTAGTTAAGGTGTAAGCGATACTATCGATAGTCTATCGATAGTATTGTCACGTGTCAATACTATCGAGAGTATCGATACTATCGATAGCTCCCCATGAACAATACTATTGATACTGTCGATAGTTTTGCAAAATCCATTACTTTTAACCTAAACTATCGATAGTATCGATAGTTTTGTTGTATCGATAGCCAGTAATTTCCGATAGTATTACTTTCTCAAGATAAGTAATATAGTAAATCAAGTGTAGTGTATATTTAAATAAATGAAATTAAATTTACAACAATATATGTTTTTAGAATTAAGACATTTTGTACGGAATAAGTAATAATGAAAAATTTAAATCTGAAAAATGTTGCACTTGACAATAATTTTTGTTTGATTTATGAATAAACATTATAAATATTCATAACATTAAAAAAAACTTTTAGGAGGAGGGTGGCATTGCAATGAAACTTCTTTGTAGTAATCTTGAGTGTAGCGATTAGAATATATTAATTGCGAAAATTAACAAGTATTTAGAAGGAGAATTCCAATATAATAAATTGTAACGAGTAGAATTGTGGTATATTATATTAATAGAGTCTTCATGTAATAGGTGTGAAAAATTCTCATTTCGCAGATCATTTTCTAAACAATTTGTAAATATCAGCACAGTCTGAACATTTCGAACTGTTTCTGTTTCAGTTACTCAATTTTCTACTTCTTTATTTTTTTTAATGTCTTTTACGTATTTCGTGTTCTATGGTAACTTATAGTTGATTTTCCTACTTTCAGAGTTAAAAGGTCAGGAGAGTTGCTTCGCTTTGCTAAAAAAAATAACAATATTCAACAACAAATCAGGGCCTTTGATTCAAAGAATGTATACCTTTTGCTCAAAATTATTTTAACCGAAATTTGAACTTCACACAGTTATAATTAATTAAAATATTCAACAAATAAATATACCCATTTTGAGTCAAGTGAGTACGTTACTGCTTGAAAAGTAACCACAAACTTCGATACTATCGATAGTAGCAATAGTATCGCTACTAACAATAGTATCGCTTACAGAGAGCTAGCGATACTATCGATAGTATTGCCGCTATCGATAGTATTGCTCACGGAGAGCTATCGATACTATCGATAGTATTGATCAATACGATACTATCGATTGTACTATCAATATCCTGAATAGTTTTCGAGGTCAACTATCGATAGTCAAACTATCGATAGTTCTGCAACGCTGTCTTTAATCAAGATCGTTTTGACTTTTGACCTTATATTATGTCACGTTTTTATTTCAAATAAAATGGAAAACTTAGGAAAATTCATTTTCACCTTAAGTACTAAAGGTACAAACATACCCTAGAAACTAACAATTTAGTTACTATATATTTCATGTTAGTTATTTAAAACTGTTTTACTTTTCCTATGGGTAAAAATTCTTATGTCTATTGTTGAACGTCATAATTGTGTCAATGTCATTAGTCATATTCGACATTAAATGTCAAACACACGTGCTGCCGTCTGTAGTCGGACTTGTCGGTACAATAATTACAATATAGTGCAAACTGCAAGTAGAATATTGTGAATTGTTTTTAAATAAAGTACTACATTATTATGATATAAATTAAACCAGCTAAATTATTAAGCAAACATGAAAAATAAACCTGTAAAGCATAAAACCACAAATACATTCCGTGTAAGTATTTTTATAAACAATTAAATTTAAAGGTTATTGTATTATTTATTATTAAAATGTGTATGTGTTACCGTACTCAATGATAAATGTATATTCCTTACAAAACATACATAAGTTAATAATGGTATTTTTTTGCAGTTTGTGCCCTTTGCTGAGCGAATAAATTCAATAGATATTCGCCATGCTGCTCTATATCATATTGAACATGCTTATTCAAGTCAGCCAGGCGAAAATGATACTCACTTCCATTTGGCGTTACAAAAATGGCATGGTCTAAACTTGACTGTAAATTTTAAGAAATTTAAGAAGGATGTCTTTGGCATAGTAACTGTGCCACAACTAATTCACAAAAAGGATGAAGTATTAAATACTTTAGAAGAATATTTAAAATTAGAAGATCAGTTGTGTTTACAACCTTTACTGGAGTGAGTTGAACAAATATGATCATCTTATAAACTTATAATTACATATTAACAAATTAAAATAACAAGAATGAAATTGAATTTATAACTTTAATTTTAAAAAATCTGATTTTTTTGTTTACTTATGTCATAAAAGTTAATTTTTTATTTCAGAATCTTAGTTTCATTAGCAAAAGACTTACGCAGTGACTTTTATCCTTATTTTCCGAAATTTCTGGACATACTTATAACATTATTAAACACAAAGGATGTAGAAAGGTTGGAGTGGACATTAGTATGTCTAGCCTTCTTATTTAAAATACTGAAACCTTACTTGAAGAAAGACATTGGGGTGATACTTAAACGAATCATACCTCTGTTAAGTGAATCCCAACCACAGTATATAAACAATTTTGCAGCTGAAAGCTTTGCATTTGTAGCAAGAGATATAAAAGATAAAAAGAAATTCATTGAGCTCATTCTTGAATATCTGGAGACAAATGATGATGTAAGGTCATTTTACTGTTAGTGTTAACGCATGTGCTCTAGTTCTATAGAGAACAACACTTTTTTTTAAGGTTGACTATATTGGCAAATGTGTTATATTAGAATTTATAAAGCTATACTATATAACTATACCTAGTTATAATTTCCACAATATTGAGTTGATATGCTTAATTAATTAACTATTAAAAAGGAAAACCTTATTATAATACATTTATTAATTCCAATACTTTTTTCAGGCTATTACTGGCTGTGGACATCTCTTGTTTGAAATTATGAGAGGCGTTAGTAATAAATTTCATAGTTGTATTGAAAATTTTCTTCCCATTCTGTTTGGGCATCTTAAAGATAAAAAAGAACACCAAGCTATCTTATTCAAAGTACTGACACAGACTATTGAAGATTGTCTTCATGGTATATCACCGACAGAATTTAATGTTTTCTGGACGCATATGCAGAAGTTTACTGAACATTTTTTGAAGGAAGATGATGACAATCCAGGTTTAGAATACATTTTAAGATTGGCAGGGCAAGTGATTGAACATATGAATGGCAAATGCCTGACAAATCCACAACAATTCACCCTTCTTTTAGTCAAAGTTATCTGCGAGCAGTCATCAGAAAAAGTATTGGAAGTGTGCTCGCAGATTGGGGCCTTGATGCTCCTTTCATCACATATTTCTTTATCTCAAGAACATGCTGGCATTTTAGTTAAAGTATTACTTCCATTGCCATATCCTAATATACTGATTAATTTTGTGCAAAGTGTCGTTAATTATTCACAATTCGATATACATATTCTGCCTGCTTTTATAAAATTCATTATTCAGTCAAATTTTGAAAGTAATGCAATGTTAACTCTTGCTAAAATATGCCTTTCAAAGTCACCCTTATCCAAAAATGGTTTAAAGCTTTTTGAGTGGGTTAAATATCCTGTTGACTTTGGAAAAGGATTACCACAATTAATGGAATATGCCAAAAACATATTGAGTGACGATATTGATAATATAATTGCACATCCAACTAAATTGTTAAATTTGCTGTTTTCATTACCACACATTGAAAAAGTGGATGTAGAATTTTGTATTAAAATGTTAAGTGATCTAATATCACAGTTATTCAAAGTATTGGATGGCTATAATCTTGAAGACCAAGCAAATCAAAATAAACTGCATTGTGAGAAAACTAATTTATCAAAATGTGCTAGAAAAGTAATATTTCTCATAGCGACTGCAATGGAATGTGCTATACATATATCAAATTGTCAAAAATTGAAGAAAATATGTGACATTGATACTTTATTGCCTAAGTTATTACCATGTGCAGCAGACCCAAATTACTTGGTGGCTTTACACCTGGTTGATTTGTATTTGACAGCCTATGAACAGGAAAATGGTTTAACATATAACTTTCTGTTATTAGTAGATTCATATTTGAGAAAAAACGTATCTTCTCCATTTCATATTGTAAGTATTTGTATTATCTAACGAAACGTGAATTTTATGTAAGGATTTTTTTTAATATTAATACTATCAACTTTCAGGTTCGTCTATTAACAACTCATATTTATAAATTATTTGAAAATGTAGAAGAATTGAATAAAACTGTACAAGTAGGAGGTGATGTTGAGAGATTTTCAGTTTTCAGTAATTGTTTTACAGTGGAGTCCATATCATCTTCTATACAAGAATATAGAATGCAGTTAAATCTTCTACAAAAAATGACTTTTAATACAACCCAATATGAACTTGCAAAGCAAACTGATTTCCATCTATTTGGCCTAAATTATATGTTAGGAGTTTTGTATATCAACTTTAAACTTTTATGGGAACCTGTGACGGAATTTGTTGCGGGTTTCGGTAACGCACTAAATGCGGAAGACTTTTGGCCTACATTTTATGAGACATTAGAAACAGCTTTTGCTAATGCTAAAATAAAGTTAAATGAGTTTAATTTTGAAGATGACCTTGATAGCAATGACAAGATGTTAATAGAAATAAGCACAGATTATAGCAATATATCAGAAAGGCCAGACCTGTACAATTACAGAAATCTAATGTTGAGGATTATGACAAATTGTATTCAAGTTTGTGAGGCTAAAAATAGAGATGTAGTCAATCTCTTCTTAAAGTTTATCGAGGAAGAGTACAGGCAAAATGCGTCAGTGAATACACTTCGAATTAATGTAGAAACATACAATAAATCAAAAATAGATACAGAAGATGATGAACATAATGTAGAGGTTGAAGAAGAAAATAATGTAGAAATTCCTGAAGAAGAAATAAAAGATTCAGTGTCGGGCAAAAATGTGTTCAAAACTCTTATAAATATTATGCAAGTATTGGCACAATTTAAAAATCCAAGAGCTCTACATAAAGAACCTGTATTTTGGGAATTATACCTTGAGTTTTTAAAACATAAAAATCCAGGTCTCCAGAAATTTGCTTTAGATTGCATCCTTAACTATAAGAACAAAAGTCTTGTACTATATAAATCAAATCTACAGAACTTAGTTGATGAAAAGAAGTTTAAAGATGAATTGACACAATTTAAAATAACAGAAGATTCTCAAGCAATTCAACCTGAGCATAGAGAACATGTAATACCAATTGTGCTAAGAATACTTTATGGTAAAATGACTTCTAAGTTAGGTGCAGACAAAAAGGGAGGAGGTCAAATAAGACGATCTTTAGTCATGAGGTATTTGAGTGGATGTAATGAAGACGAGTTAAAATTATTTATAGAAATGGCATTCACTCATTTTAAGCAATACATGGTTATGGAACCGAAAGAAATATATGCAGATATTGCAAACAATATAGACCTTAAATCTGTCATTAGCCCTGGAAAGTTGCACAGTGTTTTAAATCTTTTTGATGTTGTTCGAGAATATTTTGGAGGCTATATGAAAGATAAATTACTATCAGATTTTTTGAAAATATTTTTCGCGGTTTGCACAAACTTATCTAGTGTCCTGCAAAATTTTGAAAAAGTTCACGTAAGTTATGTCAAAGTTATGAAACACCTTCGGACCTTATCATTAGGTATCCTAGGAAAATTATTTGATCAATTCGATAAATATGTTTGGACTAAAGATGAGCTGTTTGTCATTTTTCAAACCTTATTATGGCCTCTTGTGCCTCGTTTGCATATAGAGGGCATTCATAGTCCCACAGTATTGTTAAAACTACTTAACATTTGGTGTCAAAACCCCCGATATTATATTTTGCTTATAACATGTTCAGAAGAAGATACTTCGCTTAGTCCTTTACCTGCGATATTTAAACTACTGTTGGCACCGAAAACTCATCCCGGAGTTGTCAATTTAATTTTGGATATGATTGAGAAACTTGTTACCTTGACAGAAGATGAAGAAGAAAAAGACATTCCTAGAATAGAGTCTTTTAATACTTTGAAACTTGGTGCAGATATCAAACCTGACATGAATTTCGGCAGTAAAATTTTAATTCCTCATCTACCAAGTATTTTGGAGGTTATGAAGAGGAGAATTGCTAATTCGGCGAAATCTAATACTGTTAATAAAAGAGATCTTTTAATTTTATCAAGGGTTACAGAAATGGTTACAACCCCTGAGTTGTGTGATGAATTATTAAGTCTATTATTACCGATATTAGTAAAGAAAGTATGCATGAATATGGCTGAAGAAAATATGGAACATGCTGTTAATACCATTATAAATTTACTTGGTCATAGCTCAAATCCTCAACATTACATAAAAAACATTGCCGTCTTATTTAATAAAGTTGGGCCAGTAGAGGTTAGGAAACTCCTCATTAAGTTACTGTCTTCGATAGCAGAAAACACAGCCATTGACAAAGATAAATTATTAAAAATGGCTCATGTAATAACAGAAATGAATGCTTTTAATAAAAGATGGATTGAACAACCAGATTTCGACCGACGACTTGATGCTTACAAACTGATATATCAAATGTTGGAAGCGAATGAAATTGATGTCGACCTTACAATTTTAATCGTTAACAATTGTTTTTACTTTATCCGAACCGAGAAAGACATAGGATTACGAGATAGTGCGGGATTATGCTTAAAGAAAATTCTTCCTAAATTATTAACTAAATATCGTTCAGCGACCGATGGTCAGTTTTTAGTTCGGGATACAGTACTTGCACTTATATCAACTGGTATAAGAGATAGCAAGAATGATTTTTTGCGCAATGAGAGTCTAACATTGCTGGGAGAGTTAGTGCGAGAATGTCCAGATGCTGATGTAGTATTATCTGATTTAGCTCCTTTAACTAATAAAGAAGATATAGAAGTTGATTTCTTTGAAAATTCTTGTCACTTGCAATTACATAGACGAGTAAGAGCGCTACTAAAATTCAGTAAAGTAGCTAAAAAAATGATTAAATGCCCTACACCTAGAACACTTACTAACTTTATTTTGCCTTTAGCTTCAATTTATATTTGTGACGATAAATATAGTGATAAGAATTCTCTCATAGATGCCTGCATTGAAGTAATTTCAACTTGCTGCAGATTATTACCATGGTATCACTATGAAGTTATACTGAAACTATATTTAAATAAAATGAGGCATACATCAGAACACCAAAAACAGCTGACACGAATATTGATCGGTATACTGGACGCATTCCATTTTGATTTCTCTAAAGTTAAAAATATTGAATTGCCGAAAGCATTGACTGCTAGCATAAGGGGCAATAACATGAACACAGGGAAATCAGGTTCACGTGATCAAGTAACATCCGAGGAAAGTAAAAATAAGGAAGGTAGTGATTCAGAAAGTGAAGCTGATGAAAATCAAGCAATTAGTAAAGCAGGTGAACAAATAGAAGAATTGGAATCTGATTTACTTTTAGCAGAAGAAAAAGAAGAAGAAAGTCATATCAGCAAGGAAATAGACAACGAACCGGCATTTGAAAAAATCACAAATGTATCTCCTTCAGTCGGTAATAGAATAATAAAGTCTCTGTCTAGTGGATTACTACCGCAATTAAATAGGTAAGATACTTTCAATCAAATAATAAAATATATCACAGTCTCCCAAATAGTTCAATAAATTTGTTTTTTTTTAGGGCGATTGGAAAATTAACTGAACATGAAGGGTCTCACAAGTTAAACAGACGTCGTACAGGAATGGCGCGCTTAGAAGAAGACATGCTACGAGTCCCAATAGCATTGGCTTTAGTTAAACTTCTTCAAAGATTACCGGGAGATATTTTAAGGCATCAACTTCCTGGGTAAGTGTTATAATATTTTTTGTAAACTTCAATTGTAAAAATAATTCTAACTTAGATTCTTTTTGTATAATTTTATGTGTGAAAGAAAAGCGTTTATTAAAGATGTCTCTTTATTTTTCAGCATTATTATAAAACTATGCTCCTTCTTGAAATCACCATTAAAACAAGTCAGAATTACAGCACGAGATATTGTTAAGAAAATAATGTTAACAGTCGGTACATCATACTTAGGTGTACTGTTGGAACATTTAACGCTTTTGCTCACACGAGGATTTCAAGTTCACGTTTTGGTTGCAACTATTCATAACGTCTTAGATGCTTTGAAATCAGATTTTAAATCTGGTGATATCGACCAAAATCTCGATTACATACTCGATGTTTGTACTAATGACTTATTTGGCGCTTTGTCAGAAGAGAAAGAAGTTGACAAACTACATTATAAAACACCTGAAGCGAAACCAAGCAAAAAAAGTTATGTCACCCTTTTGATTGTAGCTCAGAACATCACGGAAAAGTGTTTAATAAATCTTCTCTTACCTTTTAAAGAAGTATTACAAAAACATCATTCGAAAAAAATCGTCGTTAAAGTTCAAGAAGCGTTAATGCATATAACAAGTGGATTAGTTACAAACAAGCTTATTGAAATTGAATCTCTATTTGTTTTTCTTCACGGCCTTGCTTCGGAAAGTATACCGGAATTTGTATTAAGTGCACCCAAACGTGAACTGACAGAGGCACAAAGAGAAAAAATGCTTAGAGCTAAACCTGATTGTTTTATCGTTCCTGAAATACCGAAACGTAATAAGGAATCTCAAGCCAGAAATGTTAAGACATCTTCTAAAACAAACGCTCACGTCATCATCGAATTTAGTTTGAACATATTATACGTAATTCTTAAAAGAGAAAAGGTTCCTAGAATAGATTGTAAAGCGTTTGTGGATCCTTTAATACCACTTTTAGTTGATGCCTTGAATAGTGACCATGTCAAAGTAACTACGGTTGCTATGAAATGTATAGCAACTTTATGGACGATTAGAGTCAGTACATCGACTCTCGAAGAAATGACAAAAGACATAGTAAAGACAATATTTTCCATATTACACAAGTTTGCAACGTTTGGGATTAGTAAACAGAACGACAATTACCATTTAGTTAGAAATGCATTTAAGGTAATTCAAACCATTGACTCATTCTAGAAGTTCTACTGATTATTGACAGATAATAAATGAGTAATTACTTGTTTTTTTTCTAAATAAGCCAATGCCATATTATATATTAATTAAATTGTTTATATTAACTGGATATTGATTTTTCTGCATTGAGTTATTACTGTTATTATGTAAATATATATTTATGATCATTTTAAGAACAATATTTTTTTTTCTACAAGATCTTGAGGTAACATTCAATTGGAATATGTTTATGTTTATATTTGTCTCTATGTTTCAGGCAGTAACAGTTCTTATAAGAAATGTAAAATATTTCACATTAGAAGCTGAGCAATTGAAAACTCTTTTACTCTACGCGGAAGAAGATTGTCAGAACGATGAACGCCAAGCCAACTCGTTTTCATTATTAAAAGCTATATTGGAAGCGAAATTAGTGTCAAGTGAATTGCATGAGGTCATGCAGAAGGTGTCTCAAATTTGCATTCTAAGTGAATCGGCTCGGTCGAGGTAAGTTAATTTTTTATTTATTGTTCCCAAATTTTTTAGAATAAATAGCCATTAAAGTTCATCATCATTGTACTTTATTTAATTATTTTTATGTTTTCTATTTAAAAATAAAATGTTTTTAAATAAGCCAATGCCAAATATTAATTAACATCTTTTAACTGGATCTTGATTTTTCTGCATTAAGTTATTACTTATATATAGATAATACTTATATATATATATACATTATTTTAAGAACAATATTTTGTTATCTACAAGATCTTGAGGTTACTAGTCATCACACTTACTTACTAGTTCGTTCAATTGAAATATGTTTATAATTTATTTTATTAAAAAAAAAAATGATTTCAAATAATAACAATTCCAATTTTTTAAATAGTAATATTAACAGGTGAAACAAGTATACTTTTTTAAAATAATAGGCACAGTAAGATCTGCTTTAGCGCGTGATTAAAAAAAATCAAACAAACGAAGCTGATTATAAAATACTATGATAATTATAAAAGTTTTAATTATTAATTTACAGGGAAGAAGCTCGCGTAATTTTCGTGAATTACTTAACTCACTATACGCCCGGTAAAAGATTGGAGAAATATATACAATTTTTCATTACACAGTTAAATTATGAACTGCAACATGGAAGGGAGTCTTCTTTAAAGTTTCTAGATATGATCATCAATAAACTTAATGTCGTAAGTATTCATGCATGCAGTATTGATTGTTACAAATATTTATGGGGACTTAAAATTGCCTAAAAATATTTATTTCATCGTAACTACTCGGTGGTACGGATTTGTGCATACCCACTTGCCCTGCCACTCGTCACGTATTCTACCGCCAAACAACAATAATAATAATATAAAAAATCTTAGTTAACGATGTATGGGATGATGGATAATTCTTACAGTGCCAATGTATATAGCGAGTGGCGACCACCTACCATAAGGTGAAAAATTTGCCCGCTTTCCTAAAAAAACAAAACTATTGACAAACATTGGTATCGTTTTAATCTTAATAAAATATTATTAATTTATAGCTTGCCTCGTTTATCATCATTACTAAATGTATGTTGTTTTCAGGATCAATTGAAGAATCACGGCGATTACATGTTTCTGTCTTTAGGCGCTTGTATGGTAAATGATAGCGCTCCAGAGTGTCGGGCTTCAGCAGCCGCTTGTATTGAATCCATGTTGAAGAAGTTCCCAGCTATCGAGAGGAATAAACTCTTTGAACTAGTCCTTGCTTTCTTTAAGGATACTCAGGTAAACCTAATAATAATGCTTTTGACGTTCACAATTACTTACAAAAATGTCTAATACTTTATGTTTGTTATGAATGTTATTTATTTAATTATATCCATTTTACAGCCAATACATTTCGAATTAGGTGCGCAACTTTGTATACGTTTCGTAAACGTCGAAGAAGATAAGTTTCAAAGTCGCCTCGATAGTATACTGTCATCAGTTAATGGCAAAATACATTTACTAAGTAACGCCGTTACAGAAGGTAGATTTGTCAAAGTCAAATTAGACGAAGGACATGATAAGACGGACGAAGAAAAGCAAAATGAAAGGGACCATAGCTTAATACAAATGTTGAATTTGATTGACAAGATAACGATAAATTGCTCGACCAGTTTGAAGAACAAGAAGTATATGAGTGATTTCGACGATGTAGCTCAGCAGTGTCAAGTGCTGTTAGCTTATCCACACTCGTGGGTCAGATTGAAAGCTGTTAAGATATTGGGTACAATTTTATCAGCGATAGATGTTGAAGAATTGAATGGGTTGTCCAAGGAGGTTGAGTGTGAAAGAGGTTTCATCTTTGATGATACTGAAAACTGTTTGCGAAGTCTAGTGTTGGACTTGTGTGCCCAGTACACGCCAAATGTGTCGCAAGATATGGCTGATCAGGTTCGTTAATATTATTTAATATTCAAATAAATAATAGCTTAAGAATACACATAGCGACGTAGACTTGGTAGGTTCGTTCCTAATTTATTGTCTTCTACACACATGGTTTATGCTTCGTTAGAGTTAAATACGAAAATACTACCAAAATCATCAAAAATTCGTATTGGCATATGTTTTCGTTATTGTATATTTTTAATTTGTGCTGATGAAAAACTTTGTTAAATTTAAATAACTGCGGGTAAGAATAATCACGGATACTTCTGCGGAAGTAAAAATAAAGACGTTATAACAAAGACAACATAACGTAATATAATAATTTTTTTTTTTTTTTAATCATATTATTTTTAGGTAACAGATGTCTTATTCCAAATATTGAAGCTTGTGAATGAAATGCCGCGTTTCAAAATTTCAAACAAGACAAAGACAGAGGAAACAATCGAAGATTCGAATTCGAAAGTGAATATAAGATGGATACTGTTCAAGTTAAGGAAGGCTGTTAACGTCGAAGTAGTTAAAGCGCCTATCTGCATGAATATTGTAAGTATGCCTCTGTTAATTTTCATTTTCTTCATAAAAAAACTAAATGTATCGTCTACGTTACACGTTTAACAACTCAATCGCACTTTTTATTATTGCTTCTCCACATCGTATAAATAAAGTCGTTTCCCGCCGTCTGTACGCTTAAACCTCTTAAACTACGCATTGAGGATACATGATTCAAGAGGAATTTCAACTTTCCTAGACGGAAAATAAACAAGAACTTTTATTTTTAAGTTTGCTCTTCAATCTAAAAGTTGTATATATCCCTAATTGTACCTGTGTGAAGCAGGGTCGGGTAGCTAGCATATTATAAATGAAAAGTTGTGGTTGGCTATATTATTTATTAGAAGTATAAATTTATTATAACATAAAATTTATTACTACAAAAATTTTCATACAATTTGTTTAGATCTTTTAGAATTCTGAAACGTGAAATTATAAAGGTTCTCATAAGAGCCTACTTGTTTTGTGCTCTTTGGTTAGTTTACAATGTTGATTTAAGATTCATGATAGATTGTCTAACGTATAAAATATATACTTACGATATTTGAATATACTTCCAATCCTACTACATACTGTGATGTAAATTATTAGCAATATTTAAAGCCAACCATTGTTTCTCAACGGAATGTTGAGAAACAATGGTTGGCACCCAATGTTTTTTTTATTTTTTTTTATCTATTAAAGTACTTTTTTTAAACGACATTAATATATATTCAGATAAATAACTATACAAAATTTACGTTACAGAGAAACGCCGTATTCACGATGTGGCTACACGTCATCAGTTCACTATCACCTGAAGAGATTCTCACTATAATCGACGTGTTCCTGCCGCCGATTGTTCGAGAACTTTCCACTGGCGAAGGAATGGCGGCGACACCCGCTAAACAATTGGCAGGAAGATTGGGCAAGAAATTGAGAAGGAAAATCGGGGATATCGAATACAGCAAGATGGCGGCTGAGGCTCAAACGAGGTTGAATATTAAAAGAGCTGAACGAAAGAAGGTTAGTGTAAATGTAGACTATAGGTATCCGAATGAAAAAAAAATGTATTTTGGAACGGACTCATATTGCCTACAGTTATTATTGTAACTCGATACTGCTAATACTATCTATTACTCTTTGTAATCAAAATTCAATAAAAACTGGAACTGCCACTTACGGGCAACTATAGCCTATTTAAATTAGGAATAAACGAAACTTAGATTTACGTATTTTATGTGATTTGCTAATAGCTCAGCTATATTGCGAACTATCTTATGAGCTAAGATGTTATGTCCCTTGTGCCAGTTGTGACAATGTCTCACTCGCTCTAGATACCGGAACACAATAATGCTGTGTTGCCGTAGGGCGGTACAATATTAGAAGAGTATTGAAGGTACTTACCTAGACGGGCTTGTGCAAAGCCTTTAGAGTATATTGATAGTTTCTCATGGAAATCATCTTTCACTTGTTTCGGTTTTGTTCAGTATTTATTTTTATTTGTGACATAATTTACTTCATATGAAGTAAATAACATACTTCACAGATATGAATTGTCTATACTAAGCAACTCTATATTATATTGTTTTAGTTATTGCTACAAGAAAAGGTCAACAACCCAGAGAAAGCGGCTAAAAGAAAACTTCAATTGCGTGAGAAAAAGAAAAAGGCGAAAAAAATTAAACTCGAAATGTTGCACGGCAAGAGACCAAGAGCTAAGAAGCGGAAGGCGGAAGATGTTGACATCGAGGACGAATTATTAAAAGATACAGAAGATTAATCTATATAAATTATCTAAAACCGAAATTATTTTCATCTGTATAAATAATTTTCGGTGGAACCACAGATTTAGAGAGAGCTAGATACGGCAAGTCGTCCGACAAACTTGTCGAGCTACTACTTTATTATCTAGTCGATCTAGACAGCGTTGAGTTGTGTCGTCGAGTATATAAAAATACCAATTGTGCTGTGTTTATAACAATACTGTAAAAACTCTTCTAGCAGTAAATCCAATTAATGGAGGTACTACCTACCATTGATAAGTAATTTTGTTGCTCAAACAGCTGTAATTAATTTTAAAATCATTTATTATGATGTTTATGATGATTGGGAAGATTTCATCATAGGTGTAAAAAAGATGACACACTCGGTTTTAATACTATTTAAAGAACATGCGTTATCTAGACTACTCTATATCTCTGATACATATTTTTTAATCTGTACATATAATTTTAAGTACCTATATTTTGTATTAAGCAAATAAATTATATCATATATGTTGAGTTTTCTTTGTTATAACCAAATATTTAAACATTTAATTTCGGGAAAATAAAACACATATTAAACAAAATAATATTGCTTTATGCATTAGAAAATTATTTAACATAATTAATAACATTTATTCAAATAAACTATACATTTCAATACAAACAATGCCATTAATTAGCTGCATAGAAGCTATTCGTTAATTTATCTAGACTAAATATCACTAAAATATTTCATACAGAACGGTTCGTGTAACATCTTAACAAAGTTTAAAATATCACAAATCACTAAACAATCATAATCATCTTTGCGCATTATAACCGCAAAGACAACGATTAATTTTGTTAAGGTGATTAAAGAAGAGAAGAATTATTACATTACTTCTTAGCATTTTTTTTTTGTATTAAAAAACTGAAGTCAATATTTTCTTTTCCGTTACTGAAATAAAAATAGACATACTCGTATAACTTGCTTATTTTTTTTAATGCCTTTCAGTAGTGCGGTTTTAGCCCTCAAGAATGCCGCCCTTTTTCTGTATAATTAAAAAAAATGCATATCTTCTGTCATTTTGTTATAATATTCTCTAATTTATAAACTACATTATTATATTTGTCTTTTGTAACTTTATATCGACAATTGTGCAAACTGCTAGTATATTCCTGTGCATATATGTATAATGTTTCAGAATTTTTATGTGACAGCACTTAAGCGATTTCCTTATAAACAAAATGACTAGGTATTTGAGCTTTGGTTTTTTTATTATTAAATATCATGTGCTAGCAGTGTTTAAATTGTTGGATGTATTATTTTTATTATTATTTAAATTAATACCTTAATACACTCAGGCCTGTCAATATTTTTCATCTACATATATCGTATAGGATAATGTTGTTAACTTCGATTCCTTAAATTGACTTAAAGTTATTATATCTTAGAACAAACTTTGACTACACTACGTATTTTTTTAGATATTCTTGAGAGATTAGTATTCGTATCTACTTTTCTAATTAAATGTTATCTAAATGTTATCTATGGTCGCTCATTGTAACAATTTTTCATCAAACTTTTTTACTAACATCACTCTACTTCATCTTGCTAACAAATTTACTATGAATAAAACTAATATTAACTCACAGCACCAACTTTCAAACAACGCTCAACTTTGCTTTTAAATATTTATACAGTATCGCTTACCTTACACCTAACTTGTGAGATGGGCGGGCAAACTTTAGGTATATTACTCGAAAACAATTAAATTTTAGTACAATACAGATTTTATATAAATAAATCAGTTTTTATAGAACCAGATAACCTCTAATATAAAAGTTAAGTAACCTAAGGTTGACTAACATTTATGATTTTTTCTGGACTTTTTTACTATAATGAGTTATGTAATATTTTGACATTGAATCGTTTATGAAACTGAACATTTTTTTGTAATATTTTATGTTTATCTATAAAAGCTATTTCAAGTATGTTTGGGGCATAATCGTGTAGTTACCTACTTATTCATAAGAAATAGTTAAAAAAAAATATTTATCACTATTTGAAATCAAATTTCCCTGAGCCTTAACGTGTACCTAGGTCTTAATTTCATAACTAGTAAATGCATTTTGATTTATGTACAAAGATAAGTGTATTATGTATGGTAAATAGTAGAATTGCCAAGTACAAAAAATATCATGCAATTTAATAATTTAAGAGTATAAGTTTTAAGCTCAAGATCGGCGGAAACAGTGATTTTGGACAAAATAGACCTTGCAAAATAATATTTAAGCCGCCTTTCAATGTATAAGTATATGAATACACAAAGAGCAAGGTTGCAAATGGCATAGAGTAATTTGTGTGATATTTGTACCCTGAAATGCGTTCACTCTCCGTTATGAACGTTTTAGTTGCCCCAGCATTTAATAGAAAAAAATAAAATCCAAAAGCAATAAGTTGTAAAGAAATATACTGACCTGTGTATATATAAAAGGTCTAAATAAATAAATGCTTATTAGCATTTTTTACTTAAATACGCGTTTAAGTTCTTAATTGTATATATATACCTTTTATTATTTCAAAATATTTTATATAACATTTAAATTTTCAATATAAATTCCAAAATGATTTTGAAAATAAAAATCATTTAGATTTAGATTTTTTTTTAATTAGCAATAACATTTTAACTTAATTTTACCTTGTTTTTTTGAAAGCGCCACATATTCTCAAAGTTTTATTACTTGCGATGTTTTAAATTCATTGTAAATATTCTTACGTAGTCACGTCAGCCAAATACAAACAAAATAGAAATGAGTTATATATAATGTTTAAGTAAGTAAATATATAATTTTGTATGGACGGCAACAAGCTCGGCGACTGCCTAAGCTATTACTTTTGTACAATGATAAGCCTAATGTAAAGTGCTATAAATTATAAATTTGGTTGCGGCATTTTGGGTTCACAATTATTTGGGTAGGAGGCTGTTTTTTCAAGCTTTCTTAATGACGGTTTATGTCAATTATACTTAAATTTAATGTTTAATTATGACGCAATATAAAAGCGCCTGGGTAGAAATTTCCTACTTAAAATATTGGGATTAACGTAATTGACTTTATCCAGCATTTACACGGACTAGGCTCATTACGATTTACGCGTATATTGTTTAGGTAATATTATGTATAAATTTAATTTATTGCATTAAACATTCTAAAATCTTTTTTTTTTTAGTTTTACCCTCGCGTCCGTGTAAACGCATAATAATCATGCGAATTCACAACAACATAGATGATATAGGATTGTATCTCATGATCTTCGATAACAATATCCACAGAAGTGACGTAGTGGTCGCTAAAGCCACGCCTCCCCACCCCAGCTCTAGCGACCACGATGTCGTAAACTCTCTCGCGGATAGTAAGGGGAATGCGGGGTAACGCGGACCTATGACGCCGTCTGCGGTGTCATCGCCGTGAGAACTGCCTCGGGTAGACACTCGTTGGACTCGCTTGAAATGTATTATCATTAATGTGAACATTGCGAATAACCCTGAAAAAGAAAGAAATGGCCGAATTTACAATTTAAACACGCGTTTGGATCAAACTCGAAATAATATATGATTGTAAAGTCAATATAAAGTTCAATAAAAAGAGATTAATTGTTGCAACGACTTGTTTTTACTATAAATATACATGTATGTAGTTTTTTTTAAAACATATCATATAGCACTCGTATCAACTCTTTATAGTAGGATTAATATATACTTTTTTTATTTTAATAGGTATATTATAGACTTTTACATGAATAGAAACAGTAACTGTAGATTTCTGGTCGGTTCTTCTCGAAACCTTTTTCCGGGATAAAAACTTTGATTTTATCTTTTGAAAATGATGATTCAAAAGTGTTTGCAAGATCTTACTAGTAGTATCTTGTTTTAATTTTTTAAAGTTACAATAACTTACCAGCTAAAAGATACATGACACCAGTAACAAGCACAGCGCTGATTTGATGTTTGCAGACGCCAAAAGCGCCGACCAGCGCTGCGCTGCCTAACACGATGAGACACACCAGCGCACACGATATGGACAGGTTCTGCATACCTATAAATATACTATCTTTATTAAATTGATCTCAATAAAATCAAGGTACATTCGAAATATGTAACGTTTAACATGTGCGTTATATCCTTATGGTATCTATTAATTTGCATTCCAATTTACGCATGTTCTTCTATTATGACACTAGCAAACCAGAACCGGTCACGCGATGCTGTGCTACGTTACACGTTGAAATATATTGTATTGTATATATAATGTTTTGTCAAAAAGCTTCTGTGAGGCATGTTGGGAAAATGGTACAAATTTCATGTCAATATATTCAGCGGTTATTGAATAATGTGCGTTCAATTAACACAGCAATGTTTTTATAGATATAGTTAAATTTAAAAGCATATTCCATCATAACAGCAAAAATAAAATAAAAAGTGCGATATGTTTTATACGCTTCTTGCTAAAAAATATGCGTTGTTTTTTACCATCCAATTTATTAGTCGTCATTCCGTTAACAATTTACGATTAGCTAAATGAATATCAAATTCGTATTCCTTACTACATACATACAGTAACTAATACATGAACTGATACAAAATAAATTAATATTTACGTTTTGATCTATCCGTTGAGGCTTAGCGGAAATTAAGTTAAAAATCAATTAATGTATTGTTTAACATACGTAATTACAAGCTTCAAATTACATATCTATTCCTGTTTAATCTGTGCGTTTTTATTGAGGCATTCAGGAAGACGTAGATTTCATAAAAATCCTAGGCCAGTTCAACGTTATAAATGAAGATTAGCAATTATTTGATCTTTTTAAAAGCATCAACACAATTTATACATTATAATCAAGTATTTTTATCACATTTTTTTCAACTCGAAGCCGTTTCGGCTGTGTATCGTTTATTTAAAAATATTTTTGTTTACTTTGTAATTTAAACATCTTGATAAAATGGCTTTTTACTATTATTAAACCACAATCTAATTAGTCTGTAAAATTTCTTTTACTTACGATGTTGCCAATCTCCTCTCTGTTCATCTTCGTCATCTGCCAAGTAGTTTGTGCACAGCGGCTCTGTCGGAAATCCGGCTCTCGCCAATATTGACACTTCTTCCTCTATAAATTATATTATATTGAAAATCTTTTTTATTTGAATATTCATATTATATTACAAATATATTTAAGAATTTACCTTCTAAAGACACGCACATGGTCCAAATACCTCCATTCATGGGAACTAAAAATGTGCCACCGCCTTTCCGAGAGTGTGAATCTCCTATCTAAAATAAAAAAGAAAAAAGTATTATTGATTCTTCACGAGTGGTTCAATCAAAATATATATAATATAATGTAATACTACATATGTATGCATTAATTGACTTGTAATGTCTGTTCGGAAATAACCGCCCTAACGCCGCCATCTCAGAAATCAGTTTATATAAGAATCATAACAATTTCGAAATATTCATTGTTATTATTCGGAGAGAGTGAATAGGACCCCGAAATACGATACTATGAATACAAACATTCGTAACATAAAAACCCAACAACAAAAAAAAATGTTTTAACTTTACAAGGGCGCATTTAAATAAATAAATTTATTGACATGAAAAGTTAAGATAGTCACAAAACATCCAGTGGTCCCGCACTAGGCAAGCCTGTCTTGCGGGTTCCGACTATATATGAAATTAAACTAGTCATATTATATGAGTTAATTTTTTTAATGTTATAGATAAATATAACAGATGTCTTATTCCAAATATTGAAGCTTGTGAATGAAATGCCGCGTTTCAAAATTTCAAACAAGACAAAGACAGAGGAAACAATCGAAGATTCGAATTCGAAAGTGAATATAAGATGGATACTGTTCAAGTTAAGGAAGGCTGTTAACGTCGAAGTAGTTAAAGCGCCTATCTGCATGAATATTGTAAGTTTGCCTCTGTCAATTTTCATTTTCTTCATAAAAAAACTAAATGTATCGTCTACGTTACACGTTTAACAACTCAATCGCCTTTTTTATTATTGCTTCTCCACATCGTATAAAATAAAGTCGTTTCCCGCCGTCTGTACGCTTAAACCTCTTAAACTACGCATTGAGGATACATGATTCAAGAGGAATTTCAACTTTCCTAGACGGAAAATAAACAAGAACTTTTATTTTTAAGTTTGCTCTTCAACCTAAAAGTTGTATATATCCCTAATTGTACCTGTGTGAAGCAGGGTCGGATAGCTAGCATATTATAAATGAAAAGTTGTGGTTGGCTATATTATTTATTAGAAGTATAAATTTATTATAACATAAAATTTATTACTACAAAAATTTTCATACAATTTTTTTAGATCTTTTAGAATTCTGAAACGTGAAATTATAAAAGTTCTCATAAGCTCTACTTGTTTTGTGCTCTTTAGTCAGTTTACAATGTTGATTTAAGATTCATGATAGATTGTCTAACGTATAAAACATATAGTTACTATATTTGAATATACTTCCAATCCTACTACATACTGTGATGTAAATTATTAGCATTATTAAAAGCCAACCATGGTTGGCACCCAATGTTTTTTTATTTATTTTTTATCTATTAAAGTACTTTTTTTAAAAGACATTAATATATATGCAGATAAATAACTATACAAAATTTACGTTACAGAGAAACGCCGTATTCACGATGTGGCTACACGTCATCAGTTCACTATCACCTGAAGAGATTCTCACTATAATCGACGTGTTCCTGCCGCCGATTGTTCGAGAACTTTCCACTGGCGAAGGAATGGCGGCGACACCCGCTAAACAATTGGCAGGAAGATTGGGCAAGAAATTGAGAAGGAAAATCGGGGATATCGAATACAGCAAGATGGCGGCTGAGGCTCAAACGAGGTTGAATATTAAAAGAGCTGAACGAAAGAAGGTTAGTGTAAATGTAGACTATAGGTATCCGAATGAAAAAAAAATGTATTTTGGAACGGACTCATATTGCCTACAGTTATTATTGTAACTCGATACTGCTAATACTATCTATTACTCTTTGTAATCAAAATTCAATAAAAACTGGAACTGCCACTTACGGGCAACTATAGCCTATTTAAATTAGGAATAAACGAACCTTAGATTTACGTAATTTATGTGATTTGCTAATAGCTCAGCGATATTGCGCACTATCTTATGAGCTAAGACGTTATGTCCCTTGTGCCTGTTGTGACAATGTCTCACTCGCTCTACATACCGGAACACAATAATGCTGTGTTGCTGTAGGGCGGTACAATATTAGAAGAGTATTGAAGGTACTTACCTAGACGGGCTTGTGCAAAGCCTTTAGAGTATATTGATAGTTTCTCATGGAAATCATCTTTCACTTGTTTCGGTTTTGTTCAGTATTTATTTTTATTTGTGACATAATTTACTTCATATGAAGTAAATAACATACTTCACAGATATGAATTGTCTATACTAAGCAACTCTATATTATATTGTTTTAGTTATTGCTACAAGAAAAGGTCAACAACCCAGAGAAAGCGGCTAAAAGAAAACTTCAATTGCGTGAGAAAAAGAAAAAGGCGAAAAAAATTAAACTCGAAATGTTGCACGGCAAGAGACCAAGAGCTAAGAAGCGGAAGGCGGAAGATGTTGACATCGAGGACGAATTATTAAAAGATACAGAAGATTAATCTATATAAATTATCTAAAACCGAAATTATTTTCATCTGTATAAATAATTTTCGGTGGAACCACAGATTTAGAGAGAGCTAGATACGGCAAGTCGTCCGACAAACTTATCGAGCTACTACTTTATTGTCTAGTCGATCTAGACAGCGTTGAGTTGTGTCGTCGAGTATATAAAAATGCCAATTGTGCTGTGTTTATAACAACTGTAAAAACTCTTCTAGGGCAGTAAATCCAATTAATGGAGGTACTACCTACCATTGATAAGTAATTTTGTTGCTCAAACAGCTGTAATTAATTTTAAAATCATTTATTATGATGTCTATGATGGTTGGGGAGACGTCATCATAGGTGTAAAAAAGATGACACTCGGTTTTAATACTATTTAAAGAACATGCGTTATCTAGACTACTCTATATCTCTGATACATATTTTTTAATCTGTACATATAATTTTAAGTACCTATATTTTGTAATAAGAAAATAAATTATATCATATATGTTGGCTTTTCTTTGTTATAACCAAATATTTAAACATTTAATTTCGGGAAAATAAAACACATATTAAACAAAATAATATTGCTTTATGCATTAGAAAATTATTTAACATAATTAATAACATTTATTCAAATAAACTATACATTTCAATACAAACAATGCCATTAATTAGGTGCATAGAAGCTATTCGTTAATTTATCTAGACTAAATATCACTAAAATATTTCATACAGAACGGTTCGTGTAACATCTTAACAAAGTTTAAAATATCACAAATCACTAAACAATCATAATCATCTTTGCGCATTATAACCGCAAAGACAACGATTAATTTTGTTAAGGTGATTAAAGAAGAGAAGAATTATTACATTACTTCTTAGCATTTTTTTTTGTACTAAAAAACTGAAGTCAATATTTTCTTTTTCGTTACTGAAATAAAAATAGACATACTCGTATAACTTGCTTATTTTTTTTTAATGCCTTTCAGTAGTGCGGTTTTAGCCCTCAAGAATGCCGCCCTTTTTCTGTATAATTAAAAAAAATGCATATCTTCTGTCATTTTGTTATAATATTCTCTAATTTATAAGCTACATTATTATATTTGTCTTTTGTAACTTTATATCGACTATTGTGCAAACTGCTAGTATATTCCTGTGCATATATGTATAATGTATCAGAATTTTTATGTGACAGCACTTAAGCGATTTCCTTATAAACAAAATGACTAGGTATTTGAGCTTTGGTTTTTTTATTATTAAATATCATGTGCTAGCACTGTTTAAATTGTTGGATGTATTATTTTTATTATTATTAAATCAATAACTTAATACACTCAGGCCTGTCAATATTTTTCATCTATATCGTATAGGATAATGTTGTTAACTTCGATTCCTTAAATTGACTTAAAGTTATTATATCTTAGAACAAACTTTGACTACACTACGTATTTTTTTAGATATTCTTGAGAGATTAGTATTCGTATCTACTTTTCTAATTAAATGTTATCTAAATGTTATCTATGGTCGCTCATTGTAACAATTTTTCATGAAACTTTTTTACTAACATCACTCTACTTCATCTTGCTAACAAATTTACTATGAATAAAACTAATATTAACTCACAGCACCAACTTTCAAACAACGCTCAACTTTGCTTTTAAATATTTATACAGTATCGCTTACCTTACACCTAACTTGTGAGATGGGCGGGCAAACTTTAGGTATATTACTCGAAAACAATTAAATTTTAGTACAATACAGATTTTATATAAATAAATCAGTTTTTATAGAACCAGATAACCTCTAATATAAAAGTTAAGTAACCTAAGGTTGACTAACATTTATGATTTTTTCTGGACTTTTTTACTATAATGAGTTATGTAATATTTTGACATTGAATCGTTTATGAAACTGAACATTTTTTTGTAATATTTTATGTTTATCTATAAAAGCTATTTCAAGTATGTTTGGGGCATAATCGTGTAGTTACCTACTTATTCATAAGAAACAGTTAAAAAAAAATATTTATCACTATTTGAAATCAAATTTCCCTGAGCCTTAACGTGTACCTAGGTCTTAATTTCATAACTAGCAAATGCATTTTGATTTATGTACAAAGATAAGTGTATTATGTATGGTAAATAGTAGAATTGCCAAGTACAAAAAATATCATGCAATTTAATAATTTAAGAGTATAAGTTTTAAGCTCAAGATCGGCGGAAACAGTGATTTTGGACAAAATAGACCTTGCAAATTAATATTTAAGCCGCCTTTCAATGTATAAGTATATGAATACACAAAGAGCAAGGTTGCAAATGGCATAGAGTAATTTGTGTGATATTTGTACCCTGAAATGCGTTCACTCTCAGTTATGAACGTTTTAGTTGCCCCAGCATTTAATAGAAAAAAATAAAATCCAAAAGCAATAAGTTGTAAAGAAATATACTGACCTGTGTATATATAAAAGGTCTAAATAAATAAATGCTTATTAGCATTTTTTACTTAAATACGCGTTTAAGTTCTTAATTGTATATATATACCTTTTATTATTTCAAAATATTTTATATAACATTTAAATTTTCAATATAAATTCCAAAATGATTTTGAAAATAAAAATCATTTAGATTTAGATTTTTTTTTAATTAGCAATAACATTTTAACTTAATTTTACCTTGTTTTTTTGAAAGCGCCACATATTCTCAAAGTTTTATTACTTGCGATGTTTTAAATTCATTGTAAATATTCTTACGTAGTCATGTCAGCCAAATACAAACAAAATAGAAATGAGTTATATATAATGTTTAAGTAAGTAAATATATAATTTTGTATGGACGGCAACAAGCTCGGCGACTGCCTAAGCTATTACTTTTGTACAATGATAAGCCTAATGTAAAGTGCTATAAATTATAAATTTGGTTGCGGCATTTTGGGTTCACAATTATTTGGGTAGGAGGCTGTTTTTTCAAGCTTTCTTAATGACGGTTTATGTCAATTATACTTAAATTTAATGTTTAATTATGACGCAATATAAAAGCGCCTGGGTAGAAATTTCCTACTAAAAATATTGGGATTAACGTAATTGACTTTATCCAGCATTTACACGGACTAGGTTCATTACGATTTACGCGCATATTGTTTAGGTAATATTATGTATAAATTTAATTTATTGCATTAAACATTCTAAAATCTTTTTTTTTTAGTTTTACCCTCGCGTCCGTGTAAACGCATAATAATCATGCGAATTCACAACAACATAGATGATATAGGATTGTATCTCATGATCTTCGATAACAATATCCACAGAAGTGACGTAGTGGTCGCTAAAGCCACGCCTCCCCACCCCAGCTCTAGCGACCACGATGTCGTAAACTCTCTCGCGGATAGTAAGGGGAATGCGGGGTAACGCGGACCTATGACGCCGTCTGCGGTGTCATCGCCGTGAGAACTGCCTCGGGTAGACACTCGTTGGACTCGCTTGAAATGTATTATCATTAATGTGAACATTGCGAATAACCCTGAAAAAGAAAGAAATGGCCGAATTTACAATTTAAACACGCGTTTGGATCAAACTCGAAATAATATATGATTGTAAAGTCAATATAAAGTTCAATAAAAAGAGATTAATTGTTGCAACGACTTGTTTTTACTATAAATATACATGTATGTAGTTTTTTTTAAAACATATCATATAGCACTCGTATCAACTCTTTATAGTAGGATTAATATATACTTTTTTTATTTTAATAGGTATATTATAGACTTTTACATGAATAGAAACAGTAACTGTAGATTTCTGGTCGGTTCTTCTCGAAACCTTTTTCCGGGATAAAAACTTTGATTTTATCTTTTGAAAATGATGATTCAAAAGTGTTTGCAAGATCTTACTAGTAGTATCTTGTTTTAATTTTTTAAAGTTACAATAACTTACCAGCTAAAAGATACATGACACCAGTAACAAGCACAGCGCTGATTTGATGTTTGCAGACGCCAAAAGCGCCGACCAGCGCTGCGCTGCCTAACACGATGAGACACACCAGCGCACACGATATGGACAGGTTCTGCATACCTATAAATATACTATCTTTATTAAATTGATCTCAATAAAATCAAGGTACATTCGAAATATGTAACGTTTAACATGTGCGTTATATCCTTATGGTATCTATTAATTTGCATTCCAATTTACGCATGTTCTTCTATTATGACACTAGCAAACCAGAACCGGTCACGCGATGCTGTGCTACGTTACACGTTGAAATATATTGTATTGTATATATAATGTTTTGTCAAAAAGCTTCTGTGAGGCATGTTGGGAAAATGGTACAAATTTCATGTCAATATATTCAGCGGTTATTGAATAATGTGCGTTCAATTAACACAGCAATGTTTTTATAGATATAGTTAAATTTAAAAGCATATTCCATCATAACAGCAAAAATTAAATAAAAAGTGCGATATGTTTTATACGCTTCTTGCTAAAAAATATGCGTTGTTTTTTACCATCCAATTTATTAGTCGTCATTCCGCTAACAATTTACGATTAGCTAAATGAATATCAAATTCGTATTCCTTACTACATACATACAGTAACTAATACATGAACTGATACAAAATAAATTAATATTTACGTTTTGATCTATCCGTTGAGGCTTAGCGGAAATTAAGTTAAAAATCAATTAATGTATTGTTTAACATACGTAATTTCAAGCTTCAAATTACATATCTATTCCTGTTTAATCTGTGCGTTTTTATTGAGGCATTCAGGAAGACGTAGATTTCATAAAAATCCTAGGCCAGTTCAACGTTATAAATGAAGATTAGCAATTATTTGATCTTTTTAAAAGCATCAACACAATTTATACATTATAATCAAGTATTTTTATCACATTTTTTTCAACTCGAAGCCGTTTCGGCTGTGTATCGTTTATTTAAAAATATTTTTGTTTACTTTGTAATTTAAACATCTTGATAAAATGGCTTTTTACTATTATTAAACCACAATCTAATTAGTCTGTAAAATTTCTTTTACTTACGATGTTGCCAATCTCCTCTCTGTTCATCTTCGTCATCTGCCAAGTAGTTTGTGCACAGCGGCTCTGTCGGAAATCCGGCTCTCGCCAATATTGACACTTCTTCCTCTATAAATTATATTATATTGAAAATCTTTTTTATTTGAATATTCATATTATATTACAAATATATTTAAGAATTTACCTTCTAAAGACACGCACATGGTCCAAATACCTCCATTCATGGGAACTAAAAATGTGCCACCGCCTTTCCGAGAGTGTGAATCTCCAATCTAAAATAAAAAAGAAAAAAGTATTATTGATTCTTCACGAGTGGTTCAATCAAAATATATATAATATAATGTAATACTACATATGTATGCATTAATTGACTTGTAATGTCTGTTCGGAAATAACCGCCCTAACGCCGCCATCTCAGAAATCAGTTTATATAAGAATCATAACAATTTCGAAATATTCATTGTTATTATTCGGAGAGAGTGAATAGGACCCCGAAATACGATACTATGAATACAAACATTCGTAACATAAAAACCCAACAACAAAAAAAATGTTTTAACTTTACAAGGGCGCATTTAAATAAATAAATTTATTGACATGAAAAGTTAAGATAGTCACAAAACATCCAGTGGTCCCGCACTAGGCAAGCCTGTCTTGCGGGTTCCGACTATATATGAAATTAAACTAGTCATATTATATGAGTTAATTTTTTTAATGTTATAGATAAATATAGCAGCAATCGTTAAGAAATATTATATTTCCTTTCGCTTCCTACTTTAGAACAATGGGTTTCTTTGTAATCCGCGTACGAATGGGGCTTCTTACAGCTTGGAACTATTATTTTGTGAACATGATTACAATTATGTATGTTAGGTTACGAATATCTATTATATTAAAATTAAATCAACATTATTGTTAGTTAAAATCAATGGGATTTTATTCAAAAATGTATTGTACTTATTTTATTTCTAGTGTAGAACTAGTATTATAGAAATATTTTTTTTTGAAAATGAATAATGTAAGAAATATACATGATTTTTATTTTATATACAAGCCCGTAATTATTTGTATTATTTAAAGTATATTTAAATAACATTACACGACCGTGTGTCTTTCGATCTATAAGTCATTTTGTAAAACTAATATTATATTTATATATTTTGAAATAAACCTCTTTGGGACGTCAGTAAATATTTAATAGTTTTATTATATTTAAGTTCGCTTTAAATATTGAAGTGAAGACAGCTGGCTGCCACGGCCGGATTACTATAAGTAGAGGCCCCGAGGCATCGTCAGTCTCGGGCATCTATTTATATAAAACCAAGTATGTAATTTTATTTAGGTAATATCTAGATTAGCATTATAACCTTATACTAACATTATATTTAATACTGGCAATAAATTGCTCAAAAACCTTTTAACAAGTAGGAAATTTCCAAAGACTGTATTGCTTGCTTTATAGAAAATGTCGGAATTATTTTATGTTATAAATTAATTGTATCGTCACAGACATGCATCCATTTTCTTTTTTTTGTAGTGTTATTTCACGCTGTTGATTGCGAATTTAAAACATAATACATCATATATCTTGGTATGGATGTTATCTGTATTAAGTTATTAAAAATATGGAATATTTCCTTAGTTTCTATAATTCAGTGCATAATAAGTACAGTAATACGTACGGCTAGAGTAAAGTATGCCAATTATTACTTATGCGAATTTGTTCGTGTTTTAATTGTAATTACGGACCGCCATAGGGAATTGCAGGTTGAAGTCATGAATAATACCGTAATATGTATATAATATTTTCATTCTTCATATTACAGAGACCAGATCATTCATTATTCTTTTTTGTAATTAATTTCATGATTATTGGTTAATGAAAACATAGCTAGGAAACTTGCTTATTACCTATGTCGGGTAAATTACTGACATACATATGTATAATGACCCATATTGAAGGACAATCATAAAGATACTTTTTACCCAACAATGGAACATTTACAAACCAGTATAGTAGTTTATTATAGTACTTCAAGATAATATTGATATCTTTTGAGCCGAGATGGCCCAGTGGTTAGAACGAAATTCTGACACATGTGTATCCACCAACCCGCATTGGAGCAGCGTGGTGGATTAAACTCCAAACCTTCTCCTTAAAGCGAGAGACCTTAGCCCGGCAGTGGGAAATTTACAGGCTGTTTCTGTGTTACTGTATGATGTCTTTTTGATGAACTAGACAAATATAAAAGGTGAAGATTTTCTTCAATAGAAATTCTAGTTCATTGTTATGAAGCAATTGAAAATAGAAATGAACCGACAGCCATACAATAATACGGAAGTCGCACTATTGGTTGCCAGGTTTCAAGGCCAAAGCAAAAATTTCTTCGCATCGCTTCTAGATATTACTCTATCGACCTTCATACCAATCGTTTTACGATCTCTATTTCAAATGTAGCTTGATAAGAATATAATTGTGTAAAATTGTTAAGTGTGTAATAGATTTGGTTTGATTTATGTTAATTAAAATATAAAATAAGAGCCTTGAACCCAATAAAATCTAGGCAAGCATCACGCTTGTATCCAGTTTCATGCCGATAAATACTGAATACCGGATAAAATTCTACTAGATTCCCAAGGTGGCGCATCAAAGCAATGGTTAATATTTCTTATAGTGCCATTGTCTATGGGTGCTGGTGACCACTAACCATCAGGTGGCCTATTTGCTCGTCAACCTACCTATATCACAAAAAAAAAATGTAATTACTACCAACCAGAAGTAGAACAGTATCGTGAAATAAAGTTTCTCGTTCTCATTATGGAAACTTTTTGCCCAGTAGTAGGATGTTTATGGCATACTTCAATCACTTTGCATACTGATTGAATGTTTTCCGAATTAAGTTAAAACTATTAATAGAATTGGCACAGATTATTGTTACATTGCCGCTTACAATTGTAACACATGGACATATTATTTATATATGTTATGACATTTGTTAATTATGGAAACTTTAGATCAAATCAAATCAAATCAAAATATACTTTATTGAAGTACGCACTTTTGAATCGTCACTTAACAAAATATATTAAGTGAAGCTACCACTGGTTCGGAATGTAGATTCTACCGAGAAGAACCGGCAAGAAACTCAGTAGTTACTCTTTTTGAACATCTAAAAATACAGTCATGTTAGTTAAATACAATTATATATGTATGTAATATATCCTGCCTGGAAGTCAACAAGCATTAACTCCACACTTTTTTATCATCCATACAATCTTGTATCGAATAATATGCCTTCTTTACCAATGTATTTTTTACAAATATTTTGAATTTATGAAACGGCAAAGTTAAAAATGTCTGCGGAGGTAATGTTAAGAGAAAAACTTTGGCAGTAAGCTGCTCATCGGGATACACATAGATTGCAGCCTGCACAAAAGTATGAAAAATTGCGTCACCTATGCGAGCTAACCAACACCAATTTAACTGAGTTATCAGTCTGCAACCCGCTTTTTAGTAGCAAACTTGTATATAGTGAGTAGTTTAGCAATAAAGTTTATACATAACCTGAAATCATCAGTTAAAAGCCCAGGTCGGACCTCTATAGGGAGTTATTAAGTTACTGTCAAGAAGTTACCAGTAGCGGACCAAGTTTGAAACTTAGGAGGTTAACTCTACCATTCCTCGAAAAGCGCTCAAAGACGTTGGTCCGGCTTATGAACTTTGAAAATGGCCACGTGGCAGAAATCGGTCAAGCAGTGAGTACACCTGCACTCCGCTCTCTCTAGCATAGTATATTAAATCAATTCGCTCTCTATTAAATAGTCGTAGATAGATCATAAGACACTTTATATCTGATATAATTTATTGCGAACTATAACTTAACAATAATCATTAGAAGTATTTTTAATTAAATTTTATTAGATAGCCCTGGATTAAAATGGCCATATTATGTAAGCAAAATGCAAAAAATATTCTACTTAAGTTAAAGACGCAATTTGTTCAGTTCAAATTTCGCGAGCTTTAAGAGACGTCTAGAAAATATAGACTTTGATTAATGACCCAGTTACCTAACACGACTTCAATAAAAACTTTTCTTTGAAAGAGAAAATTTTAGAAGTAACAAAAACGTTTTATAACTCATAATTCATTAAATATATCTTTTCATGTGAGTAAATGTCAAGTAATTTCAATTTCATAAAAAGTTTCTTTATGAATATTATGTACATTTTTTTAATGAGTAGGTTTTTTATTATTAAAATGCTTTATTTTGAATATTTAAGTACCATTTAAGTGTTAACTGAAGGGAATTAAATCTAAACGTACACTTATAAGAATTGTTCATAATGTTTCTTTAAGTGATGCTGTGTCAACCTTGTAATTAAAACCTTAACTTACTTAATTAAATTAATGTTTATTATTGATCATGATAATAATTATCGAAGATCATTAAATATTTTACATTTATGTTTAATTTTTGTTTTTTTATGTGATAGGTGGCAAACGAGCAGGAGGCTCACCTGATGGAAAGTGACTGCCACCGCCCATGGACATCTGCAACATCGGGGGGCTTGCAGGTGCGTTGCCGGCCTTTCAGGAAGGAGTACGCTCTTTTCTTGAAGGTTCCCAAGTCGTAAGTATCGGTTTTTCCGAACCGATACGACTTGGGAAAATTGTAATTACTTTAGATTTATTTATAGCAGTGTATGCGTCTTACATTATGTCGTTAATAAAATGTCATAGTATTATGTTTTCTATACCCGGTTTAAATTTCCGTCCTTGAAATAAAAGCAAAATACCATTACCATAGTTATAAGGCCAAGGACTAACTACGTTTTCCTTCCTATCAACTCAACTTGTTAAACTTACTTCTAAATAATAACATTTAATATAAAAGCTGACCTCGATGAAAAATAATACGAATAATGAAAACCATTACGTCTATCGTAGTCGTCAAAATGTTACGTGTGAAATATTCTTTATGACTTTTCCTGTAAAGTTCATAGCAGCTAAGTTCCTGCTCGGTTCACGTGATCCGAATCTCGTGGGAGAAACAACTGAAATGTCAACCTTTATAGCGCTTTTTTCTATTCTTATGCAACGATCACAGTTTTATATTGAAGTTTGTTACTTTCATTTTGAACAATATGATTTTTTAGCTTGTTCTTGTTAAAAATCATATTTTTTAGCTTGTTCGTTTGATCTGAATGAAACAATAATTTCGCAAAGTGAGTTGTTACAATGTCGTGAGTATCGTTTCGCTCTTGTATATATTTTGGTAATTACAACAAAAGTAGCTTTGTTCTCTCAGACTATAATTATAGTGATTTTCTTTATTTCAACCTTCATATTAAACACGCTAGGAATGTATATTATAACGGGTAAGGTTTTACTTCAAATTCGCGAACTTTTATTATTTTAGTTTATAATTTCAAGATAAAAGGTATGTTAGTTGATTATTTTGTCACATATAATACATCTAGTTTAGGTAATAAGAAAAAATATTTGATAACATTTTTTAGGAAACATTTCATGTTAACCTTACATCGCGTGCACACAAGTCAAGGTTATTCGTCAACTACAGTTAATAAGTTTCATATCGTTAATATGTAAAAATTCAACTTTCGTATTGGTATTTTTATTTATGGTGGATGGACTTAATATAAAGGTTAATTATAATTATAGTTTTAGTTCTTTTCGTTGCGTAGTGATATTTTTTAAAATAATTTATCTATAAATTAACATTTAGACTTTGTCCAATTCTGATTGCGTAGGTACCACCCCTTCATGATTGGATTTTTGTGCAGGGACTTAAAATCTTAGATAACAAGGTTGATGGCGCATTGGCGACGTAAGGGAAGTATATTGGTAGTGGTGGCACTTACCATCAGGTGGATCATTTAAATAATAATCCGTTAATTTCAGAGATATTCATATTATTAAAATATTTAGATTAAGTGTATAAATGTATATAAACTCGAATTTGTACGCAATTTTTTTTTAATAAATCATTCGTATAACAAAGAACGTCAAACAAAAAAAGAACGTCAAACGTCGAAAATGAAAATATAAATAGAAGCGTGAAAATGAGACGCTTCGTTCGGTTTCGGAATTTCTCTTACATTTTAAAATAATAATTTTCAACAAGAACGCACTTGAGGGAAGATGAAAACGAATGAGCGATAAAGGCGCGCTACAGAGATCGGGACAAAGCAGTATTAACGACTTCTTTCTAGAAAAAAAAAATGTAATATTGAGTTTATATTTTATTATTATATCTTTAAAGGTTTAAGGTATGCTTTATTTAAATGTCACGATGCTATCTATATCTTTACATTTCTTTACTTAAATACGCTTGTCGCTACTTAGAAGCGAGTAGTTTAAATAGGATCGCATAATTGAAATGTCAGTCTTTGTGCAGCCTTTTCTATTTAATCGAAATGTAGATGAAAAAAGTAGTTAACTAAAAACAAAATATTAAACTTTACTTTAATGTATTAAGAAGCCGATAGTCTAAATCGCGGATGGTCTATTTCGCATATGCTGCAATTAATTTAAAATTAAAATGTATCTATTATATTAAATATAAATATATATACGACAATGTTAAAGTATAATATATACCTTAAATACTGTGGCAAAAAAATCCAAATATGAAAAATCGGCACCAAAATTAATTGTGTAGCTAGGAAGAAGTAATTGAACTTAAAAATTAATTTAAAAATGAAAGCAAATGAAAATGCAACGAAACATGAAAAAAAAAGTCTGTTTGCATTACGCATATTTTATACGTCAATTATTATGAGAATAAATCTTAATATCATTTGTGATAAGAAAACCATTTTCACCCTTATAAAAGTTACGAATAATCATATTATTCTTTTGAAGCATGTTTAAAAAACCTTCGTCGCGAATTAAGCTGCGTAATATTTTCATGAGTGGTTAAAATTTCAAACAGTTTTTGTTTGTCCAATTAGCAAATTAATTATTTTGTTACGTTGGATTAAGACCTGCGGGTATGGAGCTGGATTAATTAACAAAAAATATTTTTCTGTTAATATTTAATAGACTTATGGTATTATTCATTATCCTACTTAAATATTATAGTTTAAAAAAAATGTATTTATTTTTCTTTTGTCCAATAAAATGCATAATTAATTCATTACAAAATTTAAATGGGATAATTCAGAATAAAATTTTGGTAATATGACAGAGTTATACCCAAACATACATAAAAGTATATATATATATCCGTGTATTATTGGGATAGAGAATACCTACTACAGTTTATGCAATAGTTATTTTTTCCCTTGACTATACTACTTGGAACGGGTTGTTTTAACAAACTCCTAAGAGATAAGCCAATACATACATACATATATTATTAATTATCAAACGTTTAATTTGAAACAATATTTATTCGTTCTAAAACGAGCTGCTCCGCGCTGATTCAGACACATAAGCGTAACGTTACTTCTACGCCCTCGTGGGTCGTAGTGTGATATTTTATTAAGTCTAAAACCTTTCTTCGTATAAAAAGCGTTATTGTATTATATTTTAGTTGACATTCTCTTGAAATCGAATAAAAATATATTTTAAGAAAATTCTAGGCTCTTAGGCACAAGAACTTATATTTTATGCCGTCCTTCCTCCATTACCTCGCGGGACGTTACACCGCCAATAACATTACCAAAAAGAGCATTGGTAGCTATTCGGGGGCCCCTTGACAACGGGGGCCCTGGGCACATGCCCAGTATAAAATTATTTTTATGTATTCCACATAAGTTTACCCAATTAAGTAATTCATATTTAATGTGTTATGAAGATAAGCATTCCTTTTAACACCAAGTTACATTTTATAGTAGATAAACATGGATAATAAAAAGTAGATATTGATAAAATATCAATTACATTTATTGGTTTCTTCGGTAAGATCAAAAGTCATGGATCAATGTAAAGTAATAATTAAAACGTAGATATTGCGACGAAAGTGTGTTTATGTTCCGTAGCAAATATTTACCGTAAAGAGAAGAGAATAATATTTTATGTTGTTACATTAAAGTTTAATTGTTTTGAAAGATTTCTTTATCATACTTTACATAATGCCTAAACGTTTTAAATTACTTGGAAATACAATGGAACAAATTTCTCAAGCGTAAATTTCACAAGTGATGGAACTATCGCGTTGTAATTTTTAACTGTGTAGTTGATCTTGTCGCTAGCATGTAAGGTAGTCGAGGTCTGGCAATTAAACATTTATTGGATTTTTCGGTAAAGATATTATTAGTAGCATCCTGAAGCTTGGAGGCTAAATATATGGTTTAATGCTTTGGTTCTGCGCCTGAATTTATTAAATTGCCGTCTCATCGGATTATGTTAGGTACGGTAATAGAGTTCAGCTGCGTTTGGGCACGTAATTGTGCACTAAAATATCATATCCTGCATAGTGTGGTATTCTCCGTTGAGAATCGCCAACGTGACCAAAATCTGCCAGGAAGATATAATGGCAGTGCAATGGGCTACCTGTAATAAGAGATCATCATCGCCCATAGACATTGGCGTCCAAAGTAATGTTTACCATTCCTTACATCGTCAATGCCTCACCAACAATGGGAGATAAGATGTTAATATTTTCCTTGTGCCTGTAGTTACCCTGACTCACTTACCCTTCAAACCGGAACACAACAATACTAAGTATTGCTGGTAGGTTATCTGATGAATGGGTGGTATATACTTACTCAGGCGGACTTGCACATACACATCCTACCAGAAAAAGGTATTTATATACGTATAGCTTGTTCTTAACAGTTCTTTTTTTTTTAAGTAAGCTTTTATTATTTACGTATATAGTATGATTATTTCTTTTAAGAAGTACCTCAAGGGCAGTTTAATTAATAGAATGGCACACTGGCTCCCCAGAGCCTCTCGACGTACACCGAGGGAGACCAGCTAAGGATGTTTTAGTGTTTACAAAATTAATTTAGCTTCGCTTTAATAATTTTCCCCACAGACACGTTTACGAAAAAGACAGTAAGTAGGTGTGTAAGTTACGCAATTAGTGCTCATTCTAAAATACTAATATAAACATATATCAATAACCAGATTTTGTTTTTATTGTTTTTTTTTTTGTGTCTTCATGTTTTATTTACAGGCAGTATCACAATCGACATTAATAGATTACTAATTATTATTATACACAATAATTTTAATTGGACTCCAAACATTATTACATAGTTTGTCTTAAGACAAGAAACATTAAAAAAAAGTAGTTATAGGGTATTTTCGGTAGTATAAAATAAATTATGAAATTTGATAAAAATTAAAGTATATGTAGAAATACACTTAAATATTTTGAATTTGAGTCATAAAAGCGCATTATTAATTTATTATATTGAAATGAAAAGTCGTAATTTTTAGTTTTTACATCACGTGACCTAAAATACGAGCCGCCATGGTGTGGCGAGAGATCAAAAATTGTCATTTCAATATCATCTGGTAATTTGGTAAACAACTTTTCTGGAGTTTTAATGCTAGTGTTTCTAAAATTAGACACTACATATCAACGACAGGGATTGTAGTTTATTGTTTTCCCAAAAACACCAAATATTTATATCTGTTAACGTTGAATGAATGCCGGTCGTATATACATGACTCTTGTTTTCATCAATGTGACGTCACCAAAATGAATGATAGCGTTTCTGCGATAAAAAAGGTTTAAAGTTTAATTTTATTTTATTGCAAGAAAACGTGTTTATTTTGCCGAAATATATTTTTTGTGGCTTTTAAGTTTTTATTAGGAAAGTCAACATTTTAAAGTATTTTTTCAAACGTACATCTATTATAAATATATAGTTATAAAAACTTTTTGAATTTCGTGTCATAGTTACAGAGGAGCGGATACAAAAGCGATAATTCGTACGTCCCAGCTGTGGGATATCTTTACAAATATCCTTTTCAGTTAAAGTAAACTATTTTATAGAAACGATATCTTGAAGAAGCTTTGAACATGGAATATAAAAGATGTTCTTTTAAATACAGCTTACCTTAACAACTTTCTCATCCAAGAGCCACTGCAGTGCAGTATTGGAAGCATTTGCGAGTGCCGCGAGAGCCGCCTTCTCCCAGGACACGTGTTCCCAATGCTCTGTCATGATGGCAGCGCAGAGCATAGCAGTGGAGCAACTATAACAACAAATTAGTATTGTAATAGTCAATATTAGCTATACTTTGTTTATGATTTCTTGTTTGTTTTTAACACAGTTTAAAAATATTTCTAAAATATATTTATATTTTTTTTTTATAAAATCTTTTATTGTTTATAAAATTTATGTTATTTTTAGCTACAATTATTTAATATGTACATGAACATTTTGTGAATGTACATTATTAGTATAATTATTGCCTTTGCCGTTTTTGCAAGAGAAAGGGAAGTCCGACAGACTAGCGCCGTAGCCCGTAACGCGTTACGTAACGAAGCAGTTTATTTTCCCTTAAGAAGTTATTAACTTGAGTCTCGTATCGGTACTCGTGCGAGGTTGACGTCTATTGTATTGAATGCATTCTTTCTTGTTTACAACTCATTAGTTAATTACTGTGAAACCGGTTTGGCGTGCGGGCCGACCGGTGCCGCTTATCTATCGAACAATTTACTATTGAATGATTGTAGCTGTATTAATTCTACGTATTTTTTCATTTATTATACATGGATGAAAATGATGCTCCGATTGATGAGTACAGTGTGAATAATGAGTTGAGGACACCAAGCCCGACTATCTACTTAAGTGAGATGTTACGGAAAGAAAAAAAAGAGCATTGTGAGAAAGAGACAGAATATATACCCATGGAAGATGATGTAGAACAGTGGTCAGCACGAGTTAATAAAAGAGAAAGAGATGATAAAGACGAAGACGAAGGTTGGCAGACAGTTATGAAAGAAAAAAAAATTAAAACTCAAGACACAGAGATGGAAATGTACATTTCATGTAAAGAAAAGTTTCCCAAACAATTTGCCCTTGCAAAATTATTAAAAGAGTTGAAAATTACTGATATAAATAAAATAAAATACTTGAGCCCCTACAAAATTAGGGTTGAATTTGATAATGTCAACTGTATGAATAGAATGATGACTTGTGAAGATTTGTTAAATAAGGGGTGGAAATTTCAAAAAGCATTTCAAGTCAATTTTACATATGGTACAATCAAGGACGTGGACCTCGATTTAACGGAAGGAGAAATTAAAATGCGCATTAAATGTGATAGTCGCGCGGAATTAAGTTCAGTGTGTAGATTGAAACGACGCGATGCGGATGGTAACTGGATTGACTGCGAGAGAGTCCGTCTCTGTTTTAAAGGTTCGTATTTGCCTACACATGTCTTCGTGGACAGTCTCCGCATTAAAGTTGACTCTTACACATTCCCGGTGTCTCAGTGCTCCAGGTGCTGGAAATTAGGACATACACTATCTAGATGCCCATCAGATAAGATAATTTGCCCTAAATGTGGTGGCAATCATGCAAATTGCGAGACAAAGACGTTTGTTTGTGTTAACTGTCAAGGTCCACATATGGCACTCAATAAAGGATGTCCTGTTTTCTTGAATGAAAAAAAGATCCGCGAGATCATGTCTCAATTTAATTGTACATACAGGAAAGCTCGTACAATGTTACCAGAGTCTCCGAACCATAAATACAAAATCCAAACGGTGAATACTACCGTTGATCAAACATACATTCATCCAAATCGCACGTACGCAAATATTGTATCACACGTGTTTCCTCCTACTCAAGTGGATTCAGAAGAGGAACAAAACGTAAAACACATCTCTTCGGCACAAGTTTCAAGTGAACAGACTAAAATTCCACGAATAAATCGTAAATCCGAAAATGTACTAAAAAAACATAAAGCGACTAGAACCGAAACTACAAACCTATCTATAAACTATAACCTGCCTGATTCTAAAATCGAATCTGAAGAATTACATCATGCAAACCTCAAAAAACCATTAGATAGAGACATCAATTTCTCAGAACTATTAAATAGATTGAAAGAAATTTTGTTTCTCAAAGGCGGATCTTTTCAACAGAAATTAAAGAATTCAATTAAGTGTTGTGTTGAGTGGTTGATTTTAATTGTTGTTGAAAATATTTCTGATTGGCCTATCTTAAAGTTAATTTTAGACTATTTAAGCACATAAATTCACAAAGCTAAACATAATTCAGTGGAACGCACAAAGCCTTAGACCTAAATTGACTAGTTTTGAAAATTTATTGTGGCAGGAGAAGACCCATATTGCTGCCGTATGTGAGACTTGGTTAGAGCCAAATAGTTACTTAAATATTAAAAATTACAATATACACCGATGTGATCGTGTTGACTCGTATGGAGGGATAGCCTTAATTGTACATAAATCCATCAAATCTCAGATATGTAAAGTGCGCCAAACCAATTCATTAATCCAGATCATCCACGTTAAGCTTTTGAATTGCGGAGACTTTGATAATGTAATTTCTGTTTACTGCCCATCTTCAGCCCGAACCAGCACTCATGATTGGGATGCCATTTTCTCGATAGCTAATTCTAAAACAATTATAATTGGAGACTTTAATGGGCATCACACTAACTGGTCACAAAAAATTGACCAAAGAGGCCTTCAAATATTCGATGCGCTTTCTGATAATCAGCTTGTGACCTTAAATGACCGCACACCCACTAGAGTAAAATTAGTTAACGGTGCTCTTCAAGAGTACTCTCCTGATATTTCTTTAGTAACCTCTGATATTGCGCTAAAATTCACTTATTCAGTTCTTAATGAAACTTTGGGCAGTGACCACAGGGTTATTAAAATGTCAACCAATTTCAGCCATTCATATCCATCGAAATATAAAAGAAATTTTAAATTGGCTGATTGGAATTTATACACGCAAATACTTGAAGACTTGTTCAATAATTTTTCGTGGCTTAATGACCCCCAAAAAGACTATGACTCTTTCGTAGATTATATAAATATAGCTGCAGAAATATCTATCCCTCTAATAAAATTTAATGAAAGCCCCACTTCGAACTTCTCCCCCAAGCCGTACTGGAATCAGCATTTATCTAAAGCAGTGTCTGAGAGACGTTTGGCTTTATCACAACTCCGTCGTAATCCAATCCCACGTAATTTGGATATATTGAAAGATAAAATTAACTCTGCACAAAACCTTATGCGTAACTCTCAAAGCGAATGTTTTCAAAATTTTTGCTCGTCTGTAAATCAAAAAACTACATCAACAGAATTATGGCTTAAAATGAAGTGGATCAAGGGCTATAAAACTCCTAAACAACAAATAAATGGAAATCTAGTAAACAAACTTTTGCGTAACTTAACTCCCGATTATGTTTCTCCTATGTGCCCTGTGTTACGTTCTCATAATAATAAAATAGGTTCCATAATTTGTATGACTGAGATAGAAAGCTGTGTTCCATCTAAAAACACAGCACCTGGTGATGATGGAATTACATACTTAATGATAAAACACCTTCCAAAAAATAGTAAACATGTATTAACAATCCTTTACAATTTATTTTATGAGAAAGGCTTTCTTCCTAGCCAGTGGAAAAATATCATCGTCGTCCCAATTTTGAAAGCAGGAAGAGATTCAGAATCTACTTCGTCACTACGCCCAATTGCTTTAATGTCTTGCTTATCTAAAATTTTCCATAGTATTCTTAATAAGCGATTGGAATGGTTCTGCGAAAAGAATAACATTTTTTCGATAAATACTACAGGATTTAGAAAATCATATCAGTGTGCAGACAATCTTTCTTACTTTATAACTAAAGCTTCAGTTGGATTTTCGGAAAATAAACCAACCATCGCGTGCTTTATTGACATCCATAACGCATACAACAATGTCAATATAGCTTCACTCATTTCAATTCTGGATAGTTTGGGGGTAGGGTCAAAATTTTGCCGTTATCTGTGGAATTTTTTAAACCATAGAATTCTTAAAATTCTTATTAACGGAAACACAATAGCAAGAAGTACCAGCCTAGGATTGGCTCAAGGAGATCCATTAGCGCCTTTGTTGTTTAATATCGCGACCCATAAAATATGCAAAAGTACCAGCCCTGTTTCTATATTGCAATATGCGGACGATTTTCTTTTATTTACTTCATGTAATAATTTGACAGAAAGCTCTGAGAAACTACAATCGTCATTGAACATGATGGCTGTCCACTTATTAGATATAGGGTTAGAGATTTCGACTACTAAAACTAAAGTTTGCATATTTAAAAGGGGGCGTAAAAAATATGCAGTAAAGATAGTATTGAATGACAAAACAATAGAAGAGGTTAACGCTTTTAAGTATTTAGGAGTTTGGCTTGACAATTCATTGAGATGGTCAAAACACATTAATTACTTAAGAGGCAAAATTTTGAATTTATTAAATATTATTAAAATTCTAAGAGGACCGGGCTGGGGCGTACATCCAATTCATTTGAGGCGGCTGTATTTTGGTTTGATTCGTAGCAGAATAGATTATGCCAGCTTCTTATATGATAATAGTTGTAACACAAATTTGAAAAAAGTAGACGTATTACAGAATCAATGTCTCAGATTTATTGGTGGCTTTGTTAAAACTACACCGATCCATATAATGGAAAATGAGCTTTGCGTACCGCCATTGTCGATCAGAAGGTATTATTTGGGAGTTAAATTTTGGCTAAAATGTAAATCTATGGCTAACAATGAAATTATCAAGTTGTTAAATATATTCCAAAATATGTGTACCAACTCTTACTGGCGAAATAAAAGACTACCATTGCTTATTATGATTCACAATGATTACAATGCTCTCAAAATCCACCAAAGTAATAAACTAGAAATGTTTAGTCTAGACACGTGGGTTAGCAGTGTGGATTTATCCTCTCTCATTAAATGTTCTTTAGCCTCAATTGACAAAAGTAAAAGTAAATATAGTAATGCAGCTTTAAAATTATTATCGGAACGGGAAATTTCAGAAATATATTCATCATTTTATAAAGTGTTTACAGATGGCTCAAAAGATAGCTCTGATATTGGTGTTGCTTTTTATGACCCTCAAACTAATACTAGTTGTCAACTTAGAGTAGATTCTAAGATATCTGTGATGCGTGCAGAGTTATTAGGCATTTTCGAGGCTTTATCATATATCAGTACAATAGATTGTGATAGATTTGTAATTTTTTCGGATTCCAAAAGTGCTCTCCAACATGTGGCTCGGTCTACCTCGACCTTTCGAGGAGCTCCGATAGCCTATACTATCTTAAAATCTATTCTAAGTTTCTCTCGTCAAAATAAAAAAGTGATGTTGCAGTGGATTCCTGCTCATATTGGTCTAGAGGATAATGAAAAAGTAGATGTATTGGCAAAAAATGCAGCACGAAATGGTATTTACTACCATTGCTTACCATATCATACGGAATTATTATATCTAGCTAAACAAAAATATTACAAATTTTGGAGAGAGTATTTTGATGAGCGATCGCTGACTAAGGGGATCTGGTACAGAACTATGCAGCCCGGACTACGGAAAAGTCTTTGGTTTGATGGAGCCAATATGAGCAGGTCTTCAATTGTCACAGCTTTTCGGCTTCGTTCCGGCCACATTCCATTAAATAACTTTGGCTTTCTTATGGGTAAAACACCTTCACCTAACTGTAGTGTATGTAACATCATAGAAGACACGTACCATGTAATAATGGAGTGTGCTCGGAATGAGGCTGATAGAATTTCTTTTTTACGCTTAATCAATTATTGCGGGGAGGTTGGGGCATGTAATAGTGTCCTCGCTGACCCTACATCAGAACCAGCGCATGTTTTGTACAAATTAGTGGATGGTGTTTTTAAGAATCGATGTAATTAATCAATTTGTTAAATTTAATGTTTTGTAAGCACTATGAGGGTGGCATTTTCTTACAGAAAAAACCCTCTTTAAAATAAATGATAAAAAAAAAAAAAAAAAAAAGTTATTAACTTTAAAAAAATCGTTTGGCACGATTTCATAATAGATTTATTCAATATAACTAGCAAATGCTTACGATTTTATTGTAATTTTACTTTATCAAACTTTACAAATAAAGCCCATGAATATTCAGTGTTGACCGGAACAAATTTCCACCAGCGATAGCAATATTAATATTATACAACGAAATAAATGCAAAGAGATCCGCAAATTGATAAATAGGAGTAGGTACATTGCTATTTTATATATAAATCGAAATTTCGTATGGAAAATTGCAATGTAGTCATCAACGAGAGTGGTTGCTGCAGAGAATATTATGCAACATTGGAATATTGGTTAAATTTGTGAAATTTATTCGAGTATATTTTACAGAGAGACGATAAAGATTCGCGGAATATAATGCAACACCTTGGAAATTGTATTGTAAGGAACTTGAATGCAATTTCAAAGAAGCGAAGCGTAAATGGAAACTACACAAATGTGATGTGATGGCACAAAAAGTCAGCTCCCAAAATCGGTTGTTTTACGTCTGCGATAATGAAATCCCAACGAAAGGGTCTACGCAATTTAAAATTTAAAACTAATGATTTAACTCCGAAAGTTTTAATTTGTGTCCCGTTTGCAGCAAATAATGTGTAGTAACTAAACTCACGATTTTGACACACAGATATGACTGGTTAAACTGGAACGTTAGCACCTGTGTCTATTAAAAAATATTAACCTGAGTCCTTGATGCGTAAGCGGCGACCTGGTGAAATGGCACAGATGTCCGCCTCTGTCTGCGCCTCTGCTAACTAGCAACGGAAAACTTTCCGTTGTCGTTTTCCATGCACAAGGTTGCACACATTTTATCGTCTTCGCACGATGATGGTAAAAACATAACCATTCTGGTTTATCCTGGTTTCGACTCTGACGATGCGATGACGGGTTTCGACTGCGATTACGAGATGTTGATCGTGACCGTTGACTTTTGTTCCAATGTCTTTGAAATTGTGGTCTTGATTTCTTCAGTTCGGCTACTTCGCAAGTAAGTTTTGATAATTCTGCCAAAACTCGCTCCATGTCCAAACTAGAGTGGGGTTGCGGCTGTGAAATCTCTGATACCTGGACTGGCCTCGAGGTTTCCGTGATCTTGTCAGCTACGACAGAAAGATTTTCAAGGTCGGTGATGTCTGTCACGGCGAGTACAGCTCGTACTGCAGAAGGTAGGTGTCCTGCCACAGGATACGCAGGGTGTCATCCGGGATTTTGTCCCTGGCCAAATCTTTCATGCGCCCTAGAAGCTGAGACGGCTTCTGTTCTCCCAGCTCCATCTCACTTAGAAGTTTTTGAAACTGTCCTATTTCAGACTCTTCGTAGACGGTCAGCAAACGCGCTTTCAATGCTTCATATTTCTTAGCATCAGGAGGCTTTAACCTTTTAAAGCTTTAACATCCTGATGTCACTGACTTGTTGTATTGCGTCCTTGCCGAGTTTTGTGACGATCATATTAAATTTTGCTTCGTCGTTAAGTTTTTGTGGACTCAAAACTGCCTCGCACTGTACAAACCATAGGCGCGGTTGGTCGCTCCAAAATTCAGGAATCCTAGACGATACCGTAACCGTAGCTAATTCTACAATTTCCGGTTGTGTTTTTGCTATGGAAGCTGTGGATGGATGCGCCATTTTCCGATGCACTGAATTTAAATTTAAAAAATTGTTCGAAATTGTTCGAAAAATTAATAGAAAACCTTATTAGGTTCATGGAATTACTGTTCATTTATAAGCATAATTTCGATTTAATTTTTTTGTAAGCCATATACTTTTAACACAAGTCTAAATGCTATTTTTTAGAGGATTACAATAATTGTATTTCTTTTAAGGCATTTAGTCGTTATCTTGTAATATAATTATTCTAGTTTAAGATTTTATTATTTAATTTACTTCTTTATTTTAATTCAATAGTGTTGCAAATACCTGTAGTGCTGTATCACATTGCGTAAGTCCGTGTATTTTTGATTATTTTGTTTTTGTGAATATGCCGACGTTGTTTCAAATACATAAATAAACGCTAGTCGCATTGACGAAAATAAAAAAGGCAAGAAGAAAAAAGAGTACAGCATGGAGTTGTTTCTTACAGACTACATTTGCCCTTTTTATATCTTGATTGAAGCCTTCTGTTCCTTAAAGATCGTAAAACCCGTCGAATAGACACTTTCGGTAAAATTACTCGGTGTCTGTTTCCCAACATCGTTTTGATGTCACCTAAATACAAATCAGACGCTTTACACAACTCTATTCCTTTGTTTTATATTGTCATTTTGGCAGAAATGTTATATTATTGGCTCTTTAGGTATTAAAAAAAAAATTTAACTTTACAAATATCGAGTAATAAATAGTTTTAGAAAAAGAAACAGAGTTTTCACGTGTTTAAATCTTTTAGTTGCTTAAATGTATATTTCCTATTCGGCTGTGAAAGAAAACGCATTGAAAAAACATACACGTGTCTGATGAAATACTTGCCAAATGTATACCAAAAACCTGCAGTTGTCTATCCCCTGCAGCTTTGCAGGAATTTTGTTACATTTTTCTTTAAATCTATTTAAGGATCAAGGGATAGGGTTACGATTTTGTGGTGTTAAAAGGGACGCTTCTGAACTTTTAATAAGGATATAATAAAAAAAATGGAATTAAATAAAGGGACACATCCACTGCCCTTTAAAAAGAAATTTTCCCATTTTTTGAGACAAAGACAAAACTTAATTCATACGTATGTAGTAAAAACTCTGTTTTCAATTTCATCAAAGCGATATGTCGTAATTACCTGCAAATAAATTGTCTTTTTCAAACTTTTCCCTCTCCATCCTTCCAACATAAACACAATAACAGTATAAGATACCTTTGAATATATTTTTTCTTTTCTATATTTTTCTCTTTATACGATTGTACATAATTTTTAAGCATTGTTTCTTGTTCGTCATCGTTTTCTGAATAATACGTAGTTTATTACCCACGCATAGACCATCGATTATGAAGCGGCGCCGGCACGTCTCGTCGGAAGAGGCCAGTCTCACAATTTTATTATTCCTCTCATAATAGCATTTTATTTCAATGGAAAATCTCATTTGCAAAGTGGATTCCGTCTCGACATATTTTCTTCCCTTGAGGCGTCTCTTGAATACCAAGTTTTGTAAAACTAGGAAGTTTTGCCGATAGGAGAAATAGAACACGTTTTTTAGTACAGTAGGTACTTTTAATTTTTTTTAATCTTATATTTGTAATTTTTTTTGTATGATTTAGTGCATGAAGGTCTAAAAGTATCGAATGATGGTTTTCTTTTTTTGAAATCTATAACCATATGATTTCTGTCATTGATATTTCATACTATGCATTGATTTCCTAATAAATCTGACAGCTACTTTTTTCATTCTAGAATTTCGCAGTAGGGAATTTCTCTGAGATAGGAAATTGTGTTATTGTTCAAGTTATGAATCCGTAAAGCCGTAGTTGGTTGGATTTTCCCATCGCACTATGAGTGTATTACTTTCGTATACGTTTGTAATACGAGTATCCCCTGCGCGACTTTAACTAACTAACTTTTAAGATTGGCCGTCTCGTGGCCGAAATTCGGTCAGTAGACATGATTGTATTTCAAGGATGTTTTGCGGTATACAAACATTATACAATGTGTGTAGTTTTAAATAGAGTAAGGTAATTTTTTTTAACATTTATAAAATACTAATATTGAAAAGAAAAATATTAATTTCAAACATTCATTTAAATTAAAGTAATTTATTAACGTAATTTAAAAATTTTTGTTCGCAATGTAAAGTCAAATATTTTCAGCAGATGTCACCAAAAGGGATTAATTTACTAAAAATTTAAAATAAAAAAAAAATTGCGCTTAGTTTAACGAAGTTAGCGAGTATCGTTCACTATGTAAATGAGACATTATTGAGGTCAAACGTGATCTCATTTTATATGACAAAGTGCTCGGTAGACTCGCTAGAATCCAGATATAATCAACAACTGGGATTCTAGGTCGAGTCTGAGATAGATTAGATTCTTATATTCCACCATTTGATTAGGGTAATAGAAGTCATAGGGGCCTGAAGAAGTAAGGCAATAGTTTGATTGTACATTTGTATTGACATGACATGATATGATATGACATTTTTGATTCTTAACAAGGATTTTGGTTTCAGTAGTAGTAGTAGAACAATCAAATGAAAAGTGCTTTCATCTGATTGTTCTACTTGAAGCTAAGTTACTGATCTAACATATTCTCATTTGTTGATTGGAGATCAAATTTATTCGATGTTCAAGTTAAAATAATGTAATGTTTCAAAGGTGTTTTACTGTGTATTTATACTTTGCTATTAAACGTTTAAACATAAATGATTAACTTATGACTTGGACGATTTGTTAACCTCACTTATGACGTGCACCGGCTTCAATCGGGTGTAATTTATTAATAAAGATTTTTTTATGTTAAAAATATTATTTATACCCTATAGCATTCAGGAATAATGTAAAACATTTTTTAGAATTGAACCATGAGTTCTTGAGAGATGTTACCTCTTTATATTAGTATAGATTGTATAAATATTATTACTAATATACTTACCAATTAATCTTGTGGTCATCGTAAAAAAATCTAAATTTGATAGATAGTCTAAGATCGTGCAAATATATACATACTAGCCGAACCTGAGGCTTTACCATAGGGTGTATAGTCACAAACCGTCAACCCCATTTTACACTCTCGTGGTAAATTAAAAAAATAGCTTTTTCGGAACTCAAACTATCTCAATATCAAATTTCATCTACACGGGTTCAGCGGTGTAGATATAACAAAGAGTTACTTCGCATTAATAATATTAATCTAGATAATGTTCATCCGCTATATACTGGAATAAGCTATAAAAAATTAAGAAAAGATCAGCGGACTACTATGTATTTTACAGTGATACGTGCAATAGAAACATTTTTGTTAATTTAATATAAAGAAAATATTTTTTGGAACTTTATCAGAATATAATAATACCTAAGAAATATTGAAGTACCTACTCTTTTGTCAAGATAGAGAAAAATTAAACGAGCCAGACTTGTGTATGTGCTGTTGTTTACATTACACATTTAAAAAGCCTTTGAATCACAAAGCAAGTCGCTTGAAATACTAAAGCATTTTCGGGAATTGAAATACAGACGTTTTTGTTGTTTGTTATCCATTCCTGTTTATGTGTCGAGGTTTTTATAACTTTGGTCTTTATTGTGAAACATCATAAGCTTTGTCTGTCTTTGTATGTATAAGTTTTTATCTGTTCTGAAATGAGTTCCATAAAGTGGAAATATTGTGAAAAATGTTTTCCGAATTATTGATCCATGACATAAAACGAATAACTTTGAATTATTATCTAAGAGTAGTACAAATAAAATTAACGTAAAATCAAACTAGTTACCGCGCGCGGCTTTTATTCGCGTTTTAAGGGTCAATCGTCAGAGGTTTTACATAAAAAAGTAGTATATGTCCTTGGAATTCAAGATTGCTTTATACCAAATTTTATCTAATTCGGTTCAGTAATTTGTCAGCCTTAAAAGAGCAACTACCAGAAAGAATTACTTTTGCATTTATAATAATATTATAGATAGTGTTCTTAGTCGATCACTTATAAAAATTTTCCTGTGAGAATTCTTATGAGGTTCAAATATAAATTGTACAAATAAATCTAAATTAATTATAATTATAAATAAATATAAATTTTATTTAATATTAATTTATAAAATTATAATTAATTTTGTATTATTATATACATTTTTTGCAATAATATTGTCATTTCTGTTGGTCATTCCAATAATATATTAATAATTAAACATTTCGATTAAAATCAGTAACAGCTAAATAGGTAACAAAACTTATTTACATTACTTAAAAATATCATAGTAATAATAAATATAAATTTCATATACCAATTAATATTTATTAATAAAAATGCTTTTGTTTGTGATATCGTTTATGTGAAATTCGAACTATATGATCGCAGTCTGCTGTATTCGTGTCAAGCTATCCGTCGGCGGTTCACGACAACTGACGGAAAGGTTGGCGTGAAAGCAGGATAAACAAACGGCATTTTACGTGAACATTGTTGGATTTATGTTTTTTTTTTATATCAGTAGCAAAGACTTAGTTATAAAGTTATTATTTAAATAGTCTAGACCATAAAAAATCGATATAAAATTAGGGTCGCGCAATAAAGAGAAGGTTTATGGACGGTAAATAGAATAGTTGATAGTTAATGAAAAAAAAAAGAAAATACCCGTTTCCTATATTTAACGAATCAATTAGTAACCGTTTTTGAGTTACGAGTAATACGTTACATTATCTACATACATACTATAAATTTTGTAGCCTTTATATAAATGATTGCTTTATATAAATGATTCCCTATTTAGAATATCTTCGTTTACGACACGTTTTTTATAGGAACACTACACATTGAATTGTTTCGTACTTGTTTGTATTAATCATGGACACAGTGAGTCGTTACTAAAATATTACAGTAACCGCGAATTAGTGAATGTATATAATAAAAAGTAGGATAAATACATTTCTGATTTCGGATTTTGTCTCAAAACATATAAAATTCCATCCATATACAGTACTATATGGACGATGTAATTGCTGCTGGGCCGAAACCTCCTCTCCGCTTGAGGAGAATGTTACACAAAACATGCAGGTTACCTCACGATTTTATCCTTTGACGTCGGGCACGAGATGAAATTTAAACACAAATTAAGCACATGAGTACTGTGTAGGTTTGAAGCCACAAGCTTCGGCTAAAATTCAAATCTTGTAACACTGTTTTACATCGGCAATCAACATTTAGGTCGTATATACTGGTTAGCTAGTATTTATGTATTATTCGGTATAATGGTTTATTGGAAGCAATTAGACAAGCTCGCGTGACCGCCAGACTGATTGTTTTTCAGAAATGTCGACTTGTTGTTGTTTTATCGATATTATTCTTTACAAGACCGCTGAGTCATCAGTATAGAAATTCTATGAAAGCTATTTATTCATTTGGAATTAAAATTCTAATCCAAGTAAACAATTTAATTCTGATCTTCGCTTAATGTCAACGTTGAAACCATGTCTGTGTATGTTTAGTATTATTAACACCTTCTCAATTTAAATTAGGTAGGCAGGCATTAAAAGGCTTAATGGTATGGTCACTACCGCGCATAGACATTGGTTGAGAAGAAATATTAATTATTCCTTATAAAACCAATGCACCATCAACCTTGAAAGCTAAGATGTTCTGCCCATTGTGCCTGTAGTTACACTGACTCATTTAATCTTCAAACCGAAACACACACTATACATAACTGTAAATGTAACTTTGTGTTTATGAACCGATTTTTCGTTTGTCCAAGGTGATCCTCTCATCTCATGATCTTATTTGGAATTAGACATTGTTAAGCTTATATTTGAAGCGAATATTCAACAAAATATAATCATTTTATGGCACTGGTGTAACACAGGCAGTGTTGGACAAAATTACCAAAATTAAATAAGAAAAAAATTAATCATTTTGCTTTATATTTACCCTTTAAGCGTAACAATTACTTATGGAATGTCAAATGTCGGCAGGTTTTCTGTTACCTCAAAGATCATAATTATGTTGCCAACAAGAGCTTAGTCAGATTTTAATACAGACCGAACCTTTCTTGGTATACGTTAGGGACCAGACAGACCTTTAACCTTCACCGTTTCATTAAATAAGTAATTATGGTCCATTTCATTTTTCATTATGCAGGTTTGTTTCATTACTTTCGACCGCCTTTGTTCTATTCAATTACACCTTTTATGCCGACTTTACTTAGTGAACTGATTATTAAATTTTTTCTTTTATTTTCAATCGTAATAGTATACTGGGTGACTGTTTTACTTATAACGGTAACGATACGTTCTCGATTCTATTGCGATCCGATTATATATAGATGATAAAAAAGCGTGAGTTAATGCTTGTTGATTTCAATGCTGGAGACATAACGTACATTTATAATTGTATTTAACTAACATGACTGTATTTTTAGATGTTGAAAAAGAGTAATTACTGAATTTCTTACCGGTTCTTCTCGGTAGAATCTACTTTCCGAACCGGTGGTAGCTTTACTTAAAATAGTTCGTTAAATGACGATTCAAAAGTGCTTGTAAAAGCCAACTTGAATAAAGTATATTTTGATTTTGCTCCAATTTCGATTATTCCTCACAAAAATTAACCTCAGCTTAACTGAGGACCAATTTTAGTTTTTTAAATCGGTTGCGTTACAATATTGATTATATTCCGATACAACTTTGACCGAACTAAATTTTCTAGAATAGGGAAACAGTAACGATTACGTTTCAATTTAATTGCGATAAGCTGTCAATTTGCTAGTGGAATTGGGGCCAAGAACTAAAAGGACAACACTATTATTTAACAGGAAAGTCATTTTGCTCATAGGTATTGGTATGAGAAGATATATAAATAATTTATTTAAATTAGGGGACTAATATATTTTAATTTATATTACAACTAAAACTCAAACAAAAAGAAAAGTTTTTTTGGTATTGGTTGAAATATTAACCATTCCTTACATCGCAAATGCGCCACCAACCGTGATAATGATAATGGGTTTATTTATTCGAGTGACAGCTTCAACTAAACTCAAAAAATGATTTTCAATTTTTGTTTATTTCCTCCGATGCAAAGTCAAGCATTTTTCATACCCGGACCATCATTCATATCCATTGAAATTAATTGACCCCGTCCAAGTCTAAACGTTAATGATATAAAATATCCTGAATGTTAGGTTTTATCAAGAGTTTCTTTATCCTAATTAGGGTTCCGTAGCCAAATGGCAAAAAACTGAACCCTTATAGATTCGTCATGTCTGTCTGTCTGTCTGTCCGTATGTCACAGCCACTTTTTTCCGAAACTATAACAACTATACTGTTGAAACTTGGTAAGTAGATGTATTCAGAGAACCGCATTAAGATTTTCACACAAAAATAGACAAAAAAAACAAAAAATTTTGGGGGTTCCTCATACTTAGAACTAAAACACAAAAATAAGCTTTTTCGTCAAACCCATACGTGGGGTATATGGGTCATATGGATAGGTCTTCAAAAATAGTATAGAGGTTTCTAATATCATTTTTTTTTACACTAGACTGTTAGCCGGACAATACATTAACAGTATCGATAGAATACTGTCGAAATACCATTAGTTTGGTTACTTAACGCTCGAAAGGGTTGGGTTGTACTTGCTAAGTCATAACCCTTACTGATTGTGGAATAGCTTTTGCATTTATTGTATTGTATAGAAACTAAAATTGTAATTAATTTCTAGTTCTTGTGTTAATTCATAGATGTTTTTGAATTACGTTTTGATTTAAATTTATGTAAATTTTACTCATATAAATAGCTTATTTATTTGACCACCACCACTAGAAGAAATAAACATGAGTAAGTTTATTCTTGACATGCTTAGTCAAGAATAAACTAACTCAGATGTAATGTTTAATTGTTATTGATATTGGTTAATTTTATAAGTAAGTCCAATTAGTTACCACAAATGTAATTGAAAGAAAAAACTTAGAAATCGGAAAAATGCACTAACTATGACATGCTTATTATTTTTAAATATTTTATTTTACGCTTTTTTTTTAACAGCAAGATATGATTATTACAGTTAACACCTAAAAATATATATTATATTACGAAAGGCGGCTTTATCGCTAAAGAGCCTGTCTCTTTCAACCTAAGGACAGAGGAGATAGTCTATTGACGAAATAGGAGTAAAATGTTTATATAAATTAATCTACATTAAATATTACATAAAATGTACATACTATTTATAATGTCTTATATATCGTTACGAAAAAATCCAAATTGGGTTTAGGTATAAATGGTACTATAATATTATGATTAGGTTTATACGCTTAAGGAACAAACAACAGTTCTTTAGCACACATACTTGTGATTCCAAGTAACAGCTGATCTCTCTACATTATTAATTACCAACGTTTATTTTCATAGGTTTCCATAAAACTAAAAGTTAGGCGCGCTTATTGAAATTTACGAGCGTAACAGCGACGCGGTACAAAGATATAATTACGATATATTTGATTTTATCGAATAAAATCTGTCAATACACCTATAATCGTTAACGGCAATGACGGTAGACCGTTAATAATTTACAATGGTATTTTTCATCATAAAAATATTGCTTATTTATTTCATGTATATTACGGACTGGTATATGGACAACCTGATTATGTGTTTACATTAGACATTGGCACAGTAATAAATATTAACAATCCTTTCAATCAATGCGCATCCGTCCTTTGAAACTAAGATGTTTTGTCTCTTGTAACCCTTTAAAATGGACCACAACAATACAAAAATTGTTTGGCCGTAGAATATGCGATGAGAGGTATCCACCCAGACAGGCTTTCACAAAGCCCTACGACCAATTAACCTGATACTACTGCTATAAACTGAATATTGTAAACATACTATACAAACTCTTTTATTAAGTTAATAAGTGCTCTGGCTTCAGCCGTTAAACGTAGCTGTCCCAGCCCCCTCCAATATGATGGAGCGTGATGTTATTTATTCCACGTTTCTCAATAAAAGAGCAACGCAAAGGTTTTTTCAAATCGGACTAGAAGGTACTGATATTAGCGCGGAAGATCAAAGAAACAAATATTTCACCTGTATAATGTTAGATTAAATATATTGACTGAGAATTCTTCGATAAATAAGGAATAGTTGGAAAGAAAAAATAAAATATATACGTTTAAAAAAAGATTAAGAGTTTTAAGTTTTTTTTTTTATGAGAGTTTATAAGTACATCCCTATTTTTAAAGCTTAACGTATTAAGGTAAATTAACTAGGCGTGCAGCTTTGTTTTGGCCTAGTTTATGTATAATCTACTGCAACGTTGGTGCATTATAACCTAACTAAATGGGACAGTGATACTAGTTCATTAATGTTAATTTCACCGGTTAATATTTTTTCAAAAAGTTTTAAGTAAGTATTCATATTACTTTAAAAAACAAAGCAACTACCAGTAGTTATTGTACAAATATGCCATTAAATAATTCTTAACTTCAGATAGTCTATTATACCTACTAATTAACAAAGCTAAAGGCAAGATAGCCTGTAGCAGATGGCGGGACTTGAACAGATGCCCAATTCATTCGAAGAAAAAAAGATAAATAAACCATAGATTCTCGACCAATGATATCACGGCAATTCAATGTTAGAGTTGATTATTTGTCATTACTCTTCCTGTGATTGGTATAGACTATACATCAATGGGACTGCGATTGCCATCTAGATATAGACTAAAAGTGTATGACAAATGACATATACGACATAATTTATGAATAAATAATCTGCAATTTCAAATGGATGAAATTCTGAAATTTTGGATTTTTTTTTTGGGTTTTTGTATTTGTTTGGGTCGTCTGCATTCCTAAAACCGATTAAGTTTTTATTGCCATAAGGCATGTTATCATCAACGAACAATGAATTGTGTTCCAATAATTGTTTACAAAAAAGTAGCATTTCATGGCGGTCTTTACCGTTATTATAATACTTTATAACTTATTAGTCTCAATATAAACTTACGACACTACTTAAAAGTTGAATGTCTCTCTGTCATCAATGATTTGAAATTCGAAAGAAAAAAAAAACATCATTGTCAAGGAGTATAACATCTCTGAGTTGTTTACCTAACCACCTACTAAACTTTTAGAAATATATCATATTATTAAAAATAAGTAAAATTTTCTACGCCTAAATCTCATTTTCTCTGATAATTAGTTATATATGTACAATATTTGACAGTTCGATATTAACCAGTAAACAACGTAAATGGCGACTACACAGGACTCAAGAGCTTAATAATGATAATTAATAATTGAAATAGCCGTTAGTGTTTCTTGTAGTGGTCTATCTTCGACTGATTACAAATTCATATCTTTCATTGTGATAATATTTGGTTTTCCTCTTGAGAACGAATATTTGCCATTAGCTGTTTTTAAATTATTATAACAAATACGTATATTTACTTTGTCTGAATTATATTTAGGCTTGTTTGTCGTTTTTAGGTATTTGATTTGTATTATTAGCAACATATATTCCCGTTCAACTTCGTTTCGTTTGTATTTGTTCTTCTATAGTCCGATACTCTATCTTGATATATAAATAATCCAAGATCGTACCACAAAATTCACACTTTGAAGGGTGTGTGAGCCAGTGTAACTACAGGCACAAGGGACATAACATCTTCGTTCCCAAGGTTGGTGGCGCATTGGCGATGTAAGGTATGGTTACCATTTCTTACAGCGCCATTCTCTATGGGCGGTGGTGACCACTAACCATCAGGTGGAACATATGTTTGGCAACCTATTCCATAAAAAATATTGTACTTTTATATACGTACATACAAAGAATTCATGGATAAACATCGTAATAAATAGTAAGAGTATTATTTAAGTATATGCCCATGTAATATTTGTGAAAATTGTAGGACTCTCAAATAATATGTGTTAATATTTATATAACAAACAATTCAATATTACTTAACTGTTGGCTTTTTCTAAGATATCCAATTTTATGATATAAAAAAGTATGCATAAGCCGTAAAATTTCCGTTACAACGATATGATTATACAAAGATTCTCGAATAGATTTATTAGCATTCGCCACTAAAGCGGCCGACAATTTAACTCATTGTGAAATTGCTATAATTGTTGTATTTGAACGTCAATGGGATTAGTAGATACAATGAGAAACCTTAAAAAATAACAAAACTATTCCTCTATTCATAACACTAGAACGCGATTTGTTTTGCTACAGCCCTAGGTTTTATTTATATGAAACTTAGATCTTATCGGTACATGAAAAAAAATATATCGAAAATATCGAAAAAAATCTATCTTCTTATTATCAAAAAACACGTTTGACGTTAGTTAAAATAGTTAAGACTAAATAAATAATATCGATAGTTTTATTTAGTTTTTTTTTTCTTATTCGTAGAGTAAATTGACAGTTCACCAATCCAACGTTTCCAAATATAAAATCATTGTATAAAATGTATACTGCCTTTTTGTCAATTATCTCCTATTATTAATGTCAAAATTGCTACTAAATTTTGGTAGAGAACATGTCAATTGAAGGCGCGTTGATATTCAGCTTTGATCTGCGCTTCATGATAGGTCAAAGGATCATTTATAGGGACGAACGGTCAAAGAATGATAAGAATAATATGTCTAACTAGTTAATAAAACGACAGAAATCTATATGTGAGTAGCTTTTAAGCCCAACACACACAAAACATAATAACATAACATAATAATAATATACGTAGGTTGTGTAGAGTCCCGCTTTCGAACGGGTAAAATTCTTAAACAATTACCTCTCTAATTACGCTGTCTTAAATGTTATAAAATAGATTAATGTTCTAAATTTCAGCTTTTTAGACTCAGTAGTTGATAGTCGGTCAGGAAAAACGATCTTACAAGACAGTATAGATTGAGAATGTACGAAACTGGAGACTTAACATGTTAACAATAAAAAAAGGTTCGCAACTAAGGAAGGCGCAAAAAATACTAGATGTCTTGTACAACAACACAGTCTGCTTACACGTGACTCATGTTGCGGCCGACTTAATAATGTTAGACGATGAACGTAAATTGCTAAAGCCGAGGCCGAACTGTCTTGTTGAGTAATTGTTGAACCATTGGATTAATTGTAAAAATGTGGATTACAGGTAGAACAAGATGATAAATAGCTATCTATCTTACTAACATTATAATTGCGCATGTTTATTTGTTTATACGTGTGTTACATTTTAACGTAAAAATATTTTCACGTAACATTTTGGGTACATTAAGAATGTAGAGGTATAGGATATGTTAAAATAGGACATACAGTACTGTTATTTTTAAATTCCTAACAAATAATTCATATTCTTTATCATTACGATGAAACGCAGTTAACAATAATGTTATGAATGTTCACAATAACATTGATCACTTTGATGGAATCAGTCCTAATCATCGCAAGACGCGAGAAGTTAGGAAAAGCTTATGACACCAATCTGCTGACTGCTGCGGCTGCCGTCTGTCTGTCTGTCACTCTTTCACTACCAAACCAATGAAATGAATTCGACGAAATTTGGTATGCAGCAAACTTGAACTCCAAGGAAGGACATAGACTACTTTTTTGCCTACATGACAACCAACCCCCTAAACGCGAGCTGAACCGCGGGCGACAACTAGCAATAAATAAGGCATATTATTCAACACAAGATTATATAGATGATAAAGAAGCGTGGAGCTAATGCTAAATTTATTAATATAAAAGTTTATAATTGTTTATGTTGACTTTCAAGTTTGTTTTTTTATAAATTTAATTGTATTAAACTGACATATCTAACATAACGTACCTCAAATGTTTCAAACAGTAATAACTGATTTTCATGACGGTTCTAATCGATCTAATCTATATTCTGAGCCCGTGATACCTTTACGTTTGCTACAATTCTGTAAAATGGCGATTCAAAAGCACTTGTAAAAGCCTACTTGTGCATGCTCGTCTGGGTGGGTACAACTCACTCATTATATATTTGTAGAGTGAGTGAGCCGGTCTAATTACGGGCACGAGGGCTATAACATATTTCGTTGGTGGCGCATTGGCGGTCGTGAGCTCCTACCATCAGTAGCCCATTGCCTGTATACCTAACAATTCTATAAAAAAATTAATAAGTAATGAGGTTCTACTGAAAGTGAATTTGCTAAGAATCTACATTAAATAAAAAATAGTAAATCAATTACCTCGTGAGTAAAAGTGTGGCCAGAAGGTAAAACATGGAGGGGTGCACGCCACACTCGCACTCAGACTGCGGTGTCGCAGTCTGGGTCTCCATGCCTGCGCCCAGTTTGTGGTAGGCGATGTACGCTCGCGCTGGACTGCCGTGTGGAGCAATTTTCGTGGCCGTAACTTGCTTCTATACCAATTAAATCTTCTCATCTGGTCGCTGAGACCCCACCCTTCACCTGGGAAGAATTGACAAACATAGTATGTCAACAAATGTATACTTAGTTACTATTCAATTATATCATTTACATATCTCTATTTACGTAAGGCAATGAAGGAGGAAACGCAAGGAAGATAATTTAAGCCGCATTAGTTGAAGGAAATATTCCAGAGCTAGATAAATGAAGACTTCATTGGGAATTAATCAAATCGTCAGATGGCGAAAGAAGTATACGAGCACATAACTGTTTCCTTATTGTTAAATAGTATTGAAGAAAATCCGTCTAAAATATGTATATGTTATGTAAAATAATATTCGTGCAGTAATTTTATGGAAAGTTTTAGTTAACTTACATAAAGTTTAAAAATATATTTTTTTTCGATCAATTTCGAAAATATGAACAATAAATATTTCAACAATCCGTGTCACCACATCGGTAACCAACTGTCCAATAAAGATCTCACGTCAACTCTCTTTTGGAATATCTAAGAATCGTTAAGCAAGTATAGCTTTAAAAGTCTGACGATATCTTGCAGTATAACTCTAGATAACGGCCAGCGAATCGTAATATATAAACAGAGTATTGATAAATTATATGTATGTACAAATTATATACATTATTTTATATATTATGTAGCGCCTGAATACGAATATACAAACATACAATACCAAACAGAATTTCATAGTGTTCTTTGAAATGAATCCGCAATTTTTAATTACGCGGCTAGGTATCCTTAATTTAAGATTTAAATTATAATAATTATGTTTTATCTTGTAAAGAATAATTTACGTATTACAGACGACAAAAGTTCGAACAGAAACCTTACTAAACTACTTTAATGAAATGCGTTGAAACCAAAATATTTCTTTGTATCCCTATGAATAGCTTTAGTTTTCTATTGGCGGACAATGAACCCATAATCTTGCGTAAAAAAAACTAGAAAAATGTTGCTTTGTCCAATGGAAACAAACATTAAAATAGCATATAACAATATGTATTACCTAACTTTTATAAATGAAGCACAACAAGATATGCTTTATTCTATAAGTATTATATAAAATTTCCTATATTTTTCGTGGTTTATAAAAACTATCAGCTATATTTATATTACAATTATTAATACAATAAATATAAATAGTAATAAGGTTAATAAGCTTACAATGTCATTTGATTTCACGTCGTATTCTCACGTTATCAAAATTTTTACTTCACATTTTTCCCTTAATGTTTTGTTATACACAAACTCTTAATAATATCGCGTGATTATTATGGAGGGTTGAAGGTAATTTACTCTCGGCACGGCGAACAAAACCGTGGTACACGACCGCTTCAGACGACGGCTTTGCATTAACTGGTCGGGAAAACGAGAAAATAAAGCAATCCCTAGTGCTGACGACTGGTAAGGATATGATAAAAGAATCGATAAAACATTTAAGCAATATATCATTTAGATTCATTTTTAATTAAGTAAAATTATTATTATGAATAAAGATCCAGATATGGTATAAATATTGATGTAATTAATTTTAATTGTATTAATTGGACATCAATTTCAAATATGCAATAGTATTTTTATTCAAGTAATGTTCAACCTCTGATTTTCTTTGTGGGAAAATCGAGTATGTACCTTCGTTATATGGCAATTTAAGGAGCCAAAAACATTTTGTTTCACTGAAACGCTATGCGTGGCGGACGGATGTCTCGCACGGATGCTGTAGAATTATCCTAACGATTTCATTTTTCAGTCCTATAATTTATCAATAACTACATGACAATCGGCTTAAACTATATACGATGAAATCCTGTATTGGACTGGAATGGATCCATTTGGAGAAGAAGAATCCAAGGAGATCCGGAGCTGAACATCTTATAATATATGTTATACTTTTTTATACGTAACCTAAAGGTTAAATTTTTTTTTTTTCGATCAATTTCGAAAATATGAACAATAATCATAAGGTTTTTAAAATATTTTAATTTTAATAATTAATAATGTAAATAAAAATATTTTCTATCGTATCGATATCGTGAACAAATCACATCACTTCAGAAATATTGGGCGGGCAATCGGCTGGCTGCTCTAGCTGGGGCGGGGGAAAAGTCGATACCCACTCGTGTCATTACACGATGCAAACTGCAGGACAATTAATATTAATAGATATAAACTTTATCCTTCGAAGCAATAAATGGAATATAATTTTAAAACTTTATTGTATATTTATTTATTTAACATTAAAAAAAATAAAATGAAGCAAATTACTTTATATTAAAAATTGAAAGATAACTTTATCCGTACAGTAGCGGAATTACGGACGTTATATTTAAATGATATTTAATTTTTTTATTCTTTTCTTTGCGATGGTATGATTAATTGATGGTTATAACGAAAGATGAGTCAATTCTACCTCAACGAGTTGAAGTCACGAACTAAAACTAGTTTGCTATAATGTTTATTGCATTACTTAGTTGATTTTTTATATTAAATTGATACGAAATGGATAAATTCAACTATTAAATTATTTAATACCGAAGTTTATTTTATGGTTCATTATGATTAGTTCTTTTTATGGGATTTAGAATCAAATTTAGAATATTTCACAAGCCTTATTCAAAAAAAAAAATCCTCCACCGCGTCTGTTTGTCTGAACGCCAACCAATGAATCCCTTGAACTAAAACAATAGTCGGAGTGATTCATGAGGAAGGTTTAGATGTATAACGAATGTACGTTATTTGTAAATTGACTGAATTATGACGATAATAGTTAAATTTATCGGAAAAAATATAACGACAAAAAATCTAGTTATATTTTTTACGATATTAATCGTTTTATCCAGTCGTTCATCCACTAATAATAATAATAAATATGTTTTAATTTCTAATGCTGATTCGTAATGTGCCTCTACATATGCTGGAAATTATTTTCAATAAAGTTATGTCACTGTATTTGCATTTCTTTGTAAAAAATTGTATGTGGTCAACTTACGTATGTATATATCTAGTATATTTGCACGTAACGTAGTCTCCAATCGAATTAATACCTACCTTAATTATTAAAACCGCTGTGAATGCGACAAAAAGCAAAGTAATTATGCGAGCGTGGTTAGAAAACAAACGGTTACTGTAAAATGAGTTCTATTTACCAAGATATAAATTTGGAATTCGTTTGTTCACTAATAAGGAAGGCAGCGAAATAATGAGTAAGCTGAATCTGGAGGACCCAACTGCGATATATTGAAGATAACGACTGTGGAAAAATCTTTTGTTTACTTTGAATATTCGCTATGAATACTAAACTTTATCTTATGTTTTGGCGTATTTTTTTTATTAGTGAAATATCTACACAGTTAATTTAATACCATGTTACACCGTTAAAACGCACGTGTCTTCTGTTTGTGACTTCGTAGCCAAATGTCGTCATCGTTCCCAAACGGGTGGCGATCTGTATTTAGTGATGTATTTTTTTTAAAACTTCCTTCTAGTATTATTGAAATCTACACTCCGATTGAACTGAATTCCTCGAGATACTGCTATTGCAAAGCCATAAAGCCTTGTAAGCCATAAATGTCTTTTTTTACGAGATCTTAATTTGTCACAATTTAAATCCTCACTACCATTTCTCTGAGATATCTCTGCTGACAGAGAGTTATGACTATTCTGTAATAAAGCTTTTAGCGTTTTATAACAATGAAGTGATTGAGATTAATGCTAAGTGACTGATTTTATGTTATAAAACATTGTCTAATTCAGTGGCACAATTCACAAATAATCGAATTGTATTTTAATAATTGACATTATTAACATAATGATAATATTGTTAATATTAATATGTCAATTATAGCTTTTAAATTCTGCGAAGAATCACTGACGAGAAGCACAGTAGTTATTTTTATGTTAATTTCAGTGCATACACAAGGAGTTACGTCGAGAGACCAAGTCTTTGGTTCCTTTGACGAATACTTGGTATTTTTTAGTCTGACAAAAGTAAGAGTAGAGAATATACATATAAAGACCAGCTCCGACGAAATATCTATCAAGGCACAGATAAGACAGTCGCGGTCCGAGAGGGCTGTCTTAGGAGAAAGAACCTTCCCTTCCCAAATCGTAAGCAATCAAAATCAATAAGGAAGAAGAATTTACACAATTTTCGCAAATTCGACACCATATTTCGTATATGTTTTAAGCTTTCAAAATAGTTATCTGAAAGCATGCGTGTTATCCAGAGATAAACCCAGATGTCTCAAATATAATCAACTGGTTTTCCAATAGGATGAGAAGACTTCCATTATTATTTTTTATATTATATATTCAAACCATATATTATAAGATGTCGCGAATTAAGTAGGATAGGACACATCTGCCCAATAGACAGGGCATGTTTATCAGTATGTTTTCAAATTTTTCGCCTTTCTATGGCCTTAGGCAGTTGCCTATATTGCCCAAAGGACAATCCAGCCTTAAGCGTCCTAAAAAATCCTGGTGTCGTAAAGTTGCAGCGTGAAGACAAGCGCGAAGCTCATGACTGTGTACTGGGTTAGAAAAACATAGTGAGCGCCCCAACTAGGGGAAATAGGGTCTTAAGTTAGGGTCTGGAGTTTATACTGCTTCGGAATTGACTTACTTGACTTCATGGGTGCATATAACTGCACAGTACATACCTAGACCGTTTACTATTCCGTTTTATGTCTGTACCTTCTCCATAAAACCCCGAGAAAAATTCTACATTCAGAAACGGCGGTAATTTTCCATTTAATTTAATACTTTAACATGTCAATTGAAAACTGCTAAAAAAGGCCTACTTGAATAAATATATTACGATTTTAGTAACTCTTTTTGCGTAACCCTTCTACTTTCAGCTGCTACTACCTTTATCTTTTATGCAGCGAGACTTTAGAACTTGCTACCGCACTTTTCAAGGATTCGAAATTCGAAAAAGACAAAACAGAAACAGTCCAGTTTCATAATTATGAATTTTTTTTTTTTTCAAGAGCTCTATTATATCACCGATATCACTTTGAATCCAATGTCTTTAAATGAAAAGTTTAAACATTTTATCTAGCAAAGTGTTCGCAATACTAGTCGGTATTATTGTTCGATTCGTTCAGCTAAGAAATGTATGGCGCACGCTACCAAGAGTGCTTTCCTATGTACTTGTCGAAGTAGCTTGTGGTTTCATCGTATAGTATCATATAAAATGTAGGTATAGTTATACACGTTATAAGCATGAAAAAAGAAAGTAAATTTTTTATTTCATTTTATTTCTATTTATTTATACTATTTATTTCAATTTACTGTGATTTTAACTATAGTAGACGATTACTATTACTATCCTAATATAAATCCTCATCATCCTAATATAGATCTTAAATAGAAATAGGAAATAATAAACTACCTACGAAGAAAAAATGTGTTAAGAACTTTTAAAACTGATTTAAACGATTTGATTAAAACTTTCCACTTCGAAATGGAATTTCGTACGGAGTATACTTTTGGCGTCGTTTTTTTTTAAGTTCAACCCTCTAGGGGGTAATATTGAAATTGATAGTTTGAGTAAAATATCTTCAATTTTGAAGTTGAAAATATACAAATGACATGGGGTTTTTAGAAATATTTTTCATATACCCAAATGGGGTTTTGTGATTCTACAATTTTTGAAAGATAAATACAATGCTGATTAACAATTTAGTTATGTAAGTATCTAGGTAGAAATAACAACGCTGTTTACAAGATATGTAATATAATAATATAAGAGTAACGTTTATAAATTGCCCCAAGACAAAACACAGAGAGTCTAATGTGGATGTGTCCCCATCTACATTAGACTAGTGTTGCTATAATTTGAATATTTTTTATTAATAGTCTCAAGGCTGATGGCTTATTATTAGCAAATTAATAATAACTAAGACTTAAACGTATTATTATATTTTTATATTATTTTTTTCTAGGATATTTATCACTAACTAAATTCCGCGCGGACAGAAGTTAGTCGCGGACTAGGTTTCATCTAGCGTTTTATAAATCATTCGCTTGACCGATACGCAATCTAAACTTTTTGTCACATCCTTATTATTTGAGCATACAAGTAGACATCGCCTGTACATACGTATACGTAATCACAAGTTCAAATAAAATTGCAAGTAATCATGATTTGTGCAATATCTATAAAAAATATATACTTATATATGTATGTATAATAAATAATAATAATACGAATACCGATGTACGGATAAATCCAATAGGGTTTTTGTTGCATCGTTCTTAATAAAGTAGAATATAAAATAAAAATGTATATTTAATTAAAATAAAAAAATTAAATATCAATAGAATGTGGATTTGTGTTTAATTATGTAAGTTTTTTATTAATTTAGCTTACTAGAATAAAATGATTTGAAATAAAATTCTTTTACACAACCATAACATTGTAATCTGGGTGGACCATGGAAGGCCACCTTAACGAGTAAACACTTTTTATTCATTAATTAACTGGATAAATGAAGGAATCAAATTTTTAAGTAATACTTTGTTTTATTGTGTACCATATAAATCACTTTTTTTAAGCTAGCTTTAATCACTTTTTATTAAAATTAAGCTCTTCCAAATGGCCTTGCAAGGAACACGCCTCCAAACAAGGCCAATATTATACATCAGTCTTTTGACTTAAGAATAGAATTGTAACAATTGATATATCTGCTTTTAAGGCCAAAATATTCCTAAGAAGGCCAAACTAACAATTATTATCATTTACTTTTTTTAAGAAGTGAGATTCTTCAAAATGGTTTTTTACAATGGGCTTATTCATTTTTTGAGCTCTAGCTGGATTCATTAGCTGGGGTTTTCTTTTTGAAATAGATGGGTTTCGAGCCAAAAACACATTGAACCATTTGTGTCCGGCCATTCTTGTGCATAAATATTGAAAGTGTTCTTGATTTTAAAACTATTACAAAATAAAAAGCTTTGTTTCCTGATAAATTTAGGCGTAAGCGGTAAGGCTGGTAAAACAGCCAGTTTTGCAAAACGTTTGATTCGCTGTGATAAATCCTCTTCTAATTGTTTTGTCAAAATAATTTTGAAAAAGAGTATTTAATATGACTTAAAAAATTTAATAAACCTTATAAATAAAAATATTATAAATATAAAACATTGTTTTAACTGTAACGGTACGTATTTATAAATAAAAAGTAATTGTTCATATGTTATATAGTTTGTAGAAGTTCCTTGTAAGGCCCATGTACCCTAGCAAAGCCAACCATCGAACTTTTGATTGGCCTTATAAGGAACCGACGGCTTTCCTAAAAACACTACCAATATTTTAACTTATATCGAGGAAAATAGTTTTATTTTATTTTTCTGAAATACCATAAACATATCTTAATACGATAATTTACAGTAACAAATATGAGTTAATAATACGTTATTAAACTAAAAACCATTGTTTTTCTGTGCGCGCGATTAACAATTGTAAAGTCAACGACAAAGTCTACGAAGCATGAGATCGCCTTGATTTTGATGCATCTTAGTGTATAGCAGAAGGAATATGTCTTTACATGTCAATAACTACAAATTTTCAAGTTGGCCTTCAAAGGAGCGTGGCCTTCCATGGTCCACCCACCTTATGTGGATCCGGCAGAGAGAATAATGTAGCCATCATGAATTGAGTATGTGAGCGCATCAATTACCTGTTTGGTGGGAGGAAACCAATTGTGCGTGTGTTGTATGTATATATGTATGTAGTTTGGAATATTCGAGAATATTTTTTAAGCCTTTTGATCTTATATAAACGCCGCGTAATTGCATAATAACCATTTTAAGATTTTATTCAAGTCGGCTAAGTAGATTATTTTTTTATTGAAAAACTACTCTCGCCAAATGAATTAAGCAGTGTTTGTGGTAAAACCATGGTTAAATTTGTAAATATGTTCCGTATGCTCAAATTGAAAAACTAGAAGTCATTCAAGCTTCTTTAATTCATTAACCTATGTATATGCCATATGCCAAGAACTTTATTTTGCACAATTAAAATATTTGTTACCTATTATATTGTAATTATTATTACCCAAATTGTATAGGTATGTCTGGAATTGTTATTCTTAAGTTTTTGTTCTACAAGTGGAAATGACAAAGTATTTTTAGTTTAAATAATATTTTATCTACTTTGAATAAAATATGGGATGCCTAAAAAGGAGTCATGAGTATGACGAAATATGAATGATATGCGGTTTTTTTTTCGTTTAGGAATCATCATTTTATGTCAAATTTTTAGTGATTTTCGATTTTCGAATCTCGAATATTTGCCTATAACTTCGTAAATTAACTATGAAATGGAATCAGGTTTTTAAACTGATTTATTTTTTATTATTTAGCGTAACTATAGGCTAACCCAAAACATAAATTCATCCAGAAATCATAAGCATAGAAATTTTAGCCGTTAAAATGAGATTATGTTGTTTTAAAGGTTCTTCTTCTACTTCATGCAGTTTTCTTTTTATTTTTCAAAATTTATTGATTCCTTAAAATAGTAAACGATCTCTTTGTATTAGCCCCTGTGTATTATATACTACTTGGCCGACGACTTATTTGTAAAATATATTAATGATTGTTCAGTATCGGTAAGTTCCCACCCATTCTTTACATTTTGATTGATTACAAAAAGTTGATTCTGTAATATTAATATAATTGCATATATTTTGTAGAAGTAAAATTATCTACATAGTGAGGTACGTATTTATATTATAATATGGTTAACTTTTTTTTTAATTTTTCGAAGACGAAATCACTGTTAATATATGTTATAATTAAATATTATATTAATATATATTAATTAAATTTTTATGCGTACTATTGCGCCACCATTCATTTTCTTTCGAATATTGGAGTATCAGGTATTTACATGATTCATTCAAAGTTCAGTATTTATTGCCGAAAACGAAAAGTCACGATGAGGTGTGGAACATAGAACTTACTATAATAACTTATATCCACAGAGCATAATATAATATGCTACAAAACTGTGACCGCATCGGACAAATCGTCAGTCTGTGATAGCTCGCGGAATCATTGACTCGTGTGGTAGTTGGACTTCTGATAAAAAGGTAAATTAATAATATTTATTAAACAATGCCGTATCATTTGAAAATAAAATTGTTAGAAAACAAAATATATAGGTATTATATCATCAATTTGTGTACAATATAAATATATAAGTATCTATAATCTATGTTTGTAAATTGTAATACCCGGCTTATTTATTGATATATCACACACTCACAGAGTATGAAAATATTTGCTTTTAACTTTGACCTTGACGAGTCTTGTTTATTTTTTCCCTATGTGATGCTAAAGTTTTAGATCTATACAACTTATTATTTACATAACTAATAATAATAATAATTAGATGTCTTAGAAGTCAATATAATTTAAACTAATAACAATTGTTTTTATTTGATTTGATTTTATATTTTTTTATAAATATCCATTATCCTCTTGTTGTAAGGTACTTTACTAACCTTACCACAAGTGTGTATCGCATTGTAATGTAATAACGAAGCAGCGTATCTCTTAAGTGGTCTCTTTAAAATGTTTTTAAAACTTAGTACTAGTTTACTGTGTGTTTTGTATTTTTGTTACAACAACTTAAGGAGCGTTCAAGTATTACGTAATGCAATTTTTGACTTCCCCTCCTCCCCTTGTAACGCACCGTAACGTTTTTCTGTACACCCCCCCTCCCCCTCTCTAAACGTTACGTAACACTCAAGTGACCATTTTTACCTTAAGTCGCAAAGTTATATTTTAGTTATTATCTTTGGTATATTTTTAATTGACTTTGCGGTAATAATACTAAATAAAACAAGAGATTTTTAGTCCATAAAACCTGCGTATTTTGTTTATTTTTATACATTTTTGGCTTTACACATAATTCTCCTATTTTAGCATTTCTTACTAATACTCTTAAAATAAAATAACATTTTTATTTTAACCTTTACGAACTTTTACTTTTAAGAAACCCGACTGAAATTAAACATTTTACTCGAAATAAAATCGTATTCTTAACAAAATTAAAAAATAATCAACTATTAACCAAGTATCTAAGTAGGTATATAAAAACAATCCGATTGAAATTACTGCTCCTCTGTCCACGGGTTTGCTAGCAACTCAGATTCTTTCCTCACTGCCACCTGGCGTGCAGACGAAGACGGTTCTGGAATTGTTAAGCCATTTGCATCAAATTCGTCGTCGTCGAGCTAGTCAGTATTTTCAGATGATGTTTCATAACGATGCACAATGTTGAGAAGCTCATTCGCCCCTCTGGTAGCAAGGCGCTGCGGCCGTACTCTAGTTTCACAATGGTCATGGCACAGTCTTGCCATGCACGTAACGACAGTGCATTTTAATGCTCTTGTGAGATCTCACAGGTGGGACAAAAATGACGACCAGACTAATACAATCGATGGATTCCCCGTAAAACGTAAATGAAAATTCCAGAATTCTCCCCGGGATTCATGTAGAAATGCAGAAAAACACTTTTTGCATTAATAAATTTAATGGTCTGAATAGTGAATAGTTCTACAATTGTCCGAGGAGTGCCCGCCGGCCGCCTGAACTTACTTTTCTACTAACTAAACTACGACATCCTTTTTTATATCAACAACAAGACTATATTTATTTTGTTACAAACATAATAACTATTAATGGCTTATAATAATAAAAAAAATATATAAAATTATTTTTGATCTTAATTAAAAATCGAATGATCTTTATTAAAAATATACCGGACAAATCAAATTTACACATTTCTTGACAAAAAGAAATCATATTTATATTTCTAAATTATTTAAACAGTATTAGTTAATAATTGCCAAAACCAAAACTTCTATTAAATCTTAACTTATTTAATTCCTTACTTATTATAATAAATCTGTCCGGAAATCCTATGATTTCTTACCTTTATGGATTACCTATGGCGTTAAGCCTATGCTTAACGTCATAGGTACAAAACAAATGTTAATGACTTGCTTGATACATTCTACATTCCAAAATAAGAAATATAACTTAGTATTATCTAAGATTGATTCTAAAATATGAATTACAATTTATTATTCTACATTTTACTTACTTTATTGCTAAAAGTAGATAATAATATTTCCTGTATTATTAAGTCCCAAATTAGCTGATAGATGTCGCTTTACAGATTATAAGTTTTATTCGATTTGTTACATATATTGACAACAGTTGGCAGCACGGCGAACGCACATGAATATAGTTTTGTTTTGTTACGCCAACGTCTAAACAGCGGCTTTATTGTAATTATGACCAATGACGATGGACCAATTTACAGGATGTAAATTGTTCCACCGACGGGCGAACACATTGGTCCAATATATACTGGCTTTGCTAATGTTGGCCAATGTTGAATTTAAAATGAATCAAACATGATATATATACATATACGTACTATTATTGTAATTTATTTTTTCGGTCTATCTCATTAAATATACCCTACATTTACATAAAAACTAATCACTAATTTACATCAATTCAATGATTAATTCTTCACAGTTAAGTGAGTAATAACATTTTTATATTTTTTTTCAGTTTAATTAAATCAACAATCATACCATCATGGTGAAGGCCAAAAAATATGTCGTTAAGAAATACTTCGAAGGCGTACCAAAAAGGTCAGATTTCGAATTAGTAGAATACGAACTACCACCTCTGAAAGACGGCGAAGTTTTAGTCAAAACCGAATGGGTCAGCGTGGACCCCTATTTGCGTGCCTACAATCGGAATGTCCCGGTGCCGTACGACCAATATGGTTTTCAAGTTGGTATTGTTGAACAATCCAATGACACTAATTATCCCGTAGGAGCCAGAATTGTAACCCATAAAGGGTGGTGTGACTATACAGTGGTAAATACCTCAAAAGTTTCAACGGGTAATTCTACAGAAGTCACTTATAAATTACCAGATTTAAAAGGCATGTCCCCGTCGATAGGTATTGGTGCAGTTGGAATGCCTGGAATTACTGCTTATTTTGGATTTTTGGAACTTTGCCAACCCAAAATTGGAGAAACTGTAGTTGTAACTGGTGCAGCAGGAGCAGTAGGTTCTATAGTAGGACAAATTGCTAAAATAAAAGGCTGTAAAGTCATTGGTTTCGCTGGATCGGATGATAAAGTAAAATGGTTGGAGAAGGAACTCGGATTCGACAAAGCCATTAATTATAAGACCGCCGATGTACAGAAGGCTCTCCAAGCTGCTGCACCTAATGGAGTGGATTGTTACTTTGATAATGTGGGCGGTGAAATAAGCAGTATAATTATGGGTCAGATGAATAAAAGAGGAAGAGTATCTGTTTGCGGCAGTATTAGCGCATACAATGCAGATCCAACGCAAATTCCAAAAGCAACGATTTTACAACCATCTATCGTTTTTAAGGAGCTTAGAATAGAAGGATTCGTTGTACAAAGATGGCTCGACCGTTGGCCAGAGGCCATCACACAGCTAATTACCTGGATAAAGATGGGTCAATTAAAACCAGCGGAGCATGTGACAGTCGGTTTTGACAAGATTTTCGACGCATTCGTTGGAATGCTAGCTGGAGAAAACACTGGAAAGGCTGTTGTTAAAATTTAAGGTATTTTACAATAGTATTAAAAATGGAATATATAAAAACATTTTAATATCGCTTACGCAACATGCGTATTTAAAATAAATAAATTTTTAATTGATATATTCGCATTTATTCCACCAATTTAACATTATGTCCCTTGTATACCTACTGCTGTTACCCACAATTACATAGAAAAATACTTTCTATAATGTGTTATCTGTATTGTTACCACAATTAAGTTTATGTCTTGCATAACTATTATTCAAAATACTATAGTATGTGTACGTAATTATTATGACAAATTTACATAGATATTATTAGATAGCCTTCACTACTAATTTTAATATAACTAAGCAAAAACAATAAGATTGAGTTAAAGACAATTTAAAAAGATATATAAAATAGATCATTATAATATCATTATGCTATATTTTATTACTAATATATAAGGTTTTGATTATATAATCTTGATCTTCGCTTGTATTATCAAAGTTGTTTGTTTTATTAGCGTAAAATTAGCAGATACATTGAATTAAAATTACTGGATGTACGATTTATCATTATCGTATAAAGAACAGAATCTTTATAAAGGCGGACTTTATAGGGCGAAGGGATACAGGTGAAGGGTGGAAGTACCAATGAATGGGTAAATAAATTACATATAAATAACATCTTGGGTACCTTTATTTTTTATATCTCAATTTGGCAACTGATTTGTATGATTTAAACTGCGTTATATTTTATCTAAACCGGTTCAGTAGTTTCTTAGTTATATAGTAATACATCTTAGTGACTTAACTTTAACTTAAAATCGAATTGATTAGTTTTTGTTATGAATAATGATTCTCATATTATAAACATGATTATAATATTAAGACAGTGAGTTGATGTGATCTAGACGGGACGAATTAAATAAAATTATTATTTACTATTATAACTTTCAAGAATATTTTTTCGATGTATAACTACAATTATTAGAATAAATAAAGAAGGTTGTGTAAAAAAGATTAAAAGTAGCAATTAAAAATATAAATCCTGTTTTAAACGTTTGGTATTCTCTATTACATATATTCTATTCTAACCATAAGAGAATTGATACGAAATTATTGGTCGAGAGCTTGATTATCTATGATATTCATTATGATTTGCGAAAAATTGGCGTTTTGAACGTCGACGAAACTGTTATCGGAACTTTGGTAGTATTAAAGTGGATATAAGTAGATTAGTGCAATGGTGTTGTATTAAAATATAGATATTTTAATCGCATGAAATACGTAAATCTAAGGTTTTATTATCTTTATTCCTACTTCGATTGGAATAGGCTATATTTAAACCATTTTTTCACCCATACGGTGCCGAAAAATCGTACATTGCGTAATATTGATTCAACTTATCACCTCATGTTAGGCTAATAAAACAAATGAATAATATTTAATAAAACCTTAAGTCTTAGTCCATATAAGTATGTTCCTAGAAACTACCGAACTATCACCAGCTTTATCAAGTTTTTGTAAAAATTATAACACCCAAAACAAAATTGAATTACCTGACTTCAACCAAAGATTGTATTTTAAAGTATACAGTTAGATAAAGTTCAGCTATTGTGCATGAACAGTTATTTAATGATAATTCCTCCATAATAAAAATAAAATATTGTATCTTTGATTAATTACCAAGCTAATCTAAGTTTATAAGTCACTACAACATAAATACTATTCTAACTATATTTCATTTTTCTCATCTCATTGTTCTCATTAAGTGAACTTTATTCTTTTGAGAAGTAAACTCTGTAAAATCTTATTGTGATATAACCACCTAACTACGTGAGACATACATGCAACTGGGACATACATTAACCCCATATTTCATTTTGATTTTTTTTTTCACACTGGACGCCGGTGGTCTTTGTGGCAAAATTTTGTATATAAATAAAACAAACAATTAATTACCAAATAAATGGTGGATTTAATTAAACAAAATATTTATTGATTTCTTAATTAAAACTTAACCTATGATTACATAAAATGAAACACTAGTTACTAGATCACTAACTTATTTTATATGATTTTATTTCCACATTAAGACAATGTTTTATTCAACTGACGAAAGACAACAATATTGCTCAGTGGTTGTAAGTTTAATAATGCTGTCTACTTCTATTTCATTAAAATTATCTATGTTAGAAATAGATAGAAATAAATGTGTAACTAAACATCAATTGAACAATATTTATAAGGACACATATTACGGGAAACAACTATTTCTTGTAATCACAATAAAATTAATGTCTCATGCTCTCAGAACACTAGGATCTCTTGATAATAAAAAATTAAACCAGAAGAAACTCTTATGTTCCATTGTGATAAAAATATTATGAGAAACATTTTACAGGAAACAATTGATAAGGCATCGTATGGGAGCTAAAAATCATACCAGTCTATAAATACAACATTCTAACAATAAAATTTAAATTAAAGTCTTTAAGCTATACTCAGATATTTGTCTCGAGTAAAAATCGATGCAGGAGCTAATTGTGCATGTATCTGTCTAACTTGAGTTTTAGTCAACGCAAATTTAATTTTAATTAATTATATTATCTTTTACGTTAATAACTTATGAAGAATAAGATCAAGAAGATTTAAGAAAAGTTCAATGACCCCTGTTTGAAGCTAAGTATTTTGAGTGTTTCGAGAAACAAAATGTTGAATATGAATTGTCGCCGACTTTTATACTCTATAAGCAGGAATAAGGAAGCATAAACTGATTCAAACAAATTGTCGATATCGAACATAACGTTGACATTAACGAAGTATGTCATTAGTCATTATTATTATTTTGTAATAAAAATAATAAATATAGACAAGATAAAAAAACATGGCCAATTAATCAGTATAGAAATCATGAAACGAACAAGTAATTACGTTCAAACAGGAAAAATATCTCAAATGATGAATAATGTAATTTTTTTATAAAATTTTAATTCTTTAACCTGTTATATAAGGTCAAGACCGCTCTGCGACATTACAGTGAGCATTTTTTTTCCGGTTTAAATTATAACAATATAACGACAAAATCCCATCCCATTTTTTCGCTATACTTATCAACAGATTAATAGCCATTTTCAGTTTTTCTTTTAAATAAATAACACTGGACAGAGGTCGCGATTGATTAGCGGTATTTGCTTGTATTGTTACATTATAAATAGAGATACGACAAAATAGGAATTCCTCTACCAAAACCAGCAACGCTTTATATTTGACCCGAATTTATTCGTTGCATTTTTGTACATCGATAGAATGACTTTTTGACGAATGCGATTTCTTGAATTTTATTGTTATAAGTACTGGCTTTTATCGAGTTAAATTTATAGAACGGTTAAATAAATGAAGAAGAATGTCAGAAGTCAGAACTCTAAATCAAGTTATTTTAAGTCTCGCGCTCTTAGTAAAGTTCTTCGAAATTTCTTCAATAGTGTTTACATAGGTGCGTGTCATTCTACTTTACCAAAAGAAATAATGTTACAATACAAGTAATTATTACAGCTCAATCCCTAACTTAACACAACAAGTTCAAACATTATATTCACGTGTTAATCCTCTTGGACGCCGATGAGTCCTCGTCGCTGTTCTTCCGTTTCCTCTTGATGAGGTGTGAGATGTCGGAGGGCGCCGCTTTGGGCGCGGCGGGCTTGCTGGAGGCGGCGCCGGCGCTGGCGCTCGAAGAACCTTCGCCGTTTGACGGACAGAGCGTTTCACGAACCCTTTTTATCATCTGAAATATTAGTTGATTGTACTTCAGTATGATATATTTCACAAATTTAAAGTGTTAAAATTTATACTTATAATTTTAGTGATTTAGATTATGAATTAAAGCAATTAAAAATATATTAATATAACTACAAATAGAAACCGGGAGGCATGTCTACCAAAATAACGAAACCAGCATTTTACACTTTTAAATTAATTATTGTACAGCTCTGTTAATTCTCAATCGATAAATTATGCGTTAGAATTATACTGAGGTCCTGCCCGTTGCTACTTAATAGGTCGCAATATATATTCCAAATATCCAACTGCACATAAAATTCACTCTCTTAAATTGTTTCTTTTCTTAATAACAAATGAAACACCTGGTGCCAAGAAGTCACCACATAGACATTGGCACTATAAAAAATATTAACCATTTCTTACGTCACCGTCATACGGTGGCGCCACAATCTTTGGGAGCAAATGTGTTATGTTCCCTGTGTCTCTAGTTACACTATTGGAAAGAGCTTGTGTGAGACTGCTTCAAAATAGACATTTTAATTTCGTTACTCATTTGGGGGACATTATGGTAACAAAGTTATTCTAGTCATGTTATAAGCCCGCCGAATAAATCACATCAAAATCTTTTATTGAATATAGAAGACTAACATATTAAAAGAAGATATTCTGACCCGAGAAGAACCGGCGAAAAAAATGAACAGATTTTTTTGGCAGTTTGAAATTGTTTACAAATATTCAATAGACAAGAAGGCTATTCGCAAGATTCGTATTTATTATTCAATATTTTTTATCATTTGCAATGTGTGTTATCTTTGAAATCACCAATTGAATTCCTTAACAAAAAAAGATTTAATTGGTCGACAGCGGCATTTCGAACGCTATCTGGGACCTTGTTGTAAAACCATAGACATTGCCCTACTTATGAGTAAATACCCCTTCTCTGTCGTGCCAATTTTGTATGGATAGCGACTGGCCTACCCCAAAATATTATACTGCGGAAGTAACTGCAAATATACTAAGCGAGCCGTATCACCATTGGTATTGCAACCTGGCATCAACAATAAGGCTAAGAAGTTCAGCTGACTCAACTGGATCTATATGCATATATTTGATATTGTGTTTATACAGTTTTTAATAAACCATGAATAATTTATCAGTTTTTAAAGTGAAAGAAAACATCATAAGGAAAACTGAATAGTTTTCCTTATGATGTTCTATGTTTGTATCCACAACTAACACTGGCCTAAAAGAGACTGGTCTAACCTGGATTGCGGGAAAAAGGGAGTCCTACTGTTGGGCTAAGGCCCCCTGCCTTAGTCCAACAGTGGGACATTTACACGCTGTTACTTAAACAACACTAGAAATAATACAAAATATTATTATTATGTTTTAAATGACACCGAAAACTACAACGTAAATAGAAGTATAGATGTGGATAATTATTAGACAAGACAGCAAAGAAAACTGAATGGATAAGAAAGATAGAGGGTGAATGGAAGATTTTCTCTTCGACACACTGACACAAATTTGATATCAAGCAAATGATGATGATAAACCAAACATCAATGGCCATTATACAAAGCAATTTCACCACATGGCCATTAATGCGCTGAGGACATGCGAAATAACACACACTATTTCATTTCAATTAATCTTTATTTTAAAAAAAAATCGTGTAAAGCGATACAAAAATGGCCTTGTGGTAGAAACGCTTATCAAAACTAAAACGTAATACAATATAAACTTAAATGCTACGAGTATCATAAATGCAACATGAGATTCTAAGGCACTAATTACTAACTATTCAATACTGATAATGGACAGTCGAAATACATTAATATCACCATAATTAAGGTTCAATTTGGCTTTTTGAATTTAGGAACTAGGATTACTTATCCTAAGAGTTGTTCTTAAATCCGGTTACTATATTGTGGTGGAATTGAAGGAAGAATTGTTTTCTAACTTAATTTCAAAGGCTACATAAAACCTTTAGTTCAAAGTCACACATAGTTCACAAGAACAATTGGATTCTGATATAAAATAATGTTCATTAAATATAGGAACCGGACATTACTAAATAATTCTAATGGAATGGCTCACTTCTACAACTATTATGGTATACATTGAATTGTTTATTCATTCATTAATAACAATAAGTTCAATTGCTTTATTCGATAATAACTGTGCAAAAAATAGAGATCATATTAAATCTGTTTTGCTTATTATTTAAAAATGGAATTTGTGACATTTTGTCTTGGATATAGATACAGTGGAAACTACTAGATGGATTTCATTTTAACTACATAACTATCTGAAGAAATCTTGAGAATAATTAGAATAGTTAACGAAAAGGAGCATGCTTATTGGCAAAATTAATAGACATAATTATTGACTATCTGTGGTTTGTTTACAACAAACGACAACAAGTCACTGACAATGTTGTATTGTGTATGGACAACATTTTTATATAAAATAATACTAGGCAAGGTATGCTACACTAGTCGCAAGTTATATTTCGTTAAATGTGTCGTTACTAAGCCACGACATTAACAATACACTGATTCTTCTCTTTTAAAATCATGTTCCTAAGCATATTTCTAGTAGCTTCAACGCAATCACACGGTCTTACCTCTGCTTTATAGTCCATCATGTCTTGTATTTTCTCTTGTATTTCTGGAAGAAGTCCTTTCAATTCCTTAAGTTCCTCTTCAACAGAATAGAACGGGTCAGCTATTGAATATTTCTTAACAGTAGCATCTTCGGCCACTGCACTTGGGTTTTCTAACGTTTTGATGCGCGATTCTAGAATGTTCGCTGCATTTTTGAAGTGCGTTATGGCATCCTCGAAATTTGATGCGAGGGAATTGGCGAGGCCTGAAAATTAGTTCATTCATTTATTTAAAAAATACAAAACGATGACAATATTTTGTAATCGTTTTGTATTACTAGGCATAAAATTAATTTGACGATAATAAAATTTATACCCAAAATAATGTCAAGAAAAAAGTGCAAAAGGCAGCAACATCACTGAGGTGATCTCTTTCACACAACTTGGTAGAAAACTAGAAGTAGGAGATGAGATTTAAATAAGCAGTAATAATAAAGATTGCATTATATTGTATCTATAAGAATGTGCATATGTATTTATCTATGCTAATATTATAAATGCGAAACTAACTCTGTCTGTCTGACTAGTCTGTCTGTTGCTCTTTCACATCCAAACTACTGAACCCAATTTTGATAAAATATAGAACAAGATGAAAAAAAGAAAGCTCAATAACTAGTTATATATATTAGAGTCATAATAATAAAAAGATAAAAATATGTACGGAGAAATATGTTCCGATATTGAATGGCCTCAAAGCCAGCATTCCAGCATACTTACCAATCTGATAATGAGTTTCTGCTATACGGCGGTCGTCACTTCGATATAATTCCTTTTGAATTTCAAGACAGCTGACTGAAATACATGCATTGGAAACATTAAATGCTATGCGTAATATATGGTGCAAGATTATGTTATTAATTATTAATATTAATAAATTAATAATTAATATTAATAAGCTGTTTATCTTCAATGCAACATCCAGTTATTTTATTTGAAACGTCAATTCTTCGAATTGTAGTGTTTTCATTTCATGAGGCAGTCAATGATATTATATTATATTTTACACAGCCTAGCTTTCTGCTACAGACGATGGGTAGTGGTGGTAACTACTTACATCTATAGTGCAATGGTTTAGGGGTCGCCTAGCGATGTAAAAAGTCGTAGGATCTGTCTTGGCTCCTCGGACTATCCTCCTCCCTGCTCTGAGCTTAATTGGAGGGGGTAAATAGGAATATTAGTAATTCCTATGGGTTACTGTTAATATTCTCAAAAAAAAACTCACCCATGTCCAACACGGCCTTGTCGTAGGTCTCGCTCTCGAGCGCCACCTCCCCCAGCGCGAGGTGCGCGTCGGCCAGCTGCGCGCGCGACGCCGAGCCGCGCTTCTGCAGGATGCTGCGCGACAGCTCTGCAACGACACATACTTCTCAGTGGGGGAAAGGTTAGCTAGGAAACTGCCGTTTTGAATGAAATACTGCAACATATATGTATATGCCCAAACACTATATGGATGGTTTTACATTTAAAATCAATTGTATAGTTTTCAAACAATAATAACATTTTTGTCTTTACATACAAGTTATTTTCATTAAAACCGTACTCAGGACATTTTTTATAGTACAATAATGACTTACCAAGCATTTCCCAGGCCAATTGCAAATTATCAACATCTTCATCATTATCCAAATTAGCGACTGATTCATCATTTTGATCACCATTGGATGTTCCCTGGTAACATAAATAGGTTTTTTTTACTGTTATAAATGAACAGATATAAACTATATACATAGAAATTACGAAGATTGATTTTAGCCACATTCAATTATTGCAATTTCTCTTATATAGTCCTTTACAAGCAAAGTTTTCACATTCATTTATTTATTTGTAAAAACGACTGTGTTGCTCATAGTTGTTATCTTCTAACACAAAGACAGTGAAAAGGAAAAATGCTAAAGCCACTTGGTCTTTTCACTAAGAAGCATGAGATTAAAACAAAATATCTTTCTGTTAATATTGACATGTTTTCGATCATTATTATGTAGTCAGATTGTATGTATGTGTTTTTTCCTTGATGTTCTGTTAAAAATATTTGCAATTATAGTAAAATAATAATGTACAAAATAAAACAAACAATATATTTACTTAATATTATATACAAGAATATTTGATGGTTGCAATTAAGTTATTAACGGGCTTCATTTTTATAATATTTCTTCCTCCAAAATGTACACATAGTATATACCTATATATACATACATACATAGTATATACAATAGAATAGTGTTTATTGTTAGTTGTATAATGCATATATCTAAAATAGTTAACACTTCTGTTGGGATCAGTAACAGTGACAGTGCATTTAACCCTGATGGCACCCATTAGAACTGTAATTACTAGTGGCAATGTCAAGGAAAATGGTGTTTTGTTGATGTATATATATTTTACTACTGGCAATAGCTACATAGATTGTTAGTGTTGGTAGATAATTATATTATGTTAATAACATACCGGTTTTTCCTCGGCTATTTCAGCCGTACTGCTTGCAACTTCTTCATCCTTTGTAGTTGATTCGGCTTCAATCTTTTCAACTTTTTCATTTGGCATTTCTACATCTTGCTCATTTTCTTTTGGTGCCTCGTGTCCATTTTCACCATTTTCATCTATAATTGAATATAATACTTGATCAAAATTATAAATTAAATATAATATGAAGGCATTGACATAATTAGACTGTCATTCAAAACTTTTAGATCAGTTAAAATAGATCAGAATTACCTTCATTTTCTTCTTCTTCTTCATTATTGGCTCCTGGAACACCCCCTCCGAGAACGCCACTTTCTTCCCTTGACAGACCAAGCAAGGCTTTGCCATACCTTAAATATACAAAAGGTATAAACATATATTTTTAAACATAACTGAGTCATTGTTGTTTTTTGTTAAAAGTGCTCGATTGAAGCTCAGGTTTGAGAATGAACTGTTACGATTGATCGAGAGAACAATGGAAGATTATGTACAGTCATCATAAAGTTAAAAAAAAATATTTTATTCACTTTTAGCCAAGATTTAACTGAATTTATTAATTTCATATTTAATCTTTGGCTTTGGACAGAAATCAACAATCAATGTTTAGTATGGTAATGTATGGGAATAAGAACTACATAATATGTATCAAATTTGTTTAACTAATAATATGAAAGCAAATAAATTTTTGGTCCATTTTAAAAAGTTTTATATTTTTATTTTATTGTATCCTTATGAAATTAAAAGGCTTTATATAATATTCATTAAAATAGTGACATTTCTAAACTCTTCTATAAATCTATTGTTCTTTATGTAGAGGTACAGATTTTGTAACAATTAAATATAATTGTATATTTATTAACAATACACAATGTACTTGTATTATAAAATTTAGTTTAAATTAATATTATTTATTTACTTTAGTCTATATTATATTGTATACTATACAGTTTATTTGTAAAATTTCTTTAATATGGCCAATTATTCGTAGAATATATTTATAAATGCAATCTTTTGTTGTTTAATCCTAGAAATAAAAAATCAGAAACCTCACCATAAATAAGCTTCAGCACATTCATCAGCTACATCCCCATGGGTTTTAGCTAATAGTTCACAGGCCTTTGCTAGAGATTCTGTTGCCGCATTGTAGTCTCTCACAGCAAGGTGTCGCCTTCCTGCAGCCAATAATTCTTCAGCAGATGATGTGGTCACTTCTGGTACCTCGGCCATCTTAAAATAAAATATTTAGTTTATAATTGACAATTTAATATTTTAGATTAGCCTAGCTAGTCTAGGATAGCATGAAACCTGATCTTTACTTCATTTGATAACTATGTTATTATAAACTATAGATCATGCTAAACAAACAATTTGGTTATCGTATTGAATATAATCATTGATCAAGATCTTTGATCTATATCAAAGATATCATGGTCATAAATGTATTTTGAAAAATAAATAAAGTTATTATTATAATTGTTGTGCCAGAATTATATCCCATATAACAGTGCACTATTTATTTTCATAACTTAAGAAATGTGGTAAGTAATAAGAAAGAAAAGGGGAAAGCTTTCTTGTAAGTATAATGAAATAATAGAACTGGGGATTAAGAAATACATTTTAACAAAAGCATTTATACCGGCAATTTATATTAACGGTCATTTTGACATTTATACAAATAAATCATACGAAGCCACGTGCACATTTACAGTTTTATTCTGTATGTTTCATTAATGACAAACGAAAGAAAAACACCTTTTAATGCGATACAATTGTAAGAAATATACACGAAATACTCAAAATGTTACTTTCTTGTGTCATACGTTGTAAGTGTGGCACGAATTCAACAGATGTTTTACAAGTTTTCTGTTGTACTTACTGTATATTTTGATGATTATTAGGAAAGCTTCAAATATTTAATCTTAATTACAAGTATACGACTAAGAAAATGTAAAAATAATGTAATTCTTAGTACAAAATTAGTACCGTCACCGTGTGAATATAAAATTATAGAATGTATATAACTGTTCTGTATCGGATTGAGAATGAAGTATCTAATACCAGTGTTGACACTTCGTAGTGCTTCCAGTTTTATTAAGTACAGAATTGCCAACAAAAAAAGTAGTTTTGAAGATCGATTTATTTGTCAAACAGAGATAATGTCGATTCTATAATATAATATATTTTTTAAATACAATATAAGTATATCGTCTATTATACTGTTTTATAGACTGTATATTTTATCGAATAAGTAGGGCCTCGTTAGTATCTCACCTATTTTAGTCTCCAAATTACAAACAATTAAAATATTTAATACTAAATCCAGCGCTAAAACGTAATACTAAGTTATGTAATAGTAAGTACCTTATACATTCAAGAGCTGAGGTGATACAACTGTAATTTCAAAATTAAAATATTCAAACTTTTACATTGTAACATTTAAATTAACTTTCTACCCATATAAAACTTTTTGTAGGTGAAATTTATAAAATCAATTGTAATTGTTGTGTCCCAAGCTCAATTTCAATCAAAAACAATTTTTTCACGATTTTAAAAGACAATGTTCTGCACCGATACATTTTTTCTCTACCGATATTTTTTGTCACATTACATACTTAGTCGAAATACTATCTTAATGTCGCTATAGTACATCTAAATGTACCATAATGGTAGTATTATTAGTCTTATACTTAGTACCATACCACCATATGTCATACTTATTTACGTACTTAGTATTACTACCATAAAATATAAGTCAATGATATACCTACGTTGACTATGTTTAGGTGCGATTTTAAGGTATTTATTATAAATGAGCATTTCTACTTTAAGAGATGCTAGATATTTTCCGTATAATTCTATATACACATATAAAATCGATTATACGAAACTGAACCCCTAAGTGGGTAAAACGGGTGTTTGTATGAAAGTTTTATTTTTTGAAGCAAGAGACTTGAAATTTAAGATGTGTGCTTTGTGGGTGAGGTGCAAGTGTACTAATAATGTATCTTTAGAAATCAGCCCCCTTTTGGGGTTAAAACGGCGGTTTGTATGAAAGTTTAATGTTATTGAAGTTAAAAAAAAGTTGTGGCAGAAGGATTTTAAATGGTATTTAAGAATATATAAGGAGAGCTGTTTTATTATAGCAATAAAAAGTATTTTAGCGTGGACTGTGCGGGCTAAATCGTACATAATAATATTATGAATAAAGATTTGTTTGTTTGTAATAGATAAAATTTGTATCTGTTGAACCGATTATCCAGCAATACGATTTTATTTTATTTCAGTAACATCAAGACTCTTACAGTTACACTTACTGAAATAATTGCGGATAAATCCGCGGACACAGTTAGTATTAATATACCTAATATTAGCTTATTGATCCTTTTTGTTTTTTAAATAAGTGGTTCTACATTATATGATGTACTATAATTAAAGGATTATTATTCATTATTTTATTTTCAATGTGCTCGTATCTAATAAAAGTAAAGTTAATCCGCCTGTAAGTAAGTTTGATAATACTGGATTAACAAATTTTAAATACCGAGATACTTGAGTCATTTTTGTGAATTCTAGTAATATAATGATCATTAAGTATAACCAATTAATATTTAACGTAATATGGTGTTTTTGATATACACATATTTTTATGAAACACGTATTTAATAAAACTTCATAAAAATATTTTGTTTATTCTATATTTAAACCTTCACCACGGCTTTACCAAAGTTATCTCCAGACATCATTCCTGTAAATGCTTCGAACAGATTATCGAAACCATCTGTTACATGTTCTGGAGTTTTCAACTGTCCGTTTCTTATCCATGCAGTTAATTGGTCAAATGCTTCAAACCAACGATCAAACCATTCCCAAATAATAAATCCTTCAATTTTAAGCTCATTTAAAATTACAGGTAGTTGTATAATCGTTGCTTTAGGCATTTGTGACGGATCTGCGTTATATGCGCTGATGCTGCCACAAACGGCAACTCTTCCCTTTTTATTCATTTGAGCCATAATTATGCTGCTTATTTCACCACCTACGTTATCGAAATAACAGTCTATACCGTTAGGAGCAGCTGATTTAAGTGCAGTTTGTACATCGACAGTTTTATAATTTAAAGCTTTATCGAATCCAAGTTCCTTCTCCAACCAATTCACTTTATTATCAGAGCCAGCAAAGCCTATTACTTTGCAGCCTTTGATTTTAGCGATCTGTCCTACTATCGAGCCTACAGCACCTGCAGCACCAGTCACTACTACGGTTTCACCTTTTTTAGGCTTGCAAATTTCAAGGAACGCCAAAGATGCCGTCGCTCCAGGCATTCCAAGAGCACCAATACCCAATGAAGGAGAGAGTCCTTTTAAATCTTGTAATTTATAAAGAATATCATTGGGTATGTCTTTTACTGGCGCTTTCTTATCACTCACAATAGTATAATCACACCAGCCTTTATGCGTGACAACTCTAGTCCCTATCGGATAGTTTGGGTCCAACGATTCTTGAACTATGCCGATTTGGAAACTAAATTGATCGTAAGGTACCTTATTCATCCGATTGTATGCTCGTATATATGGGTCGATGCTGATCCATTCGGTTTTGAGCAAAATCTCACCATTCCTTAGCGAAGGCAGTTCGTATTCCACTATCTTGTAGTCAGAAATTTTAGGGATTCCATCGAAGTACTTTTCCACGATGTATTTTCGTGCTTTGACCATATTGATTATATAATGTGAACACTGTAAACATATTTCAAATAAAATTAAAATCGAAAAAAGAAAAAGAATTTATCATAAAAAATAAATAGTTTTGTACTTTGTTTTATTCTTTAAGTACATATATAACAAACATATGAGATTCAATTTTGTATTATAATAATTGTATTATCAATCTTTATTACTACAACTGTGGCCAATGAAAAAAATATATTATGTAAAAACGAAATAAACTTTATCTACTATATTGAACTGGACAGTAGTCACTAGTCAGTAAAAAACCGACAGAGATAGTATCAAAAGGATTATTTAAATTTCATCACAATTCTTCTTCTAATAATACCGAATGGTTATAGAATGTTAACAATAATTTAAGCTTATAATATAATAAAAATATAACGTTTTATTGTATGCTCGTACCTACCTTTTAACGTTAAAAGTCACAACACATGTAGCCTCTCGCCGGTCTGATAGCGGAATACATATGCAATTAAGTTCGTAAAGGAAATATTTATACAAGCGAGTGTCGATTACAAACTAAAAATATCAATCTATATACATAAAAGCGAAATACCACTCACTGATTAATCACGAAATTTCAGAAAACAACAAACCTACAAACTTGAAATTTGACAATTTTTTTATAGGGTGTAGATATCCGTTAAGAGACTCCACCCCTACGGATTTTACGAAACTCCACCCCTAAGGGGGTAAAACGGGGGTTAGAAGTTTGTGTCTTATAAATTTCGCGCGTGTAAAGTCGCAGGTTCAGCTAGTATGATATATTTGAACAGCCGCTAATTAAAACCATTTGTCGAGTGTAGTTTAATGAAAATAAGTAAAAGCTAAAAATATAGATATATAAAATATGTATTTATAAGTATATATATATAACTACTTAGATAACAATAAGTTGTGAGGGAATGTAATTCGAATAATACATTAAAGACTACTGATACGAATGACTATATAATTATGAGTTGTATAGTAGCAATCTTTTAACAATGACTTGTTATTTTTTATTGATTGTATAAAAATTACTTTGAATCAAATATACTTAATACCGTAACACGTAAGGCTACTGTTAGACAATATATTTTTTTATAATTCAATATTTGTGTCTAAAAGTAATTCTGGATTCATCTGTTGTATTAATACCACGTGTTGAACGCCTGAGATTTTAAGTTAATTACCATTCATTAGTTGTTTATTAAAAAAATAATATTATGCTATCGCAAAACGTCTCATTTTGGTATTATGGCATATATATAGTATGATCGAAGATGTTACTGTTTTCATATAATGCATCCCGTGATTTACTCGCGCATTCGGCAGAATTGAGGCGAACCCGTATCAACATTTCTCCTAAACTGTTCTTCAACTACACTTAAACTAAACTTAAAAATAATAATTTTGTTGACGTATGAAAAGAAATGTACAATGGTAGAATTTTATTTAATACTTATCCGATCGATCCTGATCCCTTGGGCTATTTTCGTCTACACTCCTAACACAAGCCTTAAGTTTAAATTGAGTGGTAAAGAGGAATATTAGTAATTCCTTATAAAGGGGCAATGGAACGATTCTTTAAAAAAAATGTATTACGTTGACATACTCTTTTCAGAAGACGATATTTTTAGTCTGTAGCAATGACATAATAACTTTCAAATATATCAATATTCAAAATATCTGAGTGAAAATAATTATTTTATTAAATTATTTGTGAAGTAGTAACTATTTGAAATAAGCAACATAATAGCATAGTTAATATGGCTACTGGAGATTCTCCCATCGAACCAAAGCGAATTACTGATTCTAGATTTAGGGTACCTGTTATAGGCGCTCTGATAGATTACATAAATACAAGTATACAATACATGAGGTGTAAATCGTTTGATAGAGTCGCGACACTTAATGTCAAAAACTCTGGATCAAAACTTTCGGCTACATTTCTGGCACTAGTATGTCTCTTATTGGGTTTGGTTTGCAACGTGAAATTCGAAGTAGTGACTTTCGATGAAGAACCTTTGACAAATGACTTGCATTTTGTCTTGATGAGTAAAGACGATAAACTTTATATAGATGATATAGATGTTTCTAGTAAGTTCTGTTTTATATATAATTGCAAATGTATATTAATATTATATAAATGGAGTACTCATATTTCGATATATTTAAAATAGTTTGTCGGGCTCAATAACGATCGCAAATAAATTAATCAATGCGATTGCTTTGCATTGCCTCGCTGTAAAAATACTGCATGTAATTCAGTAAACGTAAAACGAGCAAAACGTTGTCGCGTCAGCACATACAGGACATATTGTAGTGCACAAGTGTGTAATTAAGCACAGCTACACTCTCTATTCCAAGCGGAAAGAGTTCAGGTTCCTGCGGTTTTGCGTGCTTTTCAAGGGACAGGAGTGTACACACTACCAACTTTCTGACTTCGGGATGTTACTGAGTATCTTTCTATAGAAAACTCAATAACTTTTAATCGACCTGACCTGGTATTTGAGCCAGGACCTTGAGATCTGCGGCCATCTAGCCACAAGACCAACGAGGCAGTCAAAGAGAAACTCACACTTAGAAATGTACTCAAACTCGACCTTAAAATTTTACTTTTATATATATTTTATCCTAACTATTTATAAAAACCTATTATTCATCTAAATATTTAAATTATGGACTATATATCATTTTATCTCATCTTTAAGGAGTGATGCTGTGTATTGAAGCATCCGATACTCTTGTCTTACTAATCAGTTCGCTCCTCATATGGAATTCATCTAACGTGGTAATTTTCTCTATGTTTATTTTTTACTTTCATTGTAATTAATTAGTTATCTAACATACAAATTGTAACCACTGTATGGGTCATCTAGTAGATAATTAGTAATATATAAATAAATCATCTCGAAACTTCATTTACACTGTTAGAAGAACGCTGTGCAATCTCATCTGGATGGGAACCAGCTACTCATTTATGCCTCTACAACAAACTTTTGTACTCGTTATTCGTGGTTGAATGTAAATCAAGATTTACAGGTAAAGTGGATAAATATCTTAAATCCCATAGTTGCAGTGAATGGGGGTTTACAAACCCGGCAATGCTAGTCTCTATAGTTGAAGATGACCACTTACTATCAGTCGGTAGCAGTAGCACCTAACTAATAAACGATTATCGCAAATTTTGCAATAGAGAAATAAAACTAAAACTCATTAGTTTTCGTCTGGATATGAAACTGAAAACGAATGTAGGATATGGATCCCAAATAGACCGAACAGATCAATATTCTACCCTATGTAGTGCTGCCTCAGCCTTTATTATACATATATAATGTATCTATATACATATGTGTATAAATACTAGTGTTATGAATGTGAAAGTGACTCTGTTACTTCTTCACACTCAAACCGCTGAAGTGATTTAGATAAAATTTAGTATGGAAATTGTCCCGTTGAATGGCATAGGGTTCTTGTTTTAATTCACTCGAGTGGGTATAATGGGGGTGACAGCTTGTGTGCTATTGGTAAAGTTTTATAAATGATACTCGGGTAAAGCTGCAGGTTCAGGTATTTAATAACATATTTTTAATCTTCAGCGTTCTCCACTTAGTGAGTATCTATTTTTGCCATGGTTGGGAGCGACTCTACGTGGTTTCTTTCTGCGTCAAGCGCCAACTGTCGGAGCATTATTATATGTTGTGGCGGTTATCGATGGCAGCGTTAATTCTTTGTTCCTGACAGCGTTTTCTTTTCTTTTTTGTAAGTTTAGTATAATTTTGTCCTGATTTATATTAAGTCTGTCTGTAATAAACATTGTCACTCAGACAATGTTTATTAAAATATACCTACTGTGTGAAGAACTTTGAGAAATTAATTCAATTTTGAAATACTATAAAACTATAGAAGGAAAATATAAGTCTTAAACTAAATATCCAAGTTATTTTAAACGACTATAATGTATAGTTCAAAGTTGTTTCACTTACCTGAATTTAAACCTATAGGGCGTTAGTTATTCTAGCGTCACTACTTTGTTTTGGTAAATTCTGGTTTGGATAGTTAGTAAGTGTAATTACATTATTATAAACACAAGGTACTTAACATCTTACATCCCACGGATGGTAGGGCATTGAAAATGTAGTGAATGACCTATATTTCTTCACTGTCTTTAGATAGAGATACAGCAAGGAAAAACCATCTACCATTAAGTTGCCCATTTACTCATGTGTTTCATAGAAGAAGAGTTTAATTTAAAATGGTGAATTCATGATATTAACATTCAATAGTGTTAGAAGCACGTCTCTGGCTTGAAATTGCTCGGATTGTCTGCATACGATGGGAGAGGCGTGATAACCTTGACTTGTCCCGGAACATACAGTACGAAGTGGAGACACTTTGGAGCAACGAAGATGTACAGAGTGTCGAAGTTGGGAATTATGTTTATTGACGAAGTAGATTTGTAGCACAAATGACTGTTTTGAAAATACCTACAAGCAAATTTATTCGTTTGTTACTATCAATGTTTCGGGAGAAAATATGTTAAACTTTTTTGATGAAATAATGCTTTTTAATTTTGCGATATGTACCTACTTGATTAAATTTATAATATATCGTATGGTCAGTTGATTATTTTATTTACACACCATGTTTAACGAATATTTTAAGAGTTTAATTCAAAAGTTCATTCATTCAAGAGTATATTTTATATTTACTTCATATTTTATAGAAATTGGCTTGTTCCCGGATAGAATAGCACTTTAGGCTTAGGTCTAGTAAGACCTAACTAAGTTTGTTTTTAAACACATTCATTGAACACGTAGTCGACCCAACCACGATATCGTGGTGAGGAATTAATTCCCCAGAAAATAATTTTGAAGGTTCGATTATGATGACGATGATATATGACGATATTAATAATCAATATTCTGTGATTCATAAAATCGCGTTTAACCCAGCTAATTCTTATAACAAACTAATCTCTTTTCTAAACTCTTCATATAAAAAAAATATATTTTGCTAATTTAGAAATAATTAAGTCATCAAAATATTCATTCCGTCCAATTCACAAATTGTGCTATCTCCAAATTTAGGTAGTGTTTCAATTGAATAATTATCATGTAAATACATTTGTTATTTTCATTTTTATTATTTCAGTAGTAATTTACTCCACGACAGCAGTATTTCCCTTTTTATTACGGAACTTATCTGATCATCCAAACATCTGGTTATCGAGGCTCGAATAAATTTCCAAAAAAAACCGGTGTGGGTAGACTCAGAATATTTAGTACATTGGAAAGTGTATTAATATTGAAAGTTATGGGTATAGGAGAATACTCGCTTTGAGATTAAGAGTTAACAGTGTCTACTCAGTAATCAAGTCAATAAGTTAAGAGTCATTAGTTACATAAAGTATGGTTGTAAAGTGTATGTATATGTTAGCGGGAAGAAGAAGGAATGCTAGGTAAAGAATGCCTTTCTGTGACATTTTGTTGTTAACGGTTTTTGGTTTACGTGCTCTCGGCCAGTTAAGGGCTAAGGCCAGCGATTTAGAGGGAATCTTTACTGCATTCGTATTATCATAAGCGTCTCGATGTCGAACATCTTCATTATTTTCATTGTCTTTTTCCAGACCCTTCACTGCTTGAAGGGTGTGACAGTCGGGGGCTAGACATAACCGTATCATCAGTATCGTTTCAATCTGAAAATAAATAGTACGTATATTAAATCACGGAAAGCGTGCAGGCTAGTCAAGGTTTTTAAGTGGAACTCATTGGTATATTTTTAACAATTGACTGTCGACGAAGAACGGAGAAGAATACTTCATCATGAGTCTTTTCGTCTATTCACCTTTCCAGTGATCTTTAAAATCAGAACTTTTGATATCCCATACACGACAAGGACACGCGTTGCCGCGCTGGCACCGCTGCACTTCCCGTCCCCTCGACTCTCCCCGCGAAAGCGAGACGTAGTTAAGCCGCAGAATAAATAAGTATAAAGGAGATAAAATAAAATTGTCTTTAATTTCTATGATCTGGATTTTTGGCAATTCATTTTGGGGCGATTGAGTAATATGAGATATAGGGAGCAATATTAAAAACAATATTGCCGAAACAAAAGTTGTCATTTTATTGACATTGTTGTAGATTGCTCCACTGATTGCTCCAGATTGATCCATACGTATTTCCGAGCAAAAATTGCTCAAAATATTGCGTGTAGCGCACATTAAATAGGCTGGTGAAAGTCTGTTTTGTACGCTACTATCTGTTTTTTAATTTATACACGACTCCGAAAATGAAGCGTATCATTGTTGTTAAAATTACAAAATAAATCCACCTATTATTATCAGTTGTTTGTAATAATTATTTTGGCAAACCTAAGTATCTTGTAGAGGTTATCTTGATTTTTTGTTATTTCTTCGAGCTATCGTTTCAATAAAAAAAATGGTATTATTAAAGTAACGTGAATTTATGTGGCATTTTAAAAATTGTGTGTTTCTGTAAAATATTTATATATAAATAAAAAACTAAATAATCTATAAGTATTTTAATTATATTACAATTTATTTACAAAATTAAAAACAATTAAAAATATAAAGCGATAAGTAAATTTAAGGATAAATCAATTATATGAAAAACTTATGTATATCCGATAAATAAATTATACAGGCCCGCGTCTTCGCTTATTACTAATTGTAACAATCAATTATTTTGATGGCAAGAAGACTAATAGTCCTTAAATAATTACTATTCGATGAACACTTTAATTGCGTTATGAGGCAAAATAAATCTCGTACGACACCTATTAACTGTATCTATTTAAACTAAAAAAAGCGTTTTGTTTAAAATTTGCTAACTTAAAGTGATGCCACCATACGAAGTACTTTAGGCCTGGCTTTGCCATGGAAATCGAGTATGATACGCTTATTGCTTCGTATTATTAACAGCCGTAATAACTGTCGCAACGTACGTGTAAATTAGTAGTCGAAATATCGATGTATAGGGTACTCTAAAACTAACATACTATTTTAAACAGTTCATTCAAATGTAATTCTTGAAAACTGGCTATCGTGACGATCTTTTTGTTAACTTCTTAATAACGTTAATGGTAGGCGAGTATTGGCACGACATTTGTGGTAATTCCCGCCGCGCCAAATAATACTTAATAAGCGAATCTTGAATAAACAACTAAGATAAATCCACGAAGAGTGAACACGATATTTTGGCCTGTTACCTAATATTGTAGCTTATCAGTCGAGCAACATTCTTTAGAGATTTTCTAAAAACTTTTTGGTAGATGTTTTATTTCATGTCATGACCATCGAATTTAATTTGAATGATCCGTATTAAAGCGCCTTAGTTATAGCACTACTTCTTTCACTGAGTCTAATTTGTTCATCAATAATTGGCAGGGATTAATATTAATAGTTTCAATTGATCACCAAACACTACACTTGTTTACAGGATTCATTGGGGAACCTGGTGGACAATGGAACTCTCTTGCGAAATCAAGGGAATTCGATAGAGTTCCTATCACTCTGAATCTGCCTGGTGAATGAACAGCTGTTTTTAATTTATTACGCATTGCTTCTGGGCGCATTGCTCCACACCACACCTAGAAATATAAAGTAGATAGTGAAGCCAGAATTTAGCATTCCACTGAAATAAATAAATTAGCATACCAAAAATTGAGTATATGGATTATTAGGTATATCTATACATATGTATAGCATGTCAATTTAGTTTTAAATAGAAAATTATGGTAATTTTGAATAATTTAAGTTTCCCGCCGAATTCTTTGAGAATACAAATACCTTAATATATTTAAAATGTTATGTCGAATTAGTTTATTGACGTAAAATTATTTTATTAATCAATGTTGTGTCCTTCCTACATTTAAGTACCTCGTCTAGTGATTTTTATACAATCGTATATCGTGAGCTTCGAATTGCAGATCGGGTTTTTACATCAAGAGTTTGGCAGTAGCAGCCTGGAGATAGTGTTAAACTGACATGGCCCGTAAATCACTTTAAACGGGTCGGATGTATGTCTGATGGATCAGCCATTAGACTATGGGAGTGCAGTAAAGGAGATTGCACCCGTACGCATTTATGCTTTGGTATTTATCTTCCGTTGATGAAATTGGGGACAAGAATCAGGAAGGAATATATAACAGTATTATTCATAATATAAATATATGATAGACCTGCGCAAAGTTTAGAAAGAAGAGCTGTGTATGTGTGTAGTTTAGTCCTGGCAGCGTCTCATCAGCAGAGTCATGGTGACGTAGCCAGTGCTGATAAGCGTGGAACGCTTGTTTTACACCGCCATTATCAGCTATATTCTCGCCCTGCAATAAATTCATTGTTTTTTATGAAATTTGTGTGAATGATTACCGAATTATTACGTACATTACATCTGTTAAAGAGCAACATTTATTACTTGAGCGGAAATACTATAATTTATTATAATACTTAAGTACCATTTTCGACTATACGATATTTGTTCGACTATCACCTGACAACTTCCCATTAATTTTTGTAACTCAGCTATTTTTTTATTTACTGTATTCAGATTCAAATATTTATGTTATCATATATAAGACTTATTTGTTAAAGATTTATTTTTTAATTAAGTAAAGATTATTGCCAAATATTATTATTTACAATTCAAAGACAATAATATTCAGACATAGACATTTTTATTACTTTTTATTAATTGTTATATTCCTACACCCACTTGTGTGTTAATACCGTCCAACTTCATATTGACTTCAGGGACAATGTAATGACCGTATTGATCAATGAGACATTGTGCGCGATGATGGAAGGCTTCTATCGCTGTGTCCGACCACCAACGATGAAGATTCCCTTCACAGTCAAACAAACGGCCTTTGTCGTCAAAACCATGGGTTATTTCATGTCCTGCAGATAAGACCGTAATCATTTTACTAATACAGAAATTATTTTAACGATCCACAGTAAATATAACATTAAGAATTTGTAAAATAGTTAATTATTTGGTGTAAACAATTATTGGTGAAGCAAAATGAATAAATAAAATACATATCAATAGCTGGAAACGTATAATTAATATACTAATTATTGTTCAAATAATATTTTTTTAAATATTTAAATACGATTAATACTCTAAACTAAACAGCAAATAAAAAATGGCAACATTGTTCCAGCAATCCAACTAACTAATAATAGTTTCAAAATATGTTCGAAAGCGTAAATTTAAAGTTACTTAGTATAAATTTATTAAAGGAAAAAAAAAAATAACGTAAAAAAACATACCGATAACTACACCTATACCACCGAAATTTAGAGATCTTGGAAAGTGCCTGTGATAAAATGGTGGTTGCAAAATACCCGCTGGGAACATAATCTGATTCTTGTTACGACTGTAGTATGCGTTCACGACAGCTGGTGCTGTATTCCATAGCGTCTTGTTAACTGGCTGACCGATACTGTAATTAGTAATGAATCACTGCATGAATAGCCGAGATGGAACAGTTAGAATGCTTTACTCTAAATAGAAGATTGCCGGTACAAATTCGGAAAACAGCACTAAGTTTTGATGTGCTTGATTTGTATTTATTATTTCTCCCGTGCTTTGAGGCGCGGTGGAAGGAAACATCGTAAGGAAAATTCTGAATGTGTCTAATGAGATACCGCCACATGTTTTGTTATTATTCACCACATCAATAATTGAATAAAATCCAAACTATACCTTTAAAAATAGAGAAGACCTTCGTCCAGCATGCACCATTTCTGGACCGCTATACTTTTATTGTATTTCTATAATTTATAATAAATTCTAGATACAGTTGAAATAAAATAGTTGTTTACCGCGATTGTTCCATTTTAGTCAGATGCCGCAATATATTTAATATGTTTTCGAAGTATTTATCTGGGTGTATTTTTACTTCCTTGTAACGATCGTCTAAGTCAATCTTTTTCAATATAAAATCTGGATAGCCTATTCTAAGCATCATTGTGTCAACTTTATGCGCTGCCAGTTTCTTTGTCTCATCATCGATCCAATTTGTCATATGTAACAGTTCTCTGAACGCCTGTTGTATTTCCCTTGTCATCGTGAGAGTGTCATTTTTGCTCATTTCATCGAAGTGTTTTCTCACAAACATTGATCCTAATGCCATTCCCATGTTGGAGTTGACTTGGGATATACAGTTCTTCCATCGTGGCGGGGCTTGCTCTCGGCCAAATAGAATGTAGTAAAACCTGGACGTATTAAAATTACCTACATAATATTTTATATTATGATGATGATTAATTGTAAAATAATTTCTTCGAAGATTATGTTGAAATTAGTGCATTTAATCTGTACGTGATCTCAATATAGACAAATTACTTCACGTGGACGTTAGATTTCACGTTCATGTTACGCGTTCATGACTTTACTGAAATTCGAACATTTTCAACACTAGGTACAGAAGATCAAGATTACGAGTAAAATTCTTTGGATGTTTTCCGATCGATGAATTGCGTTCGATTTATTCATTTAAAAAAATAAAGCACGGGCTCCTTATATCTTAATAAGTGTATTTTACACCTTATTATATTATTTTTGAAGTAATTAATGTCACAGTTCTGTAAATGCAAGATTATACGAATTGATTTAATTTTGATATAATAAATTTTGTACCCACTGTTGTTTCGCAGATTGGAAGCGATCGTCCAGGTTATTCACACGATGTCTCACGAAACGCCACAGCAGGTAATTTGATAAAGTGTCCGGATCCGTCTTCTCTATCAATTGAACTAAGTGCTGATGACGATGAACGAAATATGATTGGCTACAGTTATTTATCATACTAATAAAAATGAATGGCCATTTTTTTAAGAAAACCTATTATCCTATTGAAGTACCTACTCACACTATCACAATTACATACTTACAATATAATTGTTCCTATAATAGGATATACTGTATAATATATGGAATAGGTCCTAATTTAAAGGCCACGTGAATAACATGACACGTATATAATTGAAAAAGATTTATTAGAGTCCGATAACTATACATAAATGATACATATTTTTATTATTTAATATTAATTAAGGTAAAACCTAAATACTGTATCATACTACTAAAAGTAATACTTACTCGTACATAGGTTAATGCAAACAGGACGACGGTTTCCTGAGACTCTACAGTTCTATTCATTACAATGCATAGGTATCTCCTCCAATCAACCTGAGGAACTAACCCTTCGAGCTTTGCAAGTGTCATACGACGGTATAGCTCTGAAACGTTGCGCCTATCTTCTGGCGCGGAGGTTATTTTAGCTAATCTGTAATTACAAAAATAATATATAGACACTTTACAATGGTTATTAAGAGGCTTTTAACGACTCGTTTCTTCTTGAAGGGACTATTTAAAACTTCTTCAGTTGGTGGATATGCATTAGTCATACATACGTATGACTAATGTTTACATTCATAAAAACAAAAAAGAAAACTTAATGATGCTTATAAAGGTTCGAACTGGCTAAGGTTTGTGATCTTATCGTAGTTTTTGATAATTCTCATAATCCATACTAATATTATAAATGCGAAAGTAACTCTGCCTGTCTCGCTTTAACTACTGGACCGATTTAAATGAAATTTGGTACACAAATAGTCTAGAGCCTGAGAAAGGACATAGGCTTTTTATTTGGAAAAAAACTACTGTAAAGGGTTGAAAAGGGGGATGAAAGGTTGTAAGTTGTTGAAAGTATTGTCATGTTTAGAATTTTTAGAACTAGAAGCATAAAACTTAAATTTTAGGTTGTACACTTATAAAATAACATATCATGACACCCACTCGGGAGGGAATTTTGGTTATTCTACCCCTAAATGGGTGTAATAGGGGTTGAACGTTCGTATGGAATTTTTTAAGTTAGAAACATGAAACTTTATTTTTGGGATACTTATTAAAAAGGAGTAGATACTTATATAAGTGTTTCTGCATATTCTACCCCTACGGGGGTGATATAAGGGTTGAGAGTTTGTATAAAAGTCCGTCATTTTTTAAGTTAAATACATGAAACTTTATTTTTGGAATACTGATTAAAAATGAGTAAAAAAGTATTTAAGTATTTTTTGATATTCTACCACTAAGGGGGTGAAATAAGGGATGAAAGTTTTTATGGAAGTCGTCATTTCTTAAGCTAAAATTATGAAACTTTATTTTTGAGCTACTGATTAAAAATGAGTAATACGTATTTAAGCGTTTCTTGATATTTTACGCCTAAAGAGAAAAAGTAGGGGTTGACATTTCGTATACAGGATAGTCTGGAAGCCCGTCATTGTTGAAGTTAGAAGCATGAGATTTTATTTTTGTGCCACTGATTAAAAATGAGTTGATACGTATTTAAGCGTTTCTTGATATTTTAGGCCTAAAGGGAAAAATAAGTGTTAACATTTCGTATTCAGGTTAGTATGGATGTCTGTCATTTTGGTGTTAGAAGCTCGAAATTTTATTTTTGGGCTACCGATTAAAAATGAGTTGATTCGCATTTAAGCGTTTCTGGATATTCTACCCTAAGGGCTGAAATACACACCGATGTGGTATACAAAGAGGTATTATATTAACGCAATATTTTAAGTTAATTTGTAAATATATTCTTATTCTACGCGGGCAAAGCCGCGGGTAACAGCTAGTATGCTACTATTTTAAGAAGCATAATAATGTTGTTGAATATAATAGCTATGGGATATATGAAGATTGATCACTTCCATTCATAATAATTTTATTTATTATTAATTTTTTTTAAGAATCACTTACTTGATTTCAAAATTAATTAGTTTGTCAGCGTCAGCCTTTACATGTTCAAGTTGCCCTCCAAGTAATAATGCAACTTTTATTAAGTATGTCTTGTAAGCGTCTAAATAAACCTTATTACTTTCTTGCAGAAAATAATCCCTTGTGGGTAAGCCTGCAATAACAAACAATGTGTTTTGGTGATATTTGTACACTATAATATAATTCAAATGCTCTTAATGAGATGTACCTAAGCTTGTTTGGTCAAATTGTATCACAAACTCATCAGAGTTTTTAATATCTGGTCCAACCCATTCCGATATTAATATGTCATTATTGAACAATCTCAATTTTGCCATGAGCTCTAACCAATCAAATTTTTCCGCATCCCAATTAGCTTTTAAAATCGGCCACCCACCCAAAATATCCAATAGATCTAAAAGAGGTAGGTGTCCTCTTGCATGTAATATATCATGATTCATACAAGATTTAAATAGAAATCTAGCTTTCAAAGCGGCATCACCATTAGCCGGATCAAGAATTTTTTTGTTTGTCGAGGCGTATATCGAAACAAATTCGTCAATAGTTTCTTTTCTTTTCACTCTTTTAAGTGGTTTAGCAATAATTTTGATATCATTATCAAGAGGTCTGCGATGAGTACGTTTCTCATATCTTTCAGTGTTATAGTATCTTCTATGTCTACGTAAGTATTTGTTCGTATTATGTTTATTTTTAATAAGATGATCGTGTAATTTATGTTTTACTTTAGATAAGGGTTTATTTATTTGTTTCGATTTTCTATCTAAATATCTACGGATGCGGTTTATTATTTCAGATTTGCTATTATTTAAATTATTTATTTCAGCTGATTTCGAAATTTCTTTAGAATTCGTTAGGAAATCATCGACTTGTTTTTTATCAAGATTGCTTGAACAAATTGAAGGTTGTGTCATTGTCAGAAAATTATCCTTTAAATCCAAATGTGGACCTGGAAAATTAGTTGGTACGTATTCATTTTTCCGGAATTCCAGAAGTTCTTTGAGAACGTGATCTAAATTTTCTCTTAACATCTCAAACGTATCGTAACTGCAAGAAGATAATGATACACACTTTATAAGACGTGATTAAATTAAATTGTTTATCAAAGTTCACTCACCCAGCTTTATCGGCTGGAATAGGGTTGAGTGCTGGCCAGTTTCCACACGCATATTGATAAAAATCATGACAAGGATCTGCTTCTTTGTCCATATACTGTTTCATTATGCTTGCCTGCGTATGCCGAATAGTCTCCCTATCACCTTGTATTTTCCAAAAGGAATGGATACCTGGATGATCGTAACAAACTAAGAGTTTTTGTTCATTTCAAATAAATGTATGTGTATGTAAGTTTTAATTTGCCTGCATTTTATGTACGGTTTTATTTAAATAGTTTAAGTTCCTATGCAAGAGTTTTTCAAAATAAGACATGACTAGCATATTTTGAAAACTACGTATATATCTATACTTAAAAAACTTAATAGCAAATGTATTTTCTCGTAAATGTTCCATATATCAGCCATATTATATATCTGAAAAAAACTGCATTTTTCCATTTCTTATGAAACCTCAATATAAAGATGAACATCACTCGTATTTACTTGCTAATGGTGTGCGATTCTAATCGCACATAGTACAATTGATAAATCAATATTGTATGTTTATAAAATCGAATCTAGGTATATACGTCAATAGTCTGAGTTGGTAGTGATATAGTAGACTAGTAATATTTATAGACCTATTTTAACTCACGGAGGCGTGCTCCTCCATGTTAAATTATTATCGAGGTGCATTAGTACGAATGAGTAACGCTCGAACTTACAAAATGTTTGCGCGTAAAGTACGTACAAAAAAATACAAAACTTAAATGTCTTAGTCCATACTTTTTTTAGTTTATTTTATTAAAACTCGCTAAAACTGTGCGCCTTCGTGAATGGATAGATGTATAATTATGTATGTGTCACAAAATTAATTTAATTTATAACTAGAGTAACTAGAGTAATTTGTTATTTACCTGAGTGAGGTTTGACTGGCTTATACATATGTGCAGCAGAGCCCATCTCTGCTTCTTCTAGCTCTGGTTGACGACGGACTTGTTCTACGTCATCAAGTGGACCACGATCCACATATATTTCCGGATGAACAACACTTTCATGTAAATTAAACAAATAAACATGCAAACGAACGTTCTTAGACAAAATATAAAGTTATAAGAAATAAATAGAGAAAAAATATGTATTCCATATACAATTACGCCTATAGATTTTACATATTATATATTGTTTCGTCGCTATAACATAATTTATTAGTAAGATAAGCAGTAATTAAGGTAGATATCCTACCTTTGTAAATTCCCTTCTTCATCATATTGTTCATTAGACTTACTTTCATAATCAATTTCAGACTCTCCCACATTTTCTTCTGCGTCTTCTTCTTCATTTTCTTCGTTTTGTGTTTTTTTGTAAATTGGATTTTCTAAACTAGAATTCATTTATACTGTTTTTGTGTTTTTAGGATTTTTATAAGGAAATAATATTTTTTTTAACCGAAGTTTTTTTTAAAGTATGTGTATGTTTGCATATAATAGAAAATAAAATTACAAACAAAATGAAGGAATTATATTTTTGATATATTATCGGAAAATAATTACTAACTACTTACCCGTAATCTGAAGACGTAAATGTAAATTGACTTTTCCGTTTAAACCTTGTCGGTACGTGATGATGTCTTTCTTCATCATCCCATATAATTATATCACTTGTGATATTACCCTTATAAAGTTCACTGTAATTTGTATCTCGTTGAGAGAATATTATTTCCTCATGAGGAAGGAAAGATGTCTGAAATCCGTGAAATACCTCTCTTTCTTCAGGATCTATGCCTTCCAATTTCGTATACCTCTTGGGAATATTTTTAACTACAAATTGATCTGACGGGTCGCCCAATGTATCTAAAGGTTTTCTCAAAACAAAATATGCAATAGAAAAGAAAGATGTTGCAGCTATAAGAAGTAAAAAATTACAGTAATTAGCACTTTTTGGCTTTAACGAAATTGCATGGAGGTAATGCGTGTCAACACGCGCCATGACAATTCCTGACTGCCGGTGTCAGAAAATCCTTAGAGATTCGTAACTGGAACATCGTATATAAACTATGTATACAACGGCCATTGTAATGTTGACCCTGGGGATCGGAGTACGCGTCGGGAAAATTGTGAGCAATCATGTACGCCACTTTGTCAATTATATTTGAATTTGTTAAGGTATTTTTTTCTAGTTTAATACTGACTGCTTTTAACAAATTAAGAAAATAAATCTGACAAAACAATATGTCATCTTCGATAACATAATTAAATCTTTTGGATTGTATACTCTTTCTACACAATCAAGTAAAATAATAAATCAAAATGATATCTTTTGACGATTTATTCAAGAAAGTGCAATCAGTGCATGACTTAATTTTGACAAAAATGGGTTGCGGTAAACATAATAATTGTTTTATCAAATCAGTAATATTAACATATGAGCCAGTATTCAAGTGGCTCAATTTAGAAAATCTTAAAACATGAATGCGAAACGTAATAAATCAACACTCATTAGTTCTAAAAAGCCCTCGAACGGACCGAGTCCGTGACCCTGGGGCAGAAGTACCCCGACATTGCTCTGCTAACCGTGAGATACGCGACGTTATGTTTCCTGTACCCGGAATTACTCTGGTTCACTCACCTTCACGCTAAACACTAGTATCTTACTATAATATGTTATTATAAATTGATATTTTGTTACTATAAATTGACTATAATATATTTTTAAAGCTAATCAAGAACATTCAAAAGACGAATTGGAATTTAGCAAACATTTATATGAAACCAAGTGCTGGTTTATACGTATTTCTTGGAAGAATAAAAAGATATTTGTGCTAGATTTATTAGACGACATTTCAAGTATTTTTACGCTCTCTTTATTGTTAAAATCAATATGGAACTCCCGTTCTAAAGACGCCATATTGTCTATAAGCGAGTAAGTCGAAATTTCAATCACATTCCTTTCTTAACATTGATTACTAAAGTGAAATGCGATAGTTAGTAAATAACACCTAATGAAGCAATTTACAATATTCATGTTTAGGTATAAGACATGGAGTAGCTATGACCAAGTACCCTTGGATCACGATCGAACTGTACTCATGTCCTCGATCCAAGATATTATAATGTTTAATCGCAAATGGTTTCGCTCTCTTGATTCAGTTAGTATTACAAAATATTGAAATTTACAAAGTTAAGTTTTGTATTAATAATAATAAATTTTCCTTACTGGAAATTAATTAACAAAGGCTAGACTTCTTTTTGACCAAATATTTAGGTTTTCGAAGATGACAGTTTGATACTGCAAATAATGATCTAAATTACTTATAATCTGCAAATCAAAATATACTTTATTCAAGTAGGTTTTTACAAGCACTGTTGAATCGTCTTTAACAAACTATATTAAGTGTAGTTACCACCAGTTCGGAATGTAGATTATACCGAGAAGAACCGGCAAGAAACTCAGTAGTTACTCTTTTTCAACATTTAAAATACAATTATATATGTATGTAATATATCCTGCCTGTAAATCAACAAGTATTCAACATTTTATATTCAGTTGTCTTTTATTGGCGGAAAAGAATGTCCATACCATAAAGATTATTAAATCACAAAGTGCTTAGGAAACAATTTTCCAAGAACAAAATACAGAGAGTCCTAACTTTTTGAACAGGGTCAACAATTCCTAGTTTTAGCGGAATTGCTATCGGTTGCCGGAGGTCCCATTATGTGGGAAGTATTTAAGTCAGCTGAGAAAATTTACGAACAAAACCTAGAACAGATGAAGAATTTGATAGAATGTGTCGTGGTTAATGAATCACCACCTGAAAAAAAGCCCATTAATGTTGAAGCAGTAAGAAATGAGGTTTCTATTATATGGTATTTTTGCTTACAGTTGTAATATTTATATTTTATTTATGCAGACTAAAAAAGAACAAACGCCGCGTCGAAAAAGTTCTGTAACACAAATTTTGGAATCATCCACATATCCCTTAATGAATGGACAAAAAGAGGTAAGTACAATACATTTATATCACTCTGTAAATATTTAAACGTAAACAAGTTGCATATTTTATAATTATAAAAAAACCTTTATATTAGGAAACTCTAATTCAATGAAATTGATTTTAGTTGGATACGAATTTAGTTTTGTGGGCCACTACAATTAAGACTATAAAAGATCATTTGAAATTGGAAGAATTAGAGATGACCTTTACTGATGGGACAAAAAAGAGAATTTGGAAAGTAAATCGATCAAAGCCGGAAAATTTTGAAACTGTAGATTTCGTACGTATTTAAATGATTTTTGGTTGAAAATTATATTAGATTTTTATTTTACTTATATTAAACATATTATATGCTTTACGCTTGCAATATGACATTCCCGCGACTTTGGTCGCGTAGAAGTTAAAAATATATGTAAAATCTAAGTACATTAAGGAACTGTTCTAGGTACTTCATGCTATTATCAGTAAGAGTGTAACTAAGGACGTTAGGTAAAAGTACTGGGTCTTATAATTTAATTATGTAGATGACTATAATTTAGTCGTACTTATTAATTATTTTGTAGCAAATTTATTTTACAACTATAAATATCTTTTTAATAATAAAAATATCTTAAAAATATAAAATACCTTCTCAAATAAAACATTATTTTAGAACGAATTTACGACGAAAGAGCGAACAAACCAACTCTTCAGGTTATTAATATTAATACAGATTGTATGTTGTATTTCATTTATATATGAAATTTCGATTGAATCAGCGATTCGTAGTAAATGAATGGTGATGGTTGTGATGCAATGATCAATAGCTTGTAATGCCTCAAACAGATAATTGACGTTGAATACATACATAGATAAATTTGCTTTTTTGTGTAAGGTAAAACCTCGGTTCCATATTCTTCTACATATAAGTAGGACTTTCGAATAATTCCTCCCATTGCTCTCAAGAACTAGTAGAATTTCAAATATTAGTGTACCTCTCCACAACGGTGCAGTGTTGTCATCTGCATATCGAAGACTATCGAGCATAAGCAGGTTATTAATATATAATAAAAAAAGTTCCGTTGAAAGAACAGAATTCTCAGGGATACCAGGATTAATGTTCATCAGATCAAAAGAGCAGCCATGGATGGATACTAAACTGGTATCTATACCTATGAGTATGGAACAATAATTAAAAATAATAACATCTAACTTTATAGATTCAATTATTGCCATCGGCAATAAGTAAGCGTATTTTGCTGTATCTACCTTTGACTCAACTGAGTGACTGTGCTCGAGTGAACAAGTACTGGGCATACTTGGTTGATGAATTTCGTGCAGAATTCATTGCTAGACAGAAAATTGATATCGAACTGGAAAAGCTTCGAGTGAGACTTTTTTTTAAATTATGTCTTAAGCAATTTTGTATATTCTGTAATACTCAGTATTCAATATAAAAAGTTATTTGTATTAAATGTGACTGCTGTCGGAAGTCTAGTTTTAAAAAGTTGGTTTTCTTCGGTGTTGATACACAAAGATGGTTTGTTTTATTTAAATAAATTATAATTAATGTTAATATTTATTATAATTAATGTTATGTTCTTCTTAAATTAGAATTGGAATAAGGCCGGTCTTCAATTGAAAATATTTTGAGATTATAAAATACGATTTGGAATTTTGTTCCTAATTTATGAAATATTAAGAATTATTTATTACTTAATATAAAAAATATGTTATATTTATTTATTAATTAATATTAATTATTTTATTTTAGGAAAATATGCTACGTCACGAAGATAGTGTATATTTACTAAATAATTTAACTGAATTAAAAATAAAATCAGGTTCTGCCAGCCACGCCAAAATAAAAGACACAAGTGCATATTTTAAAAAGTCTTATCCTTACTCTTTGGTTTTAGAAATGAACAAAGCAAAGCAACGGCGAATTGCTAAAGTAAATAGGAATTGAATATTTACTATAATTATCTCTCTCAGAATACTTAACTTAATTAACCCAATTGAATACGTTATCTTCACAAAATACAATAATAAAAACGACATTATGTCGAAAACAGTTTAACCATATAGTCAAAGTCAAAAATCTTTATTCAATATAGAAGTGTTTACACTTGCTTATTAATAGTCAAAAATCTACCACTGGTTCGGAATTTAACACCTCGGACCTGAGAAGAACCGGCGAAAGAAACTCAGCGGGATATTTTTTTTTTTTCCATTTTGCATGTACAATAATAATTATATTTTAGTTATTTGAAACAGCCTGGAGGCGATCATTTCATTCCCAAGGTGTGCAGTATACTAAAAAGTCATTAGTGTTGTAATATCCTTTAGCACACAAACACTCTTTAACGATTCTTTTGAATTTTATAATTGAATAATTTTGAACGTTTTCTGGGATCCTGTTGTAAAAACGTATACATTGCCCCAAAAAAGAGTTATCGTGTGTAATCCTGTGTAATCGGGTACTTGGAGTAACAAGTTTATTCTTGTTCCTAGTGTTAATAGAATGTACGTCACAATTTCTGGGAAAATCATTTATGTTTTTGCGTACATACATAACATTATCAAAAACAAATTGAGAAGCGACAGTCATTATTTTAATTTCTTTAAATTTACCTCTTAACGAATCTTTTGGGCCCAGGTAATAAATTGCACGAATAGCCCTCTTCTGCAGTACAAAAATGGTATTAATGTCAGCTGCATTACCCCAGAGTAGGAGGCCATACGACATTATACTGTGGAAATAACTGAAATACACAAGGCGAGCCATATCCACATCAGTCAAAAGTCTATTTTTTTTTACCGCATAGGCTGCAGAGCTGAGTCTATTCGCCAATTTATTTATATGGGGGCCCCATTGGAGCTTAGAGTCTATTGTCATACTAAATAACTCTATTGATTCTAAAACATCTAATGCTTCCCCATTTAAAAGTTCACTCGTTTTGACACATCTTACATTGGGAGTAGTGAATTTAATACATTTTGTCTTTTTTACTATTTAACATTAAATTATTAACACTATATTTTTCCTAAATTGAAAATAACATTAAAATTTTAGCTATCGTTCAGAAATTTGACAGATTTAAATAATCGTTTGGACATACGTGGAGCCGCCGATAAGAATATAAGAAAATGGTGTAATAATATTTGCAAGATTAATGAAAATAATAAAGGACCAGAGGTACGTTTAAATGGTGGTTATTTTTAAAGATATCCTGTCCAACCAATTATTCACTTCACGATTCAATTCATGTATTATTGAATTTGGTGTCTACATACTATGAAAATTTTAATTATAAATTGATGAAAGCTTACACAAATATTTCCCAATAAATTTTCTGCTTCAGAAGTTGTAAATCTGTGAATACGACTTTTTTTCTATGTTACTTCCTAGTTCCAAATTAATTATTCTTTAACTCAAAAAACATTATCTCTGTTAAGGTTAGTTAGATTTCTTTGAGGTATATTTTTCATTTTACTGACATACAATTGATAATTAGTATTATTTTAGCGTTTACCACTATAGAAAATTTTTATATATAGCGATCCTTTGAAAGTTAAGGCGAACAATCAAAAATCAAAATCAAAATCTACAAAATGGTACCGAAGAGGCATATTTATCGAAATAAAAAGTTAACCTGTAAAATGTTATATTAAATATTATTTATTAAAAAGGAAACGATTGTATAGTATCTCCTTGGGGAGCTTGGCAGCTATTACTGACTAAATTATATTATATTCATTTAAATAGTAGTGTATTGAAATGAAAAATTATAATTATACGTATGTACCGAATACAACAAAATGTTTTATTTCGCTGATATTCATATGGATAACTCTAGAATACATTTTAACATGTAGAATAAATAGTATGATTAAAACATATTAATTCATTTTCAATTTCATATTTGCCAAAACAGGTTTACACTATCTACATCTATCGTATAACATTATCCTTCCACTTATTTACAAAAAAATATTATATTACATAAAATGTGAAGGTATTAATTGCGTTTTAAATGTCACATCTCAATGTTCAATATATTAATATATATATATATATATTATGCAATAATAATGTTTAAAGAATAGTAAATTTGATAAATTTAATACATTCTTAAGCTAATTTATTTTAACTGTTTAATCGGCTGCGTGTTGTTATATTTTTCTAGTGCTAAGAAAAATAATTTTATAGTCTATGTATATTATTTTAGTGTAATAATGACGTAGACATTTATGAATTTGTCATTGTCAGTTTTTGATGCATTCTATTTTATCTGTTGGTTTGCGCGAACGTTTTGGATTCGAGAAAAACATTTTCTTATTTTTTCTCTCGCGTAATAGTTGGGATTAAAGAAATCCGTTCAAATTGTGTTATGATGAGATCTGTGTTTTAATTTATGTAAAGAAGTGTATCAAATAAACTGTAACAATGAGTAAGCATATGTATTCCACTGCAAACTTAACCGATAAGGAGCTGAAAGAACAAGGAAACAGATTGTTTAGCTTACGTAGATTTGAAGATGCTATGAACTGCTACACTAAGGCCATCGTAAGTTTTGAACACATTATCATACTAATATTTTTTTCTCATAAACTAGAATCTTATTTGAATTTTAATAAACCTTTGTTTATTGAGCTTAACGCTATTCATGTCCTTTGACTGAGCAATATATCAGTGACGTATATTTATATTATTTATTATTTAAAATAATTCTCATACCTTCCAAATTGGCTACAAATATTTCCCTTTGATTTAATTGTAGATAAAAAATCCTTCAGTATCAACATACTATACAAATAGGGCGCTATGCCATTTAAAAATGAAGAGATGGGAGGCTACATGCCAAGATTGTCGACGGGCTCTCGATATAGATAATAATCAAGTGAAGGCACATTTCTTCCTCGGACAGGCTTTGGTTGAACAGGAATGCTATGATGAGGCTATTAAACATTTACACAGAGGTAATTTACATAACTACTATGTATAGGTTTTATTTATTTATATTTCAACATTTATTCTTTAATCAATAATAATATACACTTTATTACACAACAAGATAAAACAGTTACAAAACAAACAAATGTAACATAATATTAGAATATATTAAAGTAGGTAATCTATAAGAACAGAACATAGAATACACATAAAGAAAAGTTTGCAATAACATAAAGAAAGAACCTATATGACAATAAATTTAAATTAATAGATGATGAAGAGAAACTGCAAACTAATGATGTATGTATATATTTTTATTGATGACCTGTATCTTACATTGTACACCCTACATTTTTTTATTTCTTTTCTCTGAATTAATTTTGCTTAAAAGAGATTGCTTAGTTATAAGGTTGGTTCTTGTATATCTTATTTGATTGTAATAAATTTTTAGTTTTATTCAAATTATACAGAGTGTTTGTATTGTATGATTGAATTTACTATAATGACTGATTTAATTTATTGAATTATTTTTTTATTAATGTCTTTTGTTACATTATTTTATTTGAGTATTATATTTTATTTATTGTTTAGTAATATAAAGTGTTTCTATGATATTAATTTCAGCAAATGATCTTGCTCGAGAACAAAAACTTAATTTCGGAGATGACATCGCAGCACAGATACGCATTGCCAGAAAGAAAAGATGGAATGTTCAGGAGGAAAAGAGAATATCTCAAGAAATTGAATTGCAGACATATTTAAATAGGTAATAGCAAAATATTATGATTATATAACATTGTTTTGATGATGAGAAAACAAAATGAAAAGTAGACAAATATAACTGTGTAGGATCTAATCTTTTAGTGCTTATAAATAATTTATAAGTTATTTTAAATCTGTCGGGTTATAATTTTACAATCTTATTTAAATTGGAAATCAAAGCAACCTTGAATTGAACGCTTAAAACTGTCAACTATTATTTAATCTTCATTGTATTAAGATCATATTTCACTATTTTTTTATTAGATTTCAAACGGTATGTTAAAGTCAAGTCTGAAGTTTTAATTGAGGTGAAATTGCATAATCAGTTTATAAATAATTACCATAAATTGTAAACTGTTTAAAAAAAAAACAAATAGCTAACAACTTAAAATATTATAAGGAATAAAAGGAATACTACACTACGAGTCATGAATGAAGCCTCTAGTTGAGATCTTAGTTAATAATACATGACCTACGATGTTGTAAGGCTTATTAAAATAAGCCTTTGTTATTGTTATATGCTTGATATATCTTATGAGTTTAGAGACACCTGGTCACTTTATAAGTAATAAATTGAATTGTTTTGCCATTAGGTTGAGTTAGATTGCTGCTAATTAAATTGGCTCCTAACAAAGCTATTCAAAGTATTTGATGTTATATTTCAATTGAAAAAGGAATAGAGTTAAACCAATTTAACATATATCAATATATCTTTATTTATATTTTGATACTATTTCATTTCACTAGTTGGCTTTTTGCAGCTATGTGACTGAATACCAGGCTGTTACTCTCATAAATTTGCCCTATTAATTTAGAAGTTATACAATCTATACTAATATTATAAATGTGGACTTGCTTTCATGATTAAACCAATATTACAATTAAATTTTTAAAAATGATTTTTATTAAAACTTTTTTAAACCTACAACCTCCCCTAACACAAGGACTAAAACCAGTACAATATATGTTGACATTTATTCGGAGTTATTATTATTTTGATTGCAGATTAATAAATGAAGACATGCAGAGAAGAATAGAATCAATAAAGTTAGAGAATATAAATGAAGAGGACACCGGTAGCAAGGTAGCGAAGGTTGAAGAGGAATGTGTAAGTATTAGTGTTGTACATTTAGATTATAATATAAATTTAAGTTCATCTAGAAGTCATAGCTGTAACAATTTTAACTAAAGTATTTTATTATTTTAACAAGAGTTATGAGAATGTGAATACCCATAATAAGATTGTTTTGTGCAGGAATTCCAACCTTCAAAAACAGTAATAGAATTTATTGAGATTTTTTAAGATAAAACCATTTTTATAGTGACATTATGTAACACTTCACGAAATTGACTTAACTATTATCTGTGTTTCCACGGAAATTGGAATATTTTGGCCTAATCTTATTGATTAATATTAATTAAAGGCTAATTTTTAAATATCAGATTACCAACACGATATTTGTATAAATGTTGCCATATTTTAATTTTTTATTCAACAGAATAACTATGGTAGTGAGCTCAATAATCTATTTTCAAAAATGGACGAACGAAGGAGGGTGAGTACTAATTTAAATCCACTGATTAAATTATTAATTAAATTATTTCAAATCAGACATTGAAAACTCTTCAGTTTTATAATATTACTGTACTAGTTGTCGCCCCAAACTTCGCTCTCGTTTTAGTGGTTGGTCGTCAGGTAATAGGCGTTAAAATTAGCTTATGCCGCTCCTTGGAGTTCGAGCAATCATACTAAATTTCATCAAATTCGGTTCAGTCGTCTGGCTGTGAAAGAGCAACAGACATATAGAGTTACTTTCGCATGTATAATGTTAGTATAGATTATAGAAAATATTGCTACTAATGTCATCATCCTCCTGCCCTCATCCCAATTTTACTCGGGGTCGGGGCAGCATGTCTTCTTCTTCCATACTTCTCTGTCGCACGTCATCTCACAAGTAACATTCTTTCTAACCATATCGTCTTTCACACAATCCATCCATCGTTTCTTGGGTCGTCCCCTACCTCTATATCCATCCTCATCCATTCTCTATTGCTACTAATGTATGTGTACGTTTAGGGCGAAAGATTAAAATACTAATTATAATACAAATTTAAAAAATATCGGCTTCATATAATAGAGAAAAAAAATTAAAAATAATATTTACCCTAAAAAAATGTATTTCCTTATTTTCTACTGAACTTTTTTTTTTGTACTTTTTAAACTTTAATTACAATAAATTTTCGTAAGTGCCTTAATCTAAGAACGATTTTAATTTACACACTTCGAAGTATTACATATTATATTGAATATTATGAAGATTTGGAATACCTTACATACTCATTTCAGAGCTCTTTATCAGAGATCTTTACAACCTTAAAAATGACAAAATTTACAGCCTCTATGGAAAATTGTACAATTTTGTCAAACTAGTATTGTGTTGGTTATTATTATGTATACTGAGTGAGATACGAAGTGAATTCTTAAAGGATCGCACTGCAATTTTAAATGCCAATTATAAATTATTTTTTTGGATAGTAATTAAAATACAAAATTTAATATGTATTCATGTGTAAATTCATTTAGAAATAATTTAAAATATTTTTGTAATAAAAAAAATAATAAGATAAAAAAAACATTAATGTAGATATTCCTTGGAATTGGCTTATAGCTATGCACTACACAGACAGACGGTTCTTGATAAAAATAAAATAAAATAAAATACAACAATTTTCCCTTTCACTACTTATATCCAGTCTAATTTTTCTTCCAAAGTTAGTTTCGATAACAACTTCAACATTTTTTTTTCTCGAAACGGTAATGAATATCATTGATTATTCAAAATCGATCAATCGCGTCAAATAAATGTCAAACATGTTTATTTTGCTTTATCCCCCTTGTGGTTGTGGGTATATTAACTTTATTAATTTACTATACCTACTGTTACTTTTTATATGTATAAAAAAGTAAAAGTAACAGCCGTAAATTTTCCACTGCATGGAAGCAACCTCTACTCTTGAGAAGGTTTAGAGATTACTCAACCACGATGTTCTAATTTTTATTTCATATAACTGACAAAAACTATCGTATTTTCTAGGTTAAGAGCTTAATTCCCCAAAATCAATCTAAAGTTTTGGAGTAATTTAAGAATTAGCGTAAAGCGCTTTACAAGCATAATATTATTTAAAAAATTATTAAATTCATAAAACACTTCATTAATAGAACAATAAAAAGAAGCGTTTAAATTGCTTAATATTATTTATTTTTTTGTAAAGGATAAAAGTATTAACGTGTTGACGTCATAACGTTACGATATAAGGCTCTATTTTAGTTTTGTTGCATGATGTTTCCAAATAGGATCATTTCGTTGGTCCCACGCATTCACACCCCGTGTAGGAGTAAACGGATTATGTATTGTATATTCCCACTATGAAGTTGTAAAATACATTCATAAATCTCTTGGCGCGTGTTCACGTGACGTATACAGGAAACCGTACATTTTAAATGTTTTCTAAAAATAAGCCTAAGTAAGACTACAAAGTAATCTATTATTTAGTTATTAAATTAAAAAAATAATTTCATTACATTATTACCTAAATTACAATACTATTTATGTATAAAAGCAAGTATTGCTATTAAACACGTAACGTCATATCTACATATTTTAAATTAAAATCGTTTCCTGACGTTTGGACGCACAGATTTTTTAAAATATGCAACGGATTTTAATGCAGTTTTCATTTATAAACAGAGTAATCAAGACTTGCATGTATGCGTGTTTTTGGGTAACTATGACCATTTTATAAATAAATAAACAGTATTTTCGATAATACAAAGAAAATGAAGATCAAGCTTCCACCCGCTCTCTTTTCTTTTTAATCTGCTTCAATTCACAATATAGATTATACTAAATACAATCAACAAGTTACAACGTTAATATAAACCGTTTGTATTCTACATTACAACAATGCACAAATAAACACGTATGTATTAATTACTGAAGAACTTAAATTTTAAAACAGCGGGTTGGAGTTTTGTGAAATTTGGGATGGAACCCCTCACGTACGGTTGAAGTCGGACGGATGCCAGTCGATTATATAGAGAAATGACTTGAATGGTATTTAGACAAAATCGCTCATATACATTGGTACTGTAAGAAATATTAAACAATCCTTGAACTGAAATGTAAATGAATATGTCCATTGTGCCTGGAATAACACTTTGAACTGGAACACAGCAATACTAAACAATGTTGTTTGGCGGAAGAATATGTGATGAGAGGATGGTATCTACCCACACGGGCGTCCATAAAGCCCACCACCAAGTAAAACATAAATTTATTTTAACGTATTCCGAATTAGTTTTAAGCATTACGTTATTATAACCTAGTAAAACGACAATTCGAATGTATTTGTAAGAGTCCATTTTAATCTGTACTAATATTATAAGAGCGTTAGTAACCCTGTCTGTTGGCCTTTTGTTACTTTTGGGGTTTTATATGTATTCAATTTCTTGAAGCATTTTCGTCACAAACGCAACTATGTGTAAGAGAAGCCGCGGTTTCAGCTAGTAAAGTATATTTTGATGTTGATGAGATATTTCTCTTTAGAAACGTGACGTGCCAGACTATCTATGCGGTAAGATTAGCTTCGAAATTCTCAACGAGCCGGTCATAACTCCAAGCGGCATAACATATGAGAAAAAAGACATCGAAGAACATCTAGAGGTACGTTATATTTTAGTAATTTTTACGATATCTGTACATATTTTACAACTATTATATTATATATCACTAATATTATAGTATAGTAGTCATTAGTAAATATTCCACTGCTGGGCAAGTTTCTTTATCATTCTTACACGTGGGAAAATTTCATCCGAAACTTGCTGCTGTCTGGGAAACCCGCGATCTTTGGTTTTCTATTCAATTAGCCATCTCGATTACTTTATACTTAGTTATACTGTACGTTATAATAATCAATATTAATATTCCTTTAAAAACATTTATAACTATGTTCAGAATTAAAAGTTTTACTGCCTTATAAATATTTATGAGTTTATATTGATGAGAGTCAACTGCAAATGTTATTCTTTTTTTTAAATTAATAATATTAATATTGGGTTAAACATAAGGATTTGTATATATATTTTTTTTTTTATTCACAGCGGGTTGGACATTTTGATCCAGTTACTCGTGTGAAGTTGACAGCAGATCAGCTCATACCAAACTTCACCATGAAGGAGGTAGTTGACGCGTTTCTACAGGAGAACGAATGGGCTCTCGATTATTAGTAATTTTAATATATCGATATAGCTAACATTACTCATGCGATTACGTCACTAGTGCAAAGATAATAGACACGAATTGTCGAAGGGTGTCTGATAAGTGAATTCAAAAATAGTGAAGAATTAGAACCAAGTTCCTAAACTATTACAAATTATTTTTTGATTAAGTCATAGAGAACCAAAAGTTGTAACAAAACCCTTTTTATTCTGCTAGTAAGTTGTACATTTTTAAGCTGATTTTAAAACTTCCACATATAATATACAATTGTAGTAATTACTCAACAAAAACATTCTTAATAGTTTATGTGACATAACTGGACATTTTGGTTTATTCAACACTTTTTTTTATATGTATGCGGACGTGCTGATGTGGTGCCTGAAGGAAAGTGGTCACCATCGCCCATAGACATTGGCGCTGTAGGAAATATTAACCATTCCTTATATCCCTAATGAACCACCAACCCAGGAAGTTAAGATGGTATGGCCTTTTTGCCTATGGTGACACTGATTTGCTTATCCTTCACACTGGACAAAAACAATACAAAGTGTTGCTGTTTGGCGGTAGAATATCTGATGGGAGAATAGTACTTACTAAGACGGGCTGCCCTATCATCAAGAACTTTTTGTTAAATTTTGACTAATTTAAAAAAAGGCTTAATTTCGCCATGCGTATATAATTTTATTGGTCTTTACAAAATTTGTCCTTGAACTTGAGAACAGTCTAAAGTATTCGTTAGTGAATTTGATCATTTTTTTTTATTTCAAGAAGGTAGAAAATCTTAACAGCACTGTAGGCCACGATTTTGTCTATCCATAGGAATATAATATACGAGTATCATATACAATTTCTTACTTGAGCTCAAGTAATAAAATTAACCTCATTGACCAAAACCCGTTGAATTATTTTTCTTTCAAATCATTTTTCTATTTACAAATGAGTATTGTCAACAAAATGGCGCTTTTATCGTTAGCTGGTGACGTAATTTCGGTAGCTTATCATAAAGAGTTCTATTAATATAATAAAACATTGAACATTGAAATGTTTGATTTGTAAAAATGAAGCTAATTATTATTTGGTTATATTTATTTAAATACTTACCGTAGATTTATTTGTTTAGTAGTTATGTTAGTTAATTATTTTTTATATGACAAACTACATATTCCACCCGCTAAATGAATGATATGTCTATACAAACAGTATAAAAATATGTTGCCATAGATAAAAAATAGAAGCTTCTGCAATTCAGTCGGTACAATTCGCGCAGTCTTAGTTAGTAGTCCGGCTTGTAATGGCTGCACGTAAAAGTAGTGATAACCTATTTAAAGTTACTGATCTCGTTATAAATTCTGATCGGCGACCTAAGATTGCACGAAATGGAAGCGATTAATTTTTAAAACTACAATTAGAAATGCTGCAATTAAATTATTTATTATCTTTATTGTAAATTCAAGGTTATTTTCAAGGCCGAGTTATCGAAAAAAAAAGTATTAGCTCTTAAGATTCAATCTCTTTGCTGTTTTATTTAATTTTTTTCCATATCCCATACTGTTTTCTGTTATATATATATGCGGGTGGATCATTAACTAAATGAACATTAACAGAGCGTTCATAGAGTTCTCTACATGGATGTTATATTTATGAAACATTTGTACATAACCCTCATTGGATGACCTATTGAGTACAATTTCTATTGTCCTTGAAATGTTAAGTTAAGTATATGTTATCGTTGTAATAAATGTCGTTTTCTAGTTATGTAATGTCGTCCTAATTTATATAGATCTAAACAAAGTCTTATTTATCTGTAAAAAAATCTTAGTTACTGGGTATTTATATATTAATTAGCTATGTTTATATCGCTATATTTACATTCATAGTAAATTATATCGATTCAAAGATAGTTTTGGTGTGTTTCAAATTTGAATTTTTGTTTTATTTATGGGCGACACGAATCGCGGTGGTATTCTGCAACTTTCAACTTTTGGTATATGAAGTGGGCACATTGCCTTGTCGTGGTAACGCAAAGTTGCGAGGATGTGTGCTCTAAAATAATCATTGTGTTTGTTACCCCGAATATTCGCGTTATCGCGATTTATGCAATCTATCTATTAGAAATAACAAATGTTGAGTGTCTCAAATCGTGTCAAAATTTCAGGATAAATTTGATACAGACTTTTTGCAAAGAACCAATCAATAACAATGCGATGCGATACATTTTTATTTCCATATTAAATATTAAAGAATAATAAAAAAGTTTTTATATGTGATTCTTAATCACCGGAACTTTATTTTTAATTTTCAAAAGTAATTTATTTTCATCACTGGTCAATCATTTGTTAATAATAATTTTTACATTGAAGATAAATTTATGTTTTTATTCTAATTTAATTGGTTTGTATGAAAATGTCGTATACTTATTACTAAAAAGCATTCAAATGCTTATGATACTGGCTCTTAGCTTAGCCTCCAGCCCTACCCTTCAATCCATATTTAAGAAATATGTAAGACTCCCAATAAATATATTTTTCAACAGTTTTATCTTTCATTTTTGTTTTATCATCTAGATAAAATATAGGGATTATAAAAAAAACATCGATTGTAAGCAATTTTCTTCATAAGTCGTTTATTGCGTAGTTAGAGATTTCATGTATGTACATAGAAGTTAGTACAGCAATATAGACCTTTTTATTTACGAAGGCACGTCCCCCCACGCGAAATTATTTGCTTGCATTTGTATGAGCGAGGCCCGTCCTTATGAGAAGTCTTAGTGTGCGTAAGATGACTGATACAATAGTACGGACAGAAAAAAAAATAGATTATATTTGTTATGCTGGCCAATAATATCAAGTGTAGGCGCGCGCGCCTTTAGTGAACAGATCTATAATGTTCTAAAGTTATAATGATTTGTAGTGATTTCCTATTTTTATAAGTTCTATGTAATTATATAGGTAAATATATATTAACATTGCAAGTTGTCAATGTAGTTTAGTTAGTTTTTCGACTACAATTTTCATTCCTGCTTGTATTGTTTGTGTTTAAATTGTTAATTCGTTCTTAAGAAGCAGATATATATATGTAGTAATAAAATTAATCTATTATAAATATTACAATGTCGAACTATTTGTTAATTTACTCCACGAATTTCTTCCATAATATTTTCAAGTAGGATGATTTTATGACTTTGAAATAGTTCTGAAAAAAAAAACAATATAAAATGTATGTTTGTTCCCATGTCATTTTGAATGGAAGCACGACCACGATTTATATATAATATTGTATTTTTCTTCTTTGCAACATTCAATGGATGTCTAAAAATACAAAAAAATCACAAAAATGGAGTCATTTATTGTTGAGAAGTTTTAAGCGTTTTATTAAAGATATAAAAAATGCGATTGTTTTGTTAATAATTGCGAACATTCATTGTTGCCATGAGATATTGTCGATTTATCTCAATAACGATAAAGGCCATTTAATTTTTTTTTTTTTAATTTAAATAACATATTCAAGCTGTCTCATAGATCAACGACAATATCAAAGGTTCATTATGACTTCAGTTAAATCGGAATCAATTTAATCATACGGACAGACTCAGTATAAAGTTACAACCATGTTATTTTTAAAAATTATTGGTCAAATACTATATTTTTATATTTCATAATAATAATTAATATGTTTTAATTTCGTTATTATTGTATGTATCTATATTAAGAACTATACAAGTTATATGCTATTTATTATATTGTAAATATGTTATGTTTTATTAGATATCTGCTTTCATGAATTAATATGTAACAGTCTGGCTGTATAATAATGTTCACGAACAAAAAAATTGATAAAATTGCTAAAAAAAGTTAAATACAAAATGTAGTATATACAAGCACTTTTGAATTGTCATTTTGCAAGATACATGAAATTTTAAGCCTCCATTAATTTGGATTGCAGATTCTAATAAGAATAATCGATTTTGTTTTTTTTTTAATGCGTTTGTTACCAAAACAATTACATACAACAAAAATAATATATTTTTTTTTTTTATAATTAATTTAAAATTATAATAAGCAATTCCTAAGTAGGTACCAACATTTGCAAATAGTCAAGCTTGTTGCTAGTTTTCGTGTTGAAGACACAACTGTAATTTGTTGTATGGATCAACAATGTTGTCATTCAATTTAATTGGTTGTTATCTCAATCGTTTAAATACTAATGGGTGTAAATGTGGTCGTGACTATAAATAAATATGTATAACATTAAGTAAATTTTATTTTATAACAATATGACTTTTATTTATTCCTTCTTAGAATTAATGCATGTGCATAAGTTTACTTATATAGATATTAATTTACGACATAGAAATTGAATATAGCAATAGTAATCTCGCAGCAATAATAAAATTTACAATGTAGATCTCGCTCACCAAGTTTTATGGGTCCGGTGGAAGTAATTAAAGAACTTGAGGTAAATATGTCTGTATTAGGCTGTTAATCTTTAGGTCTCTTTCAAAATCAAAAGCAACATATACTCCATTAATTCTGAAAAACACTTTTTAAATTGTCATTTTAAAGATTGAATTTAATGTAACTAATGCCGCGTTGGCTTGGAATATAGAATGCTGAGAAGAATCGGTAAGAAACTCGGTATTTAGTCTTAAATTGATCACGTAAACAATAAAAACTTATAGAAGTATGATAAAGGTTAAAGAAGTATTTTTAGCACTTATTATAATATATATATGCAATTCATGTTTGTTATGAAACTGAGAAATAGTTGATTGGATTGTACTAGCCTATTGCTTAATATATGTGATGATACGTGGGAGTTAATTACGTACAGCATGGGAGGTTCCTTTTGCTTTTTATGAGATCACCCCTCTTCATCTGTTTTATTATCACAGCAAGCAGATACTTGGGTCTAAACAGTAGTGTATTAAAACTCTATACGTTATTAATTTTATAAGCGTAACTGGCGTACAGAAAAACATAGGTACTATAGTTTCAAAAATAATTCCATAGACAATTACTACATTTATAAATTAATTGGGCTTATTCCTGACAGTGTCTGTGTTTAAAGTCATCTAGATAAAAAATATTACTTAAAAACGGATTATCTATCGTTTGAAGAGGTTTTCAAATCGAAGTACTAGTCCCTGTGATTCAAGCATTGAAACATTCAAACTATTCAACATTTTAAATGTTTTTAATCACATAATACACGACGTGGCCTATGTTGCCACGCCTTACGCCGCCTCTGCATGTGAGTATAAACCATAGCCACTTCCGAAACCCTAAAAACTATTTATAAAATCTTGACGGAAAAACTTAGAATTATTATATTGTCCTGACTCAGGATTTTAACCCAGAGCCTTGTGTCCTGCAGCTATAAGGTAAGCTAAATATTATATTCCCTGGCTTCGGAACGTGAACTGACACAGCAGCCGCTCTCTTACATAAGCAGTGTGGTTGTTTTCCGACGCTTACTGTTATTTACGACTTTGTGGCATTTCGAATCGGACGCAATTTTTAGTCTTTTTTTTCCATCGAGACGAGAGCTAATTGGCTTAGAACTCTCGTTAGCTTAAGTGGTTCGTTGTTGAGAGGCTGCTAAACCCACTTCATCACCGCAGGCCCTCAAGGTTTCGCCTTGGCCTTTTTGATTTTAAACAAATTTAAATGATATGGGACAGTTGGTATAACATTAAGAAAACAAAAGTGAACCTTCAAATATAAAAATGTTTTGATTGTATTCGTTTATATTGACATAATCATCTCAAGATTAACTTAATAATTTTTAACTTAACTATGTATTGTAATTATTTAGTAGGTACCTTCGTATATCCGATACTGAAATCTCCACTTAATATGAGATTCTAGTGATTTTTAAAAAATCTGTAGTTTTATGGAGTTAGTAGGCGGCCCATATTTATGGTTGCCCATTATCATTGGCGAGATATGACATTTTCTTAAATGTTACATTTCTTACATAACCAACCTGCCATCAAGCTTGGGAATGAAATTAGACTTTTAACTCGTCCTTTTAACTTACCCTCATCCAACACTCACCCTAACTGGAACACAGTAATATTAAACGTTGCCGTTTGGCGTTAGAGTATGTGATGAGTGGATAGTGTCTACGCAGACCACCCTATCATCAAGTGAAGTTTGATTTGTAAGGATACAATGGTACGTTATATTTGAAAATATGTTCTTTTACATTTAATATTACATAGTATTTTTTTTGATTACAAATAAAAATAATGACTATTTTAATGATATAATTAATCCTCATAGGATACTTAACGACACACATTATGTGGTATGTATCGACATACATTTTTGTATTTAAGTAGGTAAGTAGTAGATGCTAAGAAACATGCTTTTTTTACGTTTTTTTTTTTAATGTTAGAGGTGGCAAACGAGCAGGAGGCTCATCTGATGGAAAGTGTCTACCACCGCCCATGGACATCTGCAACACCGGGGGGCTTGCAGGTGCGTTGCCGGCCTTTCAGGAAGGAGTACGGTCTTTTCTTGAAGGTTCCCAAGTCGTATCGGTTCGGAAAAACCGCCGGCGAAAGATGGTTCCACAGAGTGATTGCGCGAGACAAAAATGTCTTAAATATGGCGCTGTTGTGGATTTTCGGACATCTAGGTGACACATCACCCACAGGTGATATTTTGAATTTTGACGAGATGTCCGAAGGTGAAATTCAGCAGCCGGGATTAATCCGAACAATTCCTCGGAACATTCCCCGTGATAAATTCTGTAGAAGATGCAGAGCGATCCAACATCTCTACGCAAAGCCAAAGGATCAAGCAGATCGGAAAGGGCTTGATCGTCGATAATTCGAGCCGCTCTAAGTTGGATACGGTCAAATGGAAGGAGCTGGTACTGGGGAGCACCCGCCCAGAGGTGAGAGGAGTATTCCATGTGAGGCCGAATTTGTGCCTTGTATAGTCTTAGACGATGGGCCGACGTGAAATACTGTCTTGCCTTGCTGAGCACACCGACCTTCCAAAAAACTGGTAATCCAATTGCATAATTTCCCGGGAAGTCCATAGGAAGGAAGCTTCGAAAGAAGTGCTTTGTGCCACACGCGATCGAAGGCCTTCGCTATGTCCAGACGGGCTACTAATGCCTCCCCCTTGCTCTCAACTGTTTCCACCCATCTATGGGTAAGGTAAACTAGAAGATCACCGGCTGAGCGATCCCGACGGAAACCGTACTGGCGGTCGCTAATCAGCTGGTACTCCTCTAGGTACCGCAGGAGTTGGCAGTTTATAATGGACTCCATTACCTTGGAGAACAATGAGGTGATGGCTATAAGCCTATAATTGGACGGGTCTGAGCGGTTGCCCTTTTTAGGGATCGGATGCACCAAAGCAGTCTTCCAGGAGTTCGGGACGACGCTAAGTTAAGATATGCCAAAAATAGATTATATATCCTATTATATTAAAAAATAATTATATTACGTTTATAATAGTAAACGAATAAAATATATTTGAAAACCACCTTTTCTTAAAAATATTTATTGATGAAATAAGAAGAATTAAGAGCAAATACTGCAAGATTTTCATTTACATACGGTACATTGACAAATTGTACATCTAGAAGCATTTGTATGTAAAGTTATATGTAAAGTTTTTATTATTTATTCAATTCAGGATGACAAGCAAACCCATTGCTCGCCATATAAATATAAATACTATAAATAAATGTATTTGATATGCTATAAAATACCACACTCATTGCTAGTCCGATAAACAGTATAAAAAGTATATTTCAGTACGTTAAATTATTCAATTTAATTGTGTTAACAATATATGCAAAGGAATCCAATAGGAAAGTCGTTACTGTAATGATTTTCGCAATGTCATGGTTATGATTGGCTATTTAATATCATTTGTTGATGCAGATGTAAATGATCTCTTATCCTTTCAGAACCAAGAAGTCTAAAGGCTTTTTTCTGTTTCGGTTGTAATGGTCAACGGTAAGGTTTTTTTTCGATTGAAGTATTAAAGTTGTAAATGTTTATAAAAGTAATAATCGATCAATTTTATCAATTTTATTCTATGTATAAAATAGCGATTTTTGAATATTTTATTTCTTTATTTAAAAAAAACCTAAAGAATCTTCTAAATAATATAAAAAATACGATTTTTGACAAAGTTCTATTTCTATTCGTACTTATGAAAAAGTTTGTAGGGATAAGGGCTGTAAAATTCAACATCATATACTTTAAAAATTAGATTGAATTCGCCACTGTTTGTCACAGATTATTTATCATAAACAACTTTTCATATACTTACAATAAATAAAATTATTATTGTGACATAGGTATATTTTAGTTTCCTATCAAATATAATCATTTTTAAAAATTAAGATTCGTTTGGTGGTGTGGTGGTAAATATTTGTATGCTTAGATAAAGAGATAAAGAATATTATATGATTGTATAATTAATATTTTTGACAAGGCTATACAAATAAATATTTAAAAATTACAAATTCGTATTATTGTTATTTTAATTAAATTTTACAAGAAACAACATACGGTAAACGAATGTTAATGGTTGAATTTAAACTGAAATCAAAGTAAGAATTTAACTTTAAAGCCATACCGAACAAATTAACAAAACCTCATTCCGTATAAAGTCCTGGTTGTTATTAAGCTATAAAACGCCGAGCTAACAATAAAGCGGTTTTAAAGCCAGGCTCTTGCCAAAGAATGTTAACACATGGAGTATTGTGCTCCCAGTGCAGCGATATCTGTAGCAACTGTTGCGTTTGGCTTGGATCCAGCCCAAGAGGTATCTTTATTCAATTATATATGTAATAAAAATAAAACAGTTGTTTTCATTCGCTGAGTGAGTTGGCTTGTCCCCAGTGGGCACTGTATGGAACATCGAATGAAAATGATACGTGGTCCCGTGCATCAGTTTCACGGCGTGGATAGTATACCGGTTAACAAATTTGGAAGGATAAGATGAAAGACTATTCTCTCCCATCCTTTGTAAGGAATTGTGATGAGTTTCTTACAGTGCTTCTTACAATGTCTGGGTGAAAGTAACTATTTATCAAATGTCAATTTGTCTATCTTATATTATATATATTGCTTTCCATTGAGCAAATTAACTTTGACCGCGGACTCATTCGTCACGTACGAAAATACTTTCCAAACTAAAACTAGGAATTATCACGACACCGGTATAAGTTTTTTTGTTATGTACCTACTATGTGAAAATTCGGTTGCAAAAACTAAATTAAATTACGGGTTAGTAAAAAATTAAGGTGCGTCCAATTAGTGACGTGTCAAATGTATCATTTTTTTGCGACAGACACGTTACATTGCATTTATCGAGCTCATAAAAAATTTAAAAACGCTGTGTTTATCGAACTCATATTTTTTTTTTTTTTTTTAGGTATAGATGAAAATGGAACACTGTTTAAATATTATTACTAGTATTACATGTCAATTTGAAATGCAAATATTTACAAGTTTTTAGGTCTTTAAATATATAAAAATATTATTTAAAAATAAATGCTGTATAAATCTTTACCGTGTGGAATGGTGGCAAGAATACTAGCAGAATTTCCCCGTTGAATCGCAAATCCCCTGGGCAATAACGAACCAGCCCTCCTGTCACCAATGGAGGCAGTAAGGCGAGTTTTTATACTTTTAATGAAGCTTTTTGCACTACTACTCCAAGGTCCAAGTGTTTCAACAGCAAATGGTGCACAAACAAAAAAGTTATTTGACATAAACACGAATATTTGGATCGTTAAGGACTCAATGTTAATAAATCTTATATAAATAAAGTTTCTAGGTTAAAAATCAATTGAAAATTTATTACCAGTGAATTGACATTAGGGTTATATAACTAAAGTAAAGAATCCGATACAATTTGCGATTTTCTTCATGATAGTAGAACAGAGTGGAGTATCTTTAAGAATGTTACAAACAAGAGCCCACTTGTCCTTTCTGATTTCAAAGAGAAAATTCTTTCGTTCTCACTTAATAGCTCAATCTCACTAATAAAAGACATCTCGTAAGGCCGACTTTTAGTTCTTATATCACACACTGTGATATGAGAGTATAATCAAGAATTACCAGTCCTTCTGGAAGAGGGTTTTTAATGTCTTTTGTACGAGTATATTATAGAAAAGTCGGTTCCGGTTATATAAAATAATATACTTGCTCGTTGAAAGTGGTTGAAACAATATTCATCATTTATTATTTAGATAAATATAACGTAATCTTTATTCGTTTTTTTTTTAAATATTACTATTAAATTAAAATTTAAATAGCCAATAAAAAATCACATCAATAGGGTTTGAACGACTTTCGACTTATAAGTCGACCTCCTTACGTTACAGTATGATGCAACTTGCAGTTTTTAAATGTTTAAAACATCATCGCGCTATAAACGCTGTAAAAAAAAACACAACAAGGTAAATATACAGCACTATTAAGAATACGATACGTCAGAATACCTAGTTTTACCTTTTTGCCTTCATATAATACAATTTTTTAATATATTTTTTAATCATAGCGAAAAAATAAGATGTTAATAATGATTATTCGCTAAGGATTCTATGTCTTAATCTTAGTTTTAAAGACAAGGTAATTCGGGTCACATGCAACTATCGACCTAAGGAGGGAATGCAGATGCTAGGAAATGGGTCAAGGCAAGGCAATAAATTATAGCGGGAAAAACAATCCTTGATCGCATTGCTAGGATATAGGATGTGTATCACAGCTAACAACTTATACGTAATATGATCAAACGGTACATTGTATAAAGAAAATATGTCTTTATTACATACTTTATAATTATGTTTTATAAATATATTTATGTGAGGAAGTTCTTGAGCATGGATGTGGATGGATATATAGGTAGGGAACGACCAAAGAAACGATGGGTGGATTGTGTGAAAGACGATATGGTTAGAAAAAATGTTACTTGTAAGTCCGACGGAGAAGTATGGAAGAAGAAGACATGCTGCGCCGACCCCACGTAAAAATTGGGATAAGGGCAGGAGGATGATGACGATGAGTTTTTATAAATCGAAAACATTAAAATCTTTTAACTGTTTGTAAAACTATTTCAAGCTAAACAATAAAATATTCATAATCGAACTCGGTTCGTTATTTTTTTATGCACGAGAAAAAAAAACCATTCACTAACACTAGAACGTACTCGTAATTTGCTTCCTGGTAGTTTATTGAAATCAACATATTCTATTCAGGACGTTTTAATCAAACAAAGTGCACGCAGTGTCTGATGTATTGTTATCAGTACTAATGACAGCGAACCGTAAAATTATTATTGTTAAGCGAACTTTGTAATATACGTTTTTAACGTTCATTTTATACAAACATGCGAGTAGGCTACAACTATAATACTCAGTATTGTTGTTTTTGATTTACAGGATGAGTGAGTCAGTGTACAAGGGACATCGGTGGTACACTGGCGTTGGAAGGAATGCTTAATATATCTTATGGCGCCAATTTCTATGGGCGATAGTAAACAATTAACCAATTCGCTCTTCTGCCTACCTAATTTATGAAAAAGCGTAATATTGTAATCATATTCACTGTGAAAGTGGTGTATTTTTTGTTTATTTTTCTATTCTAATTTTACACAAAGAAACTTTTGCATTATGTGTATAAAAAATATAGTTGCGTGTTATAAAAAAAAAACATAAATAACATAGATAAGATGTAGAAAAATCATTTTAAATATGTATTTTATTTAGGGATTATTTTAAAGATATTACGATATTAAGTATACTAGTATTTGTATTTTCATCAGAACCAAAAATGACTACAAAATTTAGTTAAATCGGTGATTCGAATATTTGTTTAAAAAATATTTACAAGATTTCATCCAAATATTCTATGAAAAAAAAGTTTAGTATTGTTAAAGTTACATAAATATAATAATGAGGTCACTTCTGACTGACTCTCGGCCACGGTAGCGAATCTCAAAGACCTATCCACTGTGCAGGATAATATAGTGCATTCTGTATTCCTATAGTTTCATAGTAATTAGTCATTAAATAAGTTCGTATTCTGTATTTCCATATTTTCATAGTAATTTGTCATTACTCGTTGAAAATTAAATCTAACTCAAAATAAAATTATAAGACTAGCTACTCAACGATAGTAATATTATGTTTAAAAAGGTAGGTGTGTATTTTTATTTGTAAGCCATTCGTCTGTATAATTATAGACAATGGATAAGTAATCATGATTTCGAAAAAATAATAATTTAAGAGGCTTAATGAACCACTTAAGCCTAAGGCCTTTCTTAAGGGACACTAGCGCGCCGAGCAGGACTTATTATAGCGTGTACTTAAACGCGCGAATACAGCTAGGTACACTCTCTTGCCTCACTCTATTATTCGATATCGCGACAAATCCGACACGGCCGGAAAGAGTTCAGAATTCCCGAGGCAGAAAGAGTAACTTTCATTATCCTCCCGAGGATATTCGGGGAGCCTTGGGGTCTGGTGAGTTAACTAGAGCTCATACAGACACAATGTAAAAAAACAAGAAGTACACGTATATTTCGTACAGTACTAATTCCATTAGCGTAAGGCTTTTTCCCTTAAGGGCAGTGGTATTAAATTATTTTTTTTAAATAGCAATATCAGCTAACATTTTAAACCATGTGTATCTAATATATGTTATAATAATATTTTCTTACGTATAAGTTAATTATAATTTAAATAAATAGATTTTCTAAAAAGTAAAATATGACTTAACTTCGTACATCTAAAATAAATAAATTCAAAACTGTATGTATCATACTTACAATCATTCGAACATTAAAAAAAAAAAACAAAATAACTACAAATTTTCAATTTAAAAAAAGAATTTCATGGCCTTACATGTTTAGTCAATATTAAATTTGTTTCAATTTCTCCTAAATGCTGATGCGACCCGTTTCACATTAAATATTTACTTCTTCTCATTCTAATGATGTTGCCAGGATTTGGCACCTGTGTACAGTATCCGTGTTGCGTGAAGTCAGAGGATCGTCACGCACGCGCTCCACGCAGCTACGCCCACCATTTATATATACTCAACATTCGCTACAATACGATGCGATCTTTTAATGTTGTCAAATACTGATGTTCTTGTCGGTTTATTTGCGTAGAATCCAATTTCTAACCAGAGCTTACTTGAGCAAAGTATAGTTTAACATTGACTTTGTTGTTAAATTATACTTGATTGTTTTATTATTATTATTAATAAAAACTGTTATTGAGCTCCTGATTGTATATTTTTAAGAGTTTTGATGTTTATAAAATATCCCATTATGGGAATTTAAATAGTAATTCATGTCTATTTTCTTTGAAAAAGTAAAAGTATACTTATTTATTAATTATACTATTACACGTTAGGGTACAGTCGTGTAAACATTACATATTTACCTTTTGAACATTACATATTTTTCAATTAAATGCTCCCAGACTAAGTAGGTATACGGATCCGAATCGAACCTGCAAATTCCATTTCTCTAGGGCTCCTATAGCAATAAGCTATTGACGCTCATTAAATTAATTAACAATCTATACGTGATAAGTAATCTGACAGGTGGTTCTACCAAGGTGATAGTCGCCGCACCATGTGGTACCGTATGGCTCAGTCCCGAGAGGAGCGCTGCGCAGAGTGTGTGAAGACGGGCGGCGCAGCTGAGCGGGGTGGGCGGCGGCCGATTCATGTTTACGGGCTCGCCCGTCAGCTGTTCGCCGCATGAATGTGCCGCGCTCGCGCTGGCGCATCGATTGATTGATACCAGCCACGTGCCTCAGTCCTGCCGCGATCGCCGGCTAGTCCGCGCGCCACCCGCCCCTAACGCGAGTACACCGTCGCTCATCAATGGATTGCCCGAGGTGACCGGTGTCTGACTCAACAACGCCTCACCTCGTAAGTAACGCACTTATCCTTACACCCGTAGACAGTAAGGCTGCTTATCGAACGTCACTTGTGTCAGGACCCCGAAAATTTTCTGAAAGACATTTTTTTTAGCTATCGATCGTCTTTCTCACGTTAGACTGAATATTTATAAAATTCTCGTCTGGTTTACGTAATCGAAGGACAGTAGATTGTTATTGGAAGGTGGTGTAGGTGTGTTCGCCCAAACGCACGTCGAAACAAACATTATATAAAACGTCCGAAAGGATTGTCCCATCTGTGTGTTAGACAGAAAGCCTGCTTTATTGCATAGATATTAGTTTGCTCCTGAAAACAATTTGTGTTTAATGTTCTCGATTGGGAGATAAATAATGAAATACTTAAGGTATGAATGAGTACTTGGTGTGAAATATAAATAGGATTTATCAACAATTTGAAATAATAAAATCAGTCATTAGCGATGTTTCATTCAACGAAACTTTAAAAAATTTAGAATGTACAAATGAAAGGATAATTATAGACGTTAATGTTTATGCTAATATGAAATAGTATTGGATTAGTATTTTAAATATACTACAATAAATTAACTAACAAAACCTCTAAGATTTATTGTATAGTAAACGATGATTATCCTGACATATTAGGTTATTTTATAAATCATTGTATAATATTATAAATTATATAAACTTTATGCTTATAGAATATTATGAGAATACAACTTTCTTTATCTCAATCTGTTTTAAATAATATTAATTCATTTATTGCGTTATGTTTTATGTTTAAAACAGTTTTGATGTAAACGTTAATTGAGTTTGTGAGTTTTAAAAGCGGCGTCGTTTCCAATTTTATCCGAGAATTAAATAGGTTTTAGACATAAACGAACACAAATCCATTTATCCGGAGCTCGAGTTTAAGAACCAAACAAAATAATAAATATGGCTCGATTTATTGCAATAAGTTGACACGCTTTGTAATGCGTTACTGTTAAGTTTTCGGTGTGAAATATTATTACGACTAGAGTATTTATGTTTATTGTTGCACACGGCTTAGCGTGGTTACATGTTTTAACATACTTTAGACAAAAAAATCTCTATCTGGTATTTTAAAATGCTCGTAGATATTAATTATTGTTTTGCCTAGAGGAATACTATGCCATATTTTCATGTAAAGTATTTATAAAGGGCTTGTTAACTTTGTCTTGTGTTACACTAACTAGCTCATACTTCATAGTGAAATACAACTATTCTTCCGAGATTTCCGAATACTAAATGAAAACAACCATTTGATTGTTAAACGACTAAAGTGTAATTACTTATTTTCTTTATATATTATTGGCGTTGTGATTACTTTTTTATTGATAGCATTCTAATTAGTTTACACTAGTGTTCGGTCTCGTGGTCTAAGAGTTCCGTATAATTTTACCAATATATAACGTTGATACAGATTTTTATGGTAATAAATAAAAATTGCCTGAATTATGATTGCGGGTTCAAACCCAAGTAATTACCACTTCATTTTCTTGCGCTTAATTTTTGTTTATAATTCAGCAAGATAACATCGCAAGTAAACCTGCGCGAGTCGGATGTTAATCTGCCACATATGTATCTTACATTGGAGCAGCGTGGTGGAATAAGCCCCAAACCTTCCCAAGCGTAGAGCAGGCCTTAGTCTTCGAGTGGGACTTTTATAGGCTGTTATTATAAATAAAAAATATTTACATATAACACATTCTAACGAGACAGCTGTGTGACAATATGATATTCAAATTTCACATTTCGGTAAATATGATTAAGGTTTTAAAAAATAAATAAAACAATGATACCTTTTTTTAATTGATTTCTAATAAATTTGCTATTAATTTTAATAAATTTACTATTTGATATAAGACACTATATGATATGGACAGGAATAATTAATATAAAGAAAATAATTAATAACGAATCCTGGTGTAATGAGAGACTGATAGATGAGTGTATAATGAAGACACTAAAATGCATTTTACATCGAGCAACGAAACCCTAAAAACCTTAATGAGAAAACTCTAGCGTTTCCTGAGAGAGATTTCTGAACGGTCGCTTAATGCTTTTAAAATTTCGTAATTAGTTGGCACTTGACAGTGAATTATACAGAATAGTAAATTGTGTGCTCATTTTTATTTATTTAGTAAATATTCGGTAATTAGTATTTCTTAACAGTAATTTCACATTGTAACCTTCAAGGGAATTTTTGCCGCGCATAACTCACAATAGAAAATGTTCTTTTGACCTTTTAAACGAAATATGTCAAATTTATGTTCCTATTCTTAAATACACGATTAAGAAATATATTTTCGTACATAAATAAAACTCATTTTAAAATATTTTTCTTTTATATAGATTCATTTACATTTTACTTATTTTAAATTTATCTACGTTTTTGTATGTTTACTAGCGACTCGCCCCGGGTCGATCGATTTTATTAAGAAACAAAATTATATGATATACATACTAATGAGTAATGTACTTTCTATCAGTAAAAATAATAATAGAATTTGATAATTAGTTCCGGAGACATTCACTTGCAAATGAAGAAACAAATTTTACCTCCTTGTAACATTAGCATAGGTTACATATTTAAATTTGCGCTTGGAGTTCATATGAACTATATATTTTTTGGCAAAGCCTTAATGCTTTATCATCAATGAACGTCCCATTAGTCTTTATACAGTCATATTTATGCTATATTTGACATTCTATTTATCATTGCAACAACTTGTAGATTGCTTCTTTTTCTTTTTTTCCCATCCACTTTGGGTCGGCGCAGCATGACTTTTCTTCACCATCATCATCATTATCATCATCATCATCATCGTCTGTCGTTCACATCCATCTCTCTCATATCCCTCCTCACTCATCTGCTTCTTCTTAGGTCGTCCTCTTCCTAAGACTTCCTAACTCTTCCCTCCCTCAACGCAACTTATAGATTGCGACTTTATTAATTTCAAATTATTATTATTATGTAATTTTATGTAAATAAGAGAATTTCTATAGCACTTAAACCGAAACAAAGAATTAAATTAACAAACTACAAAGTAAAAACATACAATTTGTAATTTATACACGCCGTCTACAAGATCCAGTATCTACAATCCTGTGGCATTGTATCCAGGACGCTTGCACTATTAGCTCTCTGAATTGCTAAACTCAGTATTTGAGCCTAGCAAGCGTCAGTTTTGGTCACCATAAGAGTGGACCAGTTTTTGGAAATGTGTTTTATTACTAAATAATATCACACATTTCAGTTTCAGATGTTTTTAGTAATGTATAAGTTCAATGAGACTTCATTAATTAGTAGAATGCATACAATATTGAAAAAAACACGGATTAGTTTTACTTGTATATTTAGAATTAATAATAGTCTTTGTTCGGATTTTATCGTTCATTTGATTGAATAACCATCGGCCATCACGTGAATCGTAAACGAAGATTGCGAGTTTAAGCTCGGGCAAGCATCACTGTGCTTGGTAAAGAAGAAAAATATTTAGGTATGCGGACGGGCAACGGGACCACTTGATGGTCAGTTTTCACCATTGCTCTATATATATGCAATAATATAGATATATAATATGTAATGTATATTCGCACTGATGTATATTAGTACTGTAAGAAATATTAAACAAACCTTACAACGCCAATGCACCACCAACCCTGTGAGTTAAGACGTTATGTCTCTTGTGCCTGTAGTTACACTGGCTCATTTACCCTTCAATCCGGAACACAACAATACTGAGTACTGTTGTTTGGCGATAGAATATCTGACGAGTGGGTGGTACATACCTAAACGGACTTGCACAAAGCTATACCAACAAGTAAATAATATCTTATAGAATTCTGAATGTTTCGGATGAAATTCTGCCACATGTGTAACCAACCCGCGGTGGATCAGTCAGACCTTCTTTTCGAGAGGTTTTTTTTGCGACTACTGACACTAGCGTAAATTTTTTTGGCACAGTACCACGATTGGCGTGCGCCTAACATCGGATAATTGTTTACAAACAAAAGAGGCAGTGCAATGCCGGGTATATGGTATTTTATATTATAGTAAAAACAGTAAATTAATATTTTTTTATATTTATAATTCAAACAGATAATAAATTAAATACTATTTATTGTTGCGTTAATTTTGTCATGTGATTTAAATGTTATAGACATACTAGTTGTATATAACATTTAAAAATAAATGAAATGTTTCAAGATGAAGAATAAAACAATTATGTCGGCATGTAAGTTAAGCCCTATTACTATTAAAAAATGTTACTATTAACCGATGTTATTAAAAACCGAATCGTATAGCTTATCAATAGTAGAAGTGTCTAATTGATTATTACATTTGTTTTTATTCTAACCTTATAATCTGTCAATTTCATACATTTAACCTACTATCCGTTATTAGTAACCTTCTGGATTCCTACGTGTCATTGGCGAAATAATCGGCACAACTAAAAGCCATTAAACTAAGAATATATATATCTATATGTATAACCTTCTGGATCGTAAGAAGCATGATATGTGTAGCTTCTAAATTACGCATCGTAATATGCAACATACTACAAAACAATAAATTTATAAATATTGATTACCTTGAATTATAGTAATTACAAATATGCTAGGTACAGTAGTCTAAATAAAAATAATATGTGTGCGGTGTGCGTCTCACGACACCCGAAAGAAGTGATAACTTAAACTGTCCGAAATACGGCTAGCGCTGTGGGTAGGTGGTGTGTGAGTGGGAGAGGAGGAGCCTGCCTATCGCTGCCGTATGCGTAAAAGAAAGGGAAGCCAGACAGACTGACGCCGTAACGCGTTACGTAACGAAGCAGCTTATCCTCCCATAAGAAGTTATCACTATTAAATTAAGGCAATAATAGTAATTGTCTTTGTCTAACCGTTAAAAAGCACGGCTGTTTTCGTTTGATTAGTGAGCACACCCGATACGAATCCAGAACACTTAGTTTTATCAGGCCGACTCGACTTTTACCAATAACTTTTATAGGTCCGACTTGGGTTTTGAACCTCGGTTTATACATTTATCGAAGCAGTCAAACAGTACTATATGAGTAGGTGTTTCATACAACTGCAAGTTTTCGGGGGTAAAAAAATTTTGCACAAAAGGTCGGGATTGAATCTACACTGATTATAGCATCACTGGTATTAATAAAAGTTAGAAGGTCGACAAAATTGAAGGCCAGCAGGTGATTCATTTGTATAATGAATGTGACTCCCACTAAAACTATACAAGACATAAATTATGACTATTCGTTAAATTTATATCATGGCAATATTATGGTTTAAAACTTTACCGTAGTTAATTACACTGTAAGCCTTTTCTTCGATTTAGTAACATGTATAAATATTCTTAAAGTCAAAAATACTAAAATAAATATATAATGTAATATGATTAATATATTAAAATGGTATCATAAATAATATATCATGAAAAAAAGCAAAATAGACGACTCACGAGATATTTTATTTCCTTATCACAAACTGGCTAATAACTTGGTCCTTTTTGGTTAATATTGAAAATTATAAACAATCCGCTGATGATAAGATGGTTTCGTCGTTATAGCCCATATTCGTTATTTTAATTTCTTTGATTAATAATAAGTGTAAGGCTTTAATGAATAAAGAAATCGAACTGGAATCGAATCTTATATTCAGTACATAGAAATTAGAATTTAATTCGAAGATCTTACCATAAATGGTCACGATTTGTCATTTATATTGACACTAAGGAATATCAACTGTAAATAATTTATTGACTGCATAATTATGGAGACGTCATGTTTCTTTTGCCTATAATAAAGCTGGCATTAATGAAATCTAAATATGATTTTACAAGAACTTCATCTGAATTGGAAGTAAAACGTTTCGAGGCGACGTGAACGTATGAGATTAAATTCTGCGACATGTGGATCCGCATCCTGCATTGGAACGGTCAAACCTTATCTTCAAAAGCGACTGAAAAGTGAATTCTGTAGAAAACAACCGTCGAAATTCTCATTTTATTTATTTATTAGTTGGGCGGGCGGAAAATTTGCCACCTGACGGTGATTGGTCTGATAATCAATAATGCTGGTAATGTTAACCAATGTTGGAAACTAATATGTTAAGCCCCTTGCGTCTGTAGTTACACTGGCTCACTCATTCTTCAAACCGAAACACGCTTCACAAAGCCCAAGTAATAAGTAATTATTTTTGATGATGTATACGAATTTGTATAATATACATACAATGAGTTATTATCAACACCGATCTAGCATTAATTCATTATATTTTGTTAGATATGTATTCTATTGCAGAGTAATATGCATTAATGAATAATGAGACTCACTATTCAAACTGGAATCCCAAAAAACTGCAGATAATTATTAACAAGATGTAAGAACGGAACGAAACGAAGGCACGGACATATCGTCTGTGGAGATACAATAACAACATTAAAAAATATAAATAAAGTAACCGTTTAGCCATGCCTAGCGAGTGACTTAGTTCTCCCAGGGGGTTTTTTGCACAGAGCTCTATCACCGGTGTTTTTTCAAGTCCTATGGAGTCCACTACAGTTAAGAAAATTTGCAGCTAAATACAGGAGCCTGTACTATTGCGCGGCATAAAGCGCCATTTGAGTCTATTCACATATTCTATGAAAATATACACTTAGGTTCCATTGTAATGAATCAACGCTGCCTCATAACTGGCAACACTTTGACAAAGTAAGGAGCGGTTACTAGAAAACATCGCTCGTCTTCTTTTCAGTTTTAAAAAATACAGCCGCTTAATGATAATCTTAAGTTTTTTTATTACACAGAAAATTATAGTTTCGATGTTAAAAAGCTTTCTCACGTTATTATCGATTGTTGTTTTAAATTTAACACATAAATGGTTAGGGGCTTGAACTCTGCGTCACTAAATGCGGTTAACCTTACTCGATAACGGCGTATGGTAACCATCAAATTTAATTGTTTAATTAATTATTTACACGTCCGGCAATTGAGGTGAATGCAGAGTGCTTATTTGATTATATCTAACGATTGATTTCTTTCAATATTTTGAAGAAGTTGTTTATAATTGTGACTTTTGACTGAATTTGTCCAATTTGGCGAACTGGAGGTATATTATATGCATAAGTATGTGCACAAATAAGGTAGGAAGGTTTATTATAGAGATGGAATTGGATGGATGATTAATCTGGCAGAACCAGAGGGAGTTTAAGCACGAAACCATCACCGTCTCCTTTTTAGCGAGGCACGAGTGTAAATACGGCCAAATTTCAAATTCCCGGTACCAAACTCCAGGCAGTTTGAAATTTGTGTACAAAAAAAGTCAATGCCTTTTTATTGGACTGACCTGAGATATTAATCTACTCGTACCTTATAAACTAGCCCGAGAACCCTCACATAAACGAGGTTGTTGGAGACTTATATAAATATATTTTATTGTGATTTATTTTTAGCTCCAATAAATTTATTGTTTTATTAATTATGTTGGAATGTGAGTTAGGATTGCAACCTTTGGCAAATGTGTGACATTCTTAAGCATTTACCCTCTGAATATAAGACTGCATTTTTATATATATATTTGAAGTGACTAACTGACATAGATAAGTCGTTTGTCGTCACATTAAAAATATATATAATAAAACTTATTATCAGTTATAGTGATACTTATTAGACATTTATTATAATGTGCGCATGAAAGGGTACGTAAAACATATTATATTTAATAAGACGTTTAAAATTGTTTAAGTGAACGACGACAGTTGGCAAGTGTAGTAAAAGCTTGATGGTAAGGCATTATGTAAAACAATCTCTGTAGGTACCACACTCGTTATATATTCTACATCCAAGCAGTAATACTTAGTTTTGTTTTGTATTAGTTTAAAGGGTGAGTGAACCAGTGTACCTGGGCACAAGGACCAAACATCTCAGTTCCCAAACATGGAGGCATTAACCAAACCATGCCGTAAAAAAAAATATATAATTCAATCGTATGTTTCTTGTATAATATATAAATCCTGTCGATAATTGAAGATAACATTGTATATTTTAAAATTAGTAAGTTTGTATGGCTGTGTTTTTTTTTTAATTTGATCCATCCTTTACTGAGAAAGGAAAAAGTAAATACAAAGTAAATATGGTTAGTTATTAAGATTACATGTTCATTAGTAGCGAATACAATATAAATTGTGGGCTCATAGCCCAGTCGGGTTAGAATTTCAAATTGCATTAATTACCATTTAATATGTGTTTTCATTAACACAAAGTGGAGGCATTCTGTCGTCTAACCCGACTGGGCTATCAAAACAAAATATAATTAAGAAATTGTATACCGCTCTTAATCTCGTAGTGTAAAGTTTCACCACGTTTCACACGTGTGTGAGGAACAATAGAGCGACTATAAATGCTAACCAATCTCGCAAGCTAACCAAGTACTCATAATGTGTAACAGACGTGTTTAATGGTTGTTAATAACGTTCAACTTTATCACAGATTGTTTAATAATGTTTTGTTTTTAATTAATGCTTACGACTTTTTTTTTTGCTTGTGATAATTGTCGTCTATGAACATGATGAAAAATTATGAATGTAATTGATTATCAGAGGTAAGCTAGAACACGTGGACCGAAGGTTGAGAGTTAAGATTCTTCTGTAAAAGTTTTTATCATGCAAATAAAAATAAAATGTTATAATATGTTTTACCATTTTTTATTCTAAATTAAAACCTCTTTTTGCATTTAATTTTCCAATTAAAAAATTAAACAAATACTAAGTTTTACCAGTCTTTGATTTACATTTCATTTTTATCCCCATTTATTCATAGAACTCGCTACAAAGAAAAAAAAATCAAAACGATCTCTTTCTAGCAGAATTATAACGTTTCCTTTGAAGGAGGTTGGAAGCCTCCGGATGTCTTTGTGAAGATATAAAGTACGGCTAAACAATGGACACGACTGTCGTATCTCAGTCAAGTCCTAACAAAGCGTCTATGTAAATCACTAGTACCTAAATGTAGAGAATAGTATTCCTTATTCAACACTGAGATGTAAATATATATTTTTATATTATTTTGTTCGGTTTTAAGTATATGATAATATAAATAAAATTATTTTTAGAAAACAGACGAGTGGATGGTGTCCAAACACACGAGTAGCGTAAAAATATAATCTATTTTTTACACCGTGAATGCACCCTTATATTCCTTGTGTTTGAAATTAAGTTGACTTTAAGTAGAGTACAGCATAATTAAAATATTTGTTTGGCGGTAAAATAAACTGTATGTTCGTAGCCTAACAATGGCAGGATGAAACAAGACAAGTCTTCGTCTACATAGGATGTGCATATATATGTATATATATGTTGATTTATAAAGTAAAAATTATCTGTTAGGTATTTTCCGCTAAGCTGATAAACGTTTTTGATCAAATTTATTTATATTACGTTATAGATTGTATCCTTAAGAAGGAAATATATCAAACATATGTAAATTTTCAGAGTAACATGATGTATTTTAATTACCCTAATTACATATACTCACGAGAAACGTCGCTGGTAATAACTAGTATATATTAGTCAAAGTCTTTATTGAGTGACTCATCATCGCCCAACCTAAATAACTAAACCAGCGAAACTTCAAGGGCATGTTAATTTTATTAATTTCGCACTCATTTTAGATTTTTCTAAATTCAGCCCAAGGGAAGAAATTGGTTGGCGAAGTTTGTGGAAATTTTATATCCATCAATTGTTTTCTTGAAATTTTAGTATGGGTGTAATTTCAAAATATTCTTTATTCAATTAGGCTCTTAAAAGCATTTTTGAACTGTCATGTTACAGTGTTGAATTAAATGTAAAGCTACAACCGGTTCGTAAATAAAGATTCTACGGAGAAGAACCGGCAAGAAACTCAGTAGGTACTTTTTTCAATCACTCTAATTACAGAGTCTGTCAATACATTACAAGTAAATGTATATATATCCTGCATGAAAAAAAAATACTAAGTCCACGCTTTTAAATCATTAATATAATTTTGTGTTATAACATACGATTATGATAACGAAAACCCTGGTCTTCCAGAAACATGTCGAGCATTTCTCGATAAACAACGTGAGACCGTATTATAGTATTATAAAAAATAATTAACTCCTTAATTCTAAAAATGAAACTGATTATCTTTATAAATAAAAAATATTTTTATATGTTTCTCCTCTTAGCCTTCATTTGATTGTGATGAATCTTTAGTGACTTGTTCTGGTACTTCCTTGCCCTTTGCATGTTTTTTTTTAAATATAAATCTTCTATATGAACGCTTTATTTTATCTCTGCGAAGTTGGGACGGATAAAAAATATCAATGATAATATCTATCAATAAATAATAACATTTAAACTGAGGGTTGGGATGCGTTCAGAAATTATTGTTTATATTTTTTTATAAGTTATAAATATACAGGCAAATGGTAAGTAAGCAAATTTTAGGGTTAAATATATATTATATAGCTAAGATCCAAAGTATATATAGCTAGTGTTTAATCAAGTAATAATTTTAAATAAAGAAGAACAAGTAAAGTAACAAACAATCGGATCCATAGTGGTCGTTCATCCTAACACATTAAAAGACCATTCCAAATTTAATTCACGTTCCCCCCTTTTGTTAGGAGGAAGTTATCCCACACTCCGAACTTTCAATCCGGAGTAAGGAGTAACTCAACGTACAATCAAAGTGCTTTAATTAGTCAGTCTTCTGACTCAAATTTGACCTATTTACTATTTAAATTACATCAAGCTAAACTAGATGAAGCTGATTGGACTATACCTATATTTTTCTCATCAATTATTACGAGGATTTGCTAAAAGTTGCTTAAATTAAAATATGCTTTTGGATTTTTTATCTCTTGTACCTTTAAAGGATTTATTACATAATAATAATATATGTATAAGAAGTTAAGTTTCATAATTATGAAGTTTTTTTTTATAGTTTTTGTATGTAATTATATTCCAATGTATAGTTGGTTATTTTAGCGGTTTTTATTGTATTTTTTTTTATATTCTGATTGTCTCTACATTATCGTTTTTACAGTTACAGATCGAGTATCTGTTATGTAAATATGGGTTTTGATATTTTAAAATTAAAAAACGGCCTTAAATTTAAAGTTATTCAGCGGGTGTTAAAAACAGATTTATCTCTTTCTGTCATTTATGTTTCACATTCGAGTGAAGACAACAGAGTATTGTTTAACTAATCACCCCCAGACAATTTATATTTTTTGAATTAATAATAAATATACATGTTACAATTTGTGAATATTGAGTACATTTTTAATTGATACATGTCAGTGAGTGTTACGAAGTCTATATTTTTGTGTATAATATTTATATTTTAAATATTATTTTTAAATAAATATAATAAAACAACATTTAACGATGAAACCGCAAATATGTAATTCAATAATAAATTATTTTATACATAAGTGCATTCATTGAATCCTATTCATATTTTGCTGATAAATTTATTTTTAAGATAGTTTTTTTTATTTAACTGAAAAATAATGTATCAATACTCATATGAGAATTCAGTAAAACCTTTTTTTTTTTTACAAATAAAGACTGGTTTAAAAATGTAGATAAACACGATAAAATCCGTCCCTTGACATGTATCTATTTATCATTTCACAACCGTGGCGGTCACCGTGGTCCGGAACCCTTTAATTAAAACGAGCACCATTTGTCAGTTGAACAACATTGATGAAACGTTTTTTCATTGTTTAATTGTATTTATTTACAAAAAAAGAAACAATTTAAAAATTTTATTCAATCATGTATTTCCCAGCTCGTTACAAGGCTGACGATGATTACATGTTCAGAACTAGAAGAACCGACAGGAAACTAAGGTAGTCATCAAAGACATTTAATTACCATTTATAAATTATTTACTTATGTACTTTGTATGAGCCGCGATGGCCTAGTGGTTAGAACACGTACATCATAACCGATGATTGCGGGTTTAAACCCGTCAAGCACCAATTTTCATGTGCTTAATTTGTGTTTATAATTCATCTCGTGCTCGGCGGTGAAGGAAAACATCGCGAGGAAACCTGCATGTGTCTAATTTCAACGAAATTGTATCACATGTGAATCCACCAACCCGCATTGGAGCAGCATGGGATAATATGCACCGAACCTTCTCCTCAAATGGAGAGGAGGCCTTAGCCCAGCAGTGGGAAATTTACAGGGTTTATATGTTGTACTTTGTACGAAAATCAATGAATATTAACTCCAAACTTTCTATATCATCTTTTTAACATGATTTTTAAATGTATTTTTTGATAGTAATAGTTATTATGAAGTCTTTAGACCAATCAATAACTTCATGATTTGTTAAATTAAGAGGAATTCCGTAATTTTAATATATAAAACTTAATATAATCTAATATTCATATAATTAATAAAAATAAATAATTTAGCCCTATGTATAAAAGAAGCAAATTCGATTCCCAGAATTCCGCTATGATAATAATCAATAGACGTACATATTAAAACATAACAAAAGGAGGCTATTTATGTTTTAAAAAACTAAAACTAAACTTATACCAAATTTGCGGAATCTGTGGACAACCGCTAGAGACTTAAAGTTTGATTACGGTTTGGAATGTTGTTATTTATTACAGATTAGGTTAACGAGTATTCCTATTGTGGCTTTGACTTAAATATTTTTATAAAATTATAAGAACGTGATACTCACTCTCATCATTCCAAAAGCATAATGCGGAAACTACGATGCACATCTACTCATGTATAATATATAGTTCGATTATTATTAATACTATTGTTTTACATAGAACTGGAAGGTAAAGTGTTTTAATGACGATACCCCTAAGGAAGTTACTAAACAAAAACTTTGGGATTAGCCATTGGTCCACGTCACACTACACAGTTGGACACAAAATTTAACAAGTGCCAAAAACCGTGCCATGCTTCTAGCGTTATCACCTAAAGAGTCCGATGTTGTGTTGGAGTCACTGGTTGCATAAACTCTCTAAAAAATTAGTTATACTTTTAGATAATAAATATTTTCATTAAAGGAGATGGACTCCTTCAGATTACATGGTATCTCTTGACCAAGGTGTTCAGGCTTTTCAGCCACGATTCTCTTAATGATATAATAAAAAGGGCTCTTGCCACTATCGACGTTCCTGCTCTTATTGAGCCCCGTGGAAATAGTTGTGATGATGGTAAGAGACCTGATAAACTGAAATTAGTTCTCTGTGGCCCTAGTGTGGAACGCTATATGCGTTAAGCTGGCCTCGTCTCATATAAGAGAAACAATTTTAAGAGCCGGAGCCGCCGTGGAAAATTCTGAAGCGGACAAACGATTCAAATATTCGTGTCTATTCCAAATTATGTTTTTGTCTCATTTGCTGCTGAAACACTTGAAGTTTGAAGTAGTAGTGTAAAATGTTTCATTAAAAGTATAAAATTGCACCTTATTGCTTCCACTGGTGACAGAAGGGCTGGTTCATCTTAAGTCCAGATATTCGGAATTACGATTCAACGGGGAAATGCTGCTAGGATTCTTGCTACCATTCATGGTCGTGATTAGTACAGTAACTATTTTTAATTCATTTGTTATAAAAAATAATAATAAATAATAAAAAAGGCCCCACATTTATTAGAGTACAATAAACCTATGAATTCTGATTCTGATTAGAAATAACTAACCTAAAATATTATTCGTAGATACTAAAGTTCGGCTGTTGTGAGAATGCTTTCAGAATCTTGTCAGCTATAGCACTACACAAATAGACAGTTGATATAACCTTGTAACTTATTTAAAATTAAATGTATTGAAAAATAATACCACTTATTGTAAATTAAAATAATGATACACTGCTTACTTAGAAATGTTGTTTAACGGTTGTTAATGTCAAAAACCTATTTATCTCACCTGTTTCCATTGTTTTGACATCTGTAAGAAGAAGACAGCATTCTTTAAGCACTCTCTAAATAATATTATTTTATAGAGCTTATAACTTTTAATGATATTACTCGTTTGTAGGGCTAAGGTTAACGGCACTTCATGGTATTGTCGTCCATTCGATCACGGAAGGCGGTAAGGATCGAATTCTCAAAGCGGCTGGACATTACTTACATATTAGCAATTGCTGTTTTTATAACGCGTCTCTAGTACGTAGAGTGTCCGCCAGCCTCGCCTTGACTTTTTTATGGTATAGGTCGCAAACGAGCAGGAGGCTCATCTGATGGTAAGTGACTACCACCGCCCATGGACATCTTCAACACCGGTTCTTTTGCAGGTGCCTAGCTGGCCAGTTCAGAAAACCACTGGCGAAAAATTAAGACTAGAGAGGTCATATATTTAGCGCAGTTGCGATTGACGTGCAATTTAGGAATATTATTGTAATATAAATTGTGTATTTTAATCCTTATACTTTAATTTATTCAATTGTGTATATTTAATTTGATCGGATTTGCTTTGTGATGACGATATATTTTTCCTATATAAAGCCTGTGATATTTTATACAAATTATACTTGATACAAATTACGACATAAAACGATATTATATTTGCCTATATATTTGCTACGATTATGCTGTTATATAGTTTTTATTTTATTTAAATAGAATTTACATCATCTATACATATATTATAAATGCGAAAGTAACTCTGTCTGCCTGTCTGTTTATTGCTCTTTCACGATCAAAACACTGAATTGAATTTGGTATGAGCTAAGCTTGAGTTCCAAGGAAGACCAACCACTAAAATGCGAGCGAAACCACGCATGACAACTAGTTCCTAACAACTCGAAGACAAAAAATCAGTTTAGTTTACTAGTAATAGTAGTTTATCTATCTACACATTTTCGGTTTGAAGAAATAAATAATATTAAAAGCTAATCTTCTAGACTGTCATTCCTAAATTACATTGTTCCTTTAAAAACGTTTATTTATGATTACATTTACAAATGCATCTGATGTATTTTAGTTTTAGTCACATGTTAACCAGCGTTCAATTTGCATTTTTGTAAACCATACAAACGAGCAAAGGGAACGCGGAACAAAGAGCCGACGATAAATGAACCTAAATACCGTCATATCTCTAAAATTCTACATTGTTTAAAAAAATATATATATCACTGGACAAAAGTTTTTCTGGTCATTTTCACTGATATGGAATACGCTTGAAAAGTCGGAGCATAACTTTTAATTAAGTGTTATATTAGAATGATATATCATATAAAGAATTTTGAATTTATGTATTATTTCAATCAGTGTATCAGTTTGTATGGGCTTTTGTTGTCTGAAATACATGTATATAATGATAAAGTTAAATTATAAGGTTTTTATGGAAGAGATTGATTTCGATTGCCTATGCTAAATTCATAAGCCGGGATGGCCCAGTGGTTAGAACGCGTGCATCTTAACCGATGATTTCGGGTTCAAACTCAGGCCAGCACCACTGAATGTGCTTAATTTGTGTTTATAGTTCATCTCGTGCTCGGCGGTGAAGGAAAACATCGTGAGGAAACCTGTATGTGTCTAATTTCAACGAAATTCTGCCACATGTGTATTCCACCAACCCGCATTGGAGCTGCGTGGCGGAATATGCTCCAAAACTTCTCCTCGAAGGGAGTGGAGGCCTTAGCTCAGCAGTGGGAAATTTACAGGCTGCTAATGATGAATGATTCTAAATTTTAGCTATACGTTTTAGTGATTTTAGAACGCAAAAAGGTTTTAAGCGGACATGATGATGACAATTAATATTATTGATTGCATATTATTTCCAGATAATGAACACCAGAGAGAATAATCGTTCACAGATGACTAAAGATGAAAGTTTATTATAAATAATAAATAAATAAATATTGGACAACATCACATACATTACTCTGATCACAATGTAAGTAGCTAAAGCACTTGTGTTATGGAAAATCAGAAGTAACGACGGTACCACGAAAATTAAGAGGTGTTTTGAGAACATTGGTAATTGTGTTTAGCAAATGGTAAATGAGGCTCCTCTGCACGAAATAGTCTTCGATTTTTGAATTTATTAATCGTGATGTTAATTAGTATGCATATACCATATGCCGTATGCCAATCAACAGTATTCAGTATTGTTTTGTTCCGGTTTGAGGGGTGAGTGAGCCAGTGTTACTACAGGCACTAGGGACATAACCACTTACCATCAGGCGGTCCATTTTCTCGTCCACCTACCCAAAAAAATAAATATGTAGATAGAAATATAATCTTTCAAAAATATTCACCGTCTGTCATTACATTACATTACAAATAATTGTCGTTTATATTACAAAAAAACTACAGAACATAATTGAAAGAATCCGAGATATATCTTGGAACGTTAATGCTATGTATGATTGCTATTGGTTTGCTCAAAACGTTGCTTAGTTTCATCTATTAATTCTGATGCCGGCTACTAAAGGGATTTAAAGTATCGCCATCAAATATATAACGCAACAAACTTTAATTGTACTACTGCTGGGAAAACTTAACTGCTTAGGAGAGGATTTGCAGTTTATTCCACGACGCTGTTCGATTGTGGGTCAGCTGATATACACGTAGCAGAAGTTCATCCAGTTTCTTCACAATTTTTCCTTTAATTCTTGATATTCAGATGAATAAGTACTATATCAAATTATACCGAATTTCACACTGAACATCAGGTCGTTTACAGTATAAAATGGTTTAATATGCGGTCTTTTAATACTTACAGCTCTTTCTTGACGACTTAGCACTTTCGTGACATTGTACATACATACCTATACATTTGTTTTAGTAATTTTTTAAAGCACTTTTTTCCCGGATTATACACATCGGTCAAAATTTCAACGGAAGTGTTGAAAAAATATTTAAAATATAGGACGTACCGAGCGGCCAAAGATTCATTACCTAAATAAATGACTAAAGCTGTCCTCCGTACCTCCACGTTATTCAAAGGTCATGTGAATAGAACGTCATGCACGACAACGCGTGAGAATTGTTGCAAACCTCTCTTCAGTCTCGTTAAACTTATTCTACATAGTTCTAATGTAGTTTAAGTTTAATGTAAAGAACATCAAAGATGCCAGTAACGGGACGAAAATATATGAAAATCTTACGTCGTAACTTTCTCCTGTTTATTTTATTCGTATCACTATCACCATCCTTGTTGGTGGTAGTGCTTTGTCTTTGTTTTGTAGGGTAAGTCCGCCTGGGTAGATACCACCTACTCATCAGATATTCCACCGCCAAACAGCAGTACTCAGTATTATTGTGTTCCGGTTTCAAGGGTGAGTAAGTCAGTGTAACCACAGACACAAGGGACATGGAGTGTTAGTTTCCAAGGGTAGTGGCGTATTGGCGATGTAAGGTTCTATTGATGATTCTATTAATATATGATGATTGGTTGATATTTTTTACAGCACCATTGTCTATGGTCGGTGGTGACCACTTACCATCAGATAACCGATTTTCAGGTACGTCTACCTATATGTATTATTCCAACATATAACTTTCCAACAAATATATATATATATATATATATTAGTTGGCAGTTTTGTAGCACTACAAGAAAAAGGATTTAGTAAACTTCTACGTTCAGCTACGATTGTATTAAAGTCGTTTGTCGTTTACGCAACTACGTTGATGGATGCTTCTATAGTACATAGAAGCACCCATATACCAAAGTATTTAGCTGATCTACATGTAAGTGATCCATAGGATCTGTAAAATGTTTAGTAAAATCTTTTGCGGAAAAGTACCAACAATCCTGGTAATTTTCCAGAGCTTGTAAATATGATATCGTAAGAAGAAAAAATTACACGTACGAAACTATGACATGTAAGGAATTATTTTTCTTACAGTACTTTGATCAGAGGTGTTCACTTTAATTTGATATAATTATAAGAACAAATCATTCTGCTATGTATTTAATTTTTGTTTTGTTTATCTGTAATACAGTTTCTTTCACACAGTTTGTGTTATTTTGGTAATCACTTATTCATTACTAGAATTCCTTAAGTGTTTCACATAACTGTACGTTTAGCAGAGCAATTATTTTCTTAAGTGACTCTTAAATATTAAGTATCACCTCAGATTACAGAGTAAACTAGCAGTGTCACCAATTACTTTCAACACGGTAGACGACGTACATAGGTAAAATCATAAAGTACTACTAAAATATAATACTTTAGTCCTTAGCTGTCCTTCCGGACCTCGTACGTGTAAAGTTCATACGATTTTAAATTACTTATTAATAATTTTATTACGATTTTATTCCACAAAAGTGTGATTTTTAAGATATTTTCTGCCTCGCATATCCACCCTGTGGCACCAGCTTTCGCCGGTGGTTTTTCCGAACCGATACGACTTGGAAAACAAAAAAAAAATAAAAATTATGTTTTGAAGTTCCGTCTTGAAGTTGAAATTTCCAAAAATGCTGGAGTAACTGTGGTAAATTTAAAGTCAATTGGACCTATAGTTATGGAGATTTCGTGTTGAGTTATTTCGCTTATATGTATGTAGATACGAAAATGTATATTTACATATTTTTTTATAAATTAAGATTAGTTTACTTTAAAATGTATTTTTAAGGCTTTTTTTTTTATTTAGGTAAAATGTGTTTCTTTGCGTTTCTACTTAAGTAATAGACTTATAAAGTATTTCTGTATTGTCAGCATTGAAAAAGTGGCTAGACTAAAGATTTTCTTTATAAATTAGAAATGAAATCTCTGAGATATGTCTACATATATAAAACATACAAAGTACAAACAATAGCTGCCGCCCATATACAATGAAATTGTAAGAACCATAATAATATTAACTATCCTTTCCATCTACAACCTTGGAAACTAAGATGTTACCTTCCTTGTGCCTATCGTTACACTGGTTAACCCACCCTCCGAAACGGAACGCAACACTAGACGGAACGGAAGGAACACATTTTACTGTTTGGTATTGGATAAGTGGTTGGTAGTCGGGCTTGAACAAAACCCTCTACAACCAAGTAATTATAACTATTGTAATTTCAGTAGTTCGGGATGGCAATAAAATAATGTTTTTTACAATGATCCTCCAATCTCTCTATATATCTATATATGACAGCTCAATCATTTTTAAAATAAGAAATAGTGCTACATGCCAGTATTAAATGTTATCCCATAAAATAATATTAACTAAAGTTGTACAAATTATTGATCAATTAATTACAATAATAATTGTATATATTTATAATATATGATATTATTAATGATATAATTAATTATAATATCCTATGACGTAGCACCGTATGGAGGCTAGGGCTAGTCTCGTAACACTATGTATTATATTGGTAGTGGAGTTATGTAGAGCCCCGTTTCTGTGCGGACCATATTCGCACTCACCGCTTAATAAATTGGTTTTAAAAGTGAGCCAGTCTAAAATGAGCCAACTACAGACACATTGCGCCGACTGTTGAAGCTCTTGCTTACATAGAGGTATGTAGATTATGGATAAAACTGACCATTATTTGAATATGTCTTGTCTCACATTTAAAATATATTATATAAAAAATATAGCTCTCATGTTGTAAAAATACAATGTCAAAACGAATTCGTAGTTTTGTATGCCGTTTGAGTTATAAATATTGTTTTATCTTCTGATTATGTCTCTTCCAGTTTATTCCCTGTTCTTACAATATACACAATGTGATTACTACACGTATCGGGTGTAATATTGGCCTCAGTGACCTAGTTATTGCGTCGACCCATGTTTTATCACCTTAACACATCTCTGTTTAGTCAAATCGGTAGTATTGTTTTTGGCATTATGCGTTGTATACGTTATAAGAGAATACGACAAAAGCATATACATCCTTATTAAGTCCTTTTTTAAAACACATAAACAGACATACATTTGCATTTGCATTGGCTGCAACATTTCTTAAATTTATGTAAATTTTATACGATTAATAATATTTTTTGTTGAAAACATTCTCTGTGATCTGCACCCTTATAAGTTTAAATTATAAGAGAAAAATAAAAAAATATATATTTCTCGATCAAACACTTTCTAAGTATAACAGACGGAAGCATCAAAACAATAATAGGAATAGATGTTTTGGCTAATCGATATATTGGTTCAAACGTTTCGGTACACAAACGGTTCAAGGTAAATGAAATTAGTTTTCGAAGTAGCGAATACAAAATTGAGATTCCAACTCTTAATGACTTATCGGTCTTAGTTCAATTATCCACGTCACTGGATACGATTGGCAAACATCTTGACATTAATTTAGCAACCGTTCGACCGTACAATGAATCGCTGTGTTTTCGTGAACGTGTGCGTGTGTGTGTATAGTTGATTTTACATGCGCTTGTACACTCAATCTTAATGCTTCACGCTAGAATGTACACCAATAAAACTGCATCCTTACATTATGCTTCTTTGTTGTTTACTTTGACAGCGATTACATTCGTGGATTATAACTTTGTTTGGATATCATTATTTTCTGAAAAAACATATGAACATTTTCCTCAATTATATAAACTGCTATTTAAAATACGTTTATTTAGAAATCTGGTAGAACTGAAGTAATACATTCAAAAATTGTCCATGCTATTAATGAGGAAACGGTTTCATATAACTGAAAAAACTACAAGAAATACAATAAGATGCAGCGCGATTCGGAGGAGATTTGGTAAATAATAATGTTTTTTTATATAAATATGCTTCGCAATGTCACTCATTTTAAATTATAACTTGACATGACAATCTCATGTTATTTTATTAAAAAAAAGAATTATTATTTATTTATTCTATTTTTTTTCATTCTTAAATTATTATTTAAGAAAGAAAAAATAGATTTTGTTTGTTAATAAAATAACGAAATACGTTATTTTTATGAAACTACTCAATATATTTTAAAATAGGAAATATTTATATACATATTTATATACTATTTTCATAAATGAAAATTATAATATATATACTTATTGGCAGTGAACTGTTCAAAGTGAACAAATCGCTTGTTATATAATTAAGTTAAGAACGAATGCAATAGACAGGTTTAATGGAGTTTAACATAAAATAAATAGCTTGTTCGTTATAACGACTGCAATCCGTTTGACTTGGCAGCTTGCATTTAAGCTAAGCACGTTTGGCAGTCGCTGACAAGAGCCAGCATTAAGTTGATACCCTCCTTTGTGCTCTAGGCCTTATGATACTCCACTACGCCTAATGAAATGAGGAGATTTCCAAGAGATGAGATTGCCTTAATATCGCGAGTTTCATAGAGTTTTGGAGATAACGAGCCAACAGTATCGCCATGATGGATGACCGGCTCTGTATAGTGGACCACAATAAAAATATTTTCCATCTTAATGTCACGGAATACGTTTTATATTTCCGTTGATTTTATTAATATATATTTATTCGTGCGGTTAGTTTTTGTAACGTTTTCGCTGATTTGAGATCTTTGATAGTCATGGTCGTTGTAGATACACGATGAGATGAGACGGCAATTTTTTCAGAGTTGTTTTCAATAAATAGAATATCATTTTTCCAAATAAAACAAGATAAAACTTGTTAGATTAAATACTTTTTGTAGTGGCATTATAAATATTAATAACTATTTAAAATTATATAAATGTATAACTTTAAGCTTCAAATATATTGTCATATACACATCGTCTAAAAGTATTTCTTTTCCGTTATACACCAAACTGTTCGAATACACATTGATGGGATACATATGCTTTTTTTTTTGTAAGTAATTGGTAGGCGGACCAGCAAATTATGGCGACCTGCTTGGCGGCAGAATATCTGAGAAAGGGGTGGTACCTACCCAGACGGGCTTACACAAAGCCCTGCCACCAAGTGGACAATTCATTCATAAAGTTGCCTGATGATTCTCCTTTGTAATTTGTATTTCAAATTATTTATCTATTATAAGTACTTGCTTGGGTTGGAACCTGCATTTTTCTGTTAAGAATTACGACTTTTATTCAAAAAATCATCGTTACAATTTTATTAATTTATTTTCAATAAGCAACCGATTACAAAAACAATTTCCATATTAACTTTGCGTTACACAAAATATGTTAATGTGTAAATTATTCAAGTAATAACTTCGGAAGGATCATCATTATGTAGGCAAAATGTAAATTTCAATCCTGAACTTCGACATTGGGTATTAACAGCATATGGTATCTGATGCGATGATTTAAGCATTTACAAATCTAGCAAAAAAGGTTCAGCATTTCTATTCATTCATCTCTGGTCAGGTTGTTTGCTATTTTAAACCAATTGTACTCTTTACTATGTATATTAATAAGTAAGTGTAATACATCTATATTAAAAAAAAAAATTAGATCGTTCTTAAATTTAATTGAATGAAATATAAATTTAAATGATTTAAAGAACGCTAACACTTTATTATTGCAATAACTAGCGCCGTAGGGAATAAAATATTTGGCATATTATATATTCGTCATTTAAATCGCGATTGATTCGTTCAAATGATTAATTCACTCAATAAATGGTAGTTACGAAGCTGAATGGCAACACTATACTAACATAGTTCCTTGCTCCTGTAATTTCACTGGCACACTCACCTTTATTCTGTAACACAGCGATATAGAATTTCACTGTATAGTTGAATAACTAATGAGTGCATTAAATTTACCCGCCTGTTTACACAAAATCCGTCAATGTATTACATTGATCAGTTGTATAAGTTTGTATTAAACGAAACGATTCATTAATAAAATCAGGCATTCATAGTTTGGGCTGAACTTATTTGAATAGTTATTTTGAGGTTTTTATAAACGTGCAGTATTCACAGATCTCATGGAACTTATTAAAACGACTGATTATAAGCTGTTGTTTAATATAATTATTTTCGATAAGTGTAGAATCAAATTCAAATTTAGAATGTTGTAGAATAAAATGTTACATATAGTATTTTTTTATAATATTAACAGGGGAATGCCCTCTAATGAAAATTAGTGTTCACTTAGTGGTCGAAATACGGAGGTAATAATTTTTGAAAAGAGCAAAACATTTCACATTACGAACATTTTTTTCAACAAATTTTCCAAATACTATTATTATAAATAACACAAAATAGCTACGAAAAATAAATCGTGTTTGAAACAGAGGAAAAAGTACTGAGCTGTTTTACTTTCCCTAGTAGGTATTTATATATGTAAGTATAGTTACTGAAGTAAAAAAAATAAGTAAGTTATATATAAATAAGATATTTATAAGTTGATTTATGTACTTTAGTAGGTAACGTTTATTATTTCCTTTACAAGTATAGTATGGAAATATCGGTCGACAAAGGTTTACGACAAAACAGGAAACAAAGAAATTCTTATAGCTGAAATATGGCGCTCAGCAACGCGAGACGAACGATAGCATTGACCTATAAACCACACAAATAGTGGAGGATGAATAAAAAATAAATAGGCATTTTAATCTGAGCGTATTATGCAAACAGAGCGGCATAAAACATGAATTGTGCCCGATCATCACGCCGTGCCACCGATGATTTTAGTGTCAGTGCACGTTCATAGCCGTAAGCGATTTGGACTTTTTTTTTTATAATTTTATACTTTTATATATTTTAATGAAAAATGAAAGCAATCTGTCACCAAATAGTAATCTGTATTGTTTTTTTTTATAGTTTTCTTAACAATGTTTTTTGTTCAAGAATAATGAAGATGAAACTTTAATAAACAGAAGTCTATATTTTATCTAGAGATAAAGGCTTTTGTGAGATTTTTAATTATTTCGATTTTGTTATACTTGGCCTGTAGCTCTTTGGCGACGTTCTTTAGAATTCTGATGAGGATCTATTAACAAAAGCGAGAACTGTAAATAATTAAAGATCCATGATTAGGGTGATTATGTTTTTGATTTATGACTTTGGGAGTAAAACTATGCGTGTAAATACGCATATATATATTTTTATATAGTTCAATAATGGAATGTGATCATAGGTTTAATGGAATTAAAAAAAATATTTAGATGTTGTTTAATTAAATCCTGTTTTATCTCTTTCTGCTATAATTCGTTTAACATGCGAAAGAAAAAGATGCATAATTGTTTGATTAATCACACTCTAAACAAAATTTATAGGTAGCAATAATTATAAAAAAATATAAAAATAAATATTATAAATCCTTAGCAGATGTTTCATTTATCACTGATTAATTCATTCTGAAAATAAAAAGATCCACTAAACAATATATCTAGACGAAACCGAAAATGTTTAAATATTTAAAGCAAACCGTAGATGCGATAGAGATGAGTTCTGGTGTGGTATTTTACATAAATCAATAACCGTTTGATAGCATCGCGATATTGCGGAAGTACCGATTGTTCCCGACTCGCAGCTGGCAAGCGACGCTTAAATGTTTTTGATCGCTCTTGTATTGAAATGTTCATGCTATTTCAATGGATTTTACATTTCTTGATATCGTTTTATTCCTTTTTATAATGTACATATCAAAATTCATATCGTTTCGTCCATATTTGTAACCTTTAATACGTCAAATAGAATTTCGTATAGATTTGTATTTAAATTGTTAATAACAATTATCATTAGTATTAATTACATAATTATGCGTTTATTATTATCGTGTCTTTAAAATCACATATTTAATTTGACTAACCAGATATTCATCGTCATTTTTCATATATTTAATTAATTAATCGGTGGTGGCACTTTGTGAGAATCTGTCTGAGTATCTCACACTCATCAGGTAACCGCCAAACAGAAAAACTTAGTATTGTTGTGTTCCGGTTTGAAGGGTGAGTAAGATACAGGCACAAGGGAGATAATATCTTAGTTCCCAAATTTATGGCGCAATGGCCGCATTTTGCAAGGATGTATTTGCGGTGGTGATCACTCACTGAGGTGGCCCATTTATCTGTCCGCCTAACCGAATCAGAGTGAAAGTCGTAGGTTTTAATCCAGCACACAGCACGACACACTGAGTTTTTTGCCTAATTTGTAGATTTAATCACGCGCTCATTTACGCACGTAAAGGAAAACCTGTATGTTTTTGATAAAATACTTCCACACGTGTATTACTATTTATTATACTATATTAGTATTGCATCATATTATATATTTTATATGAATCAATGGATACACGTGTCTTATATACAAATGCCTTCTTCTTAAGAGGAGAGACAGGTTAATGCCAACAGTGAGATATTTAAGGATTTCTTAAAGCTTAATACTCTTTTTTAAAGTTAACTTTGATAATATCAAATATTATTAAAAAGTCAAACATAATTGTTATGGCATTGGTTCATCGCTCCGTTTTTATTTTATTACTTTGTTAGATAACTGGTAATAATAATATTAAAAAAAAGGAACACAGGCAAAATAGAGTCAACTTCATAATCCATGATGATGGTATCTAGTGGACACAGCCCAAATAAAATAAAATTTATTACATTCAGTTTACATACAACTTATACAAATAAAATGTTCCCGCTATTCTTCCATCACTGTGCACGCACCTCAACCCATCAATTATTCAGTTTCACGGCTCTGCCTATTAGTTTAGCGTATATTCGCTATTTCGCCACTGGCATTAAGATAATGACACCTCTGTTCATGATAGTGAGATATAGAACGAGTCTCTAACTGAATTAAATATCATATTAGCGTTTCGTCTTGCTTTAATATTGTCATCTATGCTATTGTTTTAGTTTAAACGCGGTTCGCAAACCTAAATCAAATTATACCTTATCTATTCTAACTATTATTTTATGTTTATCTATTTAACGATATCTATTACGTTTATTTATCTTAGGTCGTAATACAGACATCGTCATAGTCTGTCGCAGCAAGAAAGGGTACCATTGAAAATCAGCATTGGGTTTTGGAAACCAACTCGTAAGCCGAATAGTACCTGTTTGGGACAAGATTGTAGTAATTGTTTCTTAAATCTTTTTATTTCTCTTTATTGCTATTTTTTGGTTAGATTTAGAATATAAGGTGTGAATTTTATTTTCAATTGTAAAAAAATATTTTCTCAAATATACTATTTCTTATTTTAGTAAAAACTAACTGTTTCCGCCCGGGATCGAACCGGGGGCCTTCTGCGTGTTAGGCAGATGTGATAACCGCTACACCACGGAAACGTTGACTGTGTATTTCAATTTAGTTAACAGATTCAGATTAGATTTTTTTTCTTTATGACTTATAATAATATTATATAATTTTATCTAGATAATATGAATAATAAATTTTTTATTTTTATTTATATTAAGCTGTTTCAACAGATAATATTATCATAAAATAAATAGGCAGAGACAAATCCGTGTAGTATTTTCTCTATTTGTCAACTGTGTTTTTTTTTCGTGGTAGCAATTAAAAAATATTACCAATAAAAAAATATGTTGGTATGTTTGTTTTCATAATTTTTTTAACAATGATTTTATTTAACAATTAAATACTAATTATTACTATTGGGAGAACAGTGAACACTAGTTAATTCATACGCTCATATTTGACTTCCGATTTCTGTTTTTAGGATGCTGTATCTCTTTGTGTGTATGTGAGACCATGATATTTCCACTAAACATACATAAATTTGTACATACAAACGTATCTACATTTATTCTCATGATATGCATAGCTGACGAACGCTGGCTTAACTATGATCGATATTCCGAAACTTTGGAGATCTCAAAATGTCTAAAGTTTATATTTTAGGAACAAATCCATTACGTGTTTTTTAATATTACATCGAAATATTTTTTATTTCTTTTAATGGGAGGTCAAAGAGTAAGAAGGTTTATACTAAGAATGAACGCGATTACAGATTTTTTAAAATATTTATTCTTTATTGTATTTCTATATCTAACCGACTATAAAATCATCAATGTAGATTGAAATTATGCGCCATTTTTTTTCGTTTCAAGTTCTGGTGCATTACAGAAGTAATTTTCGTCAATCCTTCAAGAAAAAAAGACATCATTTTCTTCAAGTCTTTATGCAGATAAGCAGAACTTTTAATGTTTATAAATAATTATATAAGAATTATTTACATTAAGGCATTAATTATATATAAATAAATATATAAAATAGTTATTGTATAAATTCTGATCCTCTGGACAAAAAATGAACCAGCCTGTCACTAGTGGAGGCAATGAGACGTGGTGTTATACTTTTAATAAAGGTATTTAACTTTTAAAATAATTGTATATTTAGTAATATTTTCAATCTGAATACATTTCAAGCTAATGAATTCGTTTTAAAATCAATAAAGGGGCGAACGTCATACTGTTTTCGATTCGATTCAGTTTTATTTATGTAATCCAACCAAATAAAACGATAACACTGTATACGCGAAGCAGTTTAAAGTAGCAACTTCCATTGTTCGACTATAAATGCGACCGCGTAACCTTTACATTAAAACTGCATTCGAATTTCAAAACCGACTCGAAGAATATACAACTAAATCCAGCCGTCATGGTATTGTAACTGTACAAAATGTCACGAATGCTTGCCTTCAATAAGAAATGGCACATTTTCGTCGTTTACGCGTTCCAATGAGTGCAAACAGAAAATTTCCCCGCCGTGTGACAATATGTTGAATAAATGATGTCCAAGCATGGCCCCGCATATATTACGTAGCTGATGTTAACGATGAATACGTTTATAACTTTGATCTACAACAAGGTCGAGTGACATAAAAATGTTACGCCCTTATCGTGTTGTTTTAGTTATTGGATTTTAATACTGGTTCCATTTTCAAATATAATATTACATTATTTTGAAGAACCGATATGGCCCAGTGGTTGGAGCGCGTGGATTTTAACCGATGATTGCGGGTTCAAACCCAGACAAACACCACTGAATTTTCATGTTTATGATTTGTGTTGAGGGTAAACATCATGAGGAAAACTGAATGTGTCTAATATCAGCGAAATTCTGCCACATGTGTATCCACCAACCCGCATTGGAGAAGCGTAGTGCAATAACCTCCAAACTTTCTAACGAGAGGAAGCCTTAGCCAAGCGGTGGGAGATTTACATTTCAGATTTATTTTTTACTTAATATTTAATATTTATACTTTAATAAAACAAAATTAACAAATATTGATATTTTTAGGATTTAACGAAAGTTGCTATGGATAAATCTTGCTTAAAAATAAAATATATCATTAAAAAATAATGTTCACATACTTCTTACCATAATTAAAACTTTAAAGTTCCACGAGTTCGGTGTTGTAATCCTTTTAAACACACACTTGCAAAAAACCCCGAGAGATTCCTTCGTTTGTAAACTCACATACATTTCACTGGAAACACATTAGCACTTATTAAGGAAAAAGCATTTAATAAAGTAGTTTCAAAAACAGGCTTGAATGAATAAAACTGTCGTTTCACTCGGTTTAGCGCCCTTTCAGCGCTAACGACGCTTTCATGCGCTTCTTCGCATCGTGTATGCACTTGTAAACTACAGCGTCGAAGTGTTTAACACTTTTGTTTATACATATGATGTAAGTCAAGTAACATTTGTGTGGTAAGTGGATTAATGATCATTTGGAAGACTGTTTAAATTGTATGAGTAAATGTACTTTTGGTATACGTATGTCAGTCAATCAATTAATTACATGAAGTAAAATCAATAAAATATATAAAAGTAAATTTATAAATTTGCAAGTATCTTAGTAGAGCCTCGATGGCCCAGTAAGAAGACGTAAATCTTAAGCGATGATTCTAAGTTCAATCCTGGGTAAGCACAACCGATTGCACATTTCGATCAATTTTATTATTGTCACGACAAAAAAAGAAAATCAATCAAGAAAAAATACTCGAAAAAAGTAGGTACTGAATTGTTAAGTCATTGCCTATTTATGAATTTTAAAATTTGAATGTTTGTTAAAAAATAACTTTGTATTGATATATTTTTTTACATCACATTATACCAAGTTAATATGTGCATTATAATCTAAATAATTGCGAACAATGGCTAGTGCTTTAAACTAGTTTTTAATTTGACTTTACTTTTCGCGGTGAATTGCAAATGTGAATTTATTAGAGTTGTTAAGGAGTTTATTTTGCACTCGTGCGAGGAAGTTGTATTTATACATGGCTCAGTGTATGTTGTGGAACAATGATGAATGTAATTGACAGGCATTTGTTTTTAATTCTATTCTCTTATAAAAGCGTCAGTGGCGCTGGAAGCTTCAAATAGTCAGAGGGCTGGTTGCCATATTTATTTAAATAAAATCTTTATTGCACAAAACAACTTATCAGAAATTAATAATTGTAATAGTAAGAATAAAGTCCTTTCTTAAGGGGAAATTGGTTGATTTTATTTGAGCCCGGTATAGCTATCCAAGTATACCGCATGTTTGGATAACATATCTCAAGCAAGTTTTAAGACATTCTGATGTAGAAAAGTCAAAGCTTCTGTTTTGATTTCAATGTTTAGACGAATTAAGCGAAAAATGAATAATTCATTAAAATTTCGGATCATGTTGAAACAGGTAGGATAAACTGAGGGTGACCTATATGTTACTTAGTGTAAGCTATAATTAAGGATTTCGGTAGCTTTCAATTACTGTAAATTACACTTGATGGCGAAATAATACACGCTAAAGAACTATTCGGAACGGACCGAAGCCTAGAAAACATAGGTACATCAAGGTAAAAGAAATGTATTCAAAGGTTGACGTTCGACGACGTTCTATTTTCAATTTTCTAGCCTCAACAAAATTATAAAAACGATATTGCGAAGAAAATGCCATCCGATTACAGGAGACGAGTACTTTTCGATTGAAATCGATTTTGTAATGCGATTACTTCGCCTTGTACCTTGAACTGAAGCCTGAACGTATGTCCCGATCTTGTTAACATCTTGTAATCAGCTGCGATAATAATTTGTAATTAATTGTTTATTTGTCTAGGCTTAGTAGGTATTAACAAAACTGAATCCATAACAAAATCGATTAAGTTCGAAACGATAGTACGCGTTGATATTAATGCTGGATTTTGTATAAAATTGAATTGTAAATATTTTATTGTAATATTCGTAAAAATAAGCCCTTGCTTGTAACCAGTTTATCTCCGTAGGAACTGATTATTTCGAATCGGCGTCATTTTACTATAGCTAATAGTTAAATGACGGACCAAATCAATAAAAAGAACAAAGTTTATTTATTTTTCATCAAAATAATAACGTTTTGCTTGCATATGGGGATCAGGCGGAGGGGGGGGGGGTGTTTGTTGTCAGGTGTTAGGTGCCCTGTAGGTGCCCTAGACAAGTCTTGATAACTTTTTTGATTATGATGATCGGTTGACTTTTTACGAGATGGAAGCGGAATAAATAAAATCCCTTTTGCATTTAATATATTAGTTAGGATAGAATACGCAAAATTGATTGATACATGATTTATATTTATTTGAATACAAGTGATGACGTAATTTATTTGGCGAAAAACACTTACTACGCTCGTACTTAATTCTACTTATCTGTAGAATTTACATTTTGTCGTAGCTTTACATTTGAATCCTGAAAGGTGGAATCAGGAGGAATTTAATTACATTCGAATAAAAAATACTGAAAATTAATTATTCAAATTTAAATCGCGTATATCAATTCAGATGTCAGTCACAGCGTTAAAAGTAAAGCATTTTTTTAAAATGATTTGCTGAGGTACATCTTAGAAAATGCAACTACTGATCTTTTTGCCAGTACTTCTCGGTAGAATCTACTTTCCGAATGGCTTTACATCTGATTCGTCACTGTAACACGACGATCCGAAAGTTTTTTTTATGAATGGATAAATTATATTTAGATAATGATCTTAATTTTGCAGCACAATTTGAAGAAGGTTTTAGTATATAATATTATTTTATAAATTGGCAGCACATCGCAGCTTCACTCGCTTGTCTCGTAAATAGTATACATTTGTATACTATTTACGAGACAAGCATGATTATCATCATCTAGTTTTTCATAGACAAAAAATCATATAAAATTAAAATACAAAAAATTTTCATCTTCAGAATTAACGATATTCAAAACAACGATGATTATACGATACGACATTGAACAAGCAATCGAATTTCATTTCAATTGACCTCTAAAAACTTTAAAGGGTCGAACTAAGCACGTTATGTATTTAACAGTACGATTACCGTTCCTGGTTACCAACAGCCATTGCCATGATAAACAAAAGCGCTTGCCAAACATTTTAAATAATCTAGAGCTAACATAACTGTACAAACTACTTACATACATAAGCTTGTACATATATAAGAACAAATATTGTAACTTATGCCTACAAATGTTTTTTTTTTAATATGTTAAACATTTTTTTATCTGATACATCTTTGCGGTCTTGCGGCGGTCCCTTTTCATGTATGTATTTTTTTATGGTTCCATTATTTTCGAATTCAATATAGTTAAATTAATAATAGTGAATGGAGGATTTATTTTTAGCACACATTACCGAAGTTGCGATTCAATGCTAGGGAAATAAATAGTTAAACATATCATACGTCTTTTTACTTTTAGGGCGGGGCGCATTTTAAAACAGACTTCTGTTTAGTTGCTTGTGTAATGAATGATAAAAATGTCTGTATGTGCATGCTGTTCGCTATTAAAACGATTGGTATTTTACTAGGGGAATGTTTAGTGCAGTTGTCACTGTTACTGTTTAAACTAAACGTGTATATATGTGTGTTTGAAACTCACATACGATGTTTAACCTAATTTACTGTTGAGAGTGAGTTGTATATTGCCCGTTCTAAATTTCTATCTATCGAAAAAATAACATTTATTAACTTCCTGTAGAGCATTAGATGCTGAGTATACAAAGCGTAGGTACTTATATAAAGCCTCAACGTAAATAATTAAGTCAATGTGAATATAAGAATTAAACAAGAATTTTTATTGGGTGACCTGATGTGATCACGCCCTTAGCCATTGGCGCTGTAAGAAATATTACCCATCCCTTAAATCAACGATGCGCCACCAATCTTGAGAGCTAATTATAAAGATTCACTCATCCTGCAAACCGGAATACGACAATAAGTATTACTGTTTGTGGGTAGAATATCTGATGAGTGGGTGGTACCTACCCAGATGGTTTTACTTGGTGATAGGCCTTTGTGCAAGCCCACCTGGGTAGGTACCATCCACTCATCAGATATTCTACCCACAAACAGCAGTACTCAGTATTGTTGTGGTCCGGTTTGAAAGGTAAGTGAGCCAGTGTAATTACTGGCACAAGGGACATAACATCTTAGTTCCCAAGATTGGTGGCGCATTGGCGATGAAAGGAATGTTTAATATTTCTTACAGTCCCATTGTCTATGGGCGATGGTAGCCACTTACATCATCAGGTGGTCCATTTGCTCGTCCGCCAATATGTATCATAAAAAAAGATATGCTTATGTTTATTACCGTCTGTTTTAAAGTCTCAAGCATCTTAGTCTAAAACATTGTTTTATAAAGGTGCAGTGTATATTTTTATAATCAATAATAATTAAATTAATATTAAAACTTCTTTTTCTCCCAAAAACAATTCCAATATATTTCTTTGTAGCAGGAAATCTGACAAGCAATAAATTTATATATAGTAAGTAGTCTTCGTTCTGAGACATAAGTTCAGCATTATACTTGTAGTATTCCTTCCGTAACAGAAGATATCAATGCAATGAGAGTGAAAGGGACAGAAATAGCAAGTGCATTCGAATTGGCGTACAAACAGTGCAAGATAATAATTACGAAATAATATTTTACTCGGAATTCTACAAACTATTATCTATTACACAAAGATGAAATGTCACAATTAAAAAAAAAAAACATGAATTTTAACTCGATGTAATTTTTATATGCTTAATAATCTGTGTTTGTTTGGCACAAGTAGAATAATTAATTATATTATATTATTTTTTTTTTCTTATAATAATATGTACCCGAATGTTTGACCTTTTTGGTAACGGCCAACTAAAACTGTATTAAAAAAATTTTTTTTTCAATTTAAACACATTGAAAAAATACGACAAAATTGATTTTTGAATATAAGGAAAGCAATACCGTATCTCTCTTTATTCATAAGCGCGTACAACTATGTTAACGACCAATTTGCTAAGTGCCTTTCTTAAAAGACTCATAGTTCATACAATATTAGCAAAATGTTCAGCTCCGTACGTGGAGATTCTAAAGATAAAATTGCTATTAAGATAATAAAGAAATAATACGCTTATTAAGTACCAACATTTAAATATTCCCTTGTGTATGTGTGTTCAAAATTCTTCTTCTCCTCGAGAAGGCTTGACCCATTTTGATCAAATATAGTTTGACCACCGTCCACCAACCAACCAATCACGTCTTGAAATTCATAATATTATATTGAAATCATGTTAATTAACGATAAAAATAAATAATATTCTGCGTTTGAAAACATATAATTTAAAATATCAAAATTCGTTGGAAACTGTAATGTAGTAACACAACTGAAAAGATACAAAACAATAGTTTATAGATACAAAAGACGATCAGAGATACGTAAAATAATAAATTGAGGAAACAATTGCTCGTCGAATAAATCATTTCAAATATAGACTTTTTAGTTGTTAGGTATTCTATACATATTCAGCAACAGATGGCGTCACGATTGCTACGGAAGAAATATATTAAACGAAATGTATCGAAATTTCAATACAAAAATCGCTTGAATACATCCTCTATTTGGGGCAAATTCGGTGCAATATGAATACTATAACAAATAATTATACGAAGTCCACTTTATTAACATACATATGTCTGTTTCAAGTAAAATATTATGTCAATCATCCTTGAAGCCGTTCAATTTCTTCAATTATTTGTTTCGAATGTCGGTTCGGTGAGAGTCAGTGTCAAATTGTCATTTTGCCAAGCAATATAAATGTTACCAGAGTTAAAAATATAATGCCATTTAAATGTTCAAAAGAAAATTTTAATTATATTTTTCTTTATGGTGATTATTATATATAAACAATGCTTTAGCATTTACGAGTAAATTGTAAATAAAACATATTTACGGTTTTAAAGTGAAACTTTTAAACTCAAGTTCATTCAACTTTATTTGTAATACTTATAAATTAGATACTATTGCATTGTAACTATATTAACTATATATAAATAATATGTTCACCCTCATAAATGGAGTAAGATTTTATAAAATAAATGTCCTATAAACACATATATCGAAATTGGATGTGCACAAAATTTTACACATTGTTTTAAATAGTTATGTAACACAGGAACGTGTTGCCAGTTATATTTAAAAATTCCAAATTTAAACAAAATTCCTGAACATTCGACAGCCCTGTCGGAGAACAATACAGTAGTTTCCGGTGCCAACCGCGGTGTAACGTTTGCATTTGCAACTTTAAAACCACTTTATATGAAATTCTTTTTAAAATAATGAACTATTCTAGGCACTCTAAAGAGGACCGAGTTCCGTTTTGTGGAATATAGAGTGAAAATTCGGGGTTTTGGTTTCACTTAGCCTCCATTTAAAGAAAAAACATTTATTTAGTGAACATAGACACAACAGAGCAGTCATAAGTGAATGACTATTCCACTGTTTTATACATTACGACTGTTTAGAAATATAGATAAAAAAACTTAAACTGGGGTTACATAACGTCACAATATAAAAAAAAAAATTATTTAAATTTTAATATATAAAAGAGTTCTGTTAAGATTTAATCTTGATGATCCCCAATCCCAAAGTAAGTTAGATACTAAACAATATTTATAACGAATTTATGCATGAAAAAAAAATTGTTTTTTTTTTTAAATATATATAACAGATATTATTATTTACAACAATTTTTATAATTTTGATTGTTGTTAGATAAATGTAAATCAGGTGGCGCTTTTAGTCATCTGTCATATTATTAATATATAATATATACATAAAAAATGGTAGCAAATAATATTTAAAGAATGGGAACAAATTTAATATAAATTATTGTAATCTCATTTGTTGGTTAGTCAAGAAATTCAACCGTTATTCATTTTGATTTAAAAGATCATATTAAAAATGACATATTGGTTGCAGTAATGCCACAAATTCAGATTCGATCCTGATGGTGGATAACTAGGCGGACGGGCAAATGGGCTATCTGGTGGTAAGTGGCCACCACCAAAGACCATTTGCGCTGCAAGATATATTAACCATCCCTTAAATCGCCAATGTAGTTTCACTGGCATAATCACTTTTCAACCCAGAACACAATAATACTAAGAACTGCCGTTTAGCGATAGAATATCTGATGAGTAGGTGGTACAAAGCCATGCCACTAAGTAATAGGTAATTTATTATACTTAAATAATATATGTTATACATTGACCTCACAAAATGTTTTTGTCATAAAGATAGTCTGATTGGAAGAAATTCCGATACCATGAGAGATTGGTTTGAAGACCAAAACGATTTTAAATGCTTTTAAAAGTATGAGAATGTTAATGCTTATATACTTTTTAATTTCGGACTGCCACTAAGAATTTCATGACCGAGAACCCAAGACTGTTTCAATGCCTTTATTTTTAATGCCTAACTCCTACCGAGCAACCTAAAATGCGAGCGGAGCCGAGGGCGACAACTAGTTGTATATAAATTAAGTAGGTTAAGTACTAAATATCAATATTAAGAATGCCATAAAAACTCATTATTTTAAATCTTTCATTTAATTTGTATTTCCATATTCAAAATTAAAGCGAATAAAAACACGGACACATCAATTAGTTTGTTAATATATTGTAAAAAATGCTATTCGAAATTTTGAAGTGCGAAGATTCAGTGCTCATAGAGCGCTCGTTAGCTTCCCTTGGATAAATCACCAATTAAACGCGCGATAGGGTTGCAATACAAGAAAAAAAAATAGTTTTTTTTTTAAATATATATAACAGATATTATTATTTGAATTGTAGGGTAGGTTTTTTATTAGCGTTGTGGAGTGTTTCGAGCTAGCTAACAAGTATCGAAATTAAATTATTCCTTGCCAACATTTTCAAGAAAGAACAGCTCTTTAAGCGGTTTATTAAACGGGAAAAGTCGAGATGGCACGCTGTATTACCATAAAACAACTCATTAAAAGTTTGAAAATATCTAATCGACATTTGTATCAACGGTTTTTAATCTGTGTACTTAATTTTGAATCTTAAGATGAAGTTATTAGAAATCATTTCAGCTATAAATTTCTGGTCAAAGGTTCCAAGCGGTGTATATCATTATGATAAAATACGGTTTTCGTAATTTAATACTTCAATTCAGCTGACCTCGAATATATTATGCGGTAAATGTTGTTTTCTTAATTTAATCCGGAGTTACAACGTGCAAAAAATATATCAAATTGCTGTATTGCGTTTGCGTGAAATAAGTAATATCATTTGATTGTTGATATTAAAATATTTTTATATATATTCATTGTTTATAGATCTACAAAGTCAGAAGAAATAAAACATTTAATGTTTACCCCGATCGTATAGCGAAATTTTTAACATTTACGATGACCATAGAAATAACGATAGCGTGATTTAATCAACTACTAACGCCATCTATTTTAAAATTACTGAAACTTATATAATAATAATATTAATTTTATTAAATACACATTATAAAAAGGGTTTTATTCAATAATAATCAGTTTTTTTTTCGGGATTTTCGCAAATTTACAAAGCTAATCTCAAATGAATTTTGTTTTATGTGTCGAAAGATTGGATGGATAATGGATGAATGAAAAGATTGGATATATAATTTGCAAATATGTGAGCAGAATCACGTAATTTGCTTTATTGAAAATAAGCCAATTCTATTGTTTAGTTATATAGTAATTTAATATATAATTTAATTTAATAAATAATCCTCTGCCTTTATATGTATATATGTTTATTCGCTTGTGCCTATAAATACTATATACGAGTAATATACCAGTAATATGTACTCATGTATGTAGATACATAATATGTTCAAAGCAGTGGGAATATCTAGGTAATATATTTTAATCCCATCAAAACATAAATGTGAAATAATAGCCAAGTTCAATATTATGATATAGGCCTTGGTTGTTGACTTCAACGACAAAAGAAGTGAGATCTAAATGTGTGCCAAGTTCAATGTTCAGTCCTGAAATTTATTTATAACTACATAAAATATAATTTGTGTTTATAACTTAGGAGAATATATTGTAGCCTAAGGTCTGGACAATCGCAGCTCTTAATGTACGTTAATTCTAACTAAGCAATACTGAGCTCTCCTCGATTCTTCTTAGATGTTCTGACTTATAATTTCTCATTATATACACACATTATAATTTGTGTTTATGAACATGGATCTACCCATAGATATTGGCGCCATTCAAAAAAATGACAATTTCTTACCAACTTTGGGAAGTGAGATGTTATGTCTCTTGTGCTTGTAGATACACTGGCTCTCTCACCATTTAAGCCGGAAAATGTCAATACTAAGTGTCGCTGTTTGGCGGTAATGGGCGGTAGTGGTACCCACCCAGACGGGCTTGCACAAATTTCTATCACCAAGTTTTCTAACTAATTTACCTTGTTCTATATTATAAATTGCAAAACAGTTCGAACAGTTAGTATCTTCCAAAAAGTTATATTTTTTAAATTATATTAGTAAAATCGTGAATTTATAAATATTTTAAAATTATCTCTTGCCCTATTATATTAAATTAATAAAATAAATAATAATTAATTTAATAAAATAAAAAAATGCAATCCTAAAAACTAAAGACACAGTTATTATATTAATACGTTGCTATGAATAAACATTTGCAAAAAGTTTATGATGTTAATTAGAAACAGGCAGAATTTTAGATGCTTACTAAGTTGCCTCGAATTTATAATTCACTTAATAAACAAACGTAAGAACTTCATGTGAACTACCAATGTATTTACTACTAGCTGAATCCGTGGCTTCGTCCGCTTGGCATACAGTTTATGATAAAAATGCTTCAAAAACTTCTATGCAACCCGTAATGTTACTAATATTACCCTTTCAAAGGGTAACAGAATGTAACTCACGTCCTTGGGTTTCAAGATTGCTCCCACGAAATTTCATCAAAATCCATCTAGAGTTTTAGCGTGAAAGCGTAATACACAGACATACATGCATAGTTACTTTCATATTTATAATATAATAATTATACAGATAACAAATACATCATATTAAATGTGGCAGAAAGAGTTATGTATTTCATACTTGCAATGGTTTCGTATAAAGCACGGAGTATGTTGCTCTGTAATTCAATTCATTTTCTACATGTTTTTAAGGGAATTAAGATATTGCTTTTTAGAGCAGCACTAATATACTTACAAATGGGTACAAGTTAATTTATGCCAGGATAAAACTTCCAGCCTTCACTTTATTATAATTACTTCATATTATTAATAATATAATGTTTATTACACTAGCGCTAAACATATTTCATATTACAAACAATTCAAAAGAATAAAATTCTTTTGTGCGATCAATAAAGTCATAAAAAATATCCCACAACTGCGCAAAAACTGATTTCGAGTTTGTTAAATTATACAGCTCTTTATGGCTTAGTTGAAACTGTTATAATAAAATTTAAAAAAAATGTATCGATAATTACAATTTTTCTGAATCATTCAATATAGAAATCTTCATCATTGAATGTTTATTTCGTTTATATATAGCATCATGCCGCTTTTATTTTTTGATACTTACCAAAACCTTTACGTAGTGCAGAGAATTGTGAATGAACTGCAAGAGGAAGGCGCCTGTGTCTGTAACACAGTTTATACTAGCACGGACACAGACGTTCACTCTGACTCAATAATGTATATCATTGTACCATCTACATATTATATTATATTATTATTATTAAAGGAATAGAACTATGTATTGAACCATGTAATGTCAGAGTATAAGGTGTCAAAAGATTATGAATAATAAATACTTTATTTAAATACGTATGTTCACATGAAAAGTCTAACCAACGTATCAAGGCTTTCTTAATAATACAAGTACACAAGCTGCGATGCTCCTTTCCTCATAGAGCTTTATGGAATTAGTCGTAATGATTCAGAGCTACTGATGGATTAAATAGGGACGGGCCCTTTTGTGGGAAGCCACATGCGGTGACCCATTGGCCCCGTATCATAGAAATTACGTAAAGGACGAGAGTCGATGCGGAAAATATGGAATCCTACCTAGTGCCAATATTTGTATGGTATTCAAATTAAGACGTGGCATTTGTCAAGTAAAAAATTTAGACATAGAAGTAATAGTAAAAAAACATTAAATATTTATTTTTTTGTTAATTCAGCCATAGATATGATTTTTTATTTATATAATTCTGTTATACGTATTTCACTGTGATCCTGTAAACATAAAAAACTGGACTGATATCGGTTAAATTCGTTATGTATTTTTGAGAGAGTCTCCCAGATACTTTAAATATAATAGAGGATCCACTCTAGGTAGCGCTGCTATTGGATTTATGATTTTATTTTTTAACAAAACTATGTAAAAATCTTATTTCATTCCTACGAAGTCTTAACGGGCAGCTGGTTATTCCATCATCCAATTATTATTGAGCGCATTCGATGCTAATGACGACGATAAGGACTGTCGTCTTCCCGAAACATATCGAGCACTCCTCGATAAAAAACACAACTTAAATCGGATCATTTATTATATATAATAGTAAAACTTAATCCCTGATAGTATTACATTCATCAGTCACAGGAAAGATTGCGCATTTTTCGACCAAACGGAATGGCAATTCAACCCAGACATGCGGTTAGTATTCTTGCAAACATTTCACGCCGTCACGATTTGTATTTAATTATTTTTAAAGTTTTGCTTATGCGATTGAATCAACATTAAAAAAGTTCTTGAAATATAAAATGATAAAGATATTTATTCAGATTTGAACCTTTTTTTTCGGTTTTGGGGTTTAAAAATCTAGGTTCCGATCTATTTCCTTTTAGAACCATAAAATTGAATACAACTACAAAATATCTGTAGTATTGAAATAGAGGTACCATTTTAAAAATCGTCAACAATGGTATATATGTCAATGGAACTTAATAAGACTTATCAATGCGACCGATTGTCTACCAACGTTAGATCTAATTATAACGTACCTAGCCTTCAGTATTTTATCTCGGTTTTATCAGTTTTCATCAGATACAGCTCTTGATGTGAAATAAAAAACTGAATAGGTACACACGTACACATTTAGATTCATTAAAAGAGGATTTACTATATAAAAGCGATCGTCAAATGTTTGTGGTCTTATCATCTGTACTATTGAGCGTGTGAAGAGCGCTCAAACGAATATTGAATTTAGCAAAATCAATAATAGTTTTAAGTTTCTAGATGCAGGTATATATTATTTAGAGTAAAAAATCTTTGAATTTATATAATAAGGTTGTAATTAATTGTAACTCGTTGAAACGTACATTTGAATTTGGCACAAACAAGTTGTTACAGATATTGTGCGTTGTTCTTATTAAATATAATTCGTTTAATTCAGACTTATATGAATGTCCCCAAGAATTATCCAATAAATGTCGCTATGAATTATAATTGCAATGAAATAGTAAAGTAGTTTATTTGTAGTTAAAAATAAATTGTTTTACGGTGATTATTATTTTAAATGATATTCATACGAACAATATATTTATTAAATTTGAAAGTTTGATACAAGCCGAGATGCAATTCAAATTATTGGAATATTTAAGTAAAGACATAAAACAGATTTTGCTTATCAAAGCTCAGTGAATATTTTTGTTTGTGCACGTAGGTGATTTTTTCGGATATATTATATACAAATATTCCAATTCGGATAGTTCAGATATACAACTATACTAATTGTTTAGTTTTAAGATAGGATATTTTATAACCCTGGAATATTCTAAAACTGTGTCGCGAAAAAGGTAATAAAAAGTGTCATCACGGGTATTACCCGTGTAAGATACTACGTTTTACAATTTGAATGTAAAGACATATAAAATAAAACCGACTTAAATTTAATCACTTAGTTCATACGACTTGCTGAACATAGAGTTTTACAAGGTCAGTCCTGTTCAATTATAAATTTCGGCTTTGTATGTAACATATGGCTCTCTCTTTTGTAATACTTTTGTACAAAGACACGTCATGTGTTTTCTAGTATTATTTCGTAATGTATATTGTTGTATTATTTATATGCTACGAATTTTTTTTTGTATAAAAGCAAAATAGAGTACCATTTTTTCAATAATATTTGTTAGAACCGTTATTATTAAGGAGATTAAAAATTATAATTAAAATGATCAATGTATAAAAGATTGTGCAATAAAATGATATGAAATTTTATTATAAATACAAATAACATAATTATGGGTACATAAATTAAAAAATATAATAATAAGTAGAACGATACAGCTCAAGTCACAAATTATTTGTGAAGAAAGTAGCGAGTGACTGAACACTACAGCTCTCTGCGTAGCACTGGCTGCTACAACGTGAACGTAGCTCGACCTCGGGCGTAGACCTTAATTGTGCCCACAATATATTCATGCGCTTAGCGAGAAGCGTAGCGATTTTATATAAAATACTCGTATAGGATGTTGACGATAAATTGTAAATTTATATTATAAGAACGAATAGGGAATTAAGTATTCATATTAAGTATTATATTTATTTACATAGGAATTATTAACATTCAGTCAATTAATTAAAACGATTTACTGTATAAATCTTGACTGCGTAGAATGTTGGCAAGAATGCTAGCAGAATTTCCCCCCTTTCATTTTTATTAAGTATTTATTTCATATTATTTTTATTAAATATTTAATTCATCGCAAAAAATCATTCAAAATAATCAATAGTTTTATAAATATAACAAATCTTATTAATATCAAAAGTCATATCGTAAAGTATTTAAAATTTTAGTAATACTTTTAAATAAATCAGATTTTATTGTATGTCTGTTGTTTTATAAAAATAATATATAGCAACAAAGTTTCAGACAAAACAACATTTGAGTTTTTTTACGTAGAACTTAAAAAAGAGTGAAAATATTAAAAAGTACATAACCTCTTGAAATATTAATTCAGTTAATGATATCTAGAATAACTTTGTTCCGAAATAAACATGCCAAGAACAAACAAGTTGCTTAGATAAGGTTATAAATATAATGTCTAACGAATAGGAAAACCAGGCACTGCCCATCATTATTACATATTATGTAATAAACTCCTACCGCGTCTGTAAGCAACAAACCCAAAAACTAACTAACGGATTTTTATACGGTTTTAACTAATGACGAGAGTTTAGGCGTATAATTAATTAATTTAGGATTTGTGTAAATTGGCTGTTTATGTTTAAATGTGGAAGTTTAATGACGATTGTTGAAATTGTCAGAGACAATATGCTGACTGATAGAAATATATATGTATTATGACATAGACGTTTTATGTAGACACCCATACACTACACTTGCGAAGCCTGGACTATTAACTACTATTTGTATACACATACGAAATATATGATTCCATTATTTATATAGTTTTATTTAATATGTAAAAATTGGTTGATTAATTAGTTGGTAATCCGTTTATACTAATAAATAAATCATATTTAGGTCACAGTTTTGTGTATTTTATGGAACATAATTATATAAATTCTAAATAAAATAGGTTTTAATGTTACAAAAATAAGTATAAAGTATTCTTTATTTTATTAATGTACTGTTATTTGAATATAATTAATTTAGTGAAATTCTTATTTCTTTGGTACTTTATTCCATTTTGTATATGAACAAACTTGAAAAGCATTTTTTTAACGAAAGCCGATTTGTCTCATTAAAAAAATTATCAAAATAATTAATTCTAGTTTAATATATGAGTAATTAATAAAAATTTAAATCGCTACGCTTATCGCGCTGCTAGTTTCCTATGTGTAAGGGCGTTAAAATGCAGGGCTGCCAACTGTAGGTAGACGCGGGGTAATTGGCAGAAATGGGCGGACGGAAGGGGCCGGATTTTATTAGGCCTTGCGACAATACAGCTTTCTTGTTATTGTGACTTTACTTTACTTGAAAAATTAACTGTCATCTAATTTTGTTTGAAAGAGAAATTAATTGATTATTTTAAAATCTAATTGATTTTTTTTTTTGGTTTGCAATCATAGAGTGTTTATATTTTGCTATAATTATATATAAAGTTAACTTTTTTTAATCGATTTAGGACGTCAAAGAAATGAATCATCTCATGATAATCGATAACATTGCCCACAGAAATTGGCATTATTAGAAGTATAAACAGATTTTCACAGCGACAATGATGCATTGATAATCCATGGGAACTAACATGTTTTTTCCCATCATTGTGTAATAACACTGGTTTATTCACTGCTGTTTGGTGGTAGAATAAATGATGAGTGGGTGGTACCGTCACAGCAGACGCACACTGACGTCACGTCACGCAGACTGACCGTGAATGCTTAATTATAAGGAAATTTTGTAGTGAAACAGTTACCTAATCTTAGGTCCTTAGTATAATTGTTTGTCTCATTAATTTAGAGTAGTTTTAGTTAAATGCCAATAATATATGGTATTATATATATTTAACAAATATTAAAAACGAGAAATTTTATTTGTTATTATTATTATATCATTCCTACTCACTTTGACAGCTCACGAAATAATTATAACTTAAATATTCTTATATTTTTGAGTAAATTACTCACAAAGCTTATTATTTAATGTTTGAATTTAATACAATTTTCGCAGTCATTTACTTATAAAGATAGCTTACATAGTATCAGTTTTTTTTTAATCTAAGTTTCTTTTCTCAGTCAACATTTTCTTAGCATAGTTTAAAATGCTCGTTTAATTTACTTAATAATTCAAGCCGTGACGTCACAATTAGCAAGCCCACAGCCGTATCGCAAGACCGTTTACATCGCGAGCTAATTATGCAATTAATTACAAGGCGGTCACGCGCTTGTTTACACCACGGTAAAGTGTGTACAGGTGCCTTAACGATGAAGCAATGGTTTATTGAGTGCAAAGAAAGGGTTATGTATCCGTTAATTTGGTTTCAATTGTTTTGAAGTAATGTTCGATTGTTATTGGAACTTCGATTTTATAATTATTAATAATACTAAATATTTCTATTTGTATACAGAAATCAATATATAACTACTTAAGTTATATAACGATGACGTTGTAGGTATAATTATTATAAAATGAATTCCTACGGTCATTATTATAGCATCGTAACGTAAATGGTCATTTGATGTTAAGTCACCGCCGTCTGTATTCATTGGCATTATGTGAAACATTCGTCATTACTTACATCGGCAACGCTCCACCAACCTTTGGAAATGAGATGTTATATCCTTATGTCTGGCTCATTCAGCCTTCAAACTGGAACACAGCAATAATTAGTATCGCTGTTTGGCGGAAGAATATCTAATAACCTATCCAGACTGCCCCATGCCAGTACAGGCTATATATAGAGCCCTACCAAATATTAAACCTTATATAAAATGGCTTGTTATTAATATTCTTTTATATAAGTTTTAAATGATAAATATAGAACTAATTATTTATTATTATTATATAAGTAGTATAGAGTATAGTGATTTTTTAAATGACACGGGTAGGCGGACGCTCGAATGAGACACTTGATGGTATGTGGTCATAGACAATGGCGCTGTAAGAAATATTAGTCATTCCTTACATCGTCATGCGCCCCAAACCTTGGAAACGAAAAAAAAACATATTTATAAAGAGAAGTATTTTTATAAATTAAATTATTCAACGTACTAAGATTATGAATGAACCCAGGAATAGTAAAAAAAAAACTTAACTCGAACGAAAAATAGTTTTCTTGCAGTTTCTTTAAAGGAATATAGTTGGAAGCTTGCTTTCATACTTATAAAGAAAGTTGTTGAGTATTCATATATATCCTAATAATATATTCAGTATTCACGGCTACGATTACATTTAACTGAAAATAGAAACAATATTATTAGTTTAGAAAATAAGAAAATATTAAAAGCATAAAGGTAATATTCAGATATAAAAATGAAATATACTTACTCTAACAGTTATATACTTATATACATATATAATTGTAAGATTTACATCGTATCAACTCATACATAGAATATTTTTGTATCAGTGTAAAATATATTATTTTGCACAAGAAAGATTGTGCGCGCAAACACAGGTGCACTTCCTAATCAAGTTAAATCAAATTCCTTTATTCAATGTAGAAGCATTAAGCTCACTTATTGATTGTCAAATTAAACACTACCACCGGTTCGGAAAAGAAAATATCCTGGCCTGAGAAGAACCGGCGAAATTCAGCAGCTTATATTTCTACGAAGAGAGATCTAGCATAGAAACAACGGTTATGGGATCGTATCAGTGAAAACTGATTAACTCCAGGCCTTACGAATTATAGCTGAACGGTATTAAAGTACGTGATTTCGGGATCCGCGAGTTCCGATTTTGAGCTATGTACGACGAACGAGTCAGTTGTAGTATTAAATAACAATCATATGCTGTAATTTATTTACACACACAAAACTCCTTGTTATATAGACGAACATACATCCAAATTTAGTATAATTAATGCATAAATCATGACCGCGTGAAATAGTGGCCAGAATCCTGGCAGTATTTTCACGTTAGATAGTAATTCCGATTCTCGGGACGAAAAATGTATCAGCCTCCTGCTACTGACGTAGCCAATAAGACTGCAAGTGTATTTTTTTTAATCGCTTAGCATACTAACTCAAAGATTCTTCTGAAAACAGCACAATAATAAATTTATATAAGTGATTAATTTTATTTATTTATTTCTTTTATATTAAAGCCTATACTAAACATATCAATTTTTATAATTGATAGTCTCCTCTCAAGGTTAAATATAATGTAATAATTATACATAGAAAAATAAATGATAAGGGTTTTTTCTCTACTATGAATTGAATATAATTTTGAAAATAGAATTAAATCAAATATAATTTTGATTCTATATAAATTGAAATGTTTCAAAATTTTCAACTATATCTTGAAGTTTCAATCACTTTTATATTTTAAACGTGATAAAAATTGGGTTCATATTATTATCATTATTATTTTATATTTGTCAATTTTTACCATATAAACCTGTTAAACCTTTACCATTTTTAACGCTGTGAAAATACATATCATAATATTTAAAATATTTATACATATACATATGTAACTTGGATAATAATATGCGGGATAAAGAATATTATTTAAAAAAATATTGTTCATAAATAAATGCTTTTAATTTATCAAATTACGATTACGTTTTGCAGAGATGGCCCAATTAGTCCTGTATCCTAATGAAGACAGTCGGTTCAAATCCGGGCAGGCTACACTTAAATTTAATGTGCTTTTTATATTGATATTAATCTTGTGCTTGGCGGTGGGAGGAATCGTGAGGAAACCGGTATGTGTTGGATGAAAATCTGCACATCTGTCATGTATGTTCAATCAAGCCGCCTTAGAGCAGCGTGGTGATATACAAAGTACCTCAAATGACTGGAGGCTTTAACCTAGCAGTGTGACATTTTCAGCCATCATTTAAACAATGACATAAAATCGTTTTACAATATAAAATGTTCGTTGTAACATAAAATTTCGATTTAAAAACAGAATGTAACCGTAATTGAAATCACAGCAGTCAACATGTCGGAACCTTTCACCCCGTACCCGATCATCCGCTTAGATAAAAACACTGCCCGTGATTCTATAGTGATGTGGAAACGATCAGTAAATCGACTGGCGTGGATACAGTGAAACCAGTGATTGATGGACTTTTGTCAGAATAACTCACTCAACTGTTGATTCGATTATCCCACTATTTTAGCCTTTTGATTATTAGAATATAAATTTTATTTCAATTTATCAACTTACGTTTGATTTTTATAGACAAATATATTTTTTTTTTTTTTACAAACAAAGTAAGAAAATAATCTACCTTAAACGTTCCTCATTTTGGGAGGAGGATTTGGAGTTTATTTCATCACGCTGCTCCAATACACATCTAGAACACTTACGTATGTCCGACACATGAAGGTATTCTTGCGATATTTCTTCACCGCCAAGCACGACATTAATATCATAAACATTAATTAAGCACATGGATATTCAGAGCTTGGTCGGGTTTGATCCACAATCTTCGGTCCCTTCACGTGTTAATTTTACTAAGTTATCTCGACTCTGTAATTGCGCTGTTAATCTTTTTAATTTTAATTTTTTGAATTCCCCTATAATAATAAGGAATCACTCATATTCCTATTTACTTCTCCATTTAAGCTTAAGTCTTGTGCTAGAAGTGGTGACGGCAAAAGCCCATGGAGTCAGGATCGATCCTGCATTTTTTATATAGCTTGGCGTCCCTTAACCCATTGCGTCATATTTGTTCTTAACTCATTAAAGAATTGTGAAACGTTTACACGATGCTCGCTACAAGTTAAAATCTGCGAGTTTTGCTACGTCGATAGAATATTTTCTACGGAAAATTAAAAAAATAATTTATTGTCATGTTGTGAAAAATTGAAACGGTCAAGTCAACTGTGTAATATAATAAACACGCGTACAGTTTTCAGTGACAAGGGTCCTGATCGATACGGATGAGTAGACGCTTAGTTTCGTTCGATGTTTTTGATATAGATTTTTAATAAACTTAAAATATTAAAGCAATTTTTATCTTTATTTATTAACTTTGTTTGTTATTTAAAGTTTATTTTTTTTACTAAAAATATATTTTCATAAATCAGTCGTTAAAGGATGAGCGCTGGAGTAAACCTGGGACGTTCCGTGTTCCGGAATTTACCTTTGTCTTCTTCGGGTTAGTCCACTTAGTCTGTGGGCGTATTTTCTTTTCTGAGTCATGGTCTCGATTTGAAAATCGAAGTATACTTCGTTCACTTATAAGTGACCAGTATAAGACGTTTTTCATTGTTAAGAATTATCAATAGTTTATAAATGTACTTACTATTGAATAGTGTTTTGAATTGGGAAGGCCAATGAGCTATCTAATGACAAATTAAGCATTGTACTGTTGTTAACTTTTTTAATGCTGTGCCCTGTGCTTTAAATTAAAATAGGATCTGAAATAAATGTAAAGATGAGCCGCCAACTAGACAGGACAAAAATGCGAAACATAAAGCTGTTCTCTATTCCATTACTTTCATATTCCGCTGGGCTCGGGACAATTAATATTACATGCTGTCTAGACAGTCAATTTACTTTCAAACGCCGGGCTGGACTATTGAGAATTTCCGGACAGAATAAACCGATATCAAACGATAATATAACCGAACTTGACGACTGAACTCAGGACCACGGGGTCTGCCTTTATAACCTGCCCACTACACCAATAAGGCGAGGAGTAATAATAATAATATAATCAACAATCCCAGTTTTCAATATAGAAAAATAAGCTTTTCATTTTATATTGATCAATCCAGTTTTAAATAAAATAAATAAAATATAAAACGAATAGTTCACGCCATAATCGATTCTATAACAGAAGTATAAGACGTATTTTTGCTTATACATTGTTTGTGATTGTTAAACTGTTAACACAGCGGCCCTGATAGATGATTCATGGTGTTTACAAACCTCGTCGGTTTGGCGATCAGTGAATTAGTGGTATGAAATTTTCATGAACCTATCAATATCGGTGACTTGTGACCATAAAGGTTACATAATAAATACTTTTTCAGCTTGAAATCATTGATTGTTCTTTATATATATATTTTTTAAAGTTTTTTAACGCATTAATTTCTGCATGTACGATACCCAGTTATTAAAAATGACTACTAGGTGTTATACTTGTTTAGATTAAATTAATTTAAAATTCAATTAGATAGTACTATCTGTAATCAAATCGTTTTCTTTTTTTAATATAGGGTCCGGAATTTATATTGTCGTATATCGATGGAAATGCATGTACACATATTATATACATAGTATATACGTATCTTTCCTCATGTTATTTTCACGTTGTTAGAATTTAAAAAATACAGAGGTGTTTAGGTCTATACATTCAGCCTGCCTGCTGTAAAATTGACGGCATTTTAAAAAAAGTTAACCTAACATAACACACAATAAAATCTAATTTGTATTTTTTTGTTGTCTTTACAATTATGACGTACATCTCTCACTCAAACTAATGCACGTCTATAATATTTTAACGGGGAGGAGTAGGCTTTTGTAAGCGAGTAGGTCCACAATAGTATAATGGAAATCTTGTAAAACGTACTATACCCGTTTGTTTATATCCCACTGCAAGGGAAATACCTCATCCTTTCCTTCAGAGGAGAACTTGTGGAGCTCATTCCATCACGCTAGTCAAATGCGAGTTAATAAAAAGGTACGTACCTAGACATTCAGAAGAGATTTAACCGACACATAAATGGCACGTGTTTCCTTATAATGTTTCGTTTACCGTTAAATCAAATTACAAACTCAGTGGAGTTGTGAGTTGGAATCTGCTATAATCGGTTAGACTTTACGTATTATATCAACGATACAATGTATATAGTTCCGGTAAATACTAAATATAACTATTCAAAGGACTCCGTAGTGAATGCCTTGATATTTACATTTGAACTCCAAATTCTGAGTAACATTATTAGCTGTTTAAATTATTTACACATGCTTAAGTTACTACAAAACGTATCCAAGAACTTGGAGGTCTGTTCTTCAATATATAATTAGATTGCACAGTTCGTGTATTCAACTGAACTAAACGAATGAAATGCTTAAAGATTTTCGAAAAATATAAACAAAACGATTTTAATGAATATTTATTCTTATGTTTATAATTTCTGATTTAACATAAAAATGTTGTTGCATATGATTTTGAACTCCCCAGGAATAGAACAGCAGATTAAGATGGGTTATTAACATATGAAAAAGAATTTTTAACTAAATTTATTCTTATGCGACGATATGTTCGTTCTATCGCGTTAAAATGCTATAATATTAGTTGCGTGAAGTGAATCTCACCTACGAAATACGCCAAGTTATTTATTGAACTGATTACATATTTTAAATAAAGACATTTGTAAACATTAAAAACTGACCAATGTACCGACCTACTAACTGATACCGACTAACTGCCCAATGTAATTGACCGAATGTCAGATAACAACACCCCAGTAACCGTACGCAAAAAGGTGTCCGTGTATGCTATTAGGCCACAGAAAATTTGCAAAGAATAAAAACTTTTGATTTTTATCAAATAAACATAACATCATCAGCAACAGAACTAGAAGAAGAGACCGAAGACTGGGCTAAGTGGGGTGCCTTGGGGGAGGCCTATGTCCAGCAGTGGTAGTCCACTAGTAAACAGGCTTAGTATTAGTATACGGGCTGATCATGATCTGAGTATACAGGATGATGATGATCATCATCATCATCAATGTGCAAATACAATCGTAATTATTTATGTGAAAGAAAAATATAAATCGTTTATTTATTTCCATCTAAATATCAACAAATACATAAACGATTACTTGGAAAAATGCAACGAACGTATATTGTTAGTAAAAAAGGTTACAAGCATTCCTGTCCATCACCGATTTAAGAAAAAAAAAAAAAAGTTGTCAACTAATAAACAAATAAGGTTGCGTTCTTATATGCCAACAGAATACAATGAAATTAATTGTAAAAATCTTATTAAAAAACAGTTTATTCGTAATATCTTTATAGAATAATAAAATTCATGCTAAGTGAAATCAAATATCGTTGTAAACGAGCACACGATACGTTTCAGTCTACGTAATATAGAATAAGTCGCATTTACATTTAGCGACATTTTATATTTCATGCCACTATTTATTCGAAGTAAAATTCGATTCAATTCCTTTATTTATAATAGAAGAAATACACTTATTGATAGTCAAAATAAAATATAATAAAAATTGAAGTTGAAATTGGTTTCTTTTTTTTTAATAATTCTTTACAATTTTCAACAGAATAAGGAGATACTTAAAATCTTCGTTTCATACCTGATATGTACAGAATTTACTAAAATTGTAATGGAAAATTTGAATAAACCGATACATTTTTCTAGATTAGAAAAATGTATGAATGAATGTCAGATGTAAATCCGTAATACCGTAAGGCTATGTTTTTGAAAATAAAATCTTTCCATTTATTAATCAGTAAATCTGTCGCCGCTTATGATATTTTATTATAGAATAAATATATCTGTTTAGGCTACAGGAAGAACGAATTAACTTTGTGGAGTCGGAAACTTTGTATTAGAAGTTTATCTTTACTTCTCGTGTTTCTATTTAAACAAATGTTTGTCGCTGTTTCTATTAAAATAGCCGACGTTATTGTGGATATACATACAGTTCTTGTAAATGTGATTTTACATAAGTATTTTTGCTTTGTTTAAAATATCTCGAAATTAATCTCGATCTTCAAGATTAAAAGAAGCCCAATGTACTCTTGAATAATGATCACATTTTTTATGCGATATTCTAAGTACCCAATAAGTGTCTTGAGGGACGGCGCATCACGCATGCGGTTTGTGGAGCGTAGTGAAAAGCAGACGGCCGTTCTTAGGGGATGCTTAAAGGCGCCTGCGTTTCCACCTGTAAGTGTTGTGCTTAATAATTTTGTATTAATAAAGTCGCTATAAAAATTTAATCTGTACAGTATCTAGATAGAAAAATAGCACATGTGCACCGGAATAATGCGTCCAGTCTATAGAATAGACACATACGTAACATATTTTTACGTTATTTTTCAAAATAAACGTCTAATATTAAAATAAACTTACCATTAAACTAAAGTTTGAAAGTTATATTTCCAATTCTTTTTTATGCGGATACCTAAGTCTTTCATTTTTAAGTTCAAGGTGTATGAATGTTTACATAAAATATTTTTCTACCACCGCCGTGAGAAATTACCGCTGGTAACTCTTCAATGATTTTCTAATTTGAATTAATGAATTATGAAACTAAGCTTTTTGTGTGAATCACTCTGTCCATTAGTGTTAAATGTATGAAAATCCGTTCGATAATAATTTATGATTTTAGTTTTAATGCGTTGTGTAAATTATATTAAAAAAAATATATCCTGTCAGAAATCAACTAGCACGAACTACAGATTTTTTATCTATGTATATTAATATTATAAAGAGATATATTGTTTTCTATGTACGGGGTAATCTCCGGAACTAATAAATTAAAAAAAAAAACACTAGTTGAAACCTTTATTATTCCTGCGTGCCATATTTTTTAAATCGTATCATTTTTATTTATTAATAAATTTCACTTGTCCGAAGTCGGGGTCCGGCTAGTCATCTATATATTCTGGTATTATGTAATAAGGCTTGTGTATATACGCCCTTTGTTAACACGATACATGGCATACGATTGTAAACATATATAAGTATATATAAATAAACAAATGTATATACGTATGTGTGCAAACAAAGGCTTTTTAGCAGTGATGTCTGTTTACATCCAGTAATAAAAAAAAAAGGTTTTAATCGACTTCAAATTAGACCGTACAATTTGTATAACTATAAAATATATGTATTTATGTAAAAATATATGTATAACTATATTGATATTTGTTAATTATATACAAAGGTTTAAGGATCTCGGTCGTATCGTATCAGTGGGTTGGTGGGGGTATATTCTGAATGCAATTAAGTTACATTCTGAACGTATCTGAATTTACATACATAAAGGCAATATCGATTTTAATTTACAATTAATAATTCTCGTAACTTGGAAGCGTGGAGTTTAAATTAGAAAATAGAAGTGTGTGAAAATTGTAATTGCATATATTTTAATAGCTGTCATAATTTTTTCACTAGTCTCGCCACGCGGTGTCACTTGTGTTAAAAATTTTTTTCAATGCCAGTTTCACAAAGCTTACCGGATCGGTTATTGCTCCCCTTCATCAAATATACAGGAACAATTAGTATTGTTGTTTTCCGGTTTGAAATGCGAGTGGACCAGCGTAACAACAGGCACAAGGGACGTAACATCTTACTTCCCATGGCGTACTGGTGTTGTAAGGAATGGTTAAATTTCTTACAGCGCAATTGTCTATGGGCGGTGGTAACCACTTACCATCAGGTGGCACATTTGCTCGTCCGATTGCTTATACTATAAAAATATATCGAGTATGATGCTTTTTCCCAGTTAACATTCTCAAAGAATGCAATATCTAGCGCAAAAAAAAATTTAAAATAGAGGACTTTTAGTTCCTTAGAATAGTATATTCATAAATACCTATTTGTTTCTTATCGCTTAGTATTTTATTTTCCTTCTTATCTTTTACTATGAAATAGATCCCGACTCCGTCCGAGTAAAATAAAGATTTTATCTTAAGATATTTTAACCTCTGAAATATGACAAAGTCACGAATTTAAACATATTTTGAACAACAAAAAAAAAATTATAAATATATGGTAGAAAAATAAATTATTGACGTAAGAGGTGACTTCATAATTACGAACAATATTTTATTGATATTTTTAAAAGAAACTCGAATTATTTGTTTAAAACAGCCCTGGTTATACGTTAATAATACACGTATACGTTGTAACAAGCCTTTCATGATAGCTCATTCACCCGCCGGTATTTGTAATCGTATGACGTACCGAACGTCAATAACATTGTAATGAATGCCTCAATGCATCAACTGCAGAGAACTTAAATTGACTAAACGCTCTGATTATGAAAGAGTCGCTTTTAAGCATGAAATATATTGTGTGGCTTTAGCTTTTGATCACTGTAGAAGTTAGTTTTAGTTCAAATTTAATCATTAGACGAGTAAATGTTTTATAAAGGTCAGACACCACCCTAGGATAGATTTGAAACTAAGAAATATTAACTAATTATGACATCATCATGACAACGCTTAAATTGAAGATATTTATGTCCTAAAAATACATTTGTGCATCGACCTCCAAGGTCAGAAACATATACAGAACAGAGCATTTGGATAATCATAATAAAATTAAAAATATAAACTATTCTCTTTTCAAAATCAAAATATTTATAAAATAACTATTAAATCATCACGTTACAGTGTTAAATTTAATGTAAAGCTACCATCGGTTCGGAAAGTAGATTCTACCGCGAGGAACCGACAAGAAACTCAGTAGGAACTCAGTTTTTATAGTTCTAATAGTAATCGACAGTCGGTTTATTAAGAAATATGCACAACATTTAAACATTTACAAGTACAAAGTTTGTGAGGTCCATACGGCCTTTAAATATAGTTTTCGAATTGAATAAACATGAATCCGCTATTAACAGCATCATATAATGTGTTTTGTAAAACATTTTTACGCTTAGAACAAAGTTTTATGCTTTAGGAGTTCAGGATTCTTCCGTCTATTCTTCGCTCGCTAACAAATATGAAATTTATTAATTAGGAAGTAGCAAGAGCAACCCAACGAGCAGAAAGTAACCAGTAATAATCAGATTAATCTGGAAATATTTTCCCTGAAAGAATTAAACGGGTAACGCGTAACGAGCACTTTTAATATCAGCCATAATGAAGGTATGACTGTATAATTAAGTTGACACGTACAAGATATATAAGTTTACTTTAGGCGTCCTATCATTACACGAATTACTTGTATTGATTTTTTTACTCTATAGCGTTACCGGGAGTTAAATATTCTCAATAGATTTTGGGAGCCCACTCAAGAGCTCATAGAACGAGTGCGTTCTAAGTAAGCCTTCTGTAAGGCCGTACCTCGGCGTAGGACGCCATCGATGTCGGGAATAAGGTGTAAATTGTACGTCGACACACGCCGACAAATCGTAAAGAATTAGGGGCATGTGTGTCATCTGTGTTGCCTAAAGTTGTTGTTGATTAGTCTGTACGGAATCGTACCGTCGACAATATGTCGACTTTACGGTATTTTCACCCACGGTCGGATGGTACGGATCGATTATTAATCGATAAAATTTTTGTAAACTGCATACATTCGGTATAAAAAAATCTTGTCTACGCAATTCAGAATTTCAACTTCTTACTTGTTTGGTTGAAATACACTTCACAATTACTGATTGAAATGCCTAATTTTATGGTAAAATTTTGTTGTGTATTTTAGATAATGCATACACATATTGAAAAGTTGATAATTGTCTATGGTATGATTTTGACGTATGACGTACTTCCCTTCTCGTGTGGGCCGCGGCAACGTGTGTATTCTTAGTGCGCTGCGTTTAAAAGTTAGCTAGTGTAACTAACTATTATCCTTCTCCTAACTCACAAATAACATCACGCATCTCTTGGCTAGTGTTCTTCAAGTATCTGAAGACCAAGGAAGCGCTCCCAAGAAAGCAAAGCAAAGTGCCTTCGAATGTAAGAGCCCGAATTTTGAGGTAACAACTCCCCTTTTCTACTCGTCTTAATACAGTCCACTTATCTCTCGCGCGTACGAATTTCAATTTGGATAGAAGAGATGACTGCATGAAATCTGTATTTGATCCTCCGCTAACAGTATTGAATAACAACAATATTGAAATGAAAATACAGGACTCCCATGTAACGTTTAGTATCTGCAATTCGTAAATGTCCTACAGCTAGGAAAGAGCTTCTACTCTCGTTAAGGAATAAGTTTGGAGGATGGTATTAAACGACGCTGTTCCGTTGCGCGTTCGAAGATATACAAACAAGTATTATACATATAACAATTTAATTTTACTAAACTATTCATTTTCGATTACGAGATGAATAATTGCTTATATGAATTAACGTAAAAATAAGTGATTTTTGCCCGAATACGAACCTAAAATTTACAGTTAAAACTTGCGTATTTGTCGTTCCTCTATCCGTTGGCTCAACTCACTCATGTATATTTATATGGCGTGTTAACTTTTAATCATAAATATGGTAATGAAATTCTTTGTAATACGTTCGTTTTTATTTAAACGGTCGTCTATCTCTCCAAAGCCCCAGTGACCGCAGGGTATGTTCTCTTTCAAAGTATTAGTTTGACCGTTCAAAGAGGCAAGGCCAGTAATTTGAATGCTATATATGCTAACTTTAAACTTGAACATTAAAAATACAATAGTTTGTAAAAACTTATTAGATATATGATTTTTTATATTTATAATTTTCATGTACGTATTAGTTCATCTAAGACAAATCTGGCAAATATTTGGACCACTTGAAAGTATTAATATTGTATAATATGATTGGATTTATCGATGCTCTTATTATAATCTTCATAATATCATTATAAATAAACTTTGACATAGCTTGACTGAACGCCAGGAAAATTAGCACAGATATATATTTTTTTAGGGTGAAGGTTTTAATTTATTCACTTTAATAGCTCATCGCTAGACGCCCTAGTACACCGATATCCATATCGTTTAACTGATTGATATTAAAATAGGTATATATACATATATATGGGTAGAACAATAACAACCGGGTTTTATTAGTAGACTATATTGACAGTGATGCGTCGTCAAGTGTCATAATTAAGCTGTCTCGTCCCTCGGGCAGCTTGTAATTATGTTTAACAGCTACGTTATTCTTTTTACAGCCGCACAGTATTACCCGTTATTTGGCGGAGTTTTACTTTAAAAGAATTCGTATTTGACTTTCAAATCCGACTACGGGACGTTGTTTAAAAAATTCATCAAGTTAAATGAAATTTCATTACGGACCGGTTCAAATTACAGTGTTGTGTTTAAATCGAATAAAATAAATTAAAAAGACTGAAGAAGGGCTTAATTTGTTTGTTGTAATATTAATTGCGTAAGACCCATTTAAAAGTAAAGTAACTAGCTCGCTACTTAACTGCGAATTTATGGATAAACATTATAAAAAAGGCAATCTGTTATCTGACAAATGCAGGTTTCCTAACGATGCTTATCATCACTATATAATCAAAAATCTATAACTCAATCCTTGAGCTTCCCCGGGAAAAGTTTGTAAAACCATACTAAATAAACTAAAGCTATGTACGTAAGTAAACTTTAAATTAGGATTCTGAGGACCTGCACGATTCAGGATCAATTCAGCGCTTTCATGTATACTAATATTATAAATGCGAAAATAACTCTGTTTGTCTGTTGCTCTTTCATAGCCAAACCACTGAACGAGTTTGATAAATTTTGGTACGAAGCAAGTTTGAACTCCAAGAAGGAGTAGTTTATTATACCTAATACCTGACGACTAACCCCTAAAACGCGAATCCACGCGACAACCAGTATTAGATATAATATATTTGTTGATTTGACATTGATATATTTATAATTTATGGAAATAAACCGAAAAATTAAAATACTATGATAAAATAATATGAAATAAATTGAAGATATGTGCAATAAATAAATCGTTTGAAATTATTCCTACGAGAAAGACTTAAAGGAACGGCAAGACGTATTAGCTACGGTCGGTAGGCTGGCTTGATGCAGACGAGAACATCGATTGCTGCGATGCTGATTGTAATCTATTTATACATACTACATATGTATGAACCGGTAATGTAAAGGAATGAACTGTATATTACACGAGGAGTAATCTAAAAGTCAGTGAACTAAAGTCGGATAGGCGTATACTTTTTTGGTAGAGCTTTGTGCAAGTACGGGTAGATACCACCCATCGAATTCTACCGTCAAGCAGCAATCTAGGACTTTAGTCTTCCGGCTTGAAGCGCGAGTTAGTCAGTGTAACTACACGCACGTAACCCTTGTTACAAAAACATTACTGTTGCTTTGTCAAATTAAGAAGAGTTATGGGTCGGCAAAAGAAAATGCCCGAACTTGATTAGAATAGCCGTCAACCGGCGCGTTTTTATTTTCAGATTTTATAATTGCCAGCAAGCGATCGTTTCGAGTAGGTTTGTTGATTTTTATCACTCGTTTTATAATTTATATAATTTATCTCCAAATAAGTAGTTCTAAATGTGATATATTATTTTATTGTTACTCTTGTAAACATAAATAGTTGTAAATTTTTATGGGTAATTGAGTATGGTTTAGCTTGACGACTTTTTTGTTCACTATAATAAATATTTTATGCAATAAAAACTAAAGTGAAATTATATAAAAGAATTATAATAAAATTCAGACTCATACAATTTTTTTTTAACTCAATAAAGAGTTATAAACTTTATACTCATGTATTAAGGTTTAATTTTATTTGGCAATTAAATTCTCAATGGGCCAGCCTGTAAACTTGACAGGAGATTGACTTGTACGCCTCTAACTACCTTAGTTTACTGTGGGGAGTATACAAACAAATTAGTAAAATTACTTATCAAGTATAATTCTACCTCACCGGTCATACGTGATTGGGTTTCAGCTATGGTTTAAGGTTTGTATTTAAAATAACCAGTCTATACTTTTTAAAACCTATTTTCCTGACTAATAAAAGAAACATCTCTCTCTATATAGATACGAGTAGTGTTTGTAAGTTTTTGCCGAAATATATCGAGCGCAGGATTTAAATCCTAATGTGTTATCTGAGGCGCATGTAATACTGACCTCCCAACTCTTTATCGGATTTGTGCAAGTCTACCTGTCACTCATCACTTATTCTACAACTAAGCAGTAATAGTTTATATTGTTATTATCCAGTTTGAAGATTGAGTGAGTCAGTGTATCTTGTGGTATAAAGGATATACCACCTTAGTTTCCGAGGTTTGTAGTGCATTGGCGAAATAATGAATCAATCTTTTGTAAGCGCCATGACTATGGTCTGTGGTTGCTGCTTACAATCAAGTGGCCTATTTGTCAGTCCGCCTGCCTAATGTACATATAAATAAATTGAAAACTATTATTTCTAATGACAAGATTCCACCCACACAAGAAACCACAAAGAACAGCAGCCTTATCAGCAAACCAAGTGGTTAGCAATACGGATTAACGAGGAAATAAAAATGCAGATAATGTAAATGTATATAAATTATAGAGTTTATGAAAAACTTAAAATAAACACCATTACTGAACTAAAAATCAAGTAAAAAAAAACATTGAAATAGTATTACACTTTTTATTTCTGCTGTAAAATGAAGCGTTGTATAATATGAACTCTTTCGTTGAAAAGTTTAACTATTTTTTCCTTTGATAAACGGAAAAAAATCTTCATCAAATAGCTCGGAACTGTTTAGAATTGGTTTTTCACAAAAATCAAGTATCTATCAAATTTGATCTAGTGCACTCGGCTTTCAGTCTGTTTGTGACCCAAACTTTTTGAGATTCGAGTACACTTGACTCGCTCACCTTTACTTCACAAACATATGGATGCAAAAATTAGTGTACGCGTTTTAGTTACAAATTTACTTGGAAAACGGGCTTTAAAATAAAAAGCACGGTACGTTTGAAGCGAAATCTGTGAAGTCAGTTATTTATAATTGATTTTATTCACTCTAAAGCCTTGATGTGATGTCCCACTACCGGTCTAAGTCTTTTTCATATTATAAGGAGAAGATTTGAATTTTATTCTACCACGCTATTCTAATGGCGGTTGAAAGATACATAGTATGCGGATTTTCATATGACATATACAGGTCTCATACCGATGCGGTTCTCCACCGAGCACGATATACATTATAAATATAAATGAAGAGGGGCGGATTATCTATTAGGCAGTGTCGGCAGCTGCATAAAGGGCCTGGCTGAGGGGCCCTGATTAAAGAGAAGCTACAAAAGCGAACACAAAATCAAAAGCGAAAGCATATTACCGGCAGTGCATGTGCAGGAATTAACGTTTTTTTTTTAATACGTCAGATGAGTCTGGATATTTATTAATATATCTTATTAAAAGACAAGACACTTAGAAGTCGTGGTATTACATAAAAAAACACCACATATATAAACGAATAAATTATTCACAGTGTCAGATAAATATTTAATTAAAAATATAGAACAGATACTTAAAGAATAATCTTCTTTATGAATTTGTGAATATTTATTTAAAATTTACGTTTTAATATTTTCAAATGCTCTTTTTATATATAAATTTAGTCATGTAAAACGTAACCTAAGGTTCGTCGGACATGTTTGGCGATCTGCCAGTGATGGCTTTTAGTGGTTCCGAGATATGCACATAAGACATTTAATGTAGATTATGTATGTTTATTATTTTTCACAACTTTAAACAAAGCGATTGACGGTAAAAATCTTAATACTTATAAACATTTAATGTATCTAGATTAAATCTTAATATTAGGAGACAATGTTGCCCGTTCAAAGGAATTTAATACAAAATTGCAATTATTAATTTGATCAAGCACCAGTCTAGTCGTAAGCCATGTTCTTAATTTAAACTTATAATTTTAAAGATTTTCTACAATAATATAATCAATAAATAACGACGGGCTGGAAGGACTGACAGGGACTGCCTGCCGCCATGTGATAGAGTTTTGTGCAAGCAAGTTTGGGTAGGTACCACCTACTAATCAGATATCTTACCGTAAAAACAGCAATACTTACTATTGTTGTTGTTCGGTTTTAAGGGTGAGTGAGCCAGTGTAACAGGCACAAGGGACATTACATTTTAGTTCCCTTTAGTCGGTGGCGTATTGGCGATGTAAGGAATGATTAATATTTCTTACAGCGCTAATGTCTATGGGCGGTGTTGACCATTTACCATCAGGTGGCTCATTTGCCCGTCTACCTACCTATATCATAAAAAAGATGGACTTGTAGAAAATAGAGAAACCCCACTGAATGCAGAAAGTACTCTTCTAAGGTGGACCACAGCTCACCGAGCTCCTTTTAGCCTGCAGTGGAATGCAATAAGCTTAATAGCTCGATTGATATATAAATTGAAATCGAAATCCTAATGATAAAAAAATCTGTACCGAATACAGGAAAATCGATATTAAAAAGTATAAATTAAAAAAGTTTAAGTAATTAAAAAAATATTTTTATATATAATAGAGATCAGTATACTTCTTATTGATAACGTAATTATTCACGATTAATCATTAATCCATTCGTAATTGTATTCCGTAATAATATTTGTGTTCTGATAAGAAGGTCGAGTGAATCTGTATAATAATTATAATAATAACAACATTGTATCTCAAGATTAACTGTTGCTTCGATACGGTCCAGTTGACAGAACCACTAGCGAGATCGCAAGTTCAAATACATTCAATATTTTGATTCATTTTCCAATTTCGTCTCGCGTAAAGAAACCTTTACATGAAATATGTAAGTGCTGTATTAATAATTAACATTCGTTATATATTGGCTCATGAAAACTGCGTAGATTTAATAATTCCTATACTTTTCCTAATTAGGATACGGTTTTACCGCTGCGAGGATATTTCCGGAATGGTATGTGGAAGGGATATTTATTACCTTATTATTTTAATGGTTCTAGTAAACAATAACAGTATCGTAATGGGCAATGACCCACATCTAACCGTTACTTTATACAAGAAACAGTTCGTTTTTATTACAGATGGTAAATTTGTCTATGAAGCGTAATTCAAAAGTCTTCCGAAAAATAATATTTCATACGTTCCGAAATGGCATATATGTTACAAAAGTGATTGGTTATTGATAACTTGGTAGCGTAACACAGCCAATCAGTAATACTTTTTATTGTCGTGTTCCGGTTTAGTGAGCCAATGTAACTAGATGGACAAGGGATATAACGTCTTCGTACATAAGGTTGACGGTGGATTGAAATGTGGATCGGTAATATTTCTTACAGCGCCAATGTTTGTGTAGTGGTAACTTACGTATGGTTGATGCATTTACAATTTTCCCTATCTTTAAATAAAAAAATATTGTATTCTAATATTATAAACAAAAATACACAATATATAGTTTAAAATCAGTTTGTTTGTTTATTAAATTTATTGAACACATAACATACTAAATAAACATTAAAAGAGAGCGGACTTATCCCAAAAAAGGATATAGTTTCGTTTAAAAACAAATCATAAAACTAGAGTGCTGTTTCCAAAGTATTAGAGCAAATAATTTTTAATAAACTTATTGTATATAATGATGATATCAAAACTTGTGTGTGGTATCGAGCTCATGGAGTTCAAAACTCCGTAACCGAACCGTGCCAAGAACTATTCCAACTGGCTGTTAACACAGATTTTATTAGAGATTTAAGATGTTTTATGAAGTAATATTTGAAACGTTCATTGCAACTGTTAGGACTATATACTTAGAGCTTTCGTTAAATGTTAGAAGTGTTTTTATTCTTTATTAATCTCATAAGTATTTTAATTAAATATACTTAATTTATTTTGATTGACATAAACTGAATATAAACCTTTGAATAAATAAAATATACGAAAACTTTATTGTTAAGTATTTAAAATTATGTTTGACAGACAGATAGTGTGTGTATTTTAATTATTTTGAACTTGAAGAATAAGAAATTCTACTCGTCATTTTTTGGTTTTAAAGTAAACTAATGGTGTATTTATTTATTCAACTTTAATGTTCACAGGCTATACTAATATTATAAATGAGTAAAATAAATCTGTCTGTGGGTCTATTATGCTTTCATGGCTCTACCACTGAACCGAATTTGACGAAATCTGTTATGAAGCAAACTTGCACTTCACGGAAGGAATAGACTACTTTATTATACGTAATAACTGATGACTTTTTTGTACCTAAAATTTACAACCGCTCGAGCGAAGCCGCATGTGAAAACTAGTACATAATATAAACATATATTAATAGTGATATAAGTGTTAATAATGTACAGAGTATATAAACTTTATGACGAGGCTTGATGGCCGCACTTAAGCATTGAAACTTTGTCATTTTCGGAATTCTAATTCAATTTTAATATTTAATTAAATCATGAACCCTATACGCTGAATTGTATCGAAATGCATTCAATAATTTCCACGAGACGTATTATAAACTTATTATAATAAATATGTGTGTTTTTATCGGAAGTATTATTTTAATCATTAAATACCAATACAAATAAAAAAATAAATTAACCCATACTACAGCAGCTTGTGGAATTATTTCCTAACCTATGTAAATAAACTTTGCCCAACGATGGGATACAACGGACTATCCTGATACAAAAATTCGTATAACTACATCACAATATAATAGTTATATATATACGTATATAGGTAAATGTTTCATTTTCTAGTTTTCTGAAGCATTTATCGGAGGTTTTTGTTACCAGGTGGATATGTATAATAAAAGCACCGCTATTATAACACTACAATAGTATGGGTCAAACTAGCTGAGCAGCATTTGACCTATATAATTTTTGTAGGCAGACATTTTCTTAGTAAATAAGATATTTCTTATGAAAACTATGATCGTGTTATATTTTTAATGACGTCATTTTGTTTTATGACATTTATTTATTTACTTGCTATAAGTTAACCGGATTCATATGAGTAGATGAAGGATAAAGGTAGAACGTTTATATTTATGGTCTTTATATAGACAAATTCTTGTTTTAAAATGTCTAAGACCCTCAAGGGCGTACGCAGAACAACTAACCAAAGTTCCATCATAATCGGCTGAATAATATAAACTTAGGAACGCATAGAGAGCGAACGTTCATTTTTATTTATATAGATATCTCTTTCATTATGACAAAATATTTAGGTAACTTTTTACAAATTAAAATCTGTTTAATATGTTGTGACAGCTTAACCTACTTTGGTTAATATGAACTAAGTCTGATCTAGCTATCTAGAAATGAACATCGTCCATTAAAAATAAGTTATCGAACTCATCACAAACAGATATCGGATATCAAAATTGCGATCCGAAAAGCAATCGTATTGAACTAAAACTTATTCTTATTTTTCTGTACAAGATGAAATATGATGACGATCTTGCTTTAAATAGGTTTATATATAATATTGTATATATATAATATTGTATATATATATATAATATTGTAGATTTTTAATGCCCGACTTTCGTTGCAATGTCGCTTAAAAAAGTTTTTGTAAAAATTGATTAGTATTTGTTAATGGTTTCATATCAACTGCAACCAAATGTCTACGCAACTGTATGTAGTTTTATTTCGAGATTTATATTTACTTAAGCGGTGAACTCGTAGAATACGAAAAAAAACATATGTTTTTATTTAGGTACCTAAATTTAATAAGTATGTTTTGTTTCGCTTAATAAAGTTACAAAGTATCGTGATTGAAAAGTTCTTCAAGAACACGAAAAGCATTAAATAGAAGTTATTTTGAATCAAATATTTAATATTCAACGAAAGAAATATAGAAATTTTGATTTTGTTTTCATGTTCAGTAATGTTAAGGTGTTCGTGATGTGAGCTATACCGATTTCCTTAATATGCTCTAATGATCGCCGCGAGTATTTTATTGCCCCCAAAACCTTTAAGTTGGAATATTGTAAATTTTTCGTGACAGTAAAGCATGAAAAACGGCATTCAATTACCATATTTAACGCTCGCTCGTTGCAATTTCATTCACATTTAATTATGATTCCAATAATGCATTAACACCATTAAAACGGATATAAATAGTGTTGCTATATTGTTCAACGTTGATATATTGAATTTTGATACCCATTTCCCTAAGACAACGCATGTAGCTTAGCTTAACAAGGTCAAACGATACGACCTGTTAAGCGAAACAATCGAAATTGCGTGCTCTAGTTCCACACGAAATACCTTGTGTCTGTTGTCTTCAAAAGTGGCATAAATATTCAGAATTATTACGGTAAACGAACGTGCAAAATCAGTGAGGGCACCTATTCATGTGGCGTGCAGTTCGATCGTGGTGAAGCAAGGCGCGGAGGAAACGTCAGAAAAATCGAATTTCCATGCCGGCAGTCGAGGCTGAGGCGGCGCGGCGCGAGCACCGCGCACACAGCGCCCGCGCGCGCCCGACTGCCCAACAGTGCACCACGTCGTGTTCGCTCGGCACAACCTTCCAAATTTCAAAATATTGAAATATCGCGCGTCGTCGAAAAAAATAGTTTCGAAGTTTAACCGGCCAGTGATCAGTGATTTTAATTGTTTTTTTATGTTATCGGTGGGCTAATTAACGGATTATGGGTTTGGTAACGGCCGACCCGATCACGGGCCAGCTTGTCGCCCTACCACATAAATTCGTACTTTTTTCTATTAAAAGGTGACGTCATTGACGCGGCAAACTTTCGATCGCTTATGAAATTGTTTAATCATAACTTTATAACTTCGAACGTACTTTGAACAAAGAATCAACTTGCACTGTCTCACTTCATTGGTTTTAAACCGCAAGAGTTTAAAACAATACCTTTGTGAAATGTATATTTAAAAAAACATATAAACAAATATTTTTAATTATATTAGTAAAATATTGTGTAAAAATCTAAGGTAGGAAAATAATAAATCGTTGTATCTCAAATAAAAATAAAATACAATTATAAGAGAATTATAGAGAAGGCAATATATTTTTGTTAACGATAAAGTATATCGATAAGATGTATCATTTCCTCTCGTCCTAAATTATTGTCCGATGTCCATTTTATTAATAACATACTTTATATAAATGAATTTATTGAAACGAAGTAAAACAGACCGTGTCATAATTTATAATTAAGTTAATCACATTAAAGTTAATTAAACTTTGACCTTCACCGGTCATGTGCTACAAGTTTACGCAAAAACATGTTCGAATAAAGGGCGTCTAAAAAACGTAAAAACGTGTCAATTTTTTTTTTAATAACGAAATGATACCAAATTCACATTTCGAAATTTATTGTTTCAATATTAAGAACTTTTTCGCCGTGTTGATAAATAATTGTGAGTATAAAATTTTGCGACATGTGCCATGTATCAGTAATTCATTAATCAACATCAGTCGGATCTCGTTAGCTAAAGTAAATTAATCAATGACCAGTCAGTATTATATTAGTTATAATTGAAATGACTGATTTATACGAACAGTTTCATTGATAATAATTTAAAAAATATATCTTTATTTATTTTACATATTATTAAGCGAGAAATTGAAGGATGCAAATTTAATTTATACAACTAATAACATTGTAAAAAAAATAATAATAGAAATGTTTAATATAATATATAGGACTTATTTTGGTCTATAATAACAAATACCTTTGTCGCATATTTGCTGTGTATTCGTTGACTTTTACAAGGTCGAAAGTATTAGGTATAATTTTGTACTTAAGTCGTTCCTCTTCCAATTCATGCTAAGGGCCAACGCCAAGCTATTGAGATTGGATTAGGATCGATTAGCAATTCCAGCAGTCAAATGCGAAGGTGAAATGTATAGGAACCTACATTTTCTTATTTGTGAATATAAGGGGTTGACGTCGGTCCGCAAGAAAATAGTCATAGAGTCATAGTGCTATGTCATTAACAAAGGCTATCCTTTGTTATAATATGTGCTGTGATTCCCTTGTGATAATATGTCGAGGAACGAACGATAAGTGACATGTAAGTTTGTTTTTTATTTATTAATAAAATAAAATATTTCCTTTTTTTTTTAAATTATTTGTTGACTAAAGTAACAATATTATAAATTATTAAAACTGTTTTCTTTTTTTACTGAGGTATTACTAGAGGTATCGTTCAATGTGAGCAATTCAAAAATTCACAGACTGAATAGGATGAGGTTCTTTTGTAATATAGATTTTATAAATAAGTTTATACGATTAGTAAAATATTAATAGCAACTAAAAATCACCAAGGTTTAAGCTATTAATAAGTATATATCATATAGAAATAATTTTTACAAATAATCTCCAACTCAATATATAAATGAAAACATAATCTATCATTTTGAACATTTGTACCGTACATTTATTATATAGTTCCGGTCCGTTTTAGCATTTTATCATAGACGTTGCTATTTCTATGAAGTAAAACGTTTCAAAACACGTCTATTTCTCAAGACTTTCAATAAAGACAATACACGATTTATTGTTCAAAACAGTTTAAATCTTTTAAACATTTTTCTATGGCTACAAACTTCGAACTCTGATTCGAACTGATTAAAAATCACACAGGCATAAAATTTTAATGGGTATTGTTAAAAACATTTTGGCGGGGCTATAAGACATAGGAACCAAAAGAACATTATTATTATAAATTATTCTTTACTGATTTTTTATTTGAATACGTTGCAATAAACCATTAGTTGAATATTTAGAGGCCGATACTAACGATATAGAGACTATTGTTTGAATAGAAAAGTAAAACACCAAATTCAAAAGGATTATTTACAATGTGAGTAAATACGACTACAAAATGACTAGAACAAACGGTCCACAGATTGAAAACGTGTTTTAAGGCATAAAAAAAATCGCTTTTATTTTATTTGCCGCGCTGAAGCCTAACCGTTAACCGTTCCAGCGTCGTTTGTCGGTGACAGAGCTGCATCACATTCTACAACCTGATTTAGTCGTGTTCCCACTATTATTTTCACATTTTCAAAACTCAACTCCATTGTTCTGAAGTTGATGTCTGTCGTGTTTGTATGACATAAGGAAGTTGAAAAATGATGGACAACTTTGATTTATTATATTGTTTCTCTTTATGAAAACATTTTTATGCTTTTAATAAATGTAAGCATGTGTTTTTTATTCTCTAAACTAGCATTACACGTATCGAAAATAGAATATTACAAATATTAAAACGACACTTTTGCACATGGTTGAACGAAACTGAGAATTGAGGGGTTGCAGTTTATTTGAAATCAATATTTCTTAAAACTGTGCTTAATCCAAAAAGATTTACTATTAATTTCTAATGTCTGCGTAATTTAATTTAGGTGGTACATCGATAGGCAATCAGACAATATTGCCTTTTATATATATGTATATCTAGGAAATATTTAATATTTAAATTTAGAACGATTAGTAAATACGTTAACTAAATACGCAGTTTATATAACAAAAAAGAATTGAATACTGATTTTGCAATATAAAACACAAAACTGTAACCAGCGTTCAGCTAAAAATAACCTTTGAATGAAGTAGGCAAGATTAAATTGTTCAGCTATTACTATAAGTGGCTATTCTTCTAACATTATTATAATTCTGATTATTTACTGGATATTATAATATATATTAATATCGACATGGTTCAAGTGACTTTGTCAAAGTGATTTTTGTAGTGGGCTTTGCATAAAAAGGATGTTTAAAAAAAATTAGCATGCTGTTTAAACGTTAAAATTACAAAGTCCCTTTCGCACTTATATATTAGTATGGATACCAAAAATCATACAATCATAGACTAGATACTCCATCAGCAATCGGTCCTAGTGGCCCTTTATTAGACATCCGAAAACAATCAATACGGATTACGAACACAATATTTGTATACAGTCAAATCAGTGCAAACAAAGTAAATATCACATTATTCGTCATCACTGATTTATGATTGGTTATTGAGTTACCTGTAACATTAATGCCAACAGCTTTCAAATGTATTTATATCTATGTAGCTGTATTAAATCTAGAGAGTTTTGTATGTTTGTCAATGATGATCTCCAAAACTACCAAACTGATTTCACAAAATCTTTTCGCTAAGATAGCCCGTTTATTGCGAAGACTAAGACTTGTAATATTTTTTTTATTATTATTACGCCAGGGAAATGGTTATAAAAAAAAAACAGTGGGTAAACCGGGGTATGTGCGACTCTTACCTACTAAAGTCGTTTTGAAAGCTCCTGTAACACCTTGCCCACCTGACCAAAACCGACTTCCTCGACAGTGTTCCGTACATATTTAGTGGAGCCGAGTGGGTTCTTCCACAACCAATACCAATGTGTTGCTAACTTTCAGACTGTGACATACTTATTCCTGAAAACAATATAGAATCTCTCACCACCAATTTCCCACAGTGAAGCAGTGCGTCGCACGCACAGTCATCACTACTAATGCTATGGGGATGGACTCAGAGTGCACAATAAGCAGGACTGACACTCCAATAGCTGATAACTATACCATAATGAACAAAGTAGTAAAAAAAAAATCGTTAAAGAATCCGGAAATCCATAAGAAAATAGTCAAAAATTTACGCAGGTAAAACTGCTGATCGCAACTAGTTATAGCATAAACATACTAAGTAGAAAATATTCGATCGAACCCTCCTTTGATTCAAAGTAAAAATAGCATTATATGTCTCAATTGCGTTGACTTTTTTAATGACTGTTATTAAAATGTCATTAAGCATGCTTCGATTAAAATCATTAAAACTTTTGTTATGTCTGTTTATTAAAAAGCGACACTGTACACTTACACTTGGTTCGATAATACGTGAACTCAATATAAATCGATCTCTCGAATAACATTGTAAATTGCGTAATATAAGTTGCCCCACTAATATTACAAATACAAAAGTAAATTTGTAGGTTTACATACAACGGCCGAATAATGGGATTTTTTGCAAAGGAAGTTTATGGATCCATTTTACTTTATATACAAAAAGGGGAACAGGATTGCTACTCCTTAATATGGATTATTTTATAACCCAGCTAGAAGCTGCACTTACAAACTACCAGTTTGGAATTGGATTGTACAAATATATTTTGTATTAATTACTATTTTCAATAATTATCAATAGAGATTGTTATTATAATTTGGAGGAGGAGGAGTGACACAAGTCGACATTAATTTCGAAATAAAGAAGTGTGACTGTAATACCTGTGTTAGTAGAGTGGGTAAGTACAACTACTTATCAGTTTGTTTAAAATTTGATTGAGATCTTGTTAAAACAAAGGGCATAAAATCCTAAATCCCTTCGTTGGCGGTGCATTATTTTTTATGGAGATTACTTCTCTTCACAGACTTCACCCCGATTCTTATTTTCTACTATTAATAATAAACTTATACTTGTACTTGGAAGCGAATCGAAGCTTAACATATATTTGTCTAACTATTTTAACTTGACATATATTTGTCATTCAATACAATTTGAGACAAAAACATGAGAAGCAAGTCTTTAATGTCGGTAAATCTAAATTTAAAGCGCTTACATATGACTGTATTATTTATTAAAACATTGTAATAAGCACGGCTTCTTCTGGTATATGTTTTATGTATGTTGATCAGGGGCGGATTTCCCTATAGGCCGAGTAGGCCCGTGCTTAGGGAGCGGCAAAACTTTGGTGAACTTTTTTTTGCATATTATTCGAACAGTAAACCCTTGTTCCAAAAACCTTATTTAAGTTTTTATATTACTCAATATTTCGTAATTAACGAGCAGTAGCGCTCCGTCATATATGCTTCTTATATGGATTTAGTAGTTTTCACAGTTAGGTATAACAAACAAACAAAAATATTTACTCTTATTTATTACTATATATACTAATTGAAACAAAAATTTTATAAAGTAAAAATGGCTAAATGCAACATCAACAAAATTATTGATGGAATAAACGAACTCATAACCATCCAACTAGAATTAACATTAATTTATAATTCAATACGATTCCAATATATATCCGATATATTCACAATAAGTATTGGGCGATCCGATTAAACTATAAAGCGATTATTAATCTGTAATCTGCGATTTAGTTACAAAACATTGCCTTTTTAATAAATAAATTACTTTATAAAAGTACAAGTAATTTTATTGTAACTGAAGTTTGTTTGATTCCTTTTATGTTTCATAATAGATTGATTCGAACTTATTACCTCCTAAACAATATTTGAAGATAACATAACTACATTAATTAAGCAAAAATACCTTCGATTTCAAATATTTGTCTCGATAGCAAAGAATGAGCCTGTAACGTAGAACTATGCAAAATGCAATAGATTATCATATTTCTAATTACAGACCAATTTCGCTTTTACCAACACTTTCTAAAATAATTGAAAAAATAATTAATGCCAGATTAAAACAATATTTGGAAAAAATCAATATTTTAGCATCAAATCAATATGGGTTAGGAATATGAGATCAACTTCGGATGCTTTGAAAAGCTTAACATCACAGGTTATAAATAATCTGGATACTCAGAATAAATGTCTTGGTATCTTTCTTGATTTAAAAAAAGCATTCGATACAGTGTCTCTTCTGATTTTGACTGAAAAACTCGAAAGTATAGGAATACGAGGATTACCGCTAAAATTATTTATGAGTTACTTGTCCGATCGATCTCAAAGTCTTAAAATTGGGAACTCGATTAGCACTAAGATTATTATAGAATACGGCGTCCCTCAGGGAAGTATTTTGGGTCCGACGCTATTTTTGATTTATATTAATGATTTGTGTAAACTAACTCTTAAACATTCTAAATTAATATCTTTTGCTGACGACACTGTTATAATCTCTAATGGAAAATCATGGGATCAATTATGTAAATATGCTAATGATGATCTTAGGGCCGTAACTCTATGGCTTGACCACAACCACCTGACGCTTAATATAGTAAAAACGAAATTTATTAACTACATTAAATCACCAACCAAAATTAGACTCCATGGTTATAAAAGCCCATTATTGTAGTAATTATACAACGGATAAACCGTGTCACTGTGAAAAACTGGATCAAACGGAATCTATAAAATACCTTGGAATAACAATAGACCAACATTTACGGTGGAAAGAACACATATCAGGGTTAAGTGGACGTATAAGAAAATTAATATTCATTTTTGAAAATCTCAGGTATGTTTGTGATATAAATCTTCTGACCTCAATTACGCTTTTTGTCATTCCCTATTAAGTTATGGAATTTCTGTATGGGGTGGAGCAAGTAAAAATTTAATGCTTACACTAGAACGAGCTCAAAGGGCTATATTAAAGGTCATGACCTTTAAAGAGTACATGCATCCTACCAACGCACTATATAAAAACTTGCCATTTTTAACCGTTCGCCAAATATATATAAAAGATATATTGATGATGCAACATAGAATACATAAATGCTTACACACACAACATTGCACTATCAATATAATATTATATTCAAATTAATATAAAATGAAAATAATTGTCCTGTATTATTAAAACAATTATGGAAGCAGCATGTAACTTTAGCATATACTATGCAGCTATTGACTCGCGATCGACAAATGTGCTCCTACCGTCATACAGTTCACCTAGTACGGAGGGTAATATTCATCGAACTTGAGTTGCTTAGCATTGCTTTATTTAAATTACATTATATTATATTTTTAATAGCTTAGAGTTACATTTTCTATGTAAAATAATTGTTATATGTATTTATTGTAAATATTAGCACTAAGCTAAGTTGTTAATGGGTTAAATAAATAAATAAATATTCGCTTTTTTTCTAAGGTAGCAAATTTTTTTCGAATAGCGGATAGTATAAAATAATTATTGCACTCAATGAATTCTCAACAGCCATCATGAGGTAAGTATAGGAATAATTAAAATAACGTACTTTGGAAATATTTAAAGCTCTTAGATCTGTGCTTGATCTTCCGTTAGAGTCGAGTGCGCTCTCTGATGAGAAGAGAGTGAAGAACCAGATATTGCATATCAGAGTTACCGGATATTATAGTTTAAAAGTAGATACAATAGAATATAAATTTAAATAATCACAACTCAAAGTCCACTATTATACGAAAATGTTTAAACAGTCATTATGTTTGAACATTTTATTATACATTAATAGATTCTAGTGGCTCTATAAAAAGTTCACTTTGTATACAAAACTCCACTTGCTTTTTGCGTCGGTGGAAGGAATCCGGCAATTAAACCGTGGAACGTTTTTAACCCTGGAATGTTCATAAATAAACATTTTTCATTTGCATATTATGTGTAACGGTATTTTTAATGCTATAAGTTCTATTTTTATTGGCTATATTTATACATAAAATATTATTATAAATACATATTACAAATTTAAATAAAAACGATGTTATTTACATACTAAAATTGTAAATGTAAATTAATTATAGTATAACAAGCTTATGTATATCATAAAATAAATATATAATAGTATATATTTTTTTATGTTTAAAGTTATTTATACACACACGTGATATGGTAAATTTTAATTGATTAATATTTGAATATTATACTTGACGCAACGAATCAAATTAGCTGAGTAATAACATTATTATAACATTTAATGTGAAACTTGTTTCTCATAAAAATCAAATAAATAAATAGTAGAACCAAATAAATAAATATTTACTAATAATAGTTAACTCTTAATTATTTTAATTACATTATAATAACGAATTGTCTAAAAATAAACAAATATATAGCAGCTTTAAAGAATCACCGTTTTGTTAGTAAATTATTTGACGAAAACTCACCTGTGCTTGTCATTTTAAGAGCATAAAGTTACTTAACAATTTCCAATAAATTATGCTACATATATTTAAATAATATTAAATGTTTAATTTTACGTATAATTAATATGTTTAATACGTTGATATCAGATTGAGTTGTTTCTAAAATTCATTTGCCAGTAGTGAAAATGTTAACCAATCTGTACACACATAACAAAGATAAAAGAAAAGAAAGAAAAAATTGTACTAAATAAGTCAATCATGATTCTTACATTAAATTAAAATAGTGCATAGATACATGAAATTATGCTGGCCAACAACAACGTATACATTTTTATTTAATATTAAAATATAACATTAATAATTAACTTTTCAAGTTATTAAACACGACAGTCTCTATAATTATAAAATGAGCATTCTTCAAATTCAAATATATAATATTGTTAGAAATCATAACACAGATAATAAAACATAAATGCACCCAACTGTATATATTATACCGAATATCATAGCAAAGATAAAATTCAGGACTATTTCGTAATATATAGTTTTAAGGGCTTCGAATGCAAAGAGAAAGTTTGTATTCGAGTATATATGCGGGGCTTGGATGGAATAGTGATTATAAAAGAATTGTTACATTTTTATTAAACGTACGAACTATTGAAAACCGACCCAGCTAGCTCGGTTTATTTCACAACTTTAATACAAATCCTATTGAATAGGTCGCGGGTTAGCCGAGCGGCGATCTGCCATTAATATTTCTATAGCTCTGTAAGCTTGCTTTGCTTCTCTTTTTCAATTTTAATATTAAATCAGAGTAAAAGTAGCGGCTATCCAAAGACCAGCTCAGTTTTGCTCCCTTAAAGTTGAATAAATTAATAAATGTGATACGCTTCTACATTTCAAACATTTTCTGTGACTCATAAAACGTTGATCCCGTTCAAAAACAATATGCTTTTTTTTTATTGTCAATTTGTTCCGTCTACCTCTATCCATCGTGTAATACAGTGTGGTGTTATAAGCTCTAAGCCTTTAAGGGAATTAAAGAGTGAAAGGCGTGAAGAAAGGCATACCTTTTTCTAATATAAGATAATTTACAGGCATTTTACTCTGTCTCAATTTGCTTCCTAATAGACATACAACTATGCGCTTTCTTTGTGTTTCGTGCCCTGATCACATAAAGCCGTTGGTAACGCGCCTGATCTTCCATCGTTCTATAAACGTGAAACAATAGAAAGAGCACTTTACTTCACACTTGTGCTCTGTGACATCTCCTTCGCCACTAGTGTCGGTCGAGAATGACCGGCGCTTACGAAATTTGATTAGACTTACTGTTCTGTGTTCTTTGGAATAAAGATATAGATTTTTTCATTTTACGTTTAATTAAAGTAACAGTCCCTACCTGTTAGTGAATAAAATATTTAGCGCAAATCATCAAGTTTCTCTTTCCGAGCTAAATAAATGAATAGTCCCAAAGTTACTAAACAAATTGATAAACAAGTTATTTTTTTATTTTGTTAATGATGGAAACGAATTCTTTAATTTCAAGTGATCAAACAAAAAATACTAGTTTAGTAAAATTGTCTATAGAAATATTATATTACTCTCAAACTCAATAGTTTTTATTATATGGTGTTATGTAGTAACTACACCGTATAATAAAAACTTGAAATAAACAGACAGGAAAAAGTAGATAAACAAACACTGAAATGATATTTTCAACATGTTTATGTCTCTATACCGATAATAATGTCCACAATGATTTGTAGTTCATAACAAAACGAATAAAGTTTGTATATTTGCAAGCACGTTAAGTTTTTATCACGTGTATTAATAAAATACTCGTCAAAAACATAAAATGTAGAGACTCGAGGTTCCTCTGAGTATCTATATTTATACAAAACAAAAAAGGATTTTTGTTATTCATTTCTTAAAATGTAATAATTGTTATATAATAATTATTACAATAAATAAACAGCTGCACAGCGCATATTTTAAGCAAGTAAACCCATAAAAACAAGCACGTATTTTTTTAAAGGTGTAAAAATTATACTCGATGCTTAAAATTTCTTTTGTCCAACGATATCTAAGATAATATAACACTGTTATCCATGAACTTTTCAACGTTCTAAATTTGGCTCTCAAGAACGGTCTCAGACTAGGCTTAGAGGTTTCTTCACGTGAAAACCCTTCAGGTTTGTAAGACAGGCCTTTATAAGTACGTTTCGGCCCTCAAAATGCCTCGCTCAGCACCTTTGGTTGGAGCCTTCTCCAATGCTTGTTCGATCGTCACTTGAAATCATTTAACCCAGTTTCGAGGGCACACCCTTAGCCTTCAACGCGCTTATTGTTCGTATTAATTAAAAAGTTTCATGTAATATAAAAATGGTAGACAAGGGAAATGATTCAGAATTATTTATTTTTATAAATATAATAAAGAAAAATAAAACAAGTACATATATTTTATTTTAATTCGTATTTTTTTTTGTCATCGATGTATTTCTAACATACAAAGCAGTCATATAACAAAAAAAGACTTTTATTAACTCACCTGCACTCATTACAATTTATTAATCTTTGTTAAAGCATTATATTTTATTAATTTATTACTTCAGGTTTAGGAAAATCGCATTAATATTTTTAATAATCAGGTCCATAAATTAATCGTGATTTCGTAGGTCCTATACTACGTCGTAGGTTCATCGTAGCAAAGCTACGGCAGTGGCGCGTCACGCAATTTCTTTATTATAAATGACTTATCTATGCAAATTAATGTTTTTTTATGTCTTACTAAAATACACACAGCTCTTATACAAATTCATATTTATATCAAAATAAGTTCACTCGCAAAATAACGGTGCCTCGTCTGTACATAAATGTATGTGTATTTATATGTTTATTTTGCATGAATTTTAAAACCTGCGTATGGTGATAGCGTATATCCTAAAAACCTTTCCAATGCACTTTATTATAAAATGTTCTCAGACTAAACCGTAATATGTAGTTCAATATATTTTCTTCTTATAGTTCACGTCGTATAAATGTAACAAAGAGTTGAATTTTTAATATTAATATTTCACTGTCATAGATTTGTCTTTTAAAAATATTTGTGACAAAAAGGAACATCGCAAACACCGTTAGATTACAACAAACCATACAAATAAAAGTAAGCGTTTTAAATTATTCATATTTCTAATCATAGTTACGACCTTTAAACACAGTATTAATAAAATAATAATTACATTCAGAAGTTTCCATCAACTTGAACGCTATATAATATTCTTTTATCGGTCAATCTAAGTTCTTAACCTTTCGCTAGGTTTAAGGCTTTCAACTAAATTCTTAGGAATTTCAGAATCAATGGAAATAAATTGAATGGAACACTTTAATTTATCATGGTTATTAAAATGTATTGCTTGTGTCGATTTAATTACTGCGGTTAATGAAAATCTTATTGATTTATCATCAAGAAATTATTATTTAATATATTATTATTAATAAATTAATATTAATAAATATTTATATTATTTGCGTGATTTTTAAAACATTCTAATGCTATCCCATTCTATCCCGTAGGTATCCTAAGTACTGTGGGAAATATTTGAGTTAAGCGCATCTTTCGATACCATCACCTAAGGCTTCAATAACCATTTTGAAAGCGGAAAACGACCTTTCACGTTTGAAAGTTGAAGTTCAATATATTTCGAAAGTATTGAAAAAAACTATTTAAATCTTACATTGTCATTGAGTTGACAGGCGACTTGTTTTGTATTCAAACAATGGCCGGTATGTTTTATTAGTCTGAAAATAAAATGATAGTGGTTATTGAAACGTATGTTTATACGGATCTTGCGAAATCCACGACTTGAATTACAATTAAATTGTTATGTAATAATCTTATATATTAAGAATATTTTTTAACTTTGAAAATGATAATTATATATGATTTTATTAATTCAAAACAAATATTATATTAAATTTAAAATTTTATATAAACGTATCACAATACGTAAATTCGATTCTGTTTTCTTAAACAATTGTGCTTTTAATATCACATTCGGGTTGTTATAATATTGTTACAAAATTCACAAATACATGTACTTACTTCGTAAGCTGTGACATGGTTCCAATGAATTCCCAACTAGCTATACACGAGACGTTTGAAAACTTTGTCAAATTATCTCTTTCACAATCCTCACAGGTCTTGTAGTTGGCAAACACGGAGATGGCTGTAATAGTATTAATTCAGAGCGGCGTAGGCCCTCGGGTTTTGATCATTTATTCCATTAAACTTAACGCGATTCACGTTAAGAGGCATTTTATAATGGCTTCTATGTTACCATTCAATGTTAAAGTAATTGCTTTCGAAAATTATATGAATATTTTAATCTATACTTTCTTTTGAAGTGAAACGTCTTTGAGTATTTTGGATAATATTTCAAGATCGAATTTAAAAGCAACATTTTTATATGCAATATTTGATTGAACAATTCAGACGTCAAATTACGTTTACTGTGTTGCACGCACTTTTTATTGGTTGCGCAATTTTGTATAATTTTAACTGTTTTAGGGTCATCATCATGAAGTTATTGTTAATTTTTTCTAACATACACATACAACATATTATAATAATATCCTTTTGACTGAATTTCAATTACGGCAACTGATTTCAAGGACTAACCATCCAAATAGGACACACTGTACTTTGCTCGTGAGTGCACTAATGTAAAAGTATATTACTATACACTATTTCCTCATATAGTTCGAAAAGTTATCGATCAGCGAAAGATCAGATAGGCACAGGTTCAATGAACTAAAGTAAGCACTTTTTACAAAGCACGGTAGTAAGCATGTTGATTCCAGGACTTTGAGACAAACCTTTTAATAAACCACAAGATTAAGCCTGTCATATTGGACACATTTTGTGTTATATTAGAACTGTACTATACTATTTTGAATCATGTCTGTAAAATATCATACTTACAGAAGTTTAGTAGACTTCTCTTTATTATAATCGAGTTATATAATTGAATTGATATATTATATGCTTAACTTTCAGTGGCAGATGGATATATTTGGATACGTTGCACACAAGTCAACGAACAAAAATGACATTTATATATTGCGCTTTCATGGGTGGCAGCGGGAATGTTTCACATATTTTAATAAAGCTAAACAACACTAGAGTAATATGAGCGAGGGTTATCTCTACCAGGAACACTCCAGACATGATAGTCACTAATCTAATTAAAGACTTAATATTTATGTACATTTTTTTTGTTAATATATATTGCAAGATGGTTACAAGCCTTGATCTGCATTGTAGTTTCGAATACGCTTCCAATACTTTGGATTCTCGATTTCATAAAATATTCATAAACAAGTAACAATTCTATCTGTTCCAGCTTCGATCTAAGCTGATTCTCTTTTTAAATATTCATTTAAGCCGTGATGGGAACGAGAACAACGAATATAATATAAAAAAGTAAAAATTAAAGTTACTCTGTAAATGATCCACTGCGGAGCTTAGTGCTTAGTCCTTTTGTGGTTCTTCTCACCTTTCAGAAAAAGTTTCTACCAACCAGAAGGTTTGAAGTTTATTGTACTACGCTGCTTTAGGGTGGTAGTAGATTTTCGATGCTTTCCTTCAATGACAAGCACATTAGATGAATTATATATACTAATTAAACGCCTTAAAAATCCAGTGATGTTTGTCCACATCTAATCCACTGGACTATCTTGGCTGTTATAAATGAAATTGATTATTATCAAAAACATATTCTTTATTTATCGGAATCCATACAAAACAAAACATTTATAAAAACAATGAAAAATCCTGGCCGACTCCAAAATCACTATGACTATTTATGAAATATAATTACATCTTAATCTTATAATTGGCATTGCTATTTATATCAAAACCCATCAATACTATATACAAGTTTTCTACTTGCTCACCTATATTTAATATTGAAAGCAATGATGTTTGTGAGTGTCATTAGTTTATTGTTTTTGAAATTATTTTGTATATCAGTCTTAATTTTTATGTAGTTTAAAAAATAGAAAGGTACCCTATAAAGACAAATATTTATATAAATAATTGAATTAAGCAAAAGTGGAACAAGTGTCAAATAGAATTGCTGGGAAAAATGCATGAAATTAATAATCTAATTAAAAAAATATTATTTATAACGATGTAATACACTCGTAGCGTTGCTTCGCTAGATAAGCTTTTGCAAGCTCTTATGACTTGTCGAAAACTCGCAAACTCGAAACGTCGACTCCGTTAAGAACCGGCAAATATATGAGTAGGTTTTATTTTATAACTATCAAGAGACCGCGGTTGTGATTTATTTCATTCTCAAAACTATTGCATTGAGTTTGGAATCTTTTAATAATATTAATTGCCTAAAATACAATTCGTAATAATAAACCTATAATTAATAAATCAATAGCTCAAACTAATTATATTCGAGTATCTTTTTTTTAAATAAAGTAATTTTAAATTAAATTTTAAACAGAGTTCATATATTTTTAGATAAACGATTATACTTATTGTATATTACTTCGTTTTTATGAAGGTTTTTTTAGAGTAATCATTTCGATTGTAGAAACAAAAACAATATTTCGTTTGGGACGTTAGATGTTAACTTAGATATGTCACGTGATCACGAAATGAGCTTTCTTACTTAAAAATATTGTTTTATACAATCGAGTACATACACTTTGTAACAATAAAAATTTTAATTTTCCATTAATTATTTTCTAGGTTTACTAATATATATTTTTATTTTTTATTTTATTTGAGGGAAACAAACAATGAGATGACACTTATGGAATAATAATATGCAATATTACATACATTAGCACCCACTGATGTTATTTACACAATTATTACAATTAAACAAAGACTTAACATACATAAAATCAAATAGGTAACATTATAAAATCAATGAGATCAATAAACGTATACTAACAGAAAGCTTATACAATTTTGAATAAAATTAAATGAAAAGAAACAACAATATGTACTTCATATATACACATGTAGCATTAAAGGCTACATTGATAATTATAATACAAAACACTATATAAGAGGAAATTCATTGTAACTGAAACCAATTCATATTTTTTTACAAAATACATAGATATATTGTTGTATCCATTTTTCACAATTTTTTAACCGTTTACTACAAAATATTGATCGAATGTACATAACTACTCATTTATTATTCAACTGCATGATAACTAATGGATCAGACGATGTCACGGAATGCTATTGATATTGCAATTTAAAATGTCCTATATGGACTAACAATGTTAAGCCTAAAAAAAATGAGCATCACCAATGAGTAATTAAAGATAAACTAAATATAAATTCCTGAAAAATAAGTTTGCGTCTCGAGACGCTCGAAGTGATAGACAAACTGCCCGAAATACGGCTAACACTGTGGGTTAGAGGGAGAGAGGAGGAGCCTACCTACCGCTACCGTATGCGTAAGAGAAAGGAAAGCCAGACAGACTGGAGTCGTAACGCGCTACGTAACGAAGCGGTTTACCCTCCCGTAAGAAGTTATCGCTTCAAAAGTGTCGTTTTTCTTTGTGTACAATACACTCACATAGAGAAACGGTCAAGTATATATTATAAGTGCCACGCACACACAAGGAGCAGCGGGCAGGAGGCATATAACATCATAGCGAGCCGGTCTTAATCCCAAGGCACGCCCATAGATGATTCACATCATAAATACATTCGTTGCAAGATTATTCAGAATTTAAGTAACTTCTGGAAGATAAATTTTAGTCGTGTCACATGGTTTTCCAAACTACTATCTCATATTAAAATTATTGCTTGTTTTCGTTCGTTCTATGCGTTAATATCGTTTATCTGATCGAGGTGAAACTTTATACATTTGTTGTTGAAACTTGCTCGAAGTTTTCCTGCATTATACCATCAAAATACAATAGGTGACGCGTGAGTCGTATCGGAAAATTGTACGAAAAAATTAAGCGATTGCAACTCGTACCTGGTATAAGCTATAATAGCTTGTAACGAATTAATAAAATTAAAAGTCGATACAATATCATTGTTCTAGTGATGTCATTTTTAGTAATATTGCTGCGTGAGTCATATTTCGCTGTCAACATATATTTTGTCACCTTCTAATAGGTAACTAAGGTATACGTTTCACAAAAGATTGTTAACTTATTTTACGGTTTTGTTCACTAAACTTTTAATATTTTTACTTCCAATTTGTGAATATTATTTTTTTTATTTATTATGACACAGATGAATTCTTATCATCTTTAGTATATTTTTATCATTCTTATATTAAGACGTAAGTAGGTATAAAATAATGTTTATAGAGGTTTAGACAACAAGAAAATAATATTTTAAAGGTCCTTTAATTCAAACATACGATTATATGTCCGTGGATATTTCACTGCTAGATATTTTTACAAAATGTTTTATAAATACAAATTAGCCACATTAAAGTAAGAGATGCTTACCATGCCAGTTATGAACCCGAGATCTTATATTATTATATTCCACATTTTCAATCCACTGGATCATCTCCACTCGTAAGAAAATAAATCATAACATTATATAAAAACAACTAAAGCTGTATTATAATATATAATATGAACCGTACTTTCGAAGAAATTTAAAACCATTTTGTTAAAAAAAAAAATTGAATGTGAAAAATCATTTTCTTTTAAGCTATTGCCGGTGGTTTTAAAACTCATGAGTGTAAAACGTTTTAAGCTTTAGTTTTCGTATAAGAGAAGTGCGCTAGTTCTCATTAGGATAGTCCGGCTGAAGAATGGTCTAGCTCGTTAACGTAAGTCATTAAAATATACTTTTACTTAGACATTGCAAGGAGGCTATTAATAATGAAAATAAAAAAAAATTGTATTTCAACCTTACGGGAATAGAGATGTATCATTTATATGCATTTAAAATTTGGAACAAAATGCCGAGTAACTTTGTTATAATTTAATTACTACAGCATTCACGCTCACTAATAAACAGATATGACTTTAAAAACTATTAATTTATTACTTATTTTTACTTATAAAGTGTTAGTTTATATAATAATTGTGTTACTTCATAAAAAGACAATAAATTTCGTCAAATATTCATTGCAATAGATTTATCGATAATAAAGCTACTACCGGATCGGATTGTAGATTATATCGTTAAAATTATTATTTCAGTTAAATAAATTTTAAGCACAATGTTCGCAGTTAATTATGTAATGTTGATTAAACGCAATGAAATATCCAAACGATTTGTAATCTGATATTGATTTGTAATACTTAACTATGAAAAAGTATATTTTTTCTTAAGATATATATATATACATATGTACATATATCGTGAATAAATCCGAAGGGTTCGACGATTAAATCAATCGATACTTTAAAACATTGTATTGTTTGTCTATGAATTATGTGTAATATTTTGTCTATTTATTATTTCAATGTATTACTTTGATCGATTATTATCTTTAAAACGAAATAAATACTGAACGCAATTACTTGTTTTTATATTACTGAGATTTACTTGCATCGGAGATTTGTATATACCAGTATGTATGTAACTATTATTTAATACTACTGAACAGATCATTCGGTTTTACCCGCGTTTAATTTATAAAACTTTACCTGTAGCACACAAACCGGAACCCTCGTAGGGTAAAATAAAAAAAAGTAGCTTATGTCTTTTCTCGGGACTCAAACTATCTTTATAATAAATTGCATTTAAATCGTTGTAAGCGTTAAGAGGTAACAGACAGAATTACCTTCGCAATTATAATATTAGCATAGATACGAAATTATAATGGTTTTAAATTAATAATCTTGCTAAAAACATTCTTTATATTGAAGAATAAATATTCATAAGAAAAGATTCTATTATTTTACTTGAATGTCTTTTATAACAGAAAATATAAAAGTTCATTTTAGAACAACATTTACAAAATAAAATCAAAGCTAAGTTCGTATATTAAACTTTTTCCTTAAGCCTTTAAGACGATGTAACGGTACTGTGATATACGTAGCGGTCAATGTTTAGGAATTTAATCAAGGCATTGTTACGGGCAGATAAAATCAATTATGTCTTCAATGTATTCCTAGCATCAGGCAAATAGAATCAAGACCTGTTTCCTCGCTGGGTCCATATTAGAACAACTTCAATATTCATGTCAAAATTGAAATTAATATCGTCAGAAGAATTTAATATTTTGTAGCATTTTTTTTTAAATAAATGGAACGTATTAGAATTTAAGTGTTGCGATCAACAATAAAAGTGTTCGACATTAAAATTATTCTCAATCGGTTGTGTGTAAGTAGCTGGTATAAAATAAAGTTGCAAGATTTTATTTACTCCAATAAGAACTCGTAACAAAGTGAAATATATGGCATTATACATATGGTAATAAGTAAAATGAAAATAATTACTAGTTCCAATGAATATTTTTTTCTTACTTTGTTAAAACTTTAAGAGTACGCCATCTGCTAATAATACACGTAAATTTATACATAAATACATATATAAATATGAATTTATGTAATTGTGTATATGGAATAGATTAAAATGTCACAGGTAGTATTATTGACTTTCAAAACTAACACTTACAAGGAAAAACATAATTATTATTTTATTATTTAAGGTTCTACGGATTTTGTTCAATAATAAATAAATTATAACAAGTTTATATCTATGTTATTTTGTAAAACACTTAAAAGAAGTTGGTTTTATAGGTGTAGGTGGGTAGTGGCTCTGATGCGGATCGGGGCGGCGGAGCGGTCCGCTCTCCGCTAGATGATGCGCGCAGGGTGACTCTCCTCGCCCGCGGTGCATGTACGCAGCGGCGGGCGGCGCGTCGCTCGCGGGCCGAAAGGTATCATCGCTGTGCTGTTGTTTGTTATCAATGTCTTATTCCATTTGATATATTATGTAAATCATTTATTTTTATTAACAATAATATCAAAGCAAGCACATTTAAGCTTAAACTGAATCAATACTTACCCCCAAGTATGATTGTGGTCTTTTTTAAGCCTACATAGATTTTTTTTATATATATTCTTACAAAATAAGTCATAATGGAATAAGGTTGCAAATGTATGTTAAAATATTATTAAGCATTTATTTATTTAATATGTTTGTAAGATGTGCGTATATCGTAAGTTGAAAGAGAGGAACGCTTATGTGCCGAAATTGTTCTTTTGGAAAATGAGGTTTACTAACTAAAATTAAAACACATTTGCCAAAAGCATAATTTTGGCGCTTTAGCTTTTCTTCCTTTCTACTGATGACATGTTTGTAAGCGATTGCGAGCAGGACTCCACAAACCGACTCGCTAAAGCAAGTTTTGTATAATGCATATTGAAAAAAATATTATAGACTGTATTATTATATTATAGAGGTATATTTCAGGGTTGTTTATTAGTTTGGTAAGTGAAACATTTTTCTGAAACAAAAAGTACCCAAACCGAAGGAAAATTAGGACACAGCTTGTTACCCGAGCTTTTTATATATGTAAGTTTATCAAAAGCATCATATTTACACTGTTTTCATTAATAGGTTGAAACATTTAATGAATTGTCAAAACAGATGCATTGGGTTGAAAAAAGAGACTGAATATTTTAATTGCAATTTAACAAAAGATCAGAGCACTGCATAGGAAATAAACAATGTAATTAATTATTTATCCATTAAAGGATTTTCTATCGTCTATGTTTTGCAAGAGGGAAATGCAATTGTAATGCTCGATGATACTTTGGACTGGAAATATAATAAAAAATATATTTATAATTGAAAGCGCGACGATAAAATAACCAATGTTCTACATTGTTGATGATCGATTTTAAATCTTATTTAAAAGTTATAAAGTGTGTATTGTGATATTACGTATTCGAGGTAAATTTCATTTTATTATTTTTAATAATTAATTTGACTACTTACGACTTACCTTACTTACCCTTTCCAAAGTAGATGAAAGAATGCCATATATCACAATTCCTACGTAAAAGCTTTACCACTTAATCTATTTGCTGATGTAGTACCATTGTACCATGAAAAACTGGAGTACATACTAATCATCAGTCATCGCACTGTAACGTTCAAGATAACAAGCGAACGTAATTGACCACCATTGAAGCACTCGAATTGTTAAAGTTTTCTGTAGCATTGTCAATAAATCACTAGAGAGAGATGAATGTAGTCGTTAGTGCAAGGAAAAAAGGAACAGATATATTGTTGTTGTGCAGGCGCGCCAACACGGCCGCCAGCCCGCGCCGCCGAGCCCGCACCCGCACAGCCCGGTCCATCCCGCGCCCACCGGCGTCCGCGCCTACTCCTGCCAGCACTGGGAGTCGCGGCTGCTCGCGCCCCCGCCCCGTACCCTCTCCGCTCTCGAGCCGCAGTCGCCATGCGACGTCGTCGAGGTACTGCCTGTATGTTGTGCCTGTGCCTACGTGTCGATGTTATCTAGTTTAAGCATGTCATGTAAAAGAGCCACACACGACACTAATCCAGCGGCTTAACTTATGTTCAAACTGTTTGCATTTGCACTAGATTAAGCCGCTCGAGTGCGTATGTAGCTTCAACGGTTTATGTGCTGTTACTATTAAGTATTGAGCTTCTTGTAATAAGTTTGGTAAATATAGCATTCAATGTACCCGTTTATTTTAATTTGTGTAAGCATGAGCAAGTGAGACAATGCAATGTTTGGGGTCACCTTTAATTCGATTACGCGTAATCCTATCGATACTACGAGTACAGTAGTTTCAGCTTGTTTGTAAAGACGTCACTGACATGTGTTGCGGGCCAGTGTTGATACGCAAAGTGATAAAAGTAGGCCGGCCATGAAACAGAGGCATCGGTCGGAGAGCGTCCGGTGGCAGGCGTCGAAGAATCAGAGACTGCGACTCGACGTACGGAACGAGACATGAGTGATTATTAAAAGAAGACATTCTATTATAACATTAACGCCAAATGCGCTTGCTTCCAGTCGATTTCTCACTATAAAACATATCGTATTTAAGGATATAAAAAGTTCAATTAGAGTAAAAATTAAATATAGTTTCGCGCCTTTTCTTGTGCCTATCTCGACCCAATTCTAAAACGTCTCTAGTGTAAATCATTCTTAATAATACTGTGACGAGATTAATACAAAAGTGATATAATTGTTTCAATCGTAAAATCGAATGAAACTTTCCGCTATTCGATATATACTAATGTTTAGAATAGTCACGCTAGACATAGATTTTTAAATTGCTCGAATTAAAATAAAGTTAAAAAATCGTCGAACGAAAACTGTGCGTGAAAATTGTACGATAGTGAGTTGTGTATTACGTGATCAAATCTTAGCCTAGGAGCTAAGAGTTTTTCACCCGCGTTCATACACCGCCACAAAACTGGCAAGTATGCAGGCAGCTCTTATGCTAAGAGCAAAATCGCGGGAGAGAAGAAAACAACGACTGAAGCGTGGGATCAAGCACGAACTGCCGAGCAATGTGGCGACGAAGCCGATCGCACCGTTCCCGAGATACCCGCCAGCCTCTTGGGTACGTAGTAGATTTGCATTTGCTAATTTCCTTGCATGTGTACTGATCCGTGCTCGTTGATGTCAGCGTGCTTTGATAGATGAATGCGACTATCTTGTATTCATGGCGCAATGTGAATGTATTCGTTTTGTTTAAACAACTGTTGAATAATGTGTTAGCTGGTAAATAAGCCGTCACCTATTTTCTGGAGCTCATCTGTAACACCCCTATTTCGGTAAGCAATTCTTTCGTTAAAATTCACAGTATTCAAATTGCACGACGAAGTGCTTCCACTGTTTAATCTATTGTGTCACTATTGTCCTGTCTGACCGCTATTTTTTTTAACAAAAAACACCCAACTTCAGCCTAGTTTCTACATTAAATGTTCGGCGAATGCTCTCTCTCTCATGTAATTCATCAGTTAGTCTCGCTGTCCGCTGCATTCAACGCGCCATTGTTTTCATTTCCCTCCATATAACAATACTATACAATATTCTATAGAGCCATTGTGCCAGAATATTTATGACAACTTGTACATGGCAGCTTCTTGCATATTCGTCAGACTAAATGCGATTTATGAATTTCAACAGATGATTCCGGCTTTTGACAAGGTCATAAATTTGCATTTGTTCCATATGGATTAATTTGAGAGTTGTCGCTTTTGACACGTATTTGATGGTAATTCATTTTGCAATGTAGTTTGGAATATATCTTCGAAATCAACAATAAAAACGCGTATACAAAAAATAATTGATCTGCTGTATTTTGATGCAATTTTGCATGTATCAAAAAATATAAATATAAAAATAATAATGCAGTCTCTGAAGCGGCGGGTTCGAACCTCAACTCGGAATAAAATAAAAAGTAATTGGATTTTTCTGTTAATAAATTTTCAGTAGCGGCATAAAGTTGGGAAGTTGAAACTTTAGTTCCTCGAAAAGTATGCAAAACGTTGGTACTACGCCTGAATTCGAACCGTTCGCGTAGGAGTGCCGTACAACTACATTTTGAAACTGAGGAAACATGGACTTGTGCCTACGCTATAACATCTATGTCATCGGTTTTACTTCGTGAGAATAACCACTGTGCCGTAAGTCGGTCACGAGAACAAAGTCATACATCAAAAATGATTATAACCTGTACTATCAAAATAAAACACAGCTCCTAAAATTTTAGTCAGTTTTATTTAAATCAGATTCGATTGTAAGGATCTTGTCTCCAAAATATTGTTTCATGTAAAACGTATAAAAAAAACTTTCTTGATATTGTAACACGAATTTTACGAAGTTTTTACTAACGAATATTAAATTACAGGAAAGACGTAACTTACCAAGCGAGAATGTTTCTGTTCACTTTTATTAGCTCACTTTAATTTTTTCTTAACACGCGAGAAATACTTTTCCCAATATTACGATCTGCCCAAACGATTTGCTAATACCCAACAAGTTTGTAGACCTTAGTCCTCCTCCTCTACATTTTACATCTAGGTATATATTATGTAATGTTTACTTACATTTTTATTCATCTAATTATTTAAATGTGCTATATTTAATTAATGCAAATAAATATTATTGCATTAAACTTGTAAAATCTAATCAGAAGATTAACTATCCTTGTTAGGTTTCATTGCAGTAAACTGATTTACTTATGAGATAATACTAGTTCTATGACCTGGTTTCACTCCGAATAGTTTATATTACAAGATTACTTATTAAGTCAAATTACCGTAGTTACCTGTATTTATTATACCTGTGTTTGTTACTGAGCGGAGGCCTCCTCTGCTGAACTTGGTGGTAGGGCTTTGTGCAAGCCCGTTTGGGTAGGCTCCCACTCACTACTTATTCAATTTCCCCCTAGCATTGTATGTATTGTCGAGTTCCTGTTTAAAGGTTGAATGACCCAGTGATAGGCATGATGGACGTAATTTCTTAGCTCCCAAGATTGGTGGCGCAACCGCTATATCAGGAATAAATAATATCTTTACTATTAATGTCTATGGGTGGTGGTGACCACTGTAAGTTGTGGCTCATTAGCCAATGATCCTAGCTCATTAGCTAACTAGCCAGTCCACATATATAATGTAAATAAAAAAGAATGAAGGAGAATTTGCAGTTAACTTGACCATGCTTTACGTATTCAACTACGTATGCCATAATATTATCCGATACATACCGTTACTTTCCTTATCAACATAATAGTCACTTGGCTGAATTTGAGCTCGCCATTTATTCGGTATTTCGGTAAACCACCTTGAACCCACATTGAACATGTTTTTACAAATGGTTTCCTGCCACCAAAGAGAGGTTGAGGCGTTTACGTGCTCGATTGCATGCACTTAACAAAAAAGGCACTGGTTTAATATAAAATTGCTCTATTATTCTATATAAATATCAATAATATAAAATAAAATACAAAGATATTTAATTAAAACAACTTATATAAAATCTTATTCTTATCTCAGATTTATTAAAAATGGTTTCAACATTTATTTAAACTAGGATTTTTAAATACAATTAAAATTTTAGATACAAAAAGTTGCCCCGTGAAATTTTGGACAAATGTTTTTTCCTCATTTCTATAGTAAACCTTTGTCGATTGACTATCGATTGAACCAATAGTCCACTTTAAAAAGATCATTAGTACTTAATTAGAGAACTATAAATTACTTTTTCGTTGTCGAGTCGGGTCAATAAAAACTTTTCCTATAGAGAAATTCTCAGTAGCTGAAATTCGTACGATGATATTATTATGATCGCTGCCTTGGAAATAATTGTGACAGCTTAGGGTTTTATTTTCGGTCTGTGTATTGCGAGCGAGTTATAATACTCAAGCTGGGTACAGTTTAGTTAAAAAGTGTACTTCTTGTGCGGATACACTTGTCCTTTATTAGGTTCCTCGCAGTTGGCTTGGAGACTGGCGAACTACGAGCGACGATGGTCGCCGTCAAGATCGGTCTAGAGGTCTTCCTACCTGTAATACAACTTGGTTAGATCCGAATGGGCTTCCATTCGGGTCCCTAACATCATTAGACCGTTCGAAACCGTTATTAAACATTTTCCAATATTCTTTCTGCCTTATAATAATCAATCGTAATGACTTTGTCATGACGTAGGGTTAAAGTTGAGCTTGTGGTATAAATTATTACTTTGGGTTTCTGCTTTGTTATTAAATCTACAATCATTCTATTAGGGCTATTAGTAAGTAGTTAGTATTTGTAGACTTTATGTTGAAAGACATATAACAAGATATACTTATATCTTGTTACATTCTACTAATAGGTTTCGTGCCGCTGCCGGTAACTTGTCAGTAACTGTTGTGTTTCTTGTCGGTTCTTCTTGGTAGAATCTACATTTCGAACCGGTGGTAGCTTTACGTTCTATATAGTTCTGTAAAATGCCAATTCAAATGTTTTTTTAAAAGCCTACGAGAAGAAATTATACTTTGATTTTTATTTTTATTTTCATTTCATTTCAGTTATCTCATTGTAAGAGATTAAACGCCGCGTTAGCGTTCGTAAAAACTTGTGAATCTTCTAACGTAAGAAATGTGGTAACCCTCTGCCCAAAAGTAAACTAAATTACAAGGCTTATTACTTATACATGTAATGTTGTTTACACCTTTAAAGACGTATCACTTTGTATCTTACTCAAGTCAGATATTAATTTTAAGTGCTTAGTGATATGTTGATGGTGTAACTTTTCCAATAAATAAAAAAAAAATAAATAAATATTGCTATATCACCACTAAATAATGTATATTTTTATTAAATTTTATATTTGTTACTTTATTTTATAAAATTCAATACATGAATAATGTAAACAAAACGGCTATATTTTCAAATTATATTTCCTTTATTTTTTCCATACCCGATTCGAATGATATTTAATACTTATATTATACTTGTTTTTATATTGTGCACGTGTACTTATTAATAATATTATTGAAACGTATACTATCTGATTTCATAAAGATTATTGTATTTAATATAAAAAATAGTTTCAATTTAAATTAAAAATATTTTTAGTAAAAATAATTATTTAAAAGTTTTGAATTAAAATTCTAAAATTAATATAACTTAAGTTATAACTAAGAAATATTTTATTGTCCAGTATAATTGTAGTCATAGTTTTATTACGTGTTCCCAAAATATTTTCTTCTAATAATCGAATGTAATAAAATATTCTATGTCATATAATATTTTGTATCAGACACAATAGTCACATTAAAACTTTACAAACTAAAAGGTATTCAAAATTATTTCTATTTATTTATATAATTTATTAAGTACAAAAGCCTAGATTTATGAGTGAAGTAAACTTTGACAATCTTAAGAACACGAAAACGGAACGTTTGTAGGGTTTTTAATTAAACAAATAACACAAAATCAGCATAATTACAAAACAACCATGGCATACATATAACCAATGCTAAGCCTATTTGGAAATGCTATTAAATATTACTCAAAAACAGATGAGCTGTTGTTTCAAATCGTCCAAATGTTCGTAATTTAAATGTAACATTTATACAAAATATTTTCATTCAATACAAAAAAAATCTCGTACGCTAATGATATCGACGACAAACATGTCGGTTTCATTTCCAACGATTGCATATACTTTAATCAATTACTAAGCGAATATTCAGCGCGAAAGAGCGCTGACAGACCCCATTCAGCTATCAGGCGGAAACCATTACCGCCCCTGTCGCCGCAAAACGTACCCATACAACACACCATATCCACGCTTAATATCTTATGTAAAATTTCAAAATAAATTTTAACTCTATATACATGCAATTACGGTAGCAAATTGAATGAACATTGCACATCTTTAATGACAGATATCTTCATTTAACGTAGTAAAACAATTTGCAACCGTATAATAAGGCGTCGAGGTGAAAAATTCAATGTTTTACGCTTTAATAGTTATAGGTTTTTCTATAAGAGCAAACAAAATAGAACCTTAAAACTTCACTAATAGAGTTGAAATTCTATATCATATGAAATTATATTTTTATACGCATCGGATGATTTTTAATTACAGGATATCGATAAGTACTTGAAGTAGCTTTCGACGTGACTTGATTAATATAATGTACTTACTTAGCAATCAATCTGATATCGTATGAGCAGTTTAATAATTTATCTTTGAAGTGTAAACTTCTATAGCCGCATTAGGCACTTTTTGTTAGAGGAAAATATTATAGGTTCGCGTCACCGACATGCTCATGACAGGCGCATGCGCGGCGGTCGTCTGCTATGCGCGTTAGACGCTTTTTGTATTGGTGGAATATCGTGTGTTCGCGTCACCGACATGCTTAATAACAGTATTTCTGTAGCTATAGACACATCTGACGTATTGTAAAACAATAGGTATTTTATGTTTTGGTTTGATTATTATTTCAATTGTTTAATTGTAGAATCACTGTGTAGCACAATAGTGAGTACACAATAAATATACCAATATTTTTGAGATCAAAATGAATAACAGAAAATTATTTTAAGCCTTCGTATTTAGATTGACATTAGAAATATTTTATGGAATGCATCACGAAATTAGTATTACACAGTGACTGGGGCGTTTTCTTACTACCGTATTAAAACATATTTCTAGTTGTATTTATATCGTGGATTTTGACGTTAAAAAGTTATAACATCTAACAATAATTTAAGACTAATGTGATGAAGCTTAAAATATGTTTATTAGGGCAAAATATAGTTAATTATCAAAATCAAAAAATCTAAATCAAAATACTCTTTATTGTACACCAGTAAACATAAAATTAGCTGTGGCGGCTATCGGAATGTTCTCAAATCGTGGAGATACGACGAATGGTGTTTTTTTGGCGGTTAACGGGCAAACTTGCGTCTTTTTGGGGTTGAAATGGACTAGGTTTAGCCGGCCCCAGTTGGAGACTTCGTTTAACGAAAACTCGATTTCAAACACAAGTTTGTTCCGGTTTTCTTCGACGTTTTCTCGAGAAATATTAGCACGGCCGGTGTATGAGGTGTCAACGGTACTGTCGTCTGCATAGCAGTGAATGTTACTGATTTGCAACAAGTCATTGATATGCAGAAGAAACAGACCCACTCTGATGGAACGCAGCCTTGTGGAACACCAGCATTGACGAATTTTAAGTCGGAGTATGTACCGTCGACAACGACCTTGATGCTCCGATCTGCCAAAAAACTGGTAATCCAATTGCATAATTTCCCGGGAAGCCCATAGGAAGGAAGCTTCGAAAGAAGCGCTTTTTGCCACACGCGATCGAAGGCCTTCGCTATGTCCAGACTGGCTGCTAATGCCTCCCCCTTGCTCTCAACTGCTTCCGTCCATTTATGAGTAAGGTAAACTAGAAGATCACCGGCTGAGCGACCCCGACGGAAACCGTACTGGCGGTCACTAATCAGATGGCACTCCTCTAGATACCGCAGGAGCGGGCAGTTTACAATGGACTCCATTACCTTGGAGAACAAGGCGGTGATGGCTATAGGCCTATAATTGGACGGGACTGAGCGGTTACCCTTTTTAGGAATCGGATGCACCAAAGTAGTCTTCCAGGAGATCGGGACGACGCCTAATGCGTAGGATTGCCGGAGAAGACGCGTTAAGATCGGTGCCAACTCGAGAGCACAAGTCCGTAGCACGATTGGAGGGATGCCATCGGGTCCACTCGACTTATGAATGTCCAAGGAAAGAAGTGCTTTACGAACTGCACTTTGCCGGAATTTAACCTCCGGCATCGTGGTATTGTTGGTGGTGAATTTCCTTGGTCATCCAGAGTCGAATTCGACGCGAAGAGAGAGCCTAAAAGATCAGCTTTCTCCTTCGCAGTATGGGCTAATGATTCACCGTCCTTGTGCAGACATGGAAAGGAAGGCTGATAGAAATTCCCTAAAACAGCCTTAGCGAGAGACCAAAACGCACGTGTTGCTGAAGGGAGGCGCACCAGTCTCTCGCCAATTCTACCAATGTAGTATGTCTTCGCCTTAGCAATCGCGTTTTTGAAGGACCTAGAGGCAGAGTTATACTCCTTTCTGAATGCGCTGGTCTTTACATCACGAGACGCCGATGCGTTAGCCCAGTCATGGTAACGTTCCCATTTTCGGCGTGAGGCCGTTTTGCAGAAACGACCAAATCAGGGCTGGGTCTTGCCACCAGCCTACGTTTGCAATTTGATACTTCGAGCTACTTTTATATAATAATGTGGAATATGTTGATTATAGAAGAACGTTACGTTCAAATTCATTAAAATTATTTTAATAAACACGTAATTTACTTTTGAACTGGTCATCCTAACTACACGCGAAAGTTAAGTTTAAACATTTGTTTGTCGTGAGGGATATGGACGTGTATAGAAAAGGACGAATGGTATCTCAAACCTACCCCCGTACACGCGAGCAGAACTCACGCACACTCGATTCTTACATTTTTTATTATAACATCTTTGAAATGCATAATTCGCAACACTTAAGATGTCATATACATCGCACTAACATATGTATATAAAAAGGTTTACATAGCCACATAATAAGTGAAAAGATGATAAAATCTTCGCGCTGTAATAGTTTAAATTTCAGGACACATTTGCATGTCTTGATCACAATAATTAAAGCGATTGAACGATCGCTTATAAGCCAGTTGAAAGTGTTTGGTCCAGGCCTGGGATGGGTAAAACTCACTCATTACTTTATATACAACTAAACATCAATACTATGTATTTATGTTCCGGTTTTAAAGGGGACAGGTTCAATAACTTTAATTATTGCATAAATTATTTATTATTTAAACTGAGTAAATGTATAAACCCTTATGTGAAATACACAATACACATACTCAAATCAATTAAAACCAAAAGTTGTATCATTAAATTGTTACAGAATAATTTTTGTTGTTACTTCAGGGTGAGTACCAAGTATTTGTCTATTCGCATATTACAAATATGACAGATTCTACATTGGGAAAACTAAAACATCTATCTTTTCCATTATTGTATACTTAACTAAGCTCCTGTAATATGAATACCAGATCATCTGTTTAAAATACATTCCATAGCCAACCATTACATATATATAAGCAACATTTAAAGAAAAAAATGATACCTTTTGGTATTTTTAAAAATATGATGTTGTACAAAATGGTTGTTACAATATTTTGACCATAAGTAAAATGCTAAAATGTAATGGAAATACATCATAATTCAACCTCCAACTTCGGAGAAATTGCAAGTCACGATTCATGATTCAAAAGGCATTAAGGATAAAACATTTTCGCGTTTTTAAATAAGCCATTAAATACTTAAAGAGCACTATAAGGCAGCAAATAGCTAGTCCATATTCAAATTCCATATTGAGTCATTAAAAAAATCTCTTTGCGTTCTAATGTCAAGAAATTTCTAGACAACAACTATGCCTCGAAGAAGACGTAACGTACGTCGTTAGTGGTGCGTCTGATCACTCTCTAGCTCTGTCAAGCCATCAGAGAATCGGATGCGCTTGGGTTTGTGCTAATTTGTGAATTTTAAAACCTCAAAGTTTAGTAAATCTGTGGCCAAAAGTATTGAGAGACTCTCAAGATAAATTAATTTCCTTTACACTTTTATATAAATTCAGCAACAAGTTGGAGTTTGTCGGGTGAAATAGATTAACAGAGCATGAATGGACGTTTTTAAAAGAGTAAAACATCAGTTTTTTGTACATTTGTTTTATTTTATTCCTTTGCATACAGATTCTATAAAAAAATATGTATAAAAAGAACTACGATAAATTTTATTCCCGCGCTTGTATTTATTCATATTCACAAATGTATGTATAATTTTAATATACGTCAATAAAAAATGTCGTTATATTTTTTTGAACTTAATACTTTTTATTTTTCAAATCTAAGGATATTTTGACGAGCAGTAGTAGTTTTATATAAATAACGTTGCAGTATGTTCAACGAGTTAATAAAATTTAAATAAAAATATTATTAATAGATGCAAAATAAATATCTTTATTTTCTCTTCATTGCACTTCAATTGACAAGATACATATACATGACAAAAGTAGATAATAAATCAGAATTTACAAAGTTGAATTGAGTGCAACAGGCGGGCTTATCGCTCCAGCAGCGATCTCTTCCAGGCGAACTTTGGGCACAGGACCAATTGTATAATATGTTGGAAGAGGCACTATTAATCAATCTAATGTATACTGATTTATAACTTATAAAAATTAACCTGTATACATACATATGTGCATAAATATACTTAACCAATATGAATACTATAAATTAAGATCAGGAGCTATATTTAATAATATTTAAAAAAAAGTCGATTATAGATATTTTTTTCTATAAAGAAAGATGACAAGGCCCCGCAGCAAACGCGGTTTGAAAAGTTAGACAGCTAAATTATATTGAAATGGTTTCTATTACATCAATAAGAGCTATTTATAATCTCGGAGCGCGGCTGTCTTCCAGATTTGTTCAAAGTAGAAATACTTAAATAAATACTAAAAATAAATAAAAGATAAAAATAATGGTAAATTTACATTATTTTTTTATTCAAAAGTGGTTGTCGACAGGAATAAGTATATAGTATTAATAAAGAATTTTATTCAAAATTTAATTACATTAATGAAATGTACGATTATTATGATTATGTAGTTAAGTTTATTATTATTGCGATATTATTAAAAATGATTCAAACTGTGTATGTGTGTCTATTATAAAAAATGATTTAATATGCTTGAGAAAGTAGACGATAGTAGCGGTTAAATTTCATGTAGATCTTTGACTTGGTGGTAGGCCTTTGTGTAAGCTCGTCGGGGTAGATACCACTACCACTACCACTACCACTTACTCATCAGGTACTCTACCGTCAGACCGCAATATTTAGTATTGTTGTGTTCGGATTTAAAGGGTGAGTGAGTCACCCTTCTGAGTACTGCTGTTTGGAGGTAGAATATCTGATGAGTGGGTGGTACCTACCCAGACGGGCTTGCACAAAGACCTACCACCAAGTAAACTGTTTCTGTTTCATACTAACATCCAACAACGTTTAATCTTCGAGTGCTATAAGTCGAACTGTGATACTTGAGCCGATGGCGTGTCAAGGCTCTACGCTATGCAGATATCAATGTGCTCGATCGATTACCGACTTGTGACGTATACGTACGTCCTTTGTAAAAGGTCTAATCACTTTGAAATAATCCTTGAAAAATAATATTGTAACATTATTCTTTGTCTAATCGAGTATTATATATTTGAATGAAATTTTCTCCAAAATTTATTTATAGTGTTTTTTTTTAAAATGCCAATATTTTCATCCATTATCGTAATTAATCGTCTCGTGTTAAAATTTTTAGCCTTTCCTTTGTTTCAATGCATTCATGGATGTAAATTATAACATAATTTCTGCTATTTATTTTATTGACAGTCATAAAAAATAATACTTTTCTATATTAAAAATGAAATCAAAAAACAAATTTCCATTATATAATGATGACGAATAGAAAAGTCAAATAAAAGTCGTTGCGGCACAAAATAAGACCATAGCTAATTGAGTGCACTCAATCCGAGGATATAAGAAAATTTAGCTGAATCTTTTTAAATTTGCTTGTGAGATTTAATAATGCTCGGCTGTAAACCGTTATAGATCTATTCACGAAGACGCGATCATCGACGTTAAATTGTCGTTTAATTTATACAAATATAAGTAATCCTATTTGTATATTTTTTTACAGTATTTCCGCTTTTAACTGTATATTTTAACTGTAGTAAACTACAGTTCTGTAAAACGTCAATTTTTAAGTGCTTGTAAAAGTCTATATAAATAAATTATATTTTTTTTATTATAACCGAATATTTTACAAAAAAATCAACGAAAATCATGTAAAGTAATTGTATCAAAACTTATTATTGATTTTCTTTTTTGTTAATAAATATTTAAGTTTCATGCTTGTGTTTCTAGCCTGAGTTTGAAGGCGCCCGATATTGGTACAGCTCGTATTTCATGACTAATAATAATTATAATTTATTATTATAATCTAATTAAGATGACCAGATTGTACTCTAAAATGTAATAATTTATAAACTTTCATGTAACTAAATGATTACTATAATAATTATATAATTTTATATAAAATAAGTAGTAATATAATCTTATTTATAATATATCCAGCTTAGATATTATCTTTGCAGTTTAACCGCTGTGGTCGTAACACTACAAAACAAATAACGAAATGCTTTTAAGTTTTTCGTCATGATAAGAATTAAATAAATAGAAACCATTAGGTATTGTTAGAATATAATAATAGCCTAGTTTCTTATAAAAGTTTAGGCTCAGTATAAAGCAAGTGTAAAAATTATTCTTTGGTTAATTTTCATGTTAAAATTTATATCATAGACGAAATACAAAGGCGCGAAAATAGAGGGATCTTAGTTCAATAAGTAACTTTTCTGATGTCTCTCTTCTTTGACATTTGTATATTGAGTAGAAATCACTTATCCTTCCATAAAAATGTGATTGAATATTTTCGTCTGAACATTCATAATAAAAATGCGTACAATTTCGGTATATCGTAACCTTTTAGGTTAGTTTTGGAAATTGTAATGAACGATCCGTTCGTACCTTACATTTGTTTTTCATTTAAAATAGACACGAACAATACATTCCTTATTAAATCAATATACAAGTATGATCTAAGTTATATATTGTATATGTAATTACACTGACTCACCAACTCTTCCAAGCGGAACATAGCATTATAGAGCTGTAACGATATCGCTGTATGAATTAGTATTACAAGCTAAAAGTTCATACAATTATGTTAGGAATACAAATATGATATATTTTACAACAAAGAAAAATAAAACATATATAATAAACATTGTATATAAAATATGTATATAGATAAAATAAATGTTACAGTACAAATTGTTTGGTAGCATATTATGTACATTACAAGGATTTTCCTCTAAAACTATATCACAATAAAAGTACAGTTTCGCTTAATACACTTAAGATTTGTTTTCAATGTAGTCAAATTCAATTTGCGTCCCTATTTAAGCTCAGGAACTGTTTTTAGTGTGACGTCATTGCCTCAGTATAGAAAACTCTTAGAAGTAGTATAAAATATAATACATAAAATTTTCATACATTTCTACATTGAACTACAGTTTTAATTTTTTTTTTAATTAAAATAATAAGAAACACCTGTTATCTAAGAATTTACAACATAAAAAACCACACCACGCTTAAAATGATTCCCTACAAAAACTTATATCTTATTATATAAGTATAATTCGTATTTAATGCGATATTTTATTTCGTTAAAGTAAGTTAAGCTTCTTTAAAAACAGTATAGTAAGGACCTTATTAACACATTTACAATTTTCCTTTATCTGTTCTACTAAGTTTTTTTATCTGTGGCAATTTCATTCGATGTAAACAAACTAGTATACAACGGTTACGTTTGTTAAATTCTATTTATGTATTACACTAAACGGAACTGACAGAAACTTTAAATCTATTCTGTTACTTGGAGTAAGACTGGTGCACCTATCTGTACGACTAATACAGTATGTAGATTTCTTGTCAGTTCAACTCTAGATGTGGCGCTTACGATGATCTTCTATTTATTGTGTAGCACAAATGAAATGAAAATTAAATGTATTATATTAATAAATCATAGTAAGTTATACCTTCTTTGATGTTAATAACGTAGAATAAAACTGGACATTAGGAGGTTGTTATATTGTATATCTGATTTTCGTCACGGCGGTTATACGAAGTTTTTGCCGTATGAGTAGTTAGTTTTTTTAAGTTGGATCATTAAAAAGGTTTTCGTTTTTTCTGTTAAATTGGAAATTAGCATAGTCTATACGCTCGAGTCTTGAAAATAATGAAAGTCTGCGCCTGAACTGTCTTACGTCGTGTTGTCCTATCGGATCATTTGACTGAAACAAGAAGTGTAGCTGTGTTTGCACACACACTTGAGTATTATAATATTTGCGCAGATAGCTCTTCTCCATTGAGAATAGTCGCCGTGACTAAAATCGGTTGATAGACATGCTTAGGTGTATATGTAGTCATAGTCGTTTCATTACTCCTAGTTGTAAATTATATTGTATGTCAGAAGTCTTTTTTTAAGTAACTCACTATAAAATATAAGTATATTTAAGATAAAAGAAATTAACAAATATATTTTGTGCTCTATACATCCGTTTTGAAATGTAGATCCAACTTTCCATCGAGTCAACGCTTAATGAAAGACAATTAGTATCGAAAAAACTTCCTAAAGGTGAAATAAAAACATCACTCCATTGATAAATGTAATTTCATTTTATTTTTGATCAGAGCAATAATAACTTTGATTTGTTAGCATTAAGTTCAATCACCAACTTCCCGGTACGCATACATACAAACGTCTACTCAACATACGATTACTCAAACACGTGTGTTCTATAAGCGGAAGCGTTTTTTAATAATGAGGTTTGATTTCGTACCAACATTATTATACATAGAGGTTTTAAGGAATTACCCTAACGAGCAGGCTGTCAGAAATCGAATCAATGTTGCATAAAATACAAAAAAAAGTTGAATGTATTGACTTAAACATCTTTTCATATTATCTTTTTATATATTCATTATTTATTATAAAGAATAACATTAGGATTTATTGTAAATAATTAATTAAACAAAAGTATTTCAAAATGTAAAAAAATATATATTTCGAAAACTGGGTTATTTGCAGTAAAATATCCATATGAAACATTTTACCATTGTTAAATGTCATTTTCAATTTAAAATAGTAATTTATTATAAAAAAAAACTACGATGGAATATAACACTAATTATTTGAATGCTTTTCGTACAGGTGTTTATTTACGAATTTAAAAAAATAACAATGAAAAATGCAGTCTTATTAAAAACGAAGGAAATAAATTATTGTCGGGGTCGTGCCCGGGTTACTCGGTCAGTCGCTATGTCTAACGACCTGTCGCCTGACTTATTACTAAATATTTTCTCTTAAATACCTTATATATCGTAAACAAGGACATTCTTGTTTGGAATTGAATACATACGTATTAAAAACACAATTCTAATAGTTGGTAAGACTCGTTTTTATTCGCTTTCCACTATTGTAATTGACGATTAATACAGAGATATAATATTAATTACATAAATTTGAGGAGAAGGTTTGGAGCATATTCCACCACGCTGCTCCAATACGGGTTGGTGGAATACACATGTGCAAGAATTTCTTCGAAATTAGACCCATGCAGGTTTCCTCACGATGTTTTCCTTCACCGCCGAGCACAAGATGAATTATAAACACAAATTAAGCACATGAAAATTCAATGGTGCTTGCCTGGGTTTGAACGCGAAATCATCGGTTAAGATGCACGCGTTCTAACTACTGACACATCTCGGCTCACTGGGCCATCTCGGCTCTAATATTAATTATTAAATAAGTATTACAATACTTAGTTTAAACTAATACTATGATACTATTAGGATAATTCATTATGGCGTACATTTGCTTCCTATTAAATCCATCTGGTCAAGTAATAAAAATTCATCAACTATTATTCTACAGATAATAAAAATCCTAACCTTTAAACTATTTTCATAAATAAATTACCTAACCTAAGCTGTTAATAAAAACATAAAGGTGAGGACAATACGATTGAGTATTTATAAGAACAGTGATAACATCTACAGAATAGGATTAGTAATAATTATCTTGAAATATCTATTAAGCAGTCACATCTCGTTGTAGTTTCTTTTTATGTCAAATATGTAGGCTGACTGGCAAATGGGCCACCTGATGGTAAGTGGTCACCACTGCCCATAGACGTAGGTACCGTAAGAAATATTAATCATTCCTCATATGCAACCACCAATGCTGCACCTACATTGGAAATTGAGATTTTATGTCCCCTTGAGCCTATAGTTATAGTCACCCTATAAACCGGAACACAATAATACTAAGTTTTGCCGTTTCGCGATACAATATTTGATAAGTGGATGGTACCTACCCAGATGAGCTTGCACAAAGCCCTACCACCAAGTAAGCTCAGAGTAACTTATTTGCATAAAGTATTGGTGAGTGAAAGCCAATCGGTATTATTTAATTTAAATATCAAACATTACTTTAATTTACATTCCAAATTTCATAAAAGAAAAATCCAAAAATATTTTATTTATCCTGGATTTGAACCGAGGACTAGACTATTTGCAGCCACTTGACCGAACAGAGAAGTAATATAATTGTAATTAAATTATTATTTGTGAATCTCAACATCATTCTCATGAGACGAAATAGTACGTGTTTTATTGCTTAAAATGACTAATTAAATAAGGATTGAACCTCAACGTCGCGAGACACGTCACTCCATACAAGTATTGTTATAACTCAGATATGAACATTAATCAAAGTTAATTTAGGTAACAGGGCCGGCCGTATTTATAATGTTTAAATATTTTCGATGTTAAACAGATTTTTGAGCGTCTTTGGAGTATCTTAGAGATTGGTTTGATTGGCTTTGAATTATGAAATGAATAAGTCCAAATATTGTTATCTTACTAACATTATGAATGTGAAAGTTTTTGGAAATGTTTGTGAAAGTTGGATTGATAGCTGTTTTTTACATAATTCTGTTCGTCTGATCGGAACTGAAAGAAATTGACTGGTACATAGATTGTTTTTACCAAACACGACCACGTGTACGACCAGAGATATATTGCATTCTGGAATAGCAGATACATACTTTCATCCCCTCCCACACGGGCAAAGCTGTGAGCGGAAATTATTTATTATATGCACGTTAATACAAGTATATAGAAAAATTGTCTTAGAGCGAGGTAGCAAGTTATATTAATTAGGAAGGTATAAGTATATTATGAATATAAGCATCATAAATAAGTTAGAACTAAAATAAAAAAACTATTAATGACGTAACCTAGACTATAAGCGACACATCTGAATGTGAAGATCACAATATGTATATAACTAGCTGTTACCCGCGGCTTTGCCCGCGTAGAATATGAATATATTTACAAATTAACTTAAAATATTACGTTAGTATAATATCTCTTTGTATACCACATTGGTGTGTTTTTTAGCCCTTAGGGTAGAATGACAGAAATGACAGACTTCCAGACTAATCTGAATACGAAATGTTAACACCTATTTTTCCTTTAGGCCTAAAATATCAAGAAACGCTTGAATACGTATCTACTCATTTTTAATCAGTAGCTCTAAACTTACGCTAACTTTAAAAATGACGGTCTTCCAAACTATCCTATATACGAAATGTCAAACTCTATTTCTCCCCTTAGGCGTAAAATATCAAGAAACGCTTAAATGCAAATCAACTCATTTTTAATCGGTAGCCCAAAAATAAAATTTCATGCTTCTACCTTAAAAATGACGTCTTCCAGACTAACCTGTATACGAAATGTCAACACCTACTTTTCCCTTTAGGCGTACAATATCAAGAAACGCTTAAATACATATTTACTAATTTTTAATAAGTAACACAAAAATATAATTTCATGGTAAGAACTTTCAACCCTTATTTCACCCCCTTAATGGTAGATTATCTAGAAACGCTTAAATACGTATGTACTCATTTTTGATCAGTATCCCAAAAATAAAGTTTCATGTTTCTATCTTAAAAATGACGGACTTCTATACAGACTTTCAACCCTTATTTCATCCTCGGGGTAGAATGTAAAAACACTTCAATAAGTATCTACTCCTTTTAAATCAGTATCCCAAAAATAAAGTTTCTTGTTTCTAACTTAAAAAATTACGGACTTCCATACAAACGTTCAACCCCTATTTCACCTCTTTAGGGGTAGAATTTCCAAAATTCCCTCTTAAGTTGGTGTCATGATATGTTAGTTTATAAGTGTACAACCTAAAATATAAGTTGTATGCTTCTAGTTCTAAAAATTCTAAACATGACAATACTTTCAACAACAACACCTTTCATCCCCCTTTTCAATCCTTTACAGCACTTTTGTCCTTTCTGAGGCTCTATACTGTTTGTGTACCAAATTTCATTTAAATCGGTCCAGTAGTTTTGGCGTGAAAGCGAGACAGACAGACAGAGTTACTTTCGCATTTATAATATTAGTATGGAAGTATGGATTTAATATATTATTATAAAAGTATAAATATTAGGAGTAGTCTACATTGGTAAAACCGACTCGTAATCCGGTGACAGCTAACAAAGTGACGCTCTGTCTGACGACGTGTACACTTCGTTGCGCTATTATATTAAATATTATTATAATAATAAGAAAAATAAATTTATTTTAGTGACGAAACTCTGTTTGTTTGTTTATTTTAATTAATATGTCTTTATTGAATTTCCTTGATTACAAATGATTTCTACAAATAATTGTAACTAAGTCATCTTTAATATATTTAAAGCTCCACCTTTATTTGCTTGTTTTACTTAGATTCAAAATTAAATAATTCATTATATATTTAAACCTAGTAAAACTATAGATAGTGGTTTGTGCATGGAAATGGAAAAATATGTTCGTTTTTAGCTTGACACGTCTAATCCTAAAAACATGACCAGCAATATCAATATGTCTTGAAAAAAAATTGAGAGGTCAGTGTCCCCTAGAAGCAAAATTAAGGAAACTAGTTCTATTGATAGTCAGTCAGTTTACGCCCGAGGTTCCACCCGCGTGTGGACGTAGGAAATCATGTGGTACCCGAAGTCCTTTTCTGTATAACTAATATGCTATTTCGTGTTGATCGATAATAACAAACAGAATTAAAGTCACTTTCGAATTAAAAATATTACAGTTAGAATATATCCCGTCATAAATGATGAATTTCGTAATGTAAATTTCAGAATATATTTTAATTAATCATTAAACACAGGTTACCTCACCTAAATCCTAATTACAAACCGTAACAGAATACATGACAACTGAGGCAGAGTAATTAACTATGGGATTATTAACAGAGATGATTGATTGGGAACAAATATTACACGCTTGACAACGATGACGCGACGTTTAGTAAACAAAACTTTATATATATTGACGTGACCTTTAGTAACCTACACTAAACTAAACCTAAACTTAGGCTTCATATAGATACAATAAGGGTCCAATAAAATTTTAGATTGAAAACATATTTAAAAGAAAAAAGACTTGTTTTATCTGGCCATGAACTTTATAATTTTCGGCTTTTTATGCTATAACATGCATGTATTATATACATATATATGTATGTTATATACATATATATACTTTCGTTATGAATCACTCTGTTTATTGATGGTATTGCAAATTTGTTTTATACTATGTAGAGACCATTATGGTGACTAAATTTTAGTCATAGATATGGTCCGACAAATAGACTAATTAAGCATGCATATTAAATGTTAATTGCTTACTCTAAAATTAATATTGGTATAAAACGAAGTTCCCTTTTTTTAAATTGAACGAAAATTAAAAGAAAACTTTACCTTACCTAACCTTATATATACTAGAGGCTGGAATGTGACTGTAATATAAAAATACCCGCTGCTTAACTGACTACGGTGGAGCAAAATGGTTAATATTTTAACAGTCTTTGAATGTGTGATAGTACATTTTCCTGTAGCTACACAGGTAGCTCCTAATTTGCTTATCATATTTTGATAATTTAGATGTCCTTCGTGTTCGACACTCCCGCGAGTCAATGTTATATTCAATCAATTAAATATTAATAAGCCGAATATATAAAACTGCTAAATTTTCAACACAAACTAATATTGTGTTAAGTATAAAATTAATAGTTTTGATTCAGGTTCCAAAAACGTATGGTTTATACGTAAAACGAATAATTAATTAATCTTTCGTGTTTTCGTGCATTGAAAGTCCTAATGTTATAATAATATAATATATAAATAAGGCATATTATGAGAAGAGATGGCCCAGTGGTTAGAACGCGTGCATCTTAACCGATGATTTCTGGTTCAAATCCAGGGAAGCACCACTGAATTTTCATGTGCTTAATTTGTGTATAAACACAACTATAAAATTCAACTCGTGCTCAGCGGTGAAGGAAAACATCGTGAGGAAACCTGCATGTGTCTAATTTCTGCCACGTGTGTTTTCCACCAACCCGCATTGGAGCAGCGTGGTGGAATATGCTCCAAACCTTCTCCTTAAAGGTAGTGGAGGCCTTAGCACAGCAGTGGGAATTTTACAGGCTGTTAATGTAATGTATGTATGTAAAAGGCATATTATAGCATGATAAAAAATTGTAGCGTATTTACTGTATATGTATAATTAACACATCAAATTAATTTAATTGGTGAATTGTATATATTTGGAACGGATTACGTTAAATTCATTTTTGTAAATTTACGATTTAAATTATGAAGATTAAAATATAATAATTTGATTTAATTTTTTATAGAACAAAAACATATCTACGTACATAGGTATTTGTATTGACGTCTGCTGTTTCAGCAAATAGGTCAATAGTCCTATCCTCTAACTAATAATAAGACAGGCAAACAACAATTATATGTATTGATACTGGTGTGTGGCACATGGGACGTACTCGTATTTTGTGATAATTCGTTTATAGCAAATTGTTGACTATTTCACGCTGTATAGGCAGAACAGAAAAGCAAAAATTCAACCATAAATTCTATACCCTTACTAAGATACTCTTTTCTTTGTCGCACCGCTAAACAATGTAATTCTCTACCAGCACACGTGTTTCTCTTCCCTTATAAACTGAGTTCCTTGACGAGGGCGACAAGTGCGTTTTATTCTTCCTGGCTCTAGTGGCCGCGTTTGGACTCCACTAACACTTACCATCAGTTAGAGTGGACTCATATGCCTACCCAGATAATAGAAAATAAAAATAAAGTATATACATTTCTTATCTACATACGTGTATTTACATAAACCATCATTGATATATAATTTATTCTTTTAAAATAATTTTTAAATTAAGTATAATCAGACATACGTATATTTTATATATGTTATTCCTTCGATACTTGAGAAGTTTATGCTTAAAAACCTTCCGATATTATCAGGCGTAATAATTGACGTATGTATATATTAACAAAATATAATTGTTGTTCTACTGTTTTAGGATTCCGTACCCAAAGGACGTCTGTCCGTCTCTCTGTCCGTCTGTAACCAGGCTGTATCTCATGAGCCGTGATAGTTAGACAGTTGAAATTTTCACAAATGATGTATATCTGTTGCCGCTATAATAACAAAAAACAAACAGAATAAAATAAATATTTAAGGGGGTTCCCATTCAATACGTGATTTTTTATTCCGTTTTTATCCGAGTCCGACTCGCACTTGGCCAGTTTTTTTTTCGCTTTCTTTATTGTTACATTAATCAATCAAATCACGAGTATAATATTAAATTCATTTATATCATACGGTTGCAATTTTTACTTTAGTCGGATAAAATAATAATCGATACGAGTTGTAAGTTTCACATAATTACTTCAGCTTTCAGACATCAAAGCGGCCGCCCCTCGTGCAATAATACCAGTGACCCGGAGACTTCAGACGGTCGAGATTGTAACTAATGATAAAGATGATTCTATTTATAAATAGCTACTTTACATAATTAAATAATAATTATTATTATTAACAAAACTATTTTACTTTTAATAAATCTATTACATGAATATAAAATAATAATAATTAATAACAAAGTACTTTAATAAATTACTGGTTTGCTAATATTATTACAAAAGAAGTTTAACAATGATACGCCTGACCGTATTTCGCGCTGCCTTCCACCGAAAAGTGAATGCATTTAAAAGACATCTGTCAGCTTGACGTATGACGTTCGGAAAGTCGCACTAATTCTCCTTATATTATGTACTTTGTTGAAATTTATATGACGTCATCCTGACCGATTTTGTCACAACATTCAATCTCAAGGGAGAACAGCCAACTACGCAGGATATTATAGTGCACCAGTGTGCAAACACAGGTGCGCTCTCTCTTCCCTCACTGTCATAATCCGACGGAAAGGCCAATCCGATGCGATCGGAAAGTGTTCAAGTGCAGGACCAACAGTTTTATGTGCAAGGCACGGGAGTGAACACTTCCAACCGAGGAAGAATACCCCAATAATTTTATCGGCCCAATCTGGAGTTTAAACCCATAATCTCAGAACTGTGGCCTTATATCTATCCTCTAGAACAACAGGGCAATTAAAATGATATACATAGCACATAATTTTTTTTATCATATAACATTTTATTTTAATTATTAAACAAAACGTAGAAATTGAATGCGATACCAACAACTAACTCAGCCAGTTATAGTGACTTACGTCATTATAGTAAAACTATACAATAATGTAAAACAGTTGTGACGTCACGACGATCACAGCACCATTGCTATTCAGTTAGAACTGCCATCATCTCGTACTTATTGACATTTCATGATCGTTTTCAATGGTGAGTTTCGAGTTTATTCGTACAGAATGGTTCTGCAGATCATAGAAAATAATATTTCACTTTTTATTTTTGTTTTCTATAGTAATGTTATGAATATAGCGCGAATTTTGTGAGATTTTGTTTATGCGGAAAGTAAACTCAGGAACCACAACCTCTATTTGAAGCTCATAGGGTATCTTATATATTAATAGCGTAAGCCGATTTTTATCCCATTGATTATAGGACAATAGCTGCACATAAAAAATCGGTTATGGTCTCATTTTGAAGAGCTCCAGCATAGATGTGCAGAAATTTAAAAATAATTCTTAATTGCAATTTACTAAATTATTACCATTTAACAAAGATTAATTTTAGAGAGCGGAAAAAATTTACTGGTCGGTTAGAGAGCGGAACTACGGCTGTATAAGAAAAAAAATGAAAACGTAAACATTCTAACTGAACTAAACATAAAAAAATTAATTTAAAAGAGGTTTCATCATTTTGACGACAAATTTGAAACAAAACCTGTCATAGGTTTCGAACTTCCTAAAAAATCTTTTGGACAAATGCGAAGTTTCGCGGGAGACACACTAGAATTATATTATTAGCTAATCAGGATATTATTCGTTCACTAAGTCGTGCATTTTAACAGCTTCCATGACTGCGTAAATAGTTAGATAGATAAAATCCTTATTTAAGCCGTAAAAGTCGGGACAAATAGCTAAATTAAATAACGAACTTACATACACTTTTATCCTACGTTTCACCTTCTAAGTGATTAATTTTCAAAAAAACTTCAAAATTAGTCTTTAGCTCGTGCCCTAAATAGTCTGACCATTGAGACCGAACCTACGAATTTTAAATTATTAAGCTATTGAGGTTTATGTTATATATGGTATTGTCTAGGAAAACGTGTTGAATATTAATAAATGTTATATAAAACGTTTCATTAACTTTAACCATTCTGATTCAAACCCCGAACTATAAGCTAGGCATAGATTTGAAATTACGCGAAACAAAACCAAACGCGAACGAGATATGAATTTATTATTGAACGTAGATCGATAGAATGTACGACAAATTTTACACAGACCATATCAAAATTTTAATTTTTTAAATAATCAAAAATTAAAGATATCGCGTTGTTCAAAGAACTGACTATTTACTAATTAATGGTAAAAATTAAATTAAAAATAAGCATTTTTAACAAACATATAATATTTAATTACTGTCCTTTTGACTGTTGAGGAGTTTCTACGGCTAGAGCCAATCCTCGGGAACCACCACGAAAATGTATTGTCATTGGAGCTGAACCAAAATGTAAAACTTCAACTATATAAAGTAAAAGAAGTGCTTTAATTTCGGCTTGTAAAATTTGACGTAATCAAACGAATATAAAATAATTGCTAGTTATATAAAACCACGTAATGTGGTCAAAATATTAACCATTCCTTACATAGCTGATGCACCACAAGCCTTGGGAACTAAGATGTTATGTCCCTTGTGCCTCTAATTACACTAGCAACCCTTCTAAGTAATAAGTAAGTGGTACCTACGCAGACCAACTATAAATAGACTTACTAGAGAGATTAAGCAAATATTTTTGTGATTGTGACTCCATGCATTTGTTTCCGTTGAATATCTAAAGCTGTCGATTTCACGGTGACTATTTGTTACGTATGTTTTGAGACAGCACACGAATACCTCTTTAATCTGCAGATGAAATCGTACGTATGTTCTGAAGCTCTGTGGAGCAAGATCAAAGCCATGCCTAGTGCATTGATATCACGTACTGAGAAATTACATGAAGCACTACTAGATAAATGCTTTAGAAAAGTTAGTTTTGTATAACTTCCTGAAATTATTAGATTTTTATATGAAGAATTAGATATTTGCCCGTTTTTATATTTAAAAATTGTCAAACAAACAATTGTGTTCGTCCGATGAAAGCTATTAAAAATCGGCTCTAAATCTGTCTAAATGAATAATTTGTAGTAAATATGTTAACATGTTTATGTGCTTATATTTTATCAAATAGATATGTTTCAAATAAATAGATATGTACAAATCTTAGTTTAATTTCAATTACTTTACTATTAAATACCGTTAAAATATTCAATATATGTAATATATGAATTACTATACAAGTAATTTTGCTTTAAAGATTAAGTTTAGATCAAAATAATACATTCGTTCTTCTTAATTAGGATAAAATATATTTTTAGTTTACTATGTAAATGTAAAAAATATAATTTGCTATTTAAAATTCAATGTTTTCTAATCTATCGGAGTTTTTACAACGACGGTTAAAATATTTTGTCTGTAGTCTATGAGATATAAGTGTGGTAACGAATAAATAATCAAATTTAAAATATTAACATAATGTTTTTAATGGCATTAAAATTCACACTTTCCAAGGATACTAAAACCTCATCCCGTTGAAACTCGGTAAAACGGATTAGGAATAAAACTGGCTTTCGAGCCTTCAATTAGACGCTGACAAAAAGCACCCTCAAAGGGTAAAGCTCGTCACCCTTCGAGCGAGCCATTTGAGGCGACTGCGGTTTTTAGACAAATACAAAATATAAAGTACATAAAATAATCTATTTACGATAACATACTTAGATTTCGTATAGTTGCCATTATTTGTAATCAATTTTAAAAATAAAAGATTTTTTTTATGAAATCTTCCTTGAAATATCTAAATTATTAATGTAAGATTTACAAAACTAATTTAAATATGTTCTAAAAATTTTTACGAATCGTACTATCGAGAGTACAGAAATAGAGTTTAGGCACATTCACTATAATAATTATCACCGCCAAAACCAACCAAGGCGATATATTTATTAGTTAGTTATAGATAAAACATTTTCCATATGAAAAATACCACAAATAAAAAATAAAAACAAGAAAAGGGTGGATTGCCTGAGCTCATGTGCATTTGCCAAATGAATGTTTCGTACATTAGTATTTCGCATTTCAATATATAGTAATTTGGCAATCCACAAAATAATAGTTTATTTTGATATTTACTAACAGCTGATAATAACTACATTAGTCAGAAGCTATTGAACATTTGTTTCGTAATGTAATCGATAAAAGGATTGTCATATAAATGCAAGTCATTCATTTTTTGTACGTGAAAAGAAAATATCATTTAGTCAACTTTTGTTTGCTTTGCGTACCTTTTTGCTTTGCACACTCGCTAAAGGTTAAATAGTACTGGCGTTGACATTTGGTGAATGACGTAGCCATCACTTTATACCGTTCCCCCAACTATACGCCATACTATAAACTGGAAACGTTGTAAGATTCTCTATAAAAGATTTAGAATACAGAGACGCAGTTATGACTAGGTGTAGCTACAACGATATTAAGATCGATATTGAAATACTTTAAATAATCCGATTTCACCTAGTAGATCTTCAAAGTCAAAGTATTTTTTTTTTTGATAATATTTTCTTATTTCCTTAACCTTCTTTATATGAACACTCATTTCACAAAATCTAAATAACATTTTTACTTAAAAGAAATTTAAGTTCCTATCTTTTACTTCATAAATGAACCGAGGACAAGCCCAAATCGCTTCCCTATGACTACGCCCATGCTAACGTAAACGCAACGCAAACGTAATAGTTTGCGTATAAAACTCGCACTAGAAGCAGTCATCGAAACGTTGTAGATTTACGAAATCTCGCTATTTGATTTCAGCAATGTAAGTGAATTAAAAACGTTCGGAATATTTTCATTGTTAAATGAAACTGTATTTGTTAGTTCGAGCGAGTATTGTTGAATTTTCATAATTGTATACGGGCACAAGATATATGATAACGTAGACCCAGTTTGACATTATATTATTACAATTATTAAACTGTTTGTAATATTATTATTCCTATGATCTTAACAACCGATACAGACTGTATTATATATAGTTACATTTAGAACAAACATTTTACATTATTAAGAAACAAATAGATTTTGTAACGCTCACTGATTGTATATCAATTAAAAATGTACGTAATATTCATAAATTTTAACATGTTGACTAATTTTAAAATATATTATAATAATATAATATACGAAAAACAAAAGAGAGCTAGCAAAAAACTGTGTAGATAGATTTTAATATAAATGCTTTCCAACAAACAGATTTATATAACAGCATTGTATATTACTATAGTATAGATGTTATTTTTAATCAATTTATATTTTTATTTAAGAATATTAAGCCAATATTTTTTGAAAACCTTGTAAAACATTTTCAAATTAATCCTTTGAAATTGGAGATTAGTTGGAAATAGTTAGAGAAATGCTTTTTCTCAAAGTAAAAATATCTGGTTCCAAAAGTATTTATTTTCAATGAGGGTTCGTTCTTTGTAATTAGAAATGTAAATGGAATCAAATTTCCTCTCTTATTCCCTTTGTTGCTTTTAATTTTTTGGTAAATTTGTTAAGTTCAATTTAGAACTTCTCCTAAATATCATTTTATAAGAGCTTAGAGAGTTGATGTTTCTTCGAAATATGCGAAACTAAAGAAACATTTTTAAGTACACATAATTAGAATTAAGAAAAAAATTAAATCTTCAAAAATACACTTGGGTGCAATTTGGAGCAGTTGGAATTTAAATCGATCCAAAAGTAAATTATAGACGTCTAATTGAGGCCCTGTTTTAAGTCGAAAACACTCACAATCTCTATTCAAAACTTCATAAAAATTTAAATCTTATACAAAAATGTGACCACACTAAACAATGAAAAAAAACTGGAGATAATCCCATATCCAAATTAATTGAGAACCCAAAAACGAAAAGAAATATATACATTAAGTGGTCCACATACAAGTGACCTGTTAAAACTAGGTTAAAGCAGTAAAAGAAATGAAACTCGTATTAGTTTTTTATCTCGACATTAGATTTAACCGCAGACCAAAATCGGTCTTTAATTATATACTTCCAAATACTAATGACGTAAGTGCCATTTATAATAACGGAAGGTATTAAAATATCAAACTGAGTAATTTGCATGATTATCCAAAAATTAGTTACGTAATATTTTTTACACTTAACTATGAAATTAATTAGGTATTCATGTAAATACTTCTTATGTAATATAAAAAAAAAAAAAAAACTATATAAAATGTGCACTACAATACCACTAGTGTCAATAACACTAAGACTTCTTAATTTTTTTTTTTTATAAAATTGACAATTGTATAATATTTTTTTTTAAATGTATCAAATATCAGTTAAGAACTTTGTATGTACGCCTAGAATACGAAATAGCAACGTATGAGTCTTTGATATCTTAAATAATTTTATATTTTGACAAAACAACTATAAAAATATACTTTTTTTTTTAAAAAATTGTTCTAAATATTTTTTTACACAAATATAAAATTGATATTTTCATTATATAATATAAAACAATTATTGATATTAACATTGCACATAATTTTTACCTAATCTGCCAGAGGAACAAAAAATACATCAAATATTAAACATAAACACTACTGGCAGAATTAAACTGACCCTCAGTATAATCCTCGGTCCAGATTAAAATCGCTGCCCTACTGTCACAATAGAAAGGGTTTTAACCACACAATATATATCACACTATAGGTATTATTTGTACGTAACTATATTCGCGGTTAAGTGACTTACAATCGTTTCATACCGCAATACCCAAATGTTCAGTTTTATCTCGTATTTAAATTTGATCTGCACTGTAATCAAATATTGTACGATTAAAGTAACAGCCTGTAAATTTCCCACTGCTGGGCTAATACCTCCCTTTGAGGAGAAGGTTATGGACTTATTTCACCACTTTGCTCCAATACGGCTTGCTGCATATCGCATGCAGGTTTCCTTACAATGATTTCCTTCCAAAAGTCGGTGCCAAGCCGAAATGATGTACACCTATATTTCAAACGTACTTAAAAGTTATATTATAAAAAATAACGATAGTTTTGCGGGTGGTGAGCTAACCTGGTATGTAAGTCTACAAAAAATGAAAAGTTAAATTATAACTATTTTACACTTTCAATTAAGCATTTCAGGGACAATACATTGGATACAATAACAGAGTTGTTATGTCAGACGTATACTGTCCATGAACGTGTTTAACTTAATTTTTGGCAACTGGCAAAACAATAAACGAAATTGCAAGTATCATTGAGAACCGAGTATATAGCTTAGACTTAAAACGTTACGTCATAAACCTGGTTATTTTGTTAACTTCAACATAATTTTATAAACATTATAAATTTGTGCAAGGCAAAGGCAGAGCATTATAATGTATCATAAAAAAAAAAACATTATTTAAAAGCAGGTCAAACTTTTTGCATGATTGATAGCAATATTTTCCGATGTTATCTGTATATTCATGTTGTTTAATCGTTAAAATATAGAGTGCGGATAGCATTTCATATAATTTCAAGTGAATTTAAATAAAAGATCCAAAGACATTTGCATAAATACCACTAGTGTTCGATTTCAACCCTGACTGTTCACGCCCTCTGACCTAAATTACTCACCACATTAAATATATATTTTGTATAATTATAAAAATGCAGTTTATATAAAAAGTTTGAATATCAATTTCTCGTGTACAGTGTTAATTTTCTTTTTATAATGTAATAAATCCTTTTTGAACATACTTTTTGCTAGTAATTACTTAGCGTGAGTTTAATTTAATATAAATTAAAATATTTAATTAATTAATTTATTTTAGAACATTAGCGAAACTGACACGTATCGCAGTAACATTCTTAATTTAAATTATTTAACTTTCAATAATATAATAATTTTATAAATATTGAAATTAAGCTCGTAGATCTTTTAGTGAGTGTCGACCAGCGCGGAACAACTCTGCAAACTCTATCATGACCGCGCTTATTTTTGACAATTGCATTAAGGATTAAAAAAAACATTTCTTGTTTTCTCTAAAAATTTAAACAGAGAATAAACAGAATTATTTAATCTTGTTTAATAAGTGTAACTGCAAATCGAGCTCGTATAACTTAACCAAATGAATCTTTATGTCAGAAACGTTTAATCCAAACGTTACAAATATAAACGTTGCACTAAAAAAACTTGATTGATGTGATTTGAAAGACAATGATATTTAGACAACGACAATTTAAATAATTTTTACTAATTATTATATTTCTATCACACTCAAAAAATGTAAACGACTTTATCAAAATACAATACACAAGGCAGAACGCTATTGCTGTTAAGGTAGTCATAAAAATCGCATTCAGAAACAATAAGAAAAAAACAAGAAAAAAAAAATACGTTACATGCAATTTAACAATTAATGTATATTTAAAGTTCCCATTGTACACACGAAAAAGAAAACGTAGTTTGATTTTTAGTTAAGTTAAATTACTTTTTATGAATTCGAGAATTCTCAACTGTAATGTAATAATGCTTTTTTGCGGAATTTATATTTGAAATCACTATATATAAAGCCGGGATTATCGAGGAATAGGAAAACCAACGTCAGAAACGTAGCATATGGAATCGTTGCGTAGAACGAAGATTTACTTCAATAAACATTTTGCTAACCTGCATCGACACCCACGGAACCAATTGATCCAGAAACATATAGAACACGTAACCCCTGCTGGTTGTACCAATATTTATTATGAACGGGAAACCAATATTTGACCGAACGACAGCGAGCTTAGCACAACCCAGTTGCGATGAACGTAACGCCAATCAGTCGAGAATCAATTTATTTTGATAGAATCATGCGACAAAATAATAAAGAGCAGATTTGATTTGGATTTCTAAATAATAATAAATATTCACTTGGTTGAGCTATTAGCAAGCAAGATTAGATACCACCCACTAAATAGCTATTCTACCGCCAAACACCAATACTTGTTGTTTTTCGTTTTATAGGGTAAGTACGCCAGTATTAATACATGTACAAATATCTTAGCTGCCAAATTATTATCTTTTCTTACAACGTCAATATCTATGGGCGGCGGTAACCTCTTAACATCAGATAGCCCTTTTACCTACCTCTGTCAGCCTATCAACATCATCAAAAAATATTACTACTGACTAATCAACGTCGCCGATGTGATTTCGACGCATACGTCGATGACAATCTTAATCCAAAAATATATCCAGTATTCGTCGTATGATTAGAGTATAAAAGGGATTATAAGGCCGTAGATCCCGAGTCAGTCAACGGTAAAATTCAGTCGGGCTTTTAAAAATTTATTGGGTTTTCCGTCGAGAAATTTTTAGTATAAGCCGAGTCCGGAAATTGGAAGTGCTTCCACTCCCGTGCCTCAGAAAGCACGCGAAAAGCCATTGGTCTTACGTCTGAATTCTTCCTAGTCGAATCGTTGCCATCCAAGAAATAGGGAGTTCATTTAAGTACACGCACGCGCTCGTGAACTGTTATATGTCACGCGCAGTTCGACAGTCTGTCTTGAAAATTGGGCAAGACGACATCATAATCATAGATGTTATAAATAATGATATTAATCTACATATATAGAGTCAATCTAAAAATGAATACTATACTAATACTCGGTAATATTCAGCCGTAATATTAATGAAATCTAAACAAATATTCCATTCCATTTTCGAAATATCGATAAGACGAATAAATTGTTAAACAAATTTGAAATAAATTTAAATTTGAAATTCTTCTTCGATATGCAGTTTGCTCAGGTGTTGACATTGATAAATCGATAGGATGCGCATCACTGTAATATGCAAGCAAAATATCTGATTCCGTGCATACGTAGAGGAAAATATCATCAAGAATTCTGAGTTCGGAACGAATACGGCAAATAGAAACAGTAAATACGCCACGGCTCTCGGTTAATTGGAGGCCTTACAAATATGTACCGAAAAAGATTTTTCACTAAAAATAGTGGTGTTTTACTATACTTTAATCCTCTGATCGAATATTTTAATTATTGTTATCTTTGATTATTTATATTAAGTCTAAAAAGACTATCAAAGCTAAGAACGCGTCAATAAGTACACGCACACTTATAAAGTAGTATGACGTTTGGCGAGTGTCAAACGTAGTCATCACGCACACCAAGATAACAGTGCGACACTCCATCGGAATATGTATAAATAATCAAATAATAGTATGGAAAAATCCAGCAAAAAATAACGTTATATGTGACAAGACTGACTATCACGATTTTTAAAGAATTACATTTTGTCTTATTTATCCTTATTTAAAATTTAACGGTTTACAAAAAAGTATGTAATCAAAAATTAAAATCTTCTAATTCCAAAATTAAGTTTCTAAACGGTTGAATTTGAATTTAAATTCCATTCGAAAATCAAACTTCTCATCTGCATAATACGGACTGAACTGCGCATTTTACGAAATAAATTCACCTTCTAGTTTACTGATTACGTGTATTGATATTTCCCGGGAGGGAAAATTCATTTTTCAAAAGCACAAATTGAAAAGTAATCCTCTGCACTACTTAGCAAAAGACGCAGGCTAAATGACGCCGAGCCGCGACTGAATCAAACATATTTGTTTACTTCATACATAATACACGACATTTCTGTGAATTTTTTACGTCATTCAAGATATATTTCAATGAAATTGTACGTGTTAAAAATTCTAAGAGTAATTATATATTCTAATAGTAATGATCGTACATATATGTTTCTTTGCATTTTATCTTTGAGATTAAAAATCTTTGACACCGTTTGACCGACTACTTTAAAAATTGACGCATGAAATTATTTCTCGTAGAAGGTTTTATGCTTTTTACTTTGTTGTTAAGGCAAGCAAATAAGGCGGACTAAGATTTAGGAGTAGCGCCAAATCGGCTTACTCGAAATTCGAAGAGGAAGTCAACAATACAAAATTATCGTTATTTCGCGGTAGAATAATCGTGAGTATCCATCTAGATAGTCCTTCAAACAGTTTGTTTCAAGTAACTGAAATATATATTGTTAAATATTTATATTGTATTATGTTTTAACATAACTGTGGATGTAAAAAAATAACAAACGGGGTAAAAAAAAATAACTCAAATATCTAAACTTCGTATGGTACCTACAGAATCATATGGTACGGCAAAATAAATTAATTGTAATATAGTATAAATTTCGTGTAAAATTAATAAGTTTCGTGTGAAATTGATTTATAGCGTGTTAAGGAATAAATTTAAAACGAAATAAATGTCATTAAACTTTCAACGTTGATAATTTAGCTAAAAATCAATATTATAAGCATAAAAATTACACAGTAAAATAAATATTAAGTTTTCAATTACGTATTGGTGAAAAAAATATGTGTTTTAATATGAAAATGATTTGTATGTCCTTATCATATTTATTTTGAGTCTTAAAATAATGTAATAATAATTTTTAGTCTGCAACACCAGGAATTTTTTTATTTACCACTCTTGAGAACCATCTTGAAAAAAGGATGCTCTGTACTAATTTACCGGAACCCACAAGACTGCTTATTTTTATTCAACCAGCCATCAACTATTAGCGTTTAAAATTGAACTGATCCAATAGTCACTAAATTGACGCTCGCCTCGCTTTATTAGCGCTACACCAAACAATCCTTGCAAATAATCCTCTCTAAATACAGCGGTTTCTCGTTGTCTTCAAAATATTATTAGTGGAGCGCTTTAAGCTTTATACCTCGGAATCCATGGCCAGTCAATGAATCTTTATAAAAACTTTGGAAGTGTGTTTTTAATAGCATATAGAAAAATGTTAAAAAAAAAATTTGGCCGACCTCAATTTTTTTTTAATTATAAATAACTATAAATTTTCCATAGTTTTCCCTTAATTATATTAGTTTAAAGTTATATTTTAAGAAGGAAAACTTTCACCAACTTGATCTTGGGTCTCAAGGGATTGCTGGTATAAAGATGAGAGAGAGAGGAGAGGACTAGGGCAGCTGTTGGGTGTTAACATGAGCCCTAACCGAATAGTACACGTGGCAATTTGCTAGGCTCAATACGGAGCTTTTTGGGGGCTCCTATATAAAATAATTTCTGCAAGCAATCAAGCAAAATTCAATAATATAAACCATTAATGATGATATAAGTTAGTTAGTTAGTAAAATTTGTTGTTATAGCCTCGTATCAAAATGGGTGAACCATCGAATCGTGATAATATAAGTAATGATTGCATCTTATTTTATGACAAAATCGGATGTAGTTCTGAATGAACTCTGGACTAGGAGACATTGTCAAAGTCACTAGAGAAATATCAACGCTCAATGCTGCTTCTGCAGAAAGAGCGGATGTGGAGCGTGCATTCAGTATTCAGACAAAAATATATCAATAAACTATATACTAATTATTATTGAAAAAAGAACACCACATCGGCATGATGTACACCTAAAACAAAACTTCGAACGGCTAATGCAAATGATTTATTTTGAGTGGTAAAGTAGGTGCTTTTTATGTGAAAAAGAAGCGGATAAAATGAAAGAAAGAAGAAAGTCCAAATCATCAAGACAACAAATCAGCTACGTAACTTCCTCTGATTTCAAGAAAACTATTTTAATTCTGATAAGTGAAGAGAAAAGTGAATATGTATCGCAATATCCATAAAATAATTGGAGGCGTTTTAGATTTAGTAACTCAGGAAGCTAATTATCACACGGATTGTTTACGAACTACACTAAAACAGACAGGCAGAGGGAGAAAAACAATCATCCAGTCACAATACAAGTAGATGCAGCACCAGCTACAGAATTTTTACTAAAAATATTTTGTATATGGAATGCATAACTGGATGCGGAGCATCTTGTGGGTGCAAGAAACTGCACTGCTGCTTGCTTAGAATGCATTGGTGATAGCTGTACGACGACGACGACAATATTTTTTTTTTTTTTTTATTTCGTTATTTTTGCGAAAATCTTAGAAATTAACATTAAAGTTACTATGTAAACATAATTTATTAAATATAAAATTGAAATCTTTCCTATAAACATTTTATTCCGCCTTCCACCTCTTACTTTCTAGTAAATTGTTGTTAAAAATTGTTGTAATCGAGATCGGTCAATTTTTTTTTTTAACTTTTTAATTTAAGCTATTAATAATGCAAAAAAAACACTCGTTACACAGATTCATTGACTGGCCCTGGATTCCGAGATTTTATAATTTTTATGTCTTACGGCACTCCACTATATAAGTGATTAATATAAATTAATTCCAAAGAATAAAGCATAATCTTGAGAATATAAAATTTAATTAAAATGCTAAAATGTTTTGATAAAAATGCTAAAATGTTTTGATAAAAATGCTATGCTATTTGAGGAAAATATGCTTGAAGCTTAAGTTACTCCGACACGGATTGGTGTATTATAATATTAACACGAAATTAATTGACTTAACTATGTAAATATAGAAAAATATATCTTTAATATGTTTTTTTTATGAAAAACGAATCAAACATTAGTTATACTTTAGTCTCGAAATACCCAGAATAAATAAACTCATTGTGTATTTATCCACTTTGTAGCGCAAGTCAATACCAGGTTATCTTCAATCAGTAACCGCACATAGCTGGTACGGCGGAAAATCTATAGGTACATAAATATATTCACGTGCAGCTTGTACTTGTTACATTTACAAAACAAAGCTTTGCATTTTGGGTTATTTTAACACTCTAAAATAATTATACGGGCTTATTATATATATGTTTAACGTTTATTTTTTTAAATGTTTCGTCGTTATTTGAATATCTTTATGCTAATAGTCTAGAGGTCGAAAGCCGGTAAATCTGGATGTCCTTGATTCTAGGTAGGGATGTTGGAATTTTGGTCATACAGTACACAGTAACAGCCTGTATATTGCTTTTAGAAGAAGGTTTCTAGCATATTCCACCACGCTGCTCCAATGCGTGTTGGTGGATACACATGATTAATTAGGTATAAACCCAAATTAAGCATATGAAAATTTAGTGGCGCTTGCCTGGGCTTGAACCCGCACCCATCGGTTAAGATGCTCGCGTTCTACCCACTAGGCCATCTCAGCTCACTAAGTCATCTCGGCTCATAAAATTTTGGTCAGCCAGGTCAGTATAGAATTTGGCAGTAATTGTCTTGGAAAGCACGTACAGACGTCTGTCCTGAGTCTAGTCATTCCACTGTCGTCAGGTATGCCGTCCGACTGGATAAAAAAAGTGAGAGAATAGACAGTGCACTTGTCATTGCGAATAGTCTTGTGCATTATACTTACTTGTCTTCTATGAGAATGGCCGCAAGGGTCGGTATGAGTTTGGGCAGCGTCAGCGTCATCACCGTTATATTTTGATTTGAAAACTGTCTATTACTTATACGAATACATTTAATATTCATCATTCCGTCTCAAATCCAAAAACTACAATTTGTGAGGCACAATACAAAAATTAAAGTAGTAAAGAAAGCACGTCATTTCTGTTTGCACGTTGAATCGGGATGCCCTAACATCGGGATATAAATGTGTGGAAGCGATGGGCACCTGTGTTTGTGTAAATACTATACAATAAATAATACACAAGTGTGTATATTATGGTTCTCTAATCTCGCGCATTTGACTCAATTGGCATCATCACGGTTTTTATTTTGACTTCAATAATACATTTAGAATTAAAAAGCGCGATTTTTCACTTATCGTTCATTTATAAGCGCTCTTTGATATTAGACCATTTTAATTTACGAATATTTGTTGTGTAATTCGAAGTCGTTAATCAACATAGCAGCGCTGAATTGCTTTGAAAGCGATTAAATCTTTTTGAAATATTGAAAAAACAAGAATTTTCTAGTGTGGCCTTTTCACTTTGATTGTCGCTAATGTCTTTAGCTCAAAACGAGTTCACAAAATTCTGTTCGAAAAAGCAACAACATCGAATCATACAACGTCATTTATGAAGCTATTATTTTTTCTAAAAAAAGTAAAATTTTAACGAACGTGTTTATAAAGATATTTTTTTTTAATAAATAGCAATTTAGAAAATGAACATAACAAATATTTAAATTAAAGCATTAAAATATTACAATGAAACCTTTTTTAATTGAATAAATATTATCGTCTTAGAGATATCAAAGTATGTTTTTTTATCACTTTTGTTTTTATTTCACGATCTAAAATGAAAATGACATTAGTAAGAATAATAAGCGTGACTGAACAAAACAGCAACTTTTAATACGAAGACTAGAGTACAACGCACGAGAACGAATATAGGTCATTACCGAGGAAATTAGACCACACAATTACAAACCTCTTAATTCGAAATAACATAATTTCATCGCATGTCTAAAACACATTTTTCAAATAAGACAGTAAATAATATGGACAACGGACTCGTAATTGACTCGACTGTGTAATTTAGGTTTGTATAATGTAAATAATTATGTAAGTAGAACAGGAACTATAAAAACAACATATAAAATAATCCAAATTAATAAATATATTTTTAAATATTAGGATGTCCGCTCAGATTCGAAGCAAAGGTACATCTTAGTTCAGCTTCAATTAAAAGTAAATTCATATAAAAATCAAAATAAATACTCTTTCATACAACAAAGCAATAAGATTAACGTATTACATTTGATTATTTAACACTAATAAGTAAATTTTTAATAAATTATTTTACTTAGACATAATATGCTCAGTACCTATTGATTGAATTCATAGGATACAGAATGGTTATTTAATTAACACCACACTTGGTGGTGACTAATGTATCCTATTCCAGCCTATGTATCCAAAATTAACCTTACTTGGAACTTAACCTTACTAGTAGTGTGGCGGTAGAATATCTGCTTAGTGAGTACCCCAAGGCCAAAAGCAAAGTAAGCTTACATTAATTACATTACATTAACAGCCTGTAAATTTCCCACTCCTGGGCTAAGGCCTCTCCTTTTGAGGAGATAGTTTGGAGCATATTCCACCATGCTGCTCCATTGCGGGTTGGTGGAATACACATGTGGCAGAATTTCATTGAAATTAGACACATGCAGGTTTCCTCACGATGTTTTCCTTCACCGCCGAGCACGAGATGAATTATAAATACAAATTAAGCACATGAAAATTCAGTGGTGTTTGCCTGGGTTTGAACCCGAAATCATCGGTTAAGATGCACGCGTTCTAATCATGTGCCATCTCGGCTCTTGTAAGCTTACATAAAGTCACGTAAATATATATTTTTAAGAACTATCATTTTGTTCCTACAATCCATCAATTAATGTTAAGTCAAATAACCTTAAAGGGTTTTATAATGCACTAAGGTAAAAACAATTAATTATGGTTTTCAGAACCTACGACTGCAGTCTTTATTTATTTTTTAATATCGAATTATAGAATCACATTTAAAAATGGAACTGAGAGACTGGCTAAGATCAACAGCATAGTTTTGCAGTGTCCTTGTAGATCAATTTTATTTTATTTTCATTAGGACAACCAACAATAGATACAATATCACATCCAAAATAAAAAATAAAAAATTACATTTCAAAATTATCAAGTTCTACTACTTACAGGTAGTCTCACCACGCATTATCATATTACACAATGTAATTATTGAAAATATGAATAATAATTAAAAATAAGAAATGCAATACATTTTTTAAACTATTATATAATAAATAATAATTAATAAGTTAAACCATATGATTAGAATTGAGCACAAATAAAATTCTTTATTTTTCGATTGAATTGAGGTCGACTATCGACGTAAATTTTATTATGATTTTTTTATTTAACTATTTTTTCTCATTCGCATTTAAAATATTGTAAGATATATGAATGCCTGTTTTTACAAGAATGTTAAGCGTGGCGTTTATTACATAACGAACGATTTGAAAGAATATACGATAATTTTAGCATAATTTCATAACACTAGAAAACTAATTTGTCTTATTTTCACCACTTCAGAAATTGTTGAATAATCACGACACATGCAGTGTGAACACATACTAATAACATGTATTTAAAAAAAGGTGGAATTTAAAGGAGCTACTTGGTTCGTGCGGTGGCGTGAGGCGCGCCCAACGCGTCATTTTCATGGATTTTTAGAGCTATAAATCGGGCTATGATAATCACGAAGGAGCTGAAATTAACGCAACGTCACAGAGTTAATAGTACGAACACGACATCCTTTACTAATAATCTTTATGTATTTATAACCATAGTTTCGTTGGCTACCGATCCTGTAACTTTAAAGCAACTTTCGATTTTGATTTAGTTCGTTTCGACGGTGATTCGATCCGACGGTTAAGCTATTAACAAATTATATATTTACGGACTTGAGTTATTCTAGTCTACATTATATACCTGCAGGTCTCTGCCAAACCACAGGTTGGACCAAGAAACGACTTGGTAGCAATGAATCCGGAATTCGAAGTGTACCGAAAACAACACAAGATTTGTAGTTTGTAGGTGACGTTGTGATCGAGTTTTTAAGAATAAATAACATTCTTAAAACTATAGGCACAAGGCACATATTAATACGTAAGATATGCGACCATGACGGGGCGAGGAAAGATGCACTCCTCTTGAAGTGCTCATGAGTTTCAATGCAATGGGCGAGAACGGTAAAACAACCAATCACCGCGATAAACGGATTTGACTGTTTTTGACGATTCAATCGCGACTATGTATGTTGACTTATTTTGTTACCTAAGTACGGTCTAGCAAACTAATCGGTATTCCTAATTAGCCTAACTTAATCTTATTATAATTATGCATTGGGTACATTAGCGATAGTTTTTCTATCCACACGTAATTCATGTATATATGTATTTATGTAGATATATATGTATGTGTGTATATATGTATATATATATGTATGTATGTACAGGTATTTGCATGTATGTTTATTTTATGTTTTCTCTATATGTAATTTTATTAGATTATTAAATCAAGTATCAATTGTATATGTATGCATCATAATATAATATGCACTACCCTCTTTACAGAATATGTTGTCCTCATCTGTTGGGTTGCCTGTAAGAGATCGCTTTTAGTGATAAGGCCGCCCTTGCCTTCAACTCTCTGTAATTAACCATTTTTATGTACTGTTATTTTATATGATACTGAGTGCAATAAAGTTTTTATTATTATTATTATTATTATTATTCATATATTAAACATTTTCATAACTGTAACACTATAAGGTTTACGACTGTGTCCTTAATCTAACGAGTAGCTTGTACGGCTGCAGGTCATTTGTCAAGGTACAGGTAATTTCCCAGGTTCGAATCCAGGCCAAATCGTATCATCGGACTATAGTAAGCACCTGAGCTATCTTCGTTGAGATTAAACGTCGTGGTTGAAGATTGTCTCCATACAGAAGAACTGCATTTCCGAACTTCTTGGCAACTACACTATTTTCCATAGTCTTCTTTAATTGTATACAACTTTAGCACTATTTTTATACGCATATCGATCGTTTCCTCACTCAGTTAGCCCCTTAGAAGCAATAAATTATTTATGTAATTATCCTACGTTTACATACAAATTAGAATAGTAAATTTACCGTAATTGCTTTTGACAACTGCTATTAATCTAGTACGTATTCTTTAAAAAATGTGAACTTATTTTACTGTACTTATATTTATAAGATCTTTATTACACTTGAGACCCTAGACTTACCTTTTTTTCATTATTTGCTTTGTAATTTCTGAATATCTTCGATTAGAAAACAATCTGTAAACGTCCCACTGTTGGTGTTGGGTTGGGAGCCTCTCCTTTTGTCCATCTCCTGGTAGTATTGGAGCTAGTCCGATAGGGTAGATACAATTATGTAGCAGATTTACATCCGGTAGATGCAGGTTTCCTCACGACATTTTCCTTTATTTCTGAGCGCGCGCTGCTTTATAAACACTATAAGGTTTGGCGTACAGGTAATATTAAAAATTAAAGTTATGCAACTATTCACGGACAATATTGAATATTATAATATATAAACAGTGTTTGAGTATATGCGTCATCTGGCACATGATGGCACACCGTTGAAGTCGCCTGTTGCATCTGCTCTGTTTTATGAGCTGGCAACCGTAGGATTTCAGTTCTGATATCAGTGGCATGCATCTAATAGGCTGTTGATCATATATGCTCGGCATAACTTGTTACATTAACTGTAAATTCAATTTGTTAAAAAACTATTTGAATTGGTTTTCAGTCTTCTATTTCCAAAAATATTTATCATACTTCTGATATCGAATACCAATAATTAAATAAATATGGACCACATCACTAGCTTCACCATATTTTATGAGAATTTGTCCAGACATTTTCCTCAATCCTACTTTTTATTATAAATTCTAAGGTGCAATTGATGACTAGTTTTTTCTTTGTTTTAAGTAATAATCAACCAATCGACCGAGGACATTTATTGCATAAAGATAATTTATAAGCCGGAGAGAGCAATTTTCTCTTTGAAAATTTGGATGGAAACACAGCCGATACCAAAACTAGTCAGATATCCAACGTTTAGGGTTTGAAAATTCCAGGCAGATAATATTGCTTAGGTTTTTCGGCTAGAAAATTGTTATCAGAGCTGGAATTAAGAGGTTGGTAGCTTTACAACGGGTTGGAAAGCTACCAACCTCTTTAGACGGTTATGTCTATAGTCAATGGGATTATTGAACAATAAGAGTATTATATTGATCTGCAAGCATATTAAAATGACATAACAATTGTAAATAACATGATATGATAAAATATAATACACATAGATTTATACATATATAAATAATAGATATACATAAATAGTAGAACATTTGCCAAGATAATTTTGAAATGTATTTTTTTATTTTTATATGATATTGTATCTACTGTTGGTTGTTCTACTGAAAATAAAATAAAATATAACTACTGACTGTCTTATCGGTGTTCCCCGATATAATCACATTCTGAATTTGTGGTAATTTTAAATAATCTTGTTGTTATTACGACGACTAAAAAGTGCTGGCAGGAGCCTACTTAAGCAAGGTTTATTGGAATTTGATTGTAATATGACATTTTTGGTGTTACGATTGTCAAATATTTTGGTACCTAAGGTAAACTATTTAATGTACAGTGCAATTGAAATTCTAAGCTAAGATAATCTAATCAAGTTATCTATATTAGACCTGACCTGATTGCTACAATATTATAAATAATATTGTAAAATATCAATCATAATTACAAACAGTTCCTTATTAATTAAATTAACTATATAACAAAGTTAGCAATCGAATGGAAGCCTTTGTAAATATTAATTATTTTCGGTCACTTACTCGCACTCGCAAACTAACCACAGATAATTAATTAATTACAATTTAATAATGTAATAGGCACTAGTTAGTTGCTTGCATTATAACATTTCAATAAAGTTATTAATATTTAATGAGATAAATATATATTACACTGCGGAATGGGTCTTTAAATAAATTCTAGTTTTACCATCCATCTATCAAGAAACTCGAAAGTGATTTTCGAACTCCAGCTTGAAATGTCAGATTGTGTTATATGAAATCGACTTAAATACAATTTATTGGATACACGTATTACAATGCCGTATCAATGTAAGTTGGTTGTCATATTTGACAGATGAAATAAGAAGTGATTTCTTACAGAATCGCGCTGCTGATCAATTTCGGTTGCCAGTCTCAAGGCAGACATACCAATTACGCAAGTCACATTATAGTGCACAAGTGTGTGTGTGCACAGATGCACCATTGGCGTAATATCATAATCCGATGGAACGGCAAATCCGACACGAATGGAAAGAGTATGGGGACAGCACCGATGGCTTTATATGCTTTCCGCAAAAACGCGTGTGTTCATACTTCCAATTTCCAGACTCCAGGCTGCTATTTAGAATTTTTCGACAGAAGACCCCAATTTTTGGTTTAACCAAGACCTTAGGATATGTGTCGTAAGTAACAATCAGAACAATCGTAAAACGTAATTTAATCGTAAAATCGTAGACATCCAAGATATACACAAACCTGCGATAGACGTGATGGCCTAAGCTTGTAAATACCACCCACTGATCAGATATTCTACCGCCACACAGCAGTGTTCTAGTTTAAGTAAGCGAGTGTAAGGAACATTGTATCTTAGTTCCCAAGGTCGGTGACGCTTTGGCGATGTAAGGAATGGTTAATATTTCTTACAGCGCCAATGTCTACGTGCAGTGGTGACCACTTAACATCGGGTAGTCCATTTGCAAGCCCGCCTACCGATATCTTAAAAAAATTAACTGTCACAGTGTTCAGTGTTATAATCCACTGCAGAACAAAAGGTACTTAAAAAAAAAGGTTTCTTAAAAAGATTTTATATAGTATCGGATTTTGAGTTCATTATTTCTCTGTAGCATAATATCTTATTAGTAGATGATTGATTGCTATGCAGTACAAACCACTGATCATTTTATGGCGTGAATTCAAAGTGTTTTTTCTACATCAAAGAAAAGCCATTTGGTATACAAATTGAAACCTAGATATATACAAAGGGTTTTAGAGAAACAGATACAAATTATCATAAAAACTAAATAAATCACCATAGATTCGGAAAGACTTCCAAATAATGACAATGGTCGTTTTCGTTAGCAAGACGATATTGTTTATACGAGTTCCGAAATAAATATACTTGGGGCATATGCAACTCGAGACTTGTTTTCGTATTTACCAATAAATACCATAGCATGACCTGGAACTGCAGGTTTCGCGTGGTAGTCACAATGAAATATCTCATTGAAGTTGTGAATAAAACCTAAAATAATGGTAAGTGATGATAACGATGTTGATGAAGACAGTGGATAAATGTGGGAACGAGATAACACATACAAAAATCAGCGGTGCCAAGATTAGATCCCACAATATTCAGTGAAGACTCAGGTATTCCAACCACCAGGTCATCTCCGCTCTTCTTAAGCAGATGTTAAAACCATAAATTTCTACTTAGCTGCAAATACGACGTTGAAGTATCGACCTTCGTATTATAATACGACTATATAATAAAATAAGAAATATCGTCATGAGCCAATAGGCGAGTAATGTTTCAAATCCACTGGTTATTGGCCAATATTTTCTCGTTGGCTGTTTATCGAAATCGTGACTTGTTTTTACAACGACGAGCGATAATGTCGTACTGTGACAATAATTTATTTATTCGATAATGATATCAAATCTCTTTCGTGCAAGTTCACGGAAAAGAAGGAAGAATTTTAGTTACGATCTTGAGTCTCTTCGTACTTGTGTCCTCTATTTAGGCTTATGATGTTATGCATGTAATATAGGGAGTTTGATGAAAAATTCAATTATATACAATGAGTCACCACACAAGCTTAATTTTTAATATCTCTTTCAGCTCTGACAGTGCCCATGCCTTTATGCAGACATGGCATTTGTTGATCTGCCTGCCTGCGCTAAATAAGACTCTTCCTTCTAAGAATAGTGACTTCTACCTTCTAATTATTAGTTATTGATTTTTGAATGAATTACTAGTATATTGCACATAACAAAACTCTGTTTGAAGCTTAATTTCCATTGTTTATATTTCAGTGCGCAGCTGGGCGGGCCGCCTGGCAGGAGGCGGCGGCGCTGTCGGTGGGCGGTGGCGGAGCCGGCGCGGGCGGCGCGGCCCGCCGCTGCTCCGTGCTCGGCGACCACCCGGGCGCGAGACGAGACCAGCGCGGCAAGTGGCATCGTACCAATCGAGTAAGATCTTGTTTAATATTATTTATTTATGTTAAAAACAGTAAAAAACATCTGTGTTTGTAAACAAGAACCAGAAATTCACAGTTTAATAAAAGTATAACATTAAAAATTTAAGCAGAACTACATATTATTTTTACCTGGATTTTGTGAAAATTTTAAAGTAATAATTAAATTTCTATACATTTTGTTGATACTTAGTCCAAGGTTAAGTTATAAACTGGAAAGCGTCAAAAATTTAACATAAAAGAACATACTAAAAAAAAGGAACGTCATCATCAAGACTATATTAATTAGAACTAAGTTGTAATAATATAGTAACTTGATTTATCAATATGGGAGTAATAATATTATCTCAATCGAAATGCAAACAAGTCGATAGATTAGGTACTTATTTTTGTATAAAGTATATTGCATCAAAATATTTAGGAACAATTTCGAATAGATTAATTGGTTAAAATTAAATAGTAATTATCGAGGCCATTTTCCATTTTTTAATTCACTACGCATTCTATCGTCATCGAATATCTATCCTTCCCGTACATTTTGTTCTCTTCTCTGATCTGTATATTGTCTCTACTGTTATTTAAACCAACAGTGATGTTCATAATTTTGTTTCAATTATTACCAGTAAATAACATTAATAAACTATTTATAACAGGTCCGCGATGCATCGTACGGTTCATCGTCAGACTCCGACGGGGAGGCGGAAGGTGCGAGCGGGGAGCCCTGGGGAGTCGCAAGACTCCTGTATGCAGGTCTCGCAATACTCGCTCTTGGCCTTGTTGTGTATTTCGTCGGCACCGGAGACAAGGTTAGTATAATATAAAACAAACAAAAATGTCATATGACCATTTCATTTATATTTGGTATAAATCCTGAGACAGAGTTTTATTTGTGTTGAAAATATCAAGATTGTTTTGATAAATTATTAGTATTTGTCTAATTATTACTGGTCCAAAATTTAGACAAGAGAATCTTCTTGTTTAAAAGAAACATTTTTGATAGAGATAATTAATTTAACCTTGTTTCGTTCCAGGGTTTCAAAACGCCAGCACTGCGACTCGTGGGCCCATCACTTATCGTGGCGGGGCTCGCGTGTTGCTTGCTACGTATTATGTTCTGTATATTTGCCAAGCCTTGCTGCAGACGGAGGACCAACCACAAGGAGAGCAGAAGGTAAAACTATTATTAAATTTTTTTACACTCGTACTTACATTATTAACTTCGTTGTTGGTCTAGTACACTGATTCCCATCGGGGGAACTTTAACTTAATATTTGTATTTCTTCTGTGTTCTTTTAAACTATTCTATTATAGTTTTGGTTGTATGATTACGCTTTATGAATTTTAATAGATAAATATATCGAATAGAATGCCTTTTATTTCTCGCATAATTAAAATTAATTATGATTTACATTAAAATTATAATAGTAAATGATAATATGCATAAAAAATCTAGTTATGGGTATAAAATGTTAATTGGATTGATTAATTAATCAATCCAATTTAAATATATATAATTATATTATATAAGATTTACAGATGTGAGTTTAAAAGGTTCCAATAATTTATCACGCAGGCATGCAAGAACCCCTCTTATGTGAGGGTGAAGGCCTCCTAATAAATATTTATATAAGAATATATATATATAGAAGACTTTCAATTAATAATAATAGAAGAATATTTTAACATTTAAATTCATGTTCTTGTTTGAAAATGGTGATAGTCCAAAAAAGATTATAAATCTGTCGTGAAAATATCAACGTCTAGGCGAATTTATTGAAAATGAGAATAATCATTTCAAGATCTGTAGGCGCATAACACACTTATGCAGAATGATCATCTAAGTCAAAATATTATAGGTCAAAAGACGTCATCACTCGTGACAAAACACGAAATCATAGTTATTTTATAAATGTATACTAACCGGAATCGACTGAACATTAATTAATTGAAGCATTAATTAAATCTTATGGAAGCGAAAAAACATTTAATATAATGAAAAGGTTTATAATTTTCATCAGAGTGCAATACCTCAAAATGTTCAGCTACAATCATGTGCTAATTATAAAGTCGGTGGTGTAGTGGTGGTGGTACTTTTCTCTTTAATTAAATATATAAAACCTTTATGACAATATGTTATAGACTGTCCGGTTGCGTGGAAGGCGAAGAGATGCCACTGGCGAGGTGCGCAAGCGCGCGAGCTGGACCAGCACAATGCTCACCCGCGAGACGCCTCGACGCGTCCTCTTGCGACGTGTCCAGCCTCTCCAGCGGCGAGGAGGACGAGCGACTGCGCCGATACCGCACCGCCAACGCGACCACGACGCATCTACAACCGCAAACGGTGCTTGTGCAGCCGGTAAGCTGATTTTCAATTGAATTACCGTGGCCCAAGTTCACTTTATATATCGCCCCCACTGGCAAGAATAGTGAATTTGCAGATTATTTAAATATAATCTAAGTGCTATATTTCTCTCTCCGGTCCTGAGGTATCGTCGCGCCATCAGACCGTGCGAATAAGCGATTGATAATTTAATGACGATTCAAAGTGCTTGTAAAAGCCTACTTGAACAAATTATATTTTCATTTTATATTATTTTTTATGTATTAATCAAGGGGGTATTGTTATTATCTATGATTACAGGCGGGATCACAGCCGAAGCCGTCACCGTCGCTGCAGTCGACGGCGGCGGGTCCGTCCGCGGGAGGGTCAGGTCCAGCGGGAGGGAGCAAGCTTCCGCCCCCGCGGAACGTGTCCTTCGCAGGCGCGCCCGACGGCGAACTCGTCCTCAGCCCCGCGCAGTTACGCTCCTAACCAAGCAATAAACACTCGCAATACTTTTTATACGAACTATCACTAACTCGACCCTTAGCGCTGACGTCTCGTGGCGTAAAGTGACACAGAGTTCGATTTGCACGTTTGATATTCTTATTTATAAGTTTCGGTTATTACGACTGCGTTTTGCAACGAGTGTTTGATTTTTAGTTGGTAGTGCAACGGATAATATAATTCATAATAATTATTAATAGAAAATCGTGTTGTATTTTAAGCGTTGTTTGTAAATCCGTAGAGTTTTAATACTGAATGTGCTAGTTCCATCCATCGCAACGCAAACGTCGGTTAGACGGTACGAGGTGCGGTTTTATTTGGTTTAATATTAAATATATTCAAAATTAATAAAACATTGGGAATATTATGTTACAAAGATAATTTCGAACCGAAAATTCAATTATAAAACAAATTGAACTAAAATAAATAGTTTCTTTAAAAACCGCACCTTTTCGTAATTCGATATTAAATAGTAAATATATAATATAAACATAATTGTGTTAAAACTGCCTATTACTAGCGCGAATTTATATTTAAATATAAAAAAAAAATACATAACTAGTTATATAACTGACAATAATGATTGTTAACTGATGTATAAAGTGTTATGACGTATGTGCGTTGATTTTATTTAATTATGTCAAACAAACGACTGTAGTTCATTCGCCGAGTGTTTTGTATATAATATTAAATATATTTAATATACATATATTTATTTTATAGATAAATTAGAATTTTTATATTATTATGTCCTTAAGGCAGAAAATTAAAATCCCTAAGTATATTTCTACTTTACACGTACCTTACTTATTCAATTATGATTGATGATGAACTATTTTACGATACAAATAAGCGAATTAAAAACAAAGATATTATAATTTGACACTATCATTTTTTCTTTATAAATTAATGTCCTAGGCCTGCGCTAAAGATCCTATAATTTACGTGGAATGATTAGAAGAGTAGACTCTACGTGACTTCTACGTGATGCAATATGCAGTTGGTACGCGTCAAGAAGAAAATCTGCCTTGTCAACTTTCCCGCCAAAGACTTATCATATATCTAGTCCAACTTCCCATCGAGGTCATAAATTAATTGTACACTTGAAGAAACAAGTGGTTAAAGTAATATGACCCGTGACCATAGCATGGGCGGTTGTCTCAACTGAGTAAGCTTAAGCTTTGGCATCAAATTTTAGGACCGTATATTTTTAATTTGCGTTTATAAGGTAGCATAAATATATGAAATATCTCTGGCGATTTTGTCTATGTCTTGCAGAAAGGAGATTGTAATTAAGACCTTGTTAATTTTCAAACTATTTAAGAAAAAAACACAAGATGATATATACAATAAATATATCCGGAATTGTTTTCGTTCTGTACAAGATTTATGACATAGTGACAAATCATCTTAACTTTCTTATTTAAATCGCGTAACTATAAAAAGGAATTGATAGATATTTTTTCGGATTTGACATATTTACTAATGACAGAAATTATAACGAAAGATATATTTATTTTTACTTGGCGCCTGAACTACGTAAAGACACCAAAATATATATAAAATTATTTATAAGTAGCTGATAAAATATTTGGTGTATAGTGATTGATACTGTTTAACAGTAATGTTATTGTTTGTAAGAAACGACTATGTACCTTCTAGTACATTAATACGTGTTTAGATGTATTGCTAATCGAAAAATAATCGCGATTTTTCATTTGATAACTAAGCACTTCTATTGTTATTATTTTATACTTCATAAGTACTTATAATATCGAAATTAGTTCAAAAATCTAATGACTAAAACGAATCTTCTATAATGTGAACATTTCAAATTTGATTTCGTTTAATCGTGTATTGTAATGTTAAGTAAATACCAATTGTATAATTTTCAAAAACATTATTAATTCAGTATTCGGTTTTTTTTAATAATTAGTTCATATTTCTATGACACGTAATTGTATTTAGCAAAATAACTGGACTTTAAACGTGCAATATATACGGCACGTTATAGTCAAATACTGTTTATATAATATATTATATATTTTAGAAATATTTGCACCCTTCGTAGTGAATATTTAAATGTATATCGGCAGATTTAGCTAGTATATATTTATGACGGGACACTTCAAACGAGTGTTTATTAAATATTTATTATCTGTGGAGCTATCACGGAACTCTATATCTAAGTCATTGTTTATGGCGTGACTTTTAATAATTATATTTTTTAGTTAAAATCTAATTCTGAATAAAGATCGTTGCGTGCGTTTTCACTGAATTTATGTGTTTGAAACTGTTTGAGATTCTTAAGAAATAAAATAACTAATAGCCAAATTAATCAATGAACTTGTTTAAATGTTATTTATTATACACGCCGAATATAAATAAGTCGTCAACAATTTTAGGAACATATCAGTTGAAAATTAGCTGATTTACTTTAGACTGTCATTTCTAATCGAGCAAACAGACAGTATGAGCAAAAATGGAAACAAAATTATCGATGATATGATTATCGTTGACAACACAAAAGTTATAAATTTTCCTAAAGTGGAGGCTCAGCTTTAAAATTATAGTCCCGTGATAACTCAATGGTTTAAAAAACTTCTATGATCAATGAAATATTCGTGTGGTAAAAAATTTTGATTAGTTTTGTCAATTATAACTTCGTAATCAGATGTGTAGTTGTTTTGGATTATTTAAATCTAAGAATTGTCAATTACTTATTGATTATTTTTTGGCATAAGATTTGATAATTGGCTTCTTTCGTTGAACGGCTTTTTGTATTTGTGTAAATTATTTGAATACCTGCAACATACTGACCCGTGTTTTTTAGAGATATTTTGCATTATTTTTGCCCTATAACAACAAAATGTTTTTTTTTCCTTACGAAACTAGGTACTGTAATTACATATGCGTATGGAACATTCAAATATTACAATATAATATAAAAAAGTACCCTGCTAAGAATCTAACTATCAAAGATATTTATGCATAAGCGATATTCCGATTTAGAGTTACTTATTCATACTTTCATACTGATTTCCTTTCCATATAAGTTTGAAATCATTTTTAATTGTATGTACTTGTATACAACGTTTTTTTGGTACTGCAGTTGTGGGCGTATTATAAATATAACTATAACCTACCCTTACCAGTGACGGCAATTAAGCATCATAATATGATACATATGCCATTTTATTTACTTAAAAAAAAAAAAAACAATTAAATAAATTTATAGTTATATTATAAAGATTGCCACCATATTATTATAATTTAATATATGCTAGTCAGTACCTACTAATTGAAATTGTTTGTAAAAAAATATTATTAAATTTGGAACAACACGTTATAAAATTTTAGTTCCGAAGCACAATTACGTTCTATTCATAATATTCATTTTTTGAGTGGCAAAGGAAATCGGTATTAATAAGTATGACGATTAAATATATTTTTTAATATCCTCTTTTCGCAATCTACGTCTCTTAAATAATTAAAAAAAAAAACCTGAAATAAAGCCGGTACATTGATTATATTCAAGTGTGTGTCACTCATGAACGTTTTTGATTGTAAAACACTACGTATAAATCAAATCAACAATATAAATAGATGTTAAGGAAAATTATGAGCTTTATTTAGACTTACTGGCTTGTGTAACAGTGTTGTGTACATAGAAATGTCATCTTACGTCATTATTTCATTACCATAACACCGTTACGTTCCATTTATCAATATCTTGCTTTAAGCTTATCTCACGACAAAGAACTTTCAATATATATTTTATTATTAATATCAAGCGCACATAACTGGTGACAGGGTTGAAATTTTATATTTGTCTACCAGCAGACGCCAAATAGTATTCAGGGTCAAATAAACGTATTTTGGATCTAGAAATCTTTTATCTGAGTCATCACCGAACAATTATTAAATTTTATAGAGTCGTAACATAAAATCGTAAAATAACCCTAAAATCGACTCTGAAAATTTTGAATATCACACATTTATCAAATGTATTTTTACAAAAATTGCTTATTTATAGAACGATATAACCTTTTATAGGAAACATATTTATCTACACCTCCGCTTTGAGTGTCTTAAACACAGATCACACTGGATTTACAACTTTACCAGTCTACGATCTTCTAAAACGAATATATTCCCCTTAAACTTTTTTATTTATCTTCCAAACTAATGCACCAATCTTCGAATTATTTTGAACCATACAAAATGGAACATGTCTTTGATTTGTTTGTAAAAATTATGTGCTTCCACGTAATGCTCACGAAGTGGCTTTTCCTAATCTTACTCGCTTGTATAGCTTACAATAATTTACGCTAGATATTTCATGGCCTAAAAAATTGCCTCGTTTTGATTGAAGTATGAAGTAATAGTCCGTTTAAATTGATTTATTTAAATGTTTTTTTCAGTCTCCAGTTTCGTACAGATCAAAACGGGGCTACGTAATCGCTTGATTACTGACATTTCATTTATTCCAAATGATAAGCTAGATCTAATAGCAATTAAATAATAATTTTATCGATTAGTCGAATGTTTAAATAGCTATGTTCTTTACACAATTTTAACTAAGGCTGCTTGTAGCCTGAAGATGAACTACTATTATAAGTTGCAGACCAAAGAAATGTTCAATATACAATAAATTACAATTCGTTAAGACTAAGATTATCTCTATTATTGTACAAACGTTCCTTTACGTGTATTTTATGAGTTGTAGTTTTGTAAGATTAGTGTATAGTTTACGCATAAATTAAATAATATTTTAAATTCTAATCGAGTTTATTTGCTGACGTTCTGAAAATCCAAATATATGTGTAATAAGATATAATCAGCAACGATGTTTCTGTAATGTATAAATTTATGCTAATAATATGCCTTTGAGTGTTATTGTTTTGAATGTAGACTACGTTATAGGATTTATTTGAGTCTTAATATTCGTTAGTACTAATAATATGGACTAAAATATCTATGAAGAGGTATACAAAACAACCTCACACTACGTAAAATATATTTTTCTTTTTTAATTTTATTGTTCTACATATAATTATGTCCTAATGATAAACATTTTAAATTTCATGTATTTTCTTGCATCTTAAGCAGTCGTTGCCTTTGAACACGTCCCGTGTAGTTATGTACCTTCCAGCAAAAGTGCCTTAGGACACTAATGGTTTCCTTCTGATCGTTGTCGCAACAAAACCGTAGTGTCTTAAAACATTTTTGTCGGTCTGCGGTAGTCCTTACGGTGCAAGTGAAATCGATTTGATAGAATGATCTCTGTGATTTAATGTTGATTATGAAAAGTTTACCGTTGAGCGATGACGTGTTGATATGTAAATTATATTAAACCTTTTTTGTAATAATTGAAAATAATGTATGTCATTGCGCTCAATAAGTTACACAAGTTAATATAAAAGTTTTTATATGACGAGAAATTGAATGCAATTGTTTCGTTTTAGTGTGTATATAATTGTTTTGTCATACCATTATTGGTCATACATCGTTTATATTATTTATAGGCATTGGTGCATATCATGTGTATAGAGCAGATGATTAATCAAATAAATTAGAACAGAAATATAGTTCAAGTCTGTTTTTCTTTAACACCTTCCGCCGAAAAAAACGTCTTTAATCTATAGTTCTGGGTACTGTAGATGTATTCTGTAAGAAACTCGAAACTCACCGCAAACACAAGCGTAAGTATAACGCCATACGTCAGTTGTCAATAAGGACAATATCTATAACCCTTATTTTGTTAATCAACATATGCAATGAACAAAACATGTTGGTTGTTGGATATGCCCTTTTGCGTAATAGTATTAAAATTTAATATAAACGTATGACGTTTCATTAAAATTTAAAACGAGAAAATATTTTAAATTTTACTCATATAAGCACCAGGCCACACACAAAAAAATTAAATTAAAAAATTAAAACAACGATTTAACACTTGATATATTTAATTCCAACGCTAAAATATTTAAAGACTATGTGAACAATTATATTTTATTTACACCGTTATTATTTATTGCAAACCTTAAAAAAAAAATCACAACATAAATTTATGGCTAAACATTTATACTTTTAAAAAGATCAATTTTAAACTACAATTAGATGTTCGTGTTAACATTAAAATAATATACTTAATATTAATTTTATTGTTTAAATATATTATTTAAGGCATTTAGTATAATGGAGAAATGGAGTGATCGAAGTTGAACTACAAACTCACAGCAGTGCAAGGTAAGCTACGCCACGTGCCGGACTAGCGATACGTTGTTACCTGCCGATGGTGTTACATTGCATTATAAAAAAACACACACATTTGAACACGTGTGAGTGGCCGTTCCTGACCGCACACTGCTGTAGGCAATATGGATAAAACTCTAGTTTTGATAGAAAATGAAACTAATACGAGATAATATTCTATAATAATTTATATTTTTTTTATATGGCTTTAAGGAGGCACAGGTTTCATTGTTTCCTTTTAACGTCTTGGCCAGAAACCTTAACAATATATATTATGAAATAGTTTTCACTACACATTAGCTAGGTGTAATTTTTATATTTACAGATACATCTAATGGGAGACTGAAAATCACGCTTTTATATGAAATACTTTTAAACTTCAGTTTCAATATTATTCTTATTTTCAATTTGAACTCTAATAGATGATATTTTTGAATTTTACCCACCATTTTAAACGTGGTACGTAATTATTTTAAATAATATGCCAAATCGGGAGATCAAAAAACATTATACAAAAATAGTTTTTGTGTAATAAAATAAATCAAATCAATTTTAATATTGATGCGTTATCAAAAATAAAAAAATATATCTTAGAAATGGTGAATAATCTACGTACTTAAATAAATTCAATTCAAACTAATAATAAATTAAAACTATAATTAAGATAAGATACAAGATTTTTCTATAACAATCATATAATAGATAGGTTCACGCACGACAGCGCGCGCCGTTAAATAATCTAATTCTATTTTTTTTTTGTTGGGTTCATTCTTATAATTATCGGCACGAGTCGTGAGCACAGCTGGGCAGTAGTGGGATCAAGTTCAGGCATATACACTTTCAGTCCAATTACAGTTGCCAAATAACAAATTAATCCAATAGACGACAAGCATCGACTGATGCGCCAATCGCGTGCAGCCTCAGCGTTCCGACTCCTTTCCTCCAAAGAGACCAAAAAAAGTACTACTGCGCAAGCTAAGGTTGTGCCCACGACTGATGTCGCTTACGTACATTAGCCATCTCACGCACGACCGTCACACAAGTAATGCTCTCCGATAATTAAACGTGAACGCGCGTCTTCAGAAGTAATCAAATCAATAACTCTAGCGGTCATATACGTTGTTTAGCGGATGTTTAGTTGCTAAGATTTATCTCTCTCTGTCAACATTGATTTGAAATTCGAAGGAAGACACAACATAGTTTAACTAGTCAATCCCCAAAACAACATTTATAGGTATAGCCGTAAATGGATACACACTTTTAAAGTGAACCCTCGGACGACATGAAATTTAAATAATGTCAGATTTGGCAACTTTTCTATAGTGTAGGCCGCACTCATCGCGATAATATTCATAGGAGAAAACTTCGCTTCGGTCAAAGATAATTACACAGAACTACAACAATTTATCACGAGTCACGAGGAGAATTTACTAATAATCGAAGTTGTAATACATCGTATTTATTGAGCTCGGTATTTGATCGAAGTGCGGCCGCCCAAGCGGCCAAAATACTTTACGTTCTAACTGCCAATATTCGCGTTTAATATCGTGACAAATACACCCCAGGCATATGTAACGATTGAGTGAAACGTTTTTGACGGAAATACGTTTCAATTTTTTCACTGCTCAACGGGTTTTTTAACATTTAGAATTTTGTTTTGTATCAAATATAATACTGTCAAAGTCATATAGACCTCAAACACATACATTTTGAGCGGGCGAGAGGCTAGTACTAGCTTTAAAGACCACAAAAGCATATAAGCACAGATACCATGAATACTATAACTTATATATAATTGATATATCTATCTTTTAATATAACCAAAAATTATAGACTGACACCATAGGACGGTTCACTAAACAATAGGCTACGTGACTATTGAAATAAAAATATATTTATTATAATTTGTTGGAATTTCATTACAAAATACATACAGAACGAGCAGTGCCCACACTTTCTGTATGTATATTTAAGTAAGCGCGGGGCCAGAGCAAATTCTCTCAAAAAGCGCTTGATCTGCCATGGGTGTCTTAAGTATAAAGTGGTTAAAAAACAATTACATTTAGGTTACATTTTTTTGGGTAATTAACAGTATAGTAGATTACTATAGGTCCAGCTAGGCTCTGACAAGTACAAAAAGTCAGAGATGAGTTTGCCCGGCAATTTATAATTTTGATAAAAACTGAATTTGATAAGAAAACTGATGATAGGGATGAGATGAGTGGGTTTAAGTATGCGAGGCCCCCTTTTGCGCAGGGCCCGTAGCAATTGCTACTCTTGCTACGTGGTTAATCCGGCACAGAACGGGATGAACGTTATAAAAAAATTAAGATTATTCTTTCTTTTAATTTAAATACTTTATTTTGCCTCTAGTTATGTGACTTTAAACACACTAGAACGTATGACGTCGTTCTGATTCATTGACGAGCTAAACGTCCCAATGCTCAATAATATTATATAGTTTTTTTTTGTTGAAACTTAGGTATCCTTTTTTATTTATTATATACAATAATAAACGTGTTTCATTATGTGTTATCGGCAAAATAAATGTTTATTAAGTCAACGCGAACTTTGTAAATATTACCAAAGATGGATTTATTATTTAAAATACATTTGTAGTTATATCTAATTGTGTGACGTCATCATAAAAGAGGGTATCCTTATACAATGCAAATTTAAATCATAAACAATTAGTTGTTATCAATTGAATAGCGAGCGGAATAACAATCCCCTCCCGAACCCCTCGCCGTTACCGCTCTCGCCATTTACGACTTAACTTACACATTCCAACAGCATATAACACAAAGCATATTTAATATACTGTCTATATAATAAATGTATGTATATTAAAGAACTTATATCAACTTCTATCAATAATTGTTAGGTATAAAAAGTAGCCTATCCGTTATTGAGGTTCAAGTTGCTTACCAAATTTATTAAAATTCGGTTCAGTTGGTGTATTTAGTTGGTGGTGCCGTGAAAGCACAACAGACAGACAAATTACTTTTGCATTTATAATATTAGTATATAGTATAGATATCGACTTTTAGCTACTTTTGGACAAATGTCTACTTTTAAAGAGTAGGATTCACGTAGGTTCATAAACAATTATCCATCAGCACTTAGCATGATGTGAAAAAAACATATATTTAGAATTTGAAAGACATTGCGGTGCTTTGGAGTTAAAGTTGGAGCCATATTGGCAGTATAAAAATATATTACGATCATACTATATTACAACATATTTTAGTAAATACATATATATTGTTATTAAAGCACATTAATATATATTGAAGAGACATATTGAAATTAGGACAAGGACAGAGAACACCATAATACTTTCATATGGACGCTATAAATTTAACCTTATTACCAACTTAACGATAATCTTTCGAGACAAAAGTATATACGACAAATGCCCAAGCGATTCCCAACAGAACTTACGTATTGACGACCTCCGTGGTCGAGTAGTGTGTACACCGGTTTTCATGGGTACGCCACTCCGAGGTCCCGGGTTCGATTCAAGGCCAAGTCGATGTAGAAAAAGTTCATTAGCTTTCTATGTTGTCTTGGGTCTGGGTGTTTGTGGTACCGTCGTTACTTCTGATTTTCCATAACACAAGTGCTTTAGCTACTTACATTGGGATCAGAGTAATGTATGTGATGTTGTCCGAATTTTTTTATGTTTATTATCAAGTTAAATGTTTAAATTAATCAATGCAATGTATAATTCTAGAAATTTATCTACAAGCGCAATCTACGCTATGTGAATAGGCCGAATGTTATGAGAACGACCAAGAAATTAAAAAAAAAAAAAGTCGTTACTCGATGTTTTCAACTCGATTGCTTAATTTATATTTGGTGGTTGGACTTGCCATAGCAATAAATATTATAAAAGGCTCCGTATCGAGTTATTCATCCGTACTATGCAATCACCTTACCGCACATCTCACGAAGTCTTAATAAACATACTTATGTTCGGAAAACGTTTAAAAAAAAAATTTTAGATGTTGAAAAAGAGTAACTACCGACTTTCTTGCCGGTTCTTCTCGGTAGAATATACATTCCGAACCGGTGTTAGCTTTATTTAATATAGTTTGTTAAATGACGATTCAAAAGTGCTTGTAAATGCCTAATTGAATAAAGTATATTTTGATTTTGATAATGTATTATTTATTTTGATCAAGATAAACGCTATTTTACAAATCAATTGAACTAGAATAAGTGTTTAATTATGACCATGTTTTAAATATAAAAATGATTACTCGCATTTATCTATAAGAGACAGGTTTTTCTGTAAGAATTATCAATGATAATATACTAGCCGCTCCGCGCGGATTCACGCAAGTTACTACTTCGCCCTTGCCGTTTTAAGTTTGCGCAGTTAAGCGCTTGCTTGCGGACGATAAAACGTTCACCTGTGCAAATCAAACACGACCTACAATGTTTCTTTAGATAGCATTTTATATCTTATTATCATTTCGTTCCCACACAAATAAATACCAAGAATTAAAACTGTACCTTTAAGCGGTAGTCTTTTATCGATCAACCCGACTGTTCAAGAGAAACGTAAAGTGTAGTCGGACCATTATATTGCTCTATAACTGTTCCTCTATATCCCACTAAAGAATATTAAATATTATTAAAAATCAATAAATTATCACTTCTCACATCTGGATACCTGTTAAAACAAATCTACTTTAAATATAAATAGAAAAATCACAAGAGAAATATGTATTAAAGAATGTAATTACATCACTAGCCTCGGAAACCAATTTAAAACGGGGTTTTAACCAAATCAAGTTTCACTTGTCAAGGATTGGACTAATATCAAATGGTTTCGACGATTCCTTTCCGTTTAAAGCGCGGTTCGCTTGATATAAACGACGTTTCCTCTGAAGACGTACTCGTTAGCTTCGGGTGCTGTGACGTGCTGGGTGTACTCTGGAAATGATAATTACTTGTTAAAACTTATCAAATGAGTATATATGTTACTGTAAAAGCTCGAACTAAGGTAAATCTTTAGATTTTCCAGTAAAACCTAAGATTTAGCGACATGAGTTGGTAAATGTAAGTATTTATTATAAAGGGACGACTTTTTCGGACTTCTACCATTCCAACCTAACCTAACGTAATATGTAAATCCTAAGATTTACCAAGTGAATGGTGGTAAAAGTTCGAATCCCAAAGTTTTATGGACATTTACCATTCATAATCGGTAAATCTTAAGATTTACCGTAGTTCGAGCTTTTACAGTAACATATAGAAATCAAAATTTAAAATAACATTCATAGAGTGGAAGAGTACGTATTCGTTTTGCGAGACACCACATATTCCAAGTTATATCATTTTGTCCCCTATGTATGTTAAAAGACTTTGTATTTTAATAAATAAGTAAAAAACAAGAATTAAAAATTATGCATTAACTATTATTTTACGCGTATCTTTAAGCTATTGCTATAAAAAAAAAAAACACTAGTTGAATCTACACAATTCTATTATATACCGGAATACATAAGTTCTGATATATATTGTTAAATTAATACATATATGTACATGAATAAAAAAGCACTGATAAACAATGCATACTAAATGCAATGCTATGATACATATATATATATTTAAAATAGTCTTTTTAAAGCGTACTAAAATTACTATATTATATTATTCGCGCATGCGCTGCTTAATGGATATACTGGCAAGTGAGGTATTATTTAACATTTTTTTTTAAATAGTAATGATAACATGAAAATTATTAAAATCAATGTCATAATGAAATATCTATATAAATATTAATTTTGTTATTAAGATGCGATGATGATTAAGCATGAATTTTACTCAATAAATGAATTACCTCACTCTCCAGTATCGCCCTCTAGCGGCTGTAAAATGAGAGTTTCCTTTGACACAGACAATTAAAACACACGTTACATAGCATGCTCTAAGACAAGCTTAAGAGTATATACGAGTAACGTTAGGTCCATGTCACATTGGGTGATTAAGAAGTTAGTTGGAATTGCTTTTTTTTTTTTTTTAATAAGCTAAGCTAGCGATGAAGTTTCAGTTTCAATCCTAAATCCTTGTATTAATCCAACTCGTACTCCCCATGATTATTTGTTTCATATATATAACGGGGCTTTTAGTAACAGCTTACTTAATGGGAAGGGAAACTCGTCATACTAGATACCTTGCATGACTGAAATTTTTCATTATTTTTCATTCATAAGTAGACGTTAAATTAGACATTTTTCAAATCTAGTCACTTAAATCTGATCTGAGTTTGTAGAATCTTTTACATTATATTAACAAACAGACAACAATAAAGACGGTTGGATAACCTGTAGTTTAAAAAAAATCGTCAAAAGTTTAATAGTAAATACGTCGTAAATAAGATAACTACCAGCAATAAAATATCCGAAATAAAATATTAACTTCAATTTCGATATAGGAACAAAATTAATAAAATTAAAGAAACACAATTTCACACACGCAAACATACATTTATTTAGTAAGTTTATATAAACTTTTATTACGAAACACTTAACACAACCAATCAATACAATAAATTAAAATTACGCATTTATTTTTATTGTACGTCTCCCTTGCCACTAATATTAATTTAAAAAATATCTCTTAATACTAGGAAACGTTACCTGTTGTGAGCTAGTGGAAGGTATAGCGGCCGCCAACCCAGAAGATTTCCTGATATCTTCCAGCGGAATTTCCTCCGAGCGCGCCCGAGGCGAGCCCTCCCTAGAGGCGTGAGTGCTACTGGTTCGCGATACGCTACTGAACGAAATTAAACATATTGGACATTCTAGAAAGGAAAAAATAATCTTGATATAATGACGAAATGAAATTTGTTTGAAAAAAAAAAAAAACAAAATGAATACGATTGCAATATCACACATTTTTTTTTCTCTAGTCTTGTCAAAGACTTGACAAGTCGCTCATGTGAATTATTATATGTGAATATAACCTACAACACAGCAGAATTTGTCAGTCATGGAGATTATATAATAATAATAACCTTTGTGATGTTATTGTACTGTGTTGGTTATTGATGAAAATAAACATTTATTTATTATTAATAATAATATAAAAAAAATTGGTGGTCTGTAAAGTTAGTTTACGGACGATAATTTTATGTGATACGAGTAGTAACTCGTACCCGTCGGCTAATGGAGTAGAAGAGAGATAGATGCGTCACAAGCCGATCGCTTAGATCGTGCCTCTCTATCGCTTGTTCCGCGCTCTCGCTCGCACGCTCGACTCAGCCGAAACGTAACAATGAGTCATGCTTTTTCGTGCGTGCAGTCGGCGTTCATCGATTCATAAAACGTTATTACGTCAAAAAAAGTCACAAACAAGATTGCGAGCTTATAGACAGACCAACTTTAAACTGGAATGTAAGAGGAAGACTGATATCTAAATGAATTATTACAATTGACAAGCTATCGATGTGACATATGAATTAAGTACAATTATATACAGTCGAAGGTACATTTGGACGCTAGATTTAAAGACGTACCTCTCTCTGCTAGTGGTCCGCTCGCGATACACCACGATCCCGTCCTTGAGCACGTGTCCGCTCGGGCGGCGCAAGCGACGCTCTGTGTCATCCCCGTCTAGACCTGTTATAGAATTTTCATATAACTAATAATGCAAAACAAAGCACAAAAACAAGATGAAGTATCCCAATAAATAATTAACGTGTATTGAGTGTATGTTAATTTATAGTTATTTAAATAGGGCTTTGTGCAAGCCCACCTGTATAGGTACTCAGCGTATATTCTACTTTCAAGCATCAATACTAAGTATTGTTGTGTACCGGTTTGAAAGGTGAGTTAGCCAGTATAACCACAGGCACGAGGAACATAACATCAAGGTCCAAATGTAGCTGGCGCATTGGCGATGTCCATGAGCCGTTGTGACAATCGCCCAAATATGTGGCGGACTCAGGTGCTTGTTTATTTTGCTGTGTATCGGGTTAAACTCAGTGTTTATTTCAGAGTTATTGTATACTCGGCACAGTAATTAACGAGAATGTATCAAGTGTCACTGAGAAAATCAGAGTATGTTGCGGTCAGACTAGCTGACGAGTCCCCCCCGCCCCCGCCGCTCACCCGAGTGCCGGCGGGCGGCGAGCGCGGGCCGCGCGAACAGCGGGCGGTGCCGCGGCGCGGGCGCGGGCGCCGACACGCCGCTCACCTCCAGCAGGCGCCCGATCTGCTGCATTTTCTTCTGCCGGGACTTCGTCCGGCCCTGTTCGCAATGCATTCAATATCATGAACGATCGTACTATTGATTCATTTGATTGTACGTAATGTTATACGTACTACGCGTGGACGTATCATCTATTCTATATATTTAGCATATTTTGAGTCATTACAGATGTCAATCTTCCTATTTTATTAGGAATTAGTTATCAGAGCAAACATATACAAATTACAAATCTAAAACGTGTAAAATGAATACCTGACAGTTCATATTTTTAAATTTTTAAGAATTCTTAGAACTAGAGTTATTTTATTTATTTATTTTTATGAAGTTATTTATATAGTTCTGCGACGTAATTTTTTTGCGAGTAATCCTCTGTATTTATTTTAACTGTTTCGAAAGTCACAACATACAATAACCAACCGTTCATATCTCTATATAAAAAATTAAATAAATAGTACCTTAGTCAGTCTTTGTTTTGCTGCCATACTTCGAATGTGGTCATCGAATTTGAACTTGGCTCTCAGAAGCACCGTCCGGGGCAGAGCCCCGTGCGCCCCGATGCGCGGCTTGTGTATTGTTAAGTGTAAGCATCGTGGATCTTCTTTATCTCCTTGTATCTGTGATAAAAATTACTAACTAACGACTTATCATAAGTACCTTTATATAATAAAGTAGCAACTCACTTCGGCTCTCATGCGTGAAAATTACTAGTATATAAAATGAAGAAATATAACTTAAGCCCTATAGCACTCAGGAATTAAGTAGCTTTCTACCAGACTTATTTTTTGAATTAGGTCATAAGTTCCGAAGTTTTGGCTAATTTAAATACAAACAAACAAATTAGTGTTTATAATAATATTATAATCATTTATTATTAATAGGTATTAAAACTATCATTAGGTGGTAGTATTTTAATATCGACGATTCAAAAACGCTTCATTGTGAAGTTTACTTATTTGATTTGATTGTATATCACCTTTTTTTTAATTAACTTTATTATGTTTGTCTAATTTGATCTTTTAAGTTTTCGAGGCTTGAATTACCTCTAAATCCTGCAAGCTACCGACAAGCTTTGCAACGCCCCACCCCAGCCTCTGCTTATCCGGCTCAACGAGGATCACTTGGATATTATCAACGGCGAGGAACCTGTGATGCCATGTTCCGTCTTTCTGCGTTATATCGCAAGAGATAAGATCCGAATCATCTGTAAAAAAATAAGAAAACACTTTTATAAATATGGTCTAAGTCATAAACATTTGCAAACCCGAATAGTGTCAAATTCGTAGGATGTCTTAATCTTATATTAGTTATTTAAGAATTATTCAATGAAATACAAATTCATATAAATAAATAAACTGTATGTTCATTTTGAACCAAAGTTTATATAAACACTTCTAGACTCAATTTTAGTCTATGGCGTATGTCTAACGCCATTATTGTATCAACAACAGTCCAGCGACAATACGTTTAGTTGAGATCACATGATATCATTATTTATTATCAATTTTAAATACAATATTTTTGTAGCAAAATAAAATATTATACAAAAAACAATATAAATGAGTAAGCTATTACGCAAAATATTTACTTACAAAATAATGAAAATCTAAATATACCGGTAAACTTAACTCAAGCTTCTTAAAATGGCCTATCAGTTATAATATATTTACTGTCATCATAATAAAATTGAAATGACGTATCAACTCACTGAGATCCAAAGTATCTCCAACCGGCACGAAAGGGGCGGGGTTCGCTAGAGGCAGTTGAGTTTCTGTCTTCCCGGTCAGTTTCAAGTATAGATCTCTTATGAGGAAGAACGTCCTTATAGCACGACGGGCTCTTTCCATCTATAAATAATAATAATATCTCATCTAATAAATCAATCTTTAAAGCTGTGTTACCCAACTTCATCATTAATATATTATTTAAAAATATAAACATACTTCTAGGTTAATCTTTTATTAAATAACCGATAATAGGCAATGTTCGATATTAAATGCATGTTTTAATTAAATACAAATTTATGGCATTTTTTTTATATGCTAGCGCAATGAAGTCTGATTGTACAAACCATCAGATACATAAGCGATTCAAAATAAGCAATTTTAATATAGCATATCATAAAATCATAAAATAATCTTCGAAATGATTTACTAAATTTAATAATTAATATTCTACCCCTAATACCTTAAGTATTGTTCTGTTCCATTTTGAATGGTGATACAGTGTAGGTGAGGCACAAGGGTTAGAACACATTGGTTCCAACGGTAGATAGTGTATTGGTGTTGTAAGGAATGGTTAATTTTTGGCCACTAATCGTAAGATGTTATGTTATGTAGGTCCTCCACCTGCCTACTCTAAAATTGTTCTAATATATCTCAAAAATGTACCTCTCCACTGGGTAATCGCTTTTCGAATGCAATGCCAGACATTGGCGTGCGCGTGGGCGGTAAGAGTATAGCTGCGTCCATACACAGCCATTCCACGTTCAGAGGACGTTTACTCATCTCGCAATATCTATTGAAATAACCCCACACTTAGATAAACTTTTAATGGATCTGAAGATACTCTTATCAAACATAAATAATTATCATATCATCTTATATAATATATTTAACGATTTTTGACTAAAGCGGAATTTGTCGAAAACTCACTCATCTTCAAACATATCCAGGAATATGTCGTCACACTTGTAAAAGTTACGCGCTAACGCTGCGGCTCTTCCTCGTAAATTATCTGCAGTGGAAATATGTCTCGAGCTGGCAACACCAGTACTGCCCTGCATAGCGGTACGCAGCAGACGAACAGTTAACTCGCACGTTACGAGCCGTACTTTAGATGCTGAAATAGTTTATTATTAATTATAAATAATATTATGAATTGAAATAAATATCATAAAAGTCCACGGAATAGAGGAAAAGGGTGGGGGTAGAAAAAATAACTTACATCTTTGTAATTGGGAACACACTAATGTTGCAACGTATTTATATACATAAGACTAAGCAAAATCAACACCAGTGATTTTTAAAATTTTGATTTAGCCCATAGTATGTATATGACAGTACACAACATCTTAACTAAATGAGCATAGATAGATATAACTATCTCTTTCTAACGTTAGAGTATAATAATAGTGAATACTTGTTGAACAGGACTACCAGTTCATATAATATATTTATGAGATTGTGAACACTAAAACGGTACTTATAGTATATTATGAAAGCATTTCATACAAACTTACCAGGCTTGCAACTCAAGTTCGCTATAACCATTAGTTTCGAAATGAAAAGCGCGTTGAAACTGTCAATCATCCTCTGCTCAGACTGATTACACTCTTCCGGATTGTCACTTGACGTAGATTCTTGTTTTGTATTGGAATTTGTGGGTACATTTGATTTACTAACATCATGTATATCGGGATACAGCAATGTATCCAGTAGTTCTGGATTAACACCTATAATTATTGAATAATGTATGAGAATCATATCAAAACATCAATGTAGATAGATTTCAACCTGATCACTTGGTCTCGTGTGTGCTATTAAATAACACTAACGACAATGAAAAAATACATCTAAAAAAACAACTTGGTTTAAAGTCACCGGTTTTTATATAATACTAAAGAGCCCCAGCTTCGCATGGATGCAACTTATTTATAAAGCAAGTTACAACCAGTTATCTGACCCATTGCGCAGTGAATGATTTTTTGGTTACATATAATTAGAAATTGGTGAGATCTTCTGGTAGAGATATTTTGTTTTTCAGACGTATTTCTATTGGATTAAAATTATGATCAGCTCGGCTAAAATACGTGATATAAATATAATGTATATTCTATAGCAAAAATAATGTAGTTTTCTATGAGTGAAAATTTTAGAATTGGTTCATTAGTTCCGGACAAATACAGATAGAAAAACACAAATTTAACATCTTTATAATATTATTACAGTATTGATTGTTTCATTGACCCCATTCGAGATACATATACACTTTGTTTATTCATTAATAAAATATTTAGTCAAAACACATATTGCAGGATTTCTTAATTTAATAATTTCAACTGTAATATCTGTAATTCAGATTTAAATAGCCTAACTAAGTTAACTACCGTTTTGTCCCTGTAAAATATACTCAATTTAAATGAGTTAAAAGTGCCTTTATGAGTCTTTAAATTATCTGAATGAACATTAGTCACGATAATACATTATTGTAACTGTAAATGAATTGTTTATTTAAATAAAATCTGTTATAAATTAAATTATTAATTAAAATGTCTAAGGAATAAAGTAAACAACATATCTTACCCACTGATAACCAGGTCAGCAATAAAGAAAAAAAAGTTATTTTAAAATGCGTTTGTGGAACAAGATTATATAGCGTATAAATGTTTTAACATTGACTTCACATTTATCTTAGGATAAAATTATCACTCAAATTTTACAGACAAAAAATAATTCTATATTTAAAATAATATATATATAATTACCTTTATTATTTATTAAAGCATAAAGCAAACACAGCGCAAAAAGCGCTTTATAATCGTTTTCACTACAGTCCAAGGAATCCAATATTGTTTTTAAAAACGGTCTTTTGTCTATGTTCTTCGCCTCTCTTTCTAAAACATTTTCTACAGTTGTAACGCGCTCAGTAGCACTAGTAGTTTTTACGCCTAATAACTTTTGTTTTTCTTCATCAGTTATATTATTAAAATCCGACACGGCCTTTGAGGAAGTCGATTCAATACCAGAATCAGGGAGAGGAGAATCCGGCATATTTTCTTTAACAAGGGTTACTGAACTACCCGATTTGACCGTTTGAATTTGGGTCACCAAATCTTCCGTGGAATCGTGAGCGATGCTCGATGTTTCGCTTATATGAGAAGTGGACGGGAGTGAATTCGATACCAACTCAGGATCGAGATCACAACTCGAATGGTCAGTATCATATCCAAACGATTTAGCACCAGCAAATTCTGGAGTCGTATAATCTCTTTCAGAGCACGATGTGTTTTCCAAAGCCTTTTCCAAACTCAATTGCGGTTTCGAGAACTCTAATTTGACACTCGACTTTGCATGACTTACATACACGTCCAATATCTTAGTGGCGCCCTCTTCGAACACTGATAAATTGGATTGTAATATTATCCAAGCGAGAGCGTGGACTATTGGTCCGTGGGTTATTATTAAAAACACTTGCGACAGTAGAAAAAGAGCGACTACGGATGACACGGATGGCTTTGTTTCCTCTTCGGATTCGTGTCTTTGCATTGGATAGTTCAGTCTCGGGGGCGTATCTGAACTTTTCCCTGTTAATATCGCTTCCAAATTCCTCGTAATGACTTCGATGCTTTGTAAATGATCTCTGTTGTAAGGAGAAGATGTAACGGGACGCTTCGTAGATTCGGATGTTAGGGAATAAATATATAAAGGTATCAGGAGTTTGTGCAAGAGATGCTCAGTTAATACGTCATTCAGGTCTGGAATGTTTAGACATAGGATATCGTTGATGTAGTGTAGGTGGTCCAAATGTTCGGCCACTAAATCGGCAAGTTTCTGTTGTGACTGATGGCTGAAAAGAAATTTAAAATAATTTGTTTAATACCTACAAATCTATAGGCCACTCTTAAATAGTGGCTCTGAAGATCTACGATTTATATTTCTGCAGGCACTACCGCATCACGTATTCTATCGCCAAAAAGAAATAATTGTTATGTTCCGATATGAAGGTCATAACTGGTTCTGACCGAGCCCGTGTCATTACAGGAGAGAGATTCATAACATCTTAGTACCTTTAGTATGTTACGTGGAGCGTTAGTGATATTAGTTGTTAATGTTTTTCAGTGTCGATCAGAAGTGGAGATCACTTATCAGTGGCCACATCTATCAGTCTACTTGCATATTTCATTAAAAAATTCAGAAATAGCTTTTAATTCCAATATAAAATAGCCTAAATTTATACTAAATAATAGTGAAAAGATTTCAAATATTCAGTCTACAACAAAAATAAAGTCATTTCAGTGTTCTAACAACTCCATCCTATATTTATAAATTACTACAGACATAATTGTGACATTATTTTAATTAATTGATTGATAAACATGATTTACTACTGTATAAAGAGACCAAAGTATTCAATTAAGATAAATTAAATTACTCACTCAGCGTCGTTTCTGACACACGCGTCTAGTTCCAGTATGTGTTTGCCGATAAACCATACAAGGTTACTGAAGTATGGAGCTGCAGTTCTATGTTGAAATAAAAACAGTAATTTAAATTAAATTTATAAAAACATTACAATTATGCATAAAAATGATATCTGTACTAATATTACGAACGCGAAATTAATTCTATCTGTCACCACTTCACACTTAAACCGCTGAAACGATTTAGACGACATTTGGAGATAGTTTGAGTCCCGGGGAAAGACCAATCTACACCGGAAACGTGAGCGAAGCCGTGAGCGACTATTACAAGACAAATATTTTGTTAGTAGTAGAAACAAAAACTACTATTGACCATATCTTCCTCTTAAATATCTCTTGAGTTAAGATACGCTAAGAGTTATTTCAATCAATCTAAAATATTTTTTTAGAAATATCTATACATATAAAATTAATTTTGCCCATACAAATTATTTTTTGTAAACGTCAACAATTTTTTTTTAACTGGCAATACTATACACACTCAGACTCTAACAAAAACTATCTAGTATTAAAAATATATTAGCTAAACAATGTATAATAGTACAATTTACAAAATTTTATATCAGTAATAATAATTAATTTTACCTATCCCTGATGAAACGCAGCATACTGGCATCTTGTACTCTGTAGACATTAAGAGTCAATGTACGTACTGCGATTCTAACCATCGATTCTGGATGATTGAAAAATTTTATAGCCTCTGTGTAAAGAGGAAAGTCCTTTGTATGCTGTAATAAAAAACACGTATTTTAATGCTATTGTTAAATCCCACAATGTTTTTTATTGGATGGATATAAGGTACTTTGATTATACTTTGATTGATTAAGCCTTACTTTGTATACATTGCTCTGTTTGAAGTAAAAAAATATTACAAAGAAATTCATATAATATGGATAAATATATTCAATTTTTATTTTAAGTCTCTAGAAGATAAAAATGTAATTTATTTCATTTTTTAAAGGTTGTCCACAGTGGCTTGTTTATAAAATATATTTGCACATCCTGGAGTCCCCATAAAACAAAAGAAAATAGAAAAGCGAAGATCATAATTAAAACAGTGTTATTGCTAATTGTACGAAGAGAAAGTTTTAGTATGTACAACAAAATATGTATGTAATCATATTTACATTTTCATATATAATGTATGTTATATAAATTCAATAAATAATTTCATTTCCTAGAAATTATTTCAACACAATTTATATTATGGGTGTATTATTAAATAAATTGCTTTGCATATAGTTAAACTAATTGAATAATTTGAAAAGCATTAAGTACTACTTTGTCTAAGAAATAAATACATTATTAATCATATGTTTTTTGGCTTAGCATATTTTAACCCTCACTTGTACAAACCTATCAAATTGTAAAACCAATTGTAACACTTTATACAGAGGAAAATAAAGAAATACTATTACTACATTAATATAAAACTAAGACTAATTTATCCTTGTGGTAAATAAGTTTTCATCAGATAACATCACACAACAACACACACACATAAAGTTGCTTGTGTTAATAAGCTGTATCAAATATTCAATTTTTTATTGTCATACCTCATTATAGAAGAAGTGAATAGTGTGATTATTCAATTTAAGGCTCAGAGTCTTGAGGAACGATATATAATATGCCATCACTTCTTCATCGGAGATATCAAACTTATGAACTATTATTGAGTTAACATGATTGTTACTTAATAAATAATCTGAAACATAAATTATAATTATGTAATATGTAACTGACTTTCTGATTTATGTAAGATTTATATGCTAATGTTAAGCACAGATTGTGATCATTGCTAGACCTATCAAGCAATCTTATGATTAATTTCTGAAATTGTTTTATACTTTTTAAGTAAGGAGGAAAATTGCTGATATTTTTAAATCAATTATATGTGTACATTTCATGAAATTTAAAGAAACTTTGATTTGAAATGAAATGATATAATAATCATGTATTTATTCGAATTCAAAGTACATTTAATAAATATGATTTTAATAATCATCTGAAGTAATTTCGGAAATGCTTACTACTTACATAGTGATGTTTCATTTCTTATATTTTCAAAGAGTATGTTGAGAGTTTGTAACAACTGCACACAAACATATGATGAGCCACCACATTTTTGTCTCATAATCTTCAAAAAATATGATAACATATTTTTTTCTAAGAAAAAACTGTAATAATAGATATCATAACATTATGTTGAAAATCTGTATTGACACTATTGATATTTGACTCCCATAAAAATAATACAAAACAGAGTTTATTTATGTATAAAGTTACTAATGTTTAAAGCCCTAATAACTAAACTTGAAATTATTTTTTTTGTTAGTAGCCTTAATATTTGATTACTGTTCACTTATCATTGTCTAGAGAATAAATTAACCTTGAAAATACGAAATATAGATTTGAGCTGAATACACAAAAACTTGTTACTTTAGGTTTTTGTGTGAAAACTTTATGTTATTTGTTTAAATACTTACTCAAAAACGGAACTGTCATTTTGATCACCCCATATCAAGATTTCTGCTATGCACCGTAAAGATTCCACTAAGATACCTCGATTATTTTCAGACACAGTTGTGTTTTTGCAAAGTATGTTGTGCAAATATTTTAATCTTTCTAATGAATGAGGATTTTTGGGTCGACCCCAGCCACCTCCGAACCAACTACGACTTCGAAACATTACGGCACTAATTTCTCACACTGTTTAGGGATAAATCAGAAACATTTTTCTCATAAAGTTTGGACAAAATATACGTCACAAATGAGCGCACCTTTACATATTTTGAAGGACAGTCTAAAATGTCATCTTAAGATACGAAAACATATATCAAACCCAATTAACTACATCTGCCTATTGGTTTATTGTTTTATTTTCATGTTTTTTATTATTTTAACACTTCCTGTTCATACGTGCTTTGCTAATCTAATTTTGACAGCTGTTTGACAACACTTTATGAACTTGCGTTTTGATATTACAAATGGTAATTTAGAGATCGTATCCGTAAATATTGTTAATTATTTAAAAAAAATAGACTATAATTAATTAAATATGTTTTCCATCTGAATTTTGAAGTATAAGAATATAAAAATTATGAATAAAAGTTTTAATCAATTATTTTTTTCCATTTTCATTATTCAGGTTATGCATATTTAGATTGTTACATAATCTTATCATATAAAATGTATAACTTTATATATTAAAGTAGACTCACAATCCAGTTTATTAAATAAAAGTTAGATGGAGCGCACAGAACACTAAAGTGCGGCCAACAAAGCAAATACAAACAATGTATTATCTATGGGTAGTACGAAACGAAGCGTCTTGTTGATAATACGTCACGAGTACTGTCAGTTTAATTATTAATTATGCCGTCTTGTGTGTTTAAATATTGTAAAAACTGTTCCCAAAAATTGAAAAAGGATGATGGAGTATCATTTCATAAGTAAGTTTAAGTTTAAGAATAATTTAAAATGAATTTAAAATTATTATTTGTTACTATTGACTGGGAACACAAAACCTCGATGAAAATCGGTTGGTGCTGCCAGGTTACAGTAACATATTATGCTCTGAATTGGGAAAATTTAAATTTGAATTTAAAAATGATGAAATAATAAAATTATACATATGAACATTTATTACATATATACATGTTAATGTTTGTATTATGTGAAATTCTTTTATTAAAAATAATGGATAAATAGAATATTTTCATTGCCTATTGTGTTCATTCGTTATCTTGAATAGTATGGAAATTTCCTGCTTACTTAGCCTATCTTTTTTCATACTGCCATTTTAGTTAGTTAGTTAGTTAGTGTTAGTGACTGATAGTAATGTTCACTTATAATATTTCTTATGTTTTTTCTTGCAGATTTCCAACAGATTTCGTTATACGTGATGAATGGATAAAAATTATACGTGAAAGCAGAGAGGATAGAAATTGGCTTCCATCAAAATTTTGTGTTGTGTGTTCATTACACTTTAAAGAGGAAGACATGTATTTCACAGAAAAAGGACGTCGGTTAATCAAAAAAAAATCGAAACCAACAATTTATAAGAAACCAATTTCAGCACCACCAACAGAAACAAAAGATGTTACTGTTACTACTGATGGTTTTAAGTGCAAAATTGAGAATGTGTCTTTTGAAGATGAAAGTGCTGTTTCAAATTCATGCGTAATGAATGAACAATCAAGGCAAGATACACCTATAGACTCCAAAGTTAAAGATTCGGACCTGGATTCTATGTTAGAAACTCCTCGGGAAAGTAATTTAAAAAAAGAATTAAGAAAACATAAGTTTTTACGAGTTCGTACTCAGAGAAAGTTGAAAACATTGCAGGGAACAGTGCGGCGCTTAAAGGAAAGAAATTGTTCATTAAAGAATATTTTAAAAAACGATTCCTTTAAACTAGTAAAAAAATTTATGACTTTTGATGCTCATAATCGTTTAAGTCACAATGTAATAGCAACTGAACTATTTCGTATCTTTTATATACATAGTGCCGGCAAGAAGGAAGTCAAATATTCGCCTGCGATACGAAATTTTTGCTTAACATTAAACTTTTATTCTTCAAAAGCCTATGAATACGTCAGAAAATCTTTCAATGGATGTTTACCTCATCCCAAAACCTTGGCAAAATGGTGCGCCCCCGTTAAATGTGAACCTGAATTTACTTAAGAGCTTTATTAGCGTTACTAATAATTTGCTGAATTTTCTCCACATACATTTTGTGTGCACTAATGTTTCACAAATGTCGATGCGCGAGCAATAGTTATGGGAAACGCTATATAGGCGTTGTCCGAATGGGTGATAATACACATAGAATCTATTGATTATTTATATTTCTGATACATATAGATTTTGTTTTGATTTTAATTAGACTCAACAAGTCTTTTAAATTTCTTCACCGAAAAAAATTTTAGTCACAGTTATTATTATAAAATATTACGAAGCTGGAGAAAAAGTTGTCACATTGAAGTTCGGGCGAATGGGATTGCAACGAAGTTCACAGCTATGGATTTACTTGGTTGCAATATAAATTATCTAAAATAACATTTCTACGCCCATAAGATGGTAGCGAAGTTACAATTTTTTTAGACATAACTGTTAATTGATTATGGCTATAGTTATTTTGTAATCTTAGATAATAACTATATAAACTTCTTTTTATAACATTTGTTTTCTTTTTATCCCAATAAGTCAATCAAAAATATTTTGTTTAGATATCAAATAATGAACATGAAATTTGCCACGTGCCAGATGGCGGCCCGTCTAAGCAAAAATTGTTTGAAAGCTACAATTACTTTAAAAAACTTATTTCAGTCTCAGACTATTGAAGTAAGTTTAAGAATATTAACGAACAACGGGAAAGTTTATGAACATGCCAAATTTAATAAATAATAGTTATATTCCTTTATTTGTTTTCATATGCACTTTTTGTGCTAATAAACAGATTACTTAATAAATAAAAATTAAATAATGTGTTAGTTTTCAATATACTCACAGATGTTCAGTTAATAAGATATACAAAATTATTATATTTTTAAACAAAATACTATGCAAATAATAAAATTTAGGGGAGTTTCGCGGTTGTTCTGGCAGCCCTATATGCACACTGGCGCAAGTATTTTAACAGCGTTGTTACGCACACATGGTAAAAGCGGACTGCACATTGTTCGTTCCGTGTGCTCCTTTGCCTTTTGTTTTAAAATAACTGGATCATCATACGAACCTTCAACTGAATCGTCATTTTTCAAGATTAAATTAAAAGTTAAACAACGAATAAAAATATAGATTCAACCGAGAAGAATCGACAAGAAAATGAGTAGCTACTCTTTTCCGAAATTTAAATTTAAATCATACTTAATACGCATGTATATAACTTAATACAATTGAATTATTATTTACTCTGCATGAAAATTAAGCCCAAACTTTATTAAATAGCCACGTTATCTGATATCAAGTAATACGCTAAATCATTAGTTCCCAAACTTATTTTTCTCGTGGACCACCTATTGGCATGTGTCCGTAACCACAGTTTGAGAGAAACACTAAAATATGAACTAAATTTAAATTTGTTTCATATTGGTGCTTTTAATTCTACCCTTAGTAACCCTACGAGTATTTCAAGCAATTAAAATCTATGAATTTGTTAGTGATTCTCTCAAACTGATGAAGAAAAAAAAAAGAAAGGTAGGCAGGCATCAAGTATTTATAGTGGTGATCAAGTTCATGTCTCAACAAGCATTAAGCATTGTCGGGCGGATAGTGCTTTGCAAGTCTGTACACGAAATTGTACGTAATATCGAATACGCAAGTTTGGACAAGTAACAGTCGCTTGCTTTATTAAAATATTATCTGCTTAGTTAGGTACTTAAAACAATGTAGGTAGGCCCTTATAAAAACTATGCTTACATTTTTGCTCTTTACTATCAAAAGCAGATAAATTTTCGTGGGCCCCCATTAACATCTTATGGACCCCCATTTTTTATTCACGCCTACGTAGACCCCCAGCAAGTCTCCCGTGGACCCCTAGGGGTCCACCTGGACCACTTTGGGAATCACTGCGCTAAATTAACCATTACATTTTTACTATTAATAAGAATAAGATTTAAATTTATTAATTGGTAAAATTAGAATATAATTTGTTACCTCGACCTTGTTTTCTTCTTTGTAGGAGCTTTCTGCAAGCCTGAACCTACGCTCAATATACAATTCTACCGCCAAACAGTAATTTATATTGTTTTTGTTCCGATTGGTGGCAACAACAAAGATTGGTGGTTGAGCCAGTAGATGGTGAGTGAGCTAGTGTACTAAGATGTTATGATCATCGATCATAACATCTTAGTACTCAAGGTTAGTGCCGCACTGATGATGTAAGAGATGTAATAGTTCTTACAATGCCAATATTTTATTGTGCTATATTTTTATAGCGACGACTTAGAAAAGCTTGTAATTTTTTATGGAAAATCATATCATATATAGTCTGTGGTTTTTAACTTGAACAATATGGGAAATAATTAAACAACCATTATACAAGGCAGAAAGGTACAGGTTAACCATCTTACACCTATAGCAGTGTACATACATGCAGTAATTATAATATTATACTATAGTATATTCTAATTGTAGGGATTAAAATAAAACAATGATTAATATTCGTTTTATTTTTATTTAAATAAGAATTTTAATAATTAAGCATAAAAATATTTGTTACTATCTTAATTCTACTTGATACTAGAAACATACAAGACTTATCAAAATATACTGAGCCTTTATTTAAAAAAATATAATTTTATTATTTAGATACTAATATTAGACGAGTATTTTATTATGCGTTTTAACTTAACATAAAAATTAAATATCTGTTACAATTGCAAATTCCAACCATGCTATGTTATTTTTTTAAATTTTTATGTATAAAACAATTTGGAATTTGGGCATAGATTAAGAACAGCTGTTTTTTTTTTTATTTATCGTTCAAGAAGTTCTTATTCTTATTGGACGGAATAAGTATAATATTAATAATATAACTTAAAAATATAATATAATAACGTTACAAAACTCGATTGCAATTTAATTTGAGACTTTTCATGCAAAAATATTTAAATACTTAATTTTTTTTACATTTTGTTCTTATAATTAAGGCTTCCTTTCGACAATTTAATCACTATGATCACACTGAAATTATACTTAATCGTAATAATTATATACCTCGTTAATAATTATCGGACGGATCGTTTCCCATTTAAAAATTGTACTTAAATTCTAAGAAATAAATTAAATTAAAAAATAAATACATCTTAAGTTCTTTTAAAAATTGCTATTTTAAAACACTAGCTTGACTAAATTGTAGGCTACAAAGTCTTGTGATTAATTTTAAAAAACCTAATCATAAGCCACTAAATAAATAAAAATATATTATTCTAAAATTATATTAATCATAAACGTTATGATTTATGATTTAGATTTTGTAATAAATACTTTTTTAAAAGACACGAAATTTTATTGAATATTTAAAACCAATATTATAAAGAAATTTATTAATACAGATACTTTTTGTAAGCTTACAATTTCAACTATTCAATCTTGATATTAAATTTATGTATATTATAGGTTTTATTGGCTTAATAAGTACTACTTATTTATTTTTAAATATTATATGGATATCAAAACGATTGTTTTGTCTGTTCGAATGGTATTTTATTTTTAGAGCAATAATTTTAAATAGATGACGGAAACTATTTTTATAATCCAGTAATGCTGACATAATTGAGTTAAGGAATCGAATAATATTAGTATTTTTATTAACATTTAATTAATAATTTCATATTACTATTACTTTATATCTATAATTTACGTATTATTTGTGTACTAAGTAAGATTTGATAAGACAAAATGTATTCGATTAAAATATGTATTTAATTTTATTAATAAACAGGTGCTTAGAATGAAATGAAAAACAATAAACCAAAGCGAGTGAAACTTACAGTAGTCATACATAACGTGTAACATATGATATATCATGTTGGTAATAGCAACATTAGTAGTATCCTCTCGGTAAGTTAGTGGATACCATGTGACAACGAACTATAGAACCACACACGCTCGTTGGTCAAATCAAATACCACGATTCCCGGGCTTCCTGATACACAATTTCGTTCGTTTCGTTCCGTTTCACGAAATCATTCCCACAGATTGCAAACGAGAGGAAAAATGTTAGACATCAAATATACCAAAAAGAAAAAAAACCTAAAAAACCTTGTTCTAAAAAAAATAATGCTAATGAGCAGTTTTAAATATCAATTATTAAGCTGTATATTAATGATCACATGTTATTATAACTGTATAGTATTACAAAGAAATGGGTGGATATTGTTTAATGACGTTTAGAAAATGTCTAAGCATATTACGACTCGATACGAGTCATTATTATTTCCTATTGATACGATAAATGATTAAGGATAGAAGTTTTGTAGAGCATCTGAATATATTGAGTTGTAGGTGTTCCTAAGAACGTAAACACTATCGTTGGGTTTTCCGTTAAAAACGTATGGTCCTTTAAGATTGGTGACCTTTGAATTGTTTGAAACTGATTGTGGTTTTGGTTTCGAGTATGATGGCGCATTGTAACTCGGACGAGATACTGGCGGCATGACAGGTTGGGATGGTCCGTATCCGAAAGGATCGACAGGCCCTCCTGGATAACCTGAAGCGCCGCTCCATTGATAAACGCCCGTTGGTTTGCCGTTAGATACAAAGTCTAATGGCAAGTTGATAAACGGATCGGCAACTTGTTGAGGAACTCCCTGAGGCATCATTGGTGGCATAGCTGGTCCGAGGGAAGGAGGCTGAGAAACATAACCTAAGCCTGGTACAAACATATATGGGGTTGGGGGTAATCTGATGTAAAAGATAGGTGAATTATCGTATTGAAGTGAATTTAGGTTATCATTCGGGAAGGTGCTACCACTACCATTTTTTTTCTTGTTCTGTTGACGACGCTTCGAAGGAATGGTCCGAGATAAATCGTCGTCGTCGAAATGATCATCATTTACTGAGAAAGTGACGTCATCATCATCATCTTCCGCATAATCGAGACCTGACGATAAGTAGGATGGGAAATAGCCTCCAAATAGTTTAAGAGCCTTGTTTCTTCTGTTTGTCGGTTCTGGCACTGGTGTTGTTCCATCCTTAAATTTATCTTCAAGTTTGCTCTCTCGTTCTGAAGTCGTCTCGTCTGCGGGTATTAAAGCGGCTCTTGATCTTCTCGAGGGTGCACTTTCAACTTGGTATAATGCGACGATAAGTATGAGCACTGACAACAGCATTGAGTATTCCATCTTGATTTATCTGAAAAGAGAAACAAAATATTTGAGTCTATATCTTTGATAATGGAATCGCAAAACAAATAACATAATTAAAAACGTTTGACGAGTGTTTATTATACGCATTTCTCAATATGAAAGCAAAAATAACATAAAACGTTAACAGCTTCAGGGCTAATGCGTTAGAAGCCATAATATTTTATACCTACATAAGAAATCTTACCGAGCACTATTTTTCAAAGCTTAACAAGACCAAGATTAATTACAAGGCGGTCGTATGGAGTGTTAATCGATTCATAGGGAACGTCAGTTACAAAACAAACCTAAAGATAAACGCATTATTACTGCTAGACATTTTTTATATCTTGACTCCCGTAGACTATTTGAAAGGTGATTTGTATCTATTTGTTTTAACTTAATGGATTGGTTTCTACTTTGCGGAATCTTAAGGTAATTTTACATGAAGCTTTTGAATATGATTTATTTTTAAAAGAGTTAATTGTTGAAGTCACTGGGAGTAATGAGACTCAAGCCAGAAGCATATTGGGTCTTGCATATGTTTGTGAAATTTGAGCAAGTTTCGAGAGCTGCGCTGATCTTTTATGACATTTAGTTATTAATTACGATACCAAAAACAAAATAGAAGGATAAAAAAACGTACTTGCATCTGGGACAAAAAAACTTGCTCCTCTCGTAGGAGTTTAGAGTAGGAGTTATTCTGAATTGAGCGATCTGATGTTATGACGTTGGCCGTACCTCAGAAATCTCCTATAGAATTTCTAATCCCTATTGGACTATGAGATCGGAGGAAGGTGTTCAAGATAGAATAGACAAATTTGTGCTTTATACTTATCATCTCCTCGCAGATATATTTAATAGATAAAAAACAAAACACCGGTTTACATACTTATATAAAAATATTAAACCGAACCAAAAATTTTGTATAACAACTTAGACTAATTTGTATTAGTGTGTAAGAACCAATCGAACGATAATAATTGTCAGTTTAATATCGATCTTACTATCAACATTGAAAACAAATCAAGTCAAAGTCAAAAATCTTTATTCAATATACAAGTGTTTACTTATTGATAGTCAAAAATCTACCACCGGTACGGAATTTAACACCTCTGACCTGAGAAGAACCGACGAAAGAAACTCAGCGGGATATTTTTGAATGAAACAGAAACTAGGGAATAAATTAGTTTTAAGAAAAATGTACACCGTTATATTTCGTGATCGTTTAATCATCGTTATTTATATAAAAGGATAATGTTTATCGCGTAACTTATTATCATATATCTCATTACTGACTTAACATCATCTTAACACCGATTACAGATCGAACCATTTATACGAATACCATCGTAATTATATTCACTATGAGCATTTGAGATATATTATATTAAACTTTAAAATTATACCATTAAAGTATAATTTCGTTCTGCCCGAGTTGTCCAATGAAAACAAGGAATTTAAGGCAAAGGTTTTATGAGTACAGCATTATAAGGAATTGACGTTTAAGGTCGTGGGTTGTGTTCTGACAGGACTAATCTTAGTTAGAGCACATAGTAAGGAAGTTGGCCGTGTTACTAAGTACTCTCCGACGCCAAAACAGTCGCATTTAAAGTTCTCCGTTGAGAACGCATTTTACCAAACACCTCCCTCTCTCGCCCCTCACACGTGGACTAAGCCGCGGTCGGAAGCTAGTAATAAAATAATTTCAATATAAGACTTTCAATCATTACAGAATGGTACGTTCATTGAAATCATTCCCGATACTCACAATTAACAGTGTATTACTATCATTAATATATTAAAGCACCGATTTTTACATCCCATTAATTTCTTAACCAATTTCATACTACTTAAGCGTCTTATAGTTAGACACTACGGAACGGAGAGACCGTTCATTACTTACGAATGCGCTAGACGAATTTACTCCATGACGGTTATCATTATACAGTAATATAGTTAATATTACATTATTATGATTAACGGTTGAATAATTTATGTAGCGATTGAAGTTTAATTAAATAATGGTTTACGCTCTTTGAGGTATAATTTGAATATTTCAATTTAATTAATGCAATTAAATATTTAAATTGTTTCAAGATATTTCAACTTTAATACAATAGTTACAATTAGTATCTACAAAATATTATATTTATATGTTTTTGAGATATTTTTTTTTTATATAGTATTATGAATACTCTAAAAACGTTCTATAAAAATCCCCTATATCATATAGTTTGAATTTTGAACATAAAACGCAACAGGAAAATATCATTTGTTGAAACGTATTTTTTAAACGTCATAGGTTTTCTCTTGGTTTATTTTTTTCTTCTTAGCTCGATAATAACTTACTATATTTACCCTCTTATATTAAAAAAATATTTAAAGCGGCAAAATATTCCGCATTGTGTTTTACACAAATAAAACGCGTTATAAAAGCATTTATTTTATATACTTTAAATAGATTTTATTTTTAGTAGAAGCGAAATGTTGCAATTCTATTGAAAGAAACCATCACAATTATGAACAAAAAACGAAATAGCTCTCGTTAATCTTATAGTCGAATTAAAATTTTAAAACATGTTTTTGTCAGTAATTGGACCAGTTAAATACATGATTGCACAAATTAGAGGGTAATGTGCTCGAAATACATGAGCATATTATACGATGTTTTTAATTTATTAGGAATGTAAAAAAAATCACGTCTTACAACAGATAATTTTAACACATCTAGTTTTTTTTTTTTTAAAGTAAGGCAAACGGCTGAATGAATTTTTACGCCGCCAAACATTTGAATTACGATTTTTAGACCTAAGTATAGATAAATTGTCGATATTTGGTAAAATAATAACTGGTATCCCTAGCGTTCAAAATTTAAACTATCTCACTCTGCAGCAATGTCAGTGATGATTTCTGTTCTCGATAATTCAACGTGGCACTTTACGTTCGTTAAAATTAGATTGGACCATAATATTTATGAACGGTCTTATCCTGGATACCAAAATGTCTTATGTCCTATGGCTCGCAGTGTATTAATAAACACTAATTGAAGTTGGTCCGTTTAATCGTGTGTCTATATAGACACTTAATATTAAATAATTAAATTTAAATTAAAAACAAAATAAACACTTCACTTGATTTAGTTCTAAGCATTTGTAAAGAGCAATGACAGAAACCACAGACCGACGGGTGGTGGTTTTATTTTAATAAAATGTCACTGAAACCACACATATCAATAGATTAAACATTGCACTCATCCATTAGTTATTATATTATTTAATGTAACCATTCCATCATATGCAATATCATATTCTTGATAAATGAAACACACACCGTTGACTGACAAGTAACTATCGCTTACTTAAAAAGTCGCAAGCAAAAACACATCGCGATAAACTAGGAGTTGATGTCCCTGTAATATGACCGGACGATAGTATCTTTTTATAGATAAGTACATTTAAATTATATGCATCTGTCTAAGGGAAATATGTAGGAGCCTAAGCGAGTTTTAAATTGTATTAATCGATATAAATAAGAAACCATTTTCTGTTAGATCATTATAAGTACGGAATACTTTTACGGAATTTTCATTGGAATGACCTATAACAAAAAAAAAACAAATAATTTTAATATTTTGCGACTATCAATACGATGAAAATAAATTCAGTATTCATTTTTATTTGTTAGGTTACGAGGTACTGCTATGATTGATTTCGTAACAAGTGAACGTTAAACTGGGGGTCACAATCCGCAGTTTAAAATTGAATATTTAATATGAATGATACATTTTCAAATACGACATATATATTACTTGAAGAATTAATTTAAGATGAAGGTACATTATTACTAAGTGAACCGTTTCGTGGATTTCAGTTTGTGACAAAAATGTTTCAAGAACTTGTACACAACCCCTTATCTCCAACATTAACCCGTCAAAGAGTGAAAAAAAGTAAAAAGTCCCCCTCCTTGGGATTCAAGCTTTATCGTTTGTATAGATGTATTGTATCAAAGTCAATTTAGTTTGAAAAAATCAATAAAAAAAAGATAATTATGTGATAATGATAGCATAACACACACACACAGTTAATTTTTCATTCATAAAATTATTAGTAAAGATGAAAAAAAATATACATATAAAAGTAACATAACAATTATAATATAATGCAAAGGGCATGATAAACGCTTAATTAAACTAAATATAATAAACCAAAAAAGTTGTCTATAAAGAAAAGCTAGTTTGAATCGTATAAAAAACACACATTACAAAATACCCATCGTTAATTGGTTTAAAAGGACCTGCAAGAACATTCACAACGATTGACTTTTTTTGCTTCATTAATACAATCGATATAACTTAATTTATTCAAAAGAATTTTGATGATCATTTATTAGCAATGATAATATGTTTAAAAAAAAAAATTAATGCATGAAAATTATAAATGACACCCAAATGTACTGTTTACAGCAAATATTATTGCTGTTTTAACTTGATGGTGTTATGCGTAATTTCTATACATTGTGCACGTTTTATTGACAGCTCATACAAAGTTGACAAAATAGCTTTGCTTAGCGTCTAGTAAATTATATATTACTATACAAATAATACGTTCTGTTTAGCATTACGTCTTAACATGGTTACGTTAATTTGTAAACAATTTATGCAATGTGGTTGCTCGAGAGATGTAAAATCGGTCTATTATTAACCTTTATGTGTGCAATGATTGCTGGTTGATTTATACACACGTGGCAGAATATCATACGTTTTTTTTGTGTACATAAATTTATCTATATAGATTAATATATCGTTTTTTTTTTAAACGCGTTTCACGGAAATCGCTGAATATTTTGACGTGAAGTTTATATCGTTATATTCAGCGTGTTTCAGAAAAGAGTTTTGGATAAACGTTGAATCATATTAAGTACAATATAATTCAACGTACCGCGTAGCAACGCGTGGTCGGGTCTGTTTGTATAAAAAATAAAACAATATTCGAATTAGTTCTGAAAAGGGTTCGGTAGCATTCAATTAATTCGACTTATTTCTGACTAAATGAAATTAATATTTGAAGGATACTTTTTTTCTATCTCGGCCGATTACATATATTTCAGTCAATTGTTTACTTTCAAGTCTTAAGTCAAATCTCGGGTAGTTTTTTTTTTATAAATATGTCTGCGGTAGTGGCTGCCTATGGTATCTAGTAATGACGCACGCTAGCGTTGTATACGACCATTAAATTACTGTTAAAATAAAAATAAAATGTGTTTATAATGAAGAAAATTTTATAATGCTTATAAAAATGAATGTATGCAGACTTCATAACGAGCTTAGTGGAAATTGAGTGGAGAGAGAAACCACATAGGTCTGCGGTCTACATGCCTAATGATCCCACTAAAATTACCACAAAACGTACATATTATGGAAAAATGTAGGCTGTATTCTTTTATTAGATTTAAAAGCTATCAAATACTCTAAACTCGTGATTAGAATTTTTTACGAGAAATCGTAATGATGATGAGTCCAACACATAATAATTTGAATATATAGAACTTTATTACACTTAACTGTTAAAGCAACCAATTTTACAAACAAATAAAGAAAGAAAACTACTTATTTTTTAACAAACAATTGTATACTATAAAAGGAGAAACGCCGTCTATAATTTTTTGCCAAATCAACGTAAAGCTATGCCAAGATATTCACGGTTGCGGCCAATGATTTAATAACATATTAACAAATACAAAATACAAAAATTTATTTATTTCGAGTAGTGAAAAAAAATCTACTTAGTATATTTTTTTGATAATTTGTATAAAAAAATTAAGCCAAATAAATCATATCATAGTTATACAAGTTGATTTTATTTTTCCGATATTATTAGATTATAACATCGGTGCGCGGAGCTCCCAGACAACTCGTGAGGTCGGGGAACTAAAGGGTACGATCGCGGTTAAAATCCAAGTATTATATTTATGGTTAGCTCAACTTCAGCGTTAGTCAGTATATAATATAAGTTTTCAATCACTTTTACAAGAACGCAAAACATATGAGATACGTTACAATAGTAATTAATATTAAGTCAATCTAAGTTTTGAATCTCGTTTATGGCTCTTTTGTATAAATTACATGTGTGTTTGTCACAGTCTAGGTACTTTATTTGGTGATCGTTGAGTTGAGGAGTTATCTTAATCGAAGAATCGACTTAAACCCCATCAAGGACACTTTGTTTGAGCTAATTTGTATTTTTCTTTTCATCTCGGGCACAGCGAGGAAAGGAAACTGTCGTAAGAAACCTAAATGCATCAGAAGAAATTTCCATTGCAGATCTGGCCGCTAAGTATGTAACCACCATACCTTCATAATAAGAGAGATCTTTGCCCAGGAGTGAGATATTTTCGGAAGCTTACTCAACAAATTCTTACAAACAAAACTTGACAGTTGCTAACTATACAGTCGTATATTGATTTTTGTAATAAAAAAAAAGCTAAACAGTTATTTATTAATAAAACGACTACCACATTATATAAACACTAATAACAAAACCATTAATAAATAAGGCTCAAAAAACTATATAGACGCATAACAAGTATTCAAATGACCAATGATTAAATTATTTAACATCTAAATACACGAATATAAGTCTTTACGTCTAATCACTGTCATCATATAGTTTTTTTTGACCTTCAGATGGGATTACTGGTAATATAATTGAATAACGTTCTGTATAATAAGGGATCGTTGACTCTTTATTGGCATTCGATACAAATATAATGAGATAAGCGCAATTTAATGAACTACGGTTATGTTAATCAAGCAATACAAAAAAAAAAACAATTTATAACTGCTATGATGGATGATACCTAGAAAACAGCGTTGAAACTCTTAAACATTTATTTCAAAGCATTTTTTATCTGTATCATATTAAAAAGAGGTGTTAATATGATAGAAGTTTCCGTTCGAAAATTGTAACTATTGTTAATGCGTGAAAGAGATTGTTTGTTTACCCTCTCAACCGATCATCGTGAAATTTTGTATAGACGTTGTCAGGGTTACAGAAAACGACATATGATACCTAACATCTCCTCCCTCACATGCGGGTGAAGCCACCGTTTAAAATAGTTAATAACACAACATAAATTTTAATATAGAATAATTGTTACGATACATGTAGTTAACATTTGGTTCGTATACCTTATTGTATACTTATTAAGATGCCTTAGTAGTTAAAAAGCGGGAATATTAAGCGAAGATTACGGTTTCAAACCCGAGCAAGTGGTCAAGCGGTGAAACATCGTGCTTAAGCCTGCATTTGTCGGATGAAAATTTGGCACCAGATACAAATACGTACTAAATTAAAATTTTGGTTTTACCGTCGTACATCAGCATTGTAATCAGCATCATCGTTGAATTGAATTAGTTTGTATGAAAACACAGATATCTAAACAGATATTTAGTAGAAATGTAAACTTATGATTGTTCAAGTCCTATAAGCGAAAAATTAAATTGGTAAATTCGTATTTGATTAATAAAAGTATCATGCTTGCACGAATGATTGGTGTTTAATGAACCACCAATTAAGGAAATCGTGAATTAATAACTTCCTCTTTTGAATAATTAAAATTTATATTTAAATTTTCTACGAACGATACCAACCATACTAAAATCGAATAATATAAAAAATATATATGATTTTTATCAACAGTTCTAGTAGTAGTATGTAGAGTTTTGATCAACATTTATTTAATATAATTTAATATTATATGATTAAAATAATAGTTTCGATTTTAAAGTCGACAGTGTTGTTTTAAAGTGTAAACCGGATCGAATACCAATAATTTTATTAATTTTGAACCGTATGTGAAGCTATTGAAAATGAAAGTGTTTGTTATACTCAACTTAAATAAAATAAAGTTATAAATGCCAGTGGTTAATATTGGCTACACAACATTCGGGAGTGGACGGGAATCGCGAGAACCGCCAAGCTCTTTGGCTACTGATTCTGATACTGATTTTGATACTGACTGCCAACCAAACTGATAGAAGTAGTTAGCCATTATACAAAATTAAACTTTCCAGGAAACATGAAACGTTTTTACAATTAATGTTTGTTTTTTGTTGAAAAGTAACGTATTGAATATAGAAATTTGATTTACATCCTTTTATAGCAATGATATGATGTACCGATTTCGTCTACGCGGGTTTTTCTTAAGGGATACGGTATTATCGAGGACAGTTGATGGGATAGTTAATCTTTGGGCTACTACTGAGAAGAAAGAAAAATAAAATAATATTTTGTGTCCAAATCCGGTGATTAAGATCAGGCACTCGGGATCTTCAGCTTTAATGAAAATACAAGGCAAGTTTATAGTGAATACGTATGTCTGTGAGAAAAAGTACCAAAGATATTTGGATAAAATCTATTTGTCTCACAATTTAATCTGAAGCATGTTAATATATATCAACGACATATTTCAGTGGACCGAGCAACATTAAATAAATCAGTGATTTATCTCTCTGGTTTAAGGAAGTCGTCCATTTAACTAAAAGCAAATATAGTCAGAATATATCTACTTCCTGCAGTTTAAACCGAACCATATCTAAACGATACAAAGTTAATTATAAAAGACATATTTATAGCTGCATTGAGGGAATTAAATTTGAACTAGAGGTTATCACTAATTCGAAGTAGAGAGCGTTTGAATTGCGTTGTTGTGTTTAAAACACCATATTCTATTAATTTTAAGATTTAGATTTAATACAGAACTATTCTAAAAGATGAGGAGATGATTTTTTTTTGTAACTGAAAAAAACTCCTAGCAATAAGTAAAACTTACACCAGATTTTCGAAGGAGGTTTTTTGTATAAAATATAATACAAATAGTTCCCCTTAACCAGTGACCATTCCACCCACTTTAAATTTAGACTGTTGGCGTGTCGAGAATTTCAATATAATTATTTTGGATTAACATAACAATTGTAATGAATATGCAACAAAATCACATCCTTCACTACACTGTATTAAATTAAATTAATTTCAGGAATTCTTATCTAAATGTTTAAATTATAGTACATTGGTGAAATATTATATTTATAGATAGTTGTATCTTAATATAAAATCGGTTAATATCTGCAAAATATCATTACTTTATTTTTGGGTATCGTTCGTAGCCTTAAAGTCTTGAGATATAATTAAATGTGCTAAGAGTTTTATCATATTTGTTTATATATGAAGAATAATTGGAACAGTTTGCCTGATTGCTTGACGTTTACCGTTGCCACACCTTCGGATGTTGCCTATATTTATCAATAAACGGAATATGTAAAGCAAAATAATTATTCAGCTCGAACCGGTAGGTCCTATAAAGCTTTCAGCTTTATCAAATGAAAGTGGGTATAGATTTTTTGACGTTTTACGTTAAAGATACTATTATTATGTTTGTCTTTGAATGATGTATTTTACAATCGAATCGAATCGAATGATGATATATTTTGCGCCCATTTGTTTTTATAAATGAGATTATTAGGTCATTAAGTTACAGTCATACATACTGACTTCCACGTACTAATTTAAGAAAACAAAAATTTAATCTAACTCATACATAAATTTTCTTTCCTTTACTTTATCCTTTAAGTAATTCTTTATGGGATATCACTAAAGTTTATCTTCAAAAGAACTAAAAAACTTCTTCAAAATTAAGTTTAGTTAAGCAATGTTAATGTTGTTTACATCTTTAAAGACGTAACACTTTGAATGTTACCCACAGATATTAATTTTAAGTGCTTAGTGATAAGTTTATGGTGTAACTTTTTCAATAAATAAAAATAAATAAATAAAAATAAATGTTAGAGTTTTATTAAGTAAATCATATGTAATTAAATACAAACATGCATCGATATGCCATCGGCCTTAATTTAATGTCCTTCTGGACTACTTGTTACGTTACATGTAACTTAACAAGTTAAATATGTTTTTAGCCTTTTATTGCATTGCATGTTGTGTGTTGGAAAGGCTACCTGACGCATTTTATTACTGAAATAAGTGAACTAAGTTCAAGCACCAACGCTAGATTCATTGGTAATCGATTAGTAGATTGGAAACTTTATTTATTTCGATATTAAATTATTAACTTGCGAAAATATATCAGTTCAATTCTATTAAACATACATTTCGCATAAAAAACTTGCATCTCTATCTTACAAGTGTAATTTGATATAGTCTTTTCCTCTCTGATACTAAATTAATTAGTTCCTAATATAAAAAAAACAATTATCAAATATATATTCCTTTTTTAAATATTTCATCTCATTCTAATCGTTGTGAATAGAATAGTCATAGACGTCTATATGTGTTTACATATGCAACATTTGATTGCAAATTTGCCTGTACAAGTAGCGCTCCGTCGCTAAAAGTCGGTCTGTCTTTAACGACTTAGTCTGCTGGTTAAACATAACCGCACATTAACTCACGGCATAAATCTTTTCCCTTACGCTGAGACGAATTGGACTATTAACCTTGCGAGCTATTAGCTGACTGCGGCTTAGAGGCATTCCAGAGATAAAAATGCGCGTAAAAATAACGTAACGGAATATCATTTTCGGAATGATGTATATGTATGTAGTGTAAATATGATGGCATTTTATGACATAATTATGTCTATATTAGGAACGAAGACTATTGATTGAGTATAGATAGTACCAGTATTACTGGTTCTTTATTGTGGCTGTTAAGATAAGTTGAGATACTTCTTTTTTACGCACGAAGATTTATGTCATTTTGTTAATTACTGGTGTTGCGTGAGCTCGATACAAAATATTGCTAGTTAGTTGCGTAATTATTATAATAATCTAGAAATACTTCCAGTTTGTTAAGTACACGGACTGAGCCGAGATGGTTCAGTATATGGGACACGTCAGTCTTCGACGTCGTCTTAACAGAACTGGGTTCAATTCCGGAAAAGCATCACGCGTTTTCATGTGCTTTAAATTTATTATAAGCACATTAATCTCATGTTTAGAGGTAAATGTGGACATAGTGATACAGTCTACCTGTACTGGACCAAGAAATGGAATACGTTCTTAACCTTCCCCTTAAAAGGAGGGAAGGGTTTGCTAAGAAATAGAATATTTTCAAATTATTATATACATTTGTTAATTATCTTCAATCATAATCAAACAAATGGAGAGAAATTATTACTATATACTACAACTACAACGGATGTTTTATTGTAAATATCTTCGTAATAAACTGTTAAAATCATTTAATATGTTGTTTTAAAAAATTACTACACTTTAACTTCAACTAAAAAATATCAAGCAAACAAACGACAGTTGATATAACCAAATAATATATAAGATTTCTGTTCAGAAACATCCATTTAAATTAAAAATCACCGCTGTTTATACGATTAAACTAATTCGCTATATTTTAAAACCGATCATGCATATCAATGCAAATGCATTAAAGAAATTATGTTAAATAAACACATTGAAAGTTATTAATTGGTTATTTCAAGCCCACGCCTGAATCACTTATATTCTCATTAATATGAATTATAACTCAGCTCAAGTATAATTTGTTAAAGGTAACGTTTATAAGTACCTCTCATCGAAGCCAGCCGTATATTATGATATTACAAAGCATGTCCCTTACCATCCATTCTCATAATTCAAAAATAAGAACTGCGAGGTTGAAATACATGAAGGCTCAAACGAGTTTGAACAACTACAATGTGGAATGTAAATAAGGTTATGATATTAAACATAAATATAGAACCCAATTGAATAATAGCATTGTGTTGTTATAATGAAGAATGTATTCGTAAGTAGAAAGAGTAGTAGAATTATAGTAAACCAATAAAAGGAGCGGTGAGATCTATTATTGAATATGTTCGCTCTGAAGTTAGCAGCGATTGAAGTTGGGAGGCTCTGCAAGAAGTATGTACATTGGACTATTAAGGTATAACCGCGCAATATACGTATTCTCATCTCTTGCCTTAGTTATCAATCACACTTTTATTCCTAAAAAGCATATAGGCGCTGCCTTCGTTGGTCTTGATTTATGGGCGTTTTTCAAAGAAATATGTTCCATTTTTAAATTGTATGTAATAAAAACAATCCACGTTTTTATTTTTCAATTATAGAATAAGCCACTTTCAATTACTTGAGTGTCGTAAAATCGAGTTAAAGAAACATACACATATCAAAATTATCCTGTAAGAAGAAACTCGAAACTCGTTGCAGGACACGAGAGTGAAATGTGATATACAACACTGACTACAATAATAATCAAATTTATAGAATACACGTATCTAAATGGCTTATCGCCGTAAGTCGAGTGAGATACGAAGTGAATTTCTACAGAATTGCACTGCAGCACATAAAATATCTCAAGTATTCGTTTGAAAACTAACCCATCACAGCAAATTATTTCTGAACATAATCGACGCCAGATCAGTCAAGTAAGTGGCCGGCATTGAATCTCCTAAAACCTTTGCTTTATATACATAAATAAACATACCGTGTTGACATCAAATAAATAGGATGACGTAAAAATAATAATTATTATGAAAAAGCAATTATAAAAATGTTACCGAATCGTCAACTTTTAAGTATAAATATTTTACCATATTTTATAGATGGGTTATTTTTTTCTTTTAGAACTATTGTATACTTAAACTTACCTGTGGCCCATTAAATATAAATACCAGACAATAAAATTATCATACGAATTGATATTAATCTACAAAATATGATATTTTTATAAACAAAAACAACCGTGAATCGTGTTTTTGTAACAAGATAGCTCAGCAGATATTGTTGCAAAGTATTTTACCGTTATACGTTATGATAGTGATGAATATTTCGTTTCGAAAATTGAAACCGTAGTAGAGGTTGAGTGGCAAAAACAGTTGCAGGCCTGATGCACTGCGGTGTAGGTGGAATGCAGCCACTAGCACATTTCAATAGCCTTGACTTAAGATAGCATATAGTGATGAGCACCAGCGTTTTGAAATATCATATTTATTTACAATTTTTTAACTTCTGGAATAATACTCTTCTTCTTTACTTCGAGGAGAAATAACAAGTTAAATATAAACATATTTTGGTGCTCGTATCACATAGAGTGATCCTTTTTAGGTGCATCTGTTTAAAAGTACACGGAAACGATAATCGGAAATTTATTTAGTGGGACGGCTTTATGCAAGTCCGTTTGGGTAGCTATCGTCCACCTCCCTTTTATTTTATTGACAAGCAATACTAAACATTTGCCATTGTGCCCATTGGAAATAAAGAATATATACTTATACATAAGAAGTAAGTAAATCGCTCCGCTTTTATCTATCCTAGTCCTTAAACCGTATAACCTGGGCCACCTAGCAGCAATATCACGGATATAAATTCAAGCAGTCAGCGCTTGAATCAACATATTAATGCACAAACTCCAGCAGCTGCTGAGTGCGATAAAATACTTTAACTTGTTTATTTGTTATTAGCGATACAGGCTTGAGGCGCCGTCGACATTTCTAGTCAAGTCTTTCTATAGAATTTATATGACAAACATTGAACTTTTAATTCATTGAAATTAATTCAGAGCATTTTGATGAGGCACTTGGTTAAGTGTAAGATTTTTATTATGTTGGAAAAAAGTTAAAGCTACATAAATTATTTATAACATACATAAATACCAGTGTTTTTGTTAAATTGGGTACATCAGAAGATTCAAGAGCATTGTACATTTTAATTCTTATAAATTTACATTTTAGTTCATTGTATATGAAACTCAGATTGTAAAATAAAAGACAGCCGGATCGCGCGGAACATTATAGACAAGCAACAAAAGCGTTCTGGAAAGTGCTGTCAATTTAATTATTGACGTATTAACAAAATACGCGTCATTCACCACTATCGGGAATTTGTATTTGCTTTTGTTGCTTCACTTTGATGTTCTGCGCGCTCCAACTGCCTTTTTTTCATAAACTGAGATATGAAGCAACGTATTCTTAAATAATAATATAAAAGGTACAATCAATTATGAACGCTCGACTATTATTGAATTAACATATAAATATAATTCTATTCATTAATAGTCTTTTACTTTGAAATCTACGGTATTTTTACTTACGTTTTCTCGTTTATAATACAATCTAAAAAGACCATCTAACGGCTCGGGGGAATAGGAGTAAATAAGGTGAAAGGAACTTAGTAGGTTTTATTTTTAATTAAAGTTAACAACTACTATAAATTAATTTTCACCTTAAATTTGTTTTTCTTAATAAGGATAACACATAACAATAGTTTTTTTTTTTTAATAAGTTGCGTTTTTCTATCTATGTACTGTGCTATTTTATTAGTTATGTACTCGTACATCTTTTTCCTCTAAGAATTTTTTTTAAATAGCTCATTTTTTCTTTAGCATGTTACTGCGAAAATATAAAATAATTAATTCCATTATATACCTACAATATTAGTAGAGACTATGAATTATTTTAAAGTTGTATTTGTATTTATAGTCAACTTTGTTCAATAATTTGATGTAAATAGCGTGTTAAGTTAGACTCTGAGTTTGAATTTACAAAATCAAACAATCCTACATTAACATACACGAAGCGAATTACACGCGGACGCTCGAGCGACCTAGAAACTTGAAATGTCAAGATTGTCACAGAACCTTTTATAATCTGTGAAATTGAATAATGCGCTTTCATTGGCATGTTCAGATGTACCTCGTGATAGGATGCTGCAACAGGGTCAGCGGATTCGTTGTCATGTTTGTCTTTTTGATGAGATTAACATTGACGTTGCATCTTGATATTTAATAACGCTCCATGCAATATTGAATTGTATTAATGATAATCTGATATATCAACGACTTCAGTCCGACGTCGGAATTGGAGATACTAGTTTGGTCGCTATCATCATTGCGACAAATTCTCTCTCAAGCTGTGATACAAAATCTATCATTCCAGCTTAAGATTAGTATTACGACTTCATCGGGTGTAATATTAAATTGTAACACAGTAACAGCCTGTAAATTTCCCACTGGGCCTCCTCTCCTTTTGAGGAGAAGGTTTGAGCATATTCCAACACGCTACGCCAATGCGGGTTGGTGGATACATATGTGGCAGAATTTCGTTGAAAATAGACATGCAGGTTTCCTCACGATGTTTTGAGACATGAAAATTCAGTGGTGCTTCCCTGGGTTTGAACCCGCAATCATCGGTTAAGATGCACGCGTTCTTACCACTGGGCCATCTCGACTCTCTCGGCATTAGATTGTAAAGATAAACAATTAAAAGTCGAAATCAAATTATATGTATTCGACTAGGCCCTTTACAAGTACTATTGAATCGTCATTAGTTTGTAATGTAAATTCTACGGAAAAGGACCGACGAGAAAATCAGTAGTTATTCTTTTCCACCAATTAATTAACACGATAAAACAGTTAACACTCAACTGTTTAGAGAAGAGCGTGTTGTTCTGATACCATCGTGTTAACACTTTTGAACTTTGTGGAAGGAATAAATAAAAAATAAATTATATAAAGTGCAATTAAATTTTTTTCTACGCTTTTTTATCATCTTCAAGTGAAAAATATCAATTATAGTAAAATTGAATTAGGAAGGATTTATTGACTACGCAGAGTCGGAGAACATTTATCTTTTATGTAGAGACACAGCTTCTGATATAATTGAATTATTATAGAATACCGAACTAGTAAAGGAAATACAGGAACATAAAATTCACGCTTATCACGACGGTAGTCTAATTTTAAAGTGAGAATTTAAACTGCGGGACGCAGCTAATTCTATAGTTATGTTAATGGAATATTGAATTTTGCGTGGTTGTGGTAAATTAAACGTAATTTAATTATAAAATTAGTTTGATGTATTTAAAACAACGGTTTTAAAATACATATTCAGTTTTGGCAGACAGAGCGACGAAGGCTCCAATGATGCTAAAAAAAAAATGTGTTGCGTACCATTACACTAACAAATGTATGTATATTAAAACCGCCTCTGATTTTTATTTACATTGGTTTAGTAGTTTTTTCAGTAAGCCATAACGAAAAAATAACAAAATTAGTAGGATATATTGTTTGACTAAATTAAATGCAATGATTTATTATTTTTTTATGGTACCTATGTTTTTGTTTCTTTTATAATAATAATAAGTTTTATACCACTAAATTATACCCTTCGTTACAAATAGACAGACTTAAATACAAGTACAAAAATATTTCAAAAATCAGGTCAAGAATAGGATTGTTTTCGCACCGATTCTAGTACAAATTTCTCAAATTTAGCAGTCTAAAACAGAATTAATACTGTGTTACAGTCTAGATTAGAACGAAGCTGTCTTCTTCTGACAAAAAAAAATCATGCGATAGGATTTCTAATACCCGCTTAACTACATTTCGCACAATCTTTCCGTAGCTATTTGCATATTAAAGAAAACCATTAATAGTAAAATTATTTAAAAAGCAACGTTGGTTTGTGTGGCGTTGTAAAAAAAACAAACTTTGAAGTAAATAAAATCGATCATCTTTTCGCGAGAAAACATAATATGTCCTGGCCCAAGTTGACTATCGGAACTTTTGTATTTAATATAAAAAATAAATTTTACAGTAAATCTCGAGAGCAGTTCCCTCGTTAAACAGACAAAAGAGTGCAGCAGGTACATGAAGAACTAAGTCATACTAAGAACGGATAATCACAATTGAATTTGAATGCAAAATTTCCTGTCTGTGTTGTTAACTCATTAAGAATTCGCTCGTTTGAATCCTGAGTGCAGCAGTCGTGTCATATTAAAACATAGAACGGGCTATCATAATTAAATATTCATAGAAACAATTGTGTATATCTATGCTGTTAACTGTTCAGTCCCTTCGCCTGGAGCCAACCCTGGGTTATCGGGTCATGCTTACTATAAAATATGTTAACATCAGACCCGAACCAATGTTTCAAATTACAGTGAAAAGATTTGACCTGCACAAACCTAACTTAACTGATAAACAAACATTACAAGTTAAATAAAAGCTCATAAAAAGTCTATACAATGTGTGGTCCCTTTTCATTCTCATAGTTCAATGGAACGGCAATCCGATACAATCGTCGAGATATCAACCGCAGAACGCGTTTATATGCTTTGCGATATAATGGCAATTTCCTTAATCCGCGCTGCCCCGAAGGATTTCATGACAGAAATACCTATAAACCTTAATTGACCTGTCCTGGGATAAGAACGTTGGGATTTACAGCTATACTAGCTAGACCGACGACTCAGAATGAATTACACCATTAACCCTATTATAACTATAAAAATAATAGTTGTGTTAGGTTCAAGATCATTAAAATAACCTAAAGGTGTTAAGCAACGAGGCAATTAGGATTTTAACTGTACACTGCTTCAAACGCAGCCTCTAATAAATAATGTTCTTCTCGCTCCCATAATCACGTATGTTGTAAACTATAACTCTTGTTTGAAATTCTATTGCTACCGTTTAAAGTGAACGTTTATTTTGTACATGTTGAGTTTTGAATGACGATCAAACGATACGTTCGTCTGTTCTAACAAATGTCACTTAAAAATAATTTCATAAATAATTGGCAATTTATTTGTGTGAACGTTTGTCGATTCTTATATCCTTTGGCTTTGTTTTTATGATAACTCATTATTATAAGTAAGAAATCTTTGGTTATTTTTTTTTTCTCGAATTGAAAAATAATATTAAAAAGGCTTATACTTTTAAATAATATGAATGAGAAAATATTATTATTATCAGTAGAGTCCATGGTTTTTATTTTCTCTTATGTAGCGGTGAGTGCAGGTGTCGAAAACAGAAAAAAAATCTTATGTTGAAAGTCCCTCCGATATACAGTAGGTATATTAGAAATAATCTGTTTTTATATAAATTTTAATTTTGCATCTATATGTGACTTATGTTTCGTATATATGCGTTAGTTTTCAGGCGCAAAGGACATAACATTTTAGTTCCCAAGGTTGGTAGGGCATTAGCGATGTAGAGATGGTCAAAATTGTTTACAGTGCGTTGTCCTGGGCGCTGGTAATCACTTACCAAATAGGGGGCAATTTGATTGACTTTTTTCGTAGATCGCTACGAAAAAAGTCAATCCAATTAATTGTATACAATAGAAAATATAAATATAATGTTGTTCGTAAATGCGTTTATCGATACGGTACATGCGTATTCGAATCAATAAAGTAAAGTAATGATATATTTCAATCCACCTAAATACAAAATAAATCATTTACTAAAACATTTGAAATAAATATTGATAGACACTTATTAACCAAGTTTTAGTTATACACCAAAAAAATAGTATGAAATTCATCAAGAACGCAACTGCTAGTTCGCCACCGCGACAACCCAATATGGATGCCCATTCCTTTTACTACGCCTGAAAGGAAAAAGAAGTGTCCTTGACCACGTCACTCAGTTTTCGTTCAACTATAATATAATAATTGTCCTAACTTAATTTTATTCGTAGGTCTTTAATTCCGTACAATTATAATAACACAGATAAACTTTACGATGTTCTCGTTTACACAAACTAACGAGATAAAACACGTAATTTAAATTTACAAACAGTTACAAAAACAACCGACACACAACATAAGCCTTTCTTTAAATTCTCATTAACAAATAACAATAATTAAAGCAGGCATCGGCGTGATATCTTTACGTTTCTCATATGGGGGAAGAAAGCGTGAACTAAACGGTGAATATATTTTTTATAACACCATAAAGCCTTGAGTAGCCTTATATATTATATTATACTAGCTGTTTCTCGTGACTCCACCTGCGTCAATTATACTATTCATATACTATAATTTATATCCATTATCTCTATGTCGAATTTCAATACAATCAGTTTAGTCGTCCAATAAAAAGCCAGACATAGTTGGTTTCTTAATAGGCTAATTCAAATTCTAAAACATTTTAATAGTAAAGTAATTTAGAGGTTTAGTTCCAATGATTAGTATCAGCATTAATAGAAAAGTATAAAACAGTAACTTCGTAAGAAATGATTCATTTTGTAAGGAATATTAGCCATGCCTACGACTAATTTTTATTTTTCTTAGAATTCAATTACTTGTGTTGGGAATTAAAATATAGCAGGGCCAGGATCGGAACATATCTTCCATCATATCTAGGCAGCGATTTTTTATCGAATCAAGCATAAATAGACAATACGTTGAAATAATATATGTTCGTACATATTATGCAATTAAATCATCCTCTCTTTTACGTATATTTTAAAGTCATACAAAAAACTTTTGCTAACTTTATTGTACGAGTAAGTAACGGGTAGGACAAAGATCTCATTATAATATGCAAAATATTTTAACTAATTATAATATGCGAAATAATTATAAAAAAAACACCCGACTTTATTTCCGTTAAATAAAGAACTGATTAAATACAACTTGGATGTCGAGTTGTTTGCAAGCCCGTTTGGGTAGTCTGGGTAGGTACCATTCACTCATCATATATTCAACCAGTTAACAACAATACTCAGTAGTGTTGGTTTGAAGGGTGACTGAGCTAGTGAGTCATTAGTAACTTCAAGCACAAGGGACATTTCATCTTAGTTATAAGGAACAATTAAAATTTCTAACGGTTCTAAATATTACTTGAAACGAACATTTAAAGTGAAATTTTGCCATCTAATAATTCATCTATGATAAGCATTGAACTGATCCCTAATCATAGTTGACAAACGTCAAAATTATATTATTAATATTATGATAGCTATGCCCACAAAACATTAGCCTTTACTGCATCTAATAAGGTTTAACGATAATATTAAGTGCTCTGGTAATATTCCAGCTTTCATTTCTATGAAATACATTCCTGTTTTTATTTACTTACCGTTTATATCGGTAATGGATGCTTTCTCAGAATTGGTGCTCTTCGATATACCTGAAAAAAAAATACTTTCATTAGATAACTCAGATTAATCGTATAATTATTCTGTTTATTGTTAATTTTATTATAATTTTATAATTGTTTCTCGTAATCAATTCATTAGCATTATTAATGTAAATGCTATATATAAGCTATATATATACAAGAGGCTTTAGTCTACTAGTGACATACATACTGTTACTTGACGTTGTTTAATAAGTTGGATAACGAAAGAGCATTGTTAAATATTATTTAAGATATTAGTTTTGTATTAATGATAACAAGACGCATAGTAATTGTCAATGATAGACGTAGAAATCGAATAACTTTTTCTTGGGAATCCCTTAGAACACGAAGACATTCTTCTGAGAATAGTGGCGTTATGTGTCATCAGGAGGAAAAAAATAATTGCGACAATCGCGTTATGTTGTGACGTCATGTTCTTCAATGCGAGATGTATATATTCATATGTTACGACAGATTAAACTCTACCTATATGAATGTTGTTAAAAGAAATAATGAAATCAAAACTACCCTTGAAACTGAAAACAAAAATTATGGATGGCTGTCTGCTTCCCTGCATGACATACAGACATACAGATCACAAACTTGGATATACAATAACTATGCAAGGGACAGAATACAGAAGACCCAGCGTGCGATGGAAAGGAGTATTCTGAATGTAAGATTGAAGGATAAACAGCAATCAGAAGAGATACGCAAAAAAACCAAAGTGATAGTTGCTCTCCAACATATGAAACGACTGAAATGGAAATGGGCTGCTCACCTAGCAAGATCTACTGATGGCAGGTGGACAAAATTGGTCACAAGCTGATCCAGTCCTAGTGGCATGAGAGCCAGAGAGCGCCCTAAAGAAAGATGGGTAGATGAAATTAAAAAAATTGCTGGAATAGACTGGATGAAGAAAGCACCGGTAAGGAAAACCTGGAAACTGTTCGAGGAGGCCTATACCCGCTAGGGGCCTTAACAGAAGAAATGTATGTATTCTTATGTATTTTTTTTTACTTTTCTATGTATGTTAAGGAAATAAAATCGGCTTTATTATTATTATTATATATTAATGTTGTTATATCTCTGATATCAATACACTTTGACACCGTTGGCGTGAATACAATATTTTCAGCTATAATGTATGTTTTCATGGAGAAGGTTTTATATATATATATACGGCCCTACAATAAAAGTAGCGCAGATGAAAAATACTTATACACCGGTATCTCACTGTCCCTGATCAATAATTTGAAATTCGAATCAAGAAGATACAGCATTGTGAATCAACTTCCATATAAAGTTAATTAGTAAGGGTCAGTTTTCTTATTACAATTCTTAAAAAACAAAACTATTCTTCTAATCAATAATATGTCCATTATTAGCTCCTGTGAAGGTAGCCTTTATTGTTATCTACCATTCAATCTATCGAGGCGAGGCATTCCTGTTATGAAATTACGAAACAGATTGCTTTGTTGATCAAACAAATGATCGAGACACGGCCCCAGCTTCCGTATGACGGTGAATCTTGTACATTAACGAGATAATAATGAATGACCATAAGATTAGATTATTGAATATATTGAAAATTATTTATTGACTTACAATACGTAAGGATTGTCACACCTTTAGAATTAAATAGGCGCTTTTTTAAATCCATTCTTATTTATTCCTGTTGGCAAAGGTAAAGGCAAAAAAAATGGATAAATATGAAAATAAAAATGGATAAATACTTCATTTTGTAAATTATTATGAAAAGACCGCTTTGCGTAGTTCGATTCGCATAAAAATTTAATGTTTCCATAGGTCATGGTGTAATGTATTCAATGTTTCTCAATAAATAGGTAATCCGGAGCTCTTTTTAAATCTTAAGATAATTGGCAAGATTCATCGATAACAAACATCTTAAATTAATTGTAATGGTTTCATTCTATAAGAGATCATTTTGCAGACATTTTTTGTGTTAAATATATTAATTACATTACGTACATATCAGGCTAGCGTGTACATCGATTAATCATTTTATATTTTATGCAAATGTTTTTTTTTTTTTTGTTAAATCCCGTTGGCGTTAATAACTAGATACAACATTATTATAACTAATTACTTAAATAATGACTGGTGTGAGTTGGAACAGTACAAAAAACTTTTCGTGCAAAATCAGATCATTAGCTTCTTGATTGAGTTTTCAATAAGTAATAATTTTTCATTTATATATTTTCTTAATATTTTTTATTTAATTTGGAAATAAAAATGATTATTCAGTGAGGTCTCAGCGATTAATGTCGGTCTATGTCAAATAGCCCTGTATATAATAATGATAAGTCTTGTTCTAACTTTCCTTTATAGATCAGTCTCTTGACATTATTTCTCTTAGGATCAGCGATTCGTCACTTGCAATTAATTTCCGGCTTAAGTGGGTTCAATGAACTTATTATTACAGATCTTATGACTGAAACAGTTACCTACCATATTTATTGTTAGTTATTGATTACGTACATTTATTTTATTTAAAAGTAATACAAAACTGTATTCATTTTTTATTACTTTTTGTGTTCTTAATACGGCATTTAAATTCGTTAAAAATTGCCACTTACAATCACCACATAAATAAATACTATAATAAAAATAAATAAAATTGAAGTCTTTGTCTGTGATTTAAAAAGAAATCCTGTTTAATCTCATATGAAACTATTTGCGTCTTACCAAAATCAAAATCATATATTAGGCGACCATTTTCAAAATGGGTACAAACTACAAATGTAATGTAAAGGTTGAGACTGACTTCTTATATTTACGTGCGTTATATTTTGCTATTTTAGGCATATATAAGCGTACCAAATATTTTCAGAATTTCCAAATTTTCAGTAAAAGCGTTTATTGCTCCCGTTATCAGTAGTTACTAGTTTGAGTAGGATCATGCAATATTACGCTTAAAATAGAAATTTAACGCACATAAAACCATGCGGTACGGCTAGTATATAATACAATATTTTTGGAAATATCCTATTTTTGGTTCATTTTTTAAACGAGCTGGTTGAAATTGAGATACACATACAAATAAGATTTTAAGATAATAGTTAAGGGTTCTTCATTTTCGCGATATTTGTCCATAAACATCAAATATTACCTGTATTGAATTTATTATAAAGTTGCACTCATACTTGTTACAAATACCGATACACATTTGAACAGTCAATTATGGATAAACTAAATAATACGAATTACGCTTAATTTGTATTTTTATTCGATTCGTTTTATTTTTTATTAATAGTAACAGAATAAAAAAAAACATCAAAAGTTTAAGATATTAATTTTCCGGATGTATGAAAATTCGTAAATAAATTCGATTCATAATGAACTGAAAATGTTTCATCGTAATATCATCAATCGAAACTACGACTCAATTGTCAATAAGTAAGAACACAATTAAAAACTAACAACTAGCAAATAAAAATGTCGTATGAAGATGCCTTTATACTCATAGTTTGTATATCCTTACGGCTCATAAACACCGTTAATTCCATCTCGCCCACATGACGTATTTATCTGGCTTATCTCTCTTTTAAAGCATTAATTATATAATTACAAAAAAAGTACATCAATCATGTATTATTAATTATGTTATTTTCAAGAGTACGTTGCCCTATTGTAATTTGTAATAGTATTTAGGTTAAAAGATGAATAACAAACAAACAGTCTTAAAAAAAAGAGTAATGACAGGTCATTTATCGTCTTCGTATTTGAATTGTGTAGAAGTTTTTGTTTATTATAAACTAAGTTTCTTTTAAATAAAATAAAAAAAATTAGGAAAAAAGTCTCCCTAAGTGTTTTCACTTGTTTTTTTTTTTTTAAAGTTATGTAGTTAACGGGCCGCATGATGGCAAGTTAAACATACAGCTTACCATTGCCCATCGATATTAGTACTGGACGAAATTTTGATAGTTTCTCATATTACCAATGTTCCACCAACCTTGTGGACTAAGACGTTGTTTGTAACGCTGACTCACTCACCCTTCAAATTGAAACACAACAATACTCAGCAGTACTCGTTGACGGTAGAATATATAATGTGTGGTACCCAGAAGGGTAAAAATCCTACCACCAAGTATGATCAAATTAATAAGCAATTGCTGTAACTGATGATTCTATTAATGTCGATTTATTTAGGTCTTGGCTATTTATATAAATATATTTTTTGTTATATTTGAGTTAAGAGGATTTAGAACTGCTTTACTTTGTTAAATACAAGTTTATATATATATACGTATATATATATACGTATAAGAATATTATTTCATTAGAAAAAAAAAAGCAAAATATTTTGATAAATATAATTTAACATAAATCGTTTAAAAACAGAGCTTAAATGATTGCCCTTAAAACATAAATTATATTCTTATTTTTTAGCGTTGTATATAGGTACTCATACCATAAGCTTATATATAACACGGGTTAAACAATATTATATAAAACGAATAATATACATACAATGAGTAATAAAATCTTTATTCAAACGTATGTTTTTAATTCTATTAATGTTTCAGTTCCTAGTAGGAACTATAATTATATTTTATGATTGATTATTTTTATTTCACGCAAATATGATGTTCAAACCGAGTATACCGTACGGTTGAATGAGTTGTTAACAATGCCATTACATTTTAATTATTAATGAATTTCCTTTGTAAATAAAAAAAAAAAAAATGTATTTATAATTCATCTCGTGCTCGGCCGTGAAAGAAAACATCGAGAGGTAACCTGCAAGTGGTGGATGAGAATCTGTCATTCCATGTAAGCTGCAAACCTTCTCAAAAGTGATAAGAGGTCTTTGCCCAACAGTGGGCCATTAACAGGCCATTATTTTACTTTTAAGTGCAACTATAATACTATATTGTACATATATCAATTTATAAGTATGTATATAATTAAGTATATGTATCTATTTTGGTCATTTTTTTAAACCTATAAATCGATCCGTCTCTAGACCGATTTGTTTTTGCCTAAATAGGATGTCCTTAGTACCTTCTCCTCAGAGGGCGAGGAGGCCTTAGCCCAGCAGTGGGAAATTTATAGGCTGTTAATGACAATGACAAAATAGGATGTCTGGAAGAGATATAACTCTTTATCGATTTGACCATTTGAAACATCCGTTATTTGGTTCTATTTTATCTGCTAAATATTTTTGTCTTTTTGTGCAATTAAATATATAATAATTAAATTGATGATGATTATGAAATCCTGTTGATTTATATCGGCCACAAACGCCATTCTCAAAAGAGACGAGATACATGTGCACTCCTAACCGCAAATCCAACGCGATCGGAAAGAGTTCAGACGAAGGGTAAACACTGTTAATTTTCGGATACCAGACTTCTGCTAAGAATATCCTAATAACATTAATGTCCCGACCTGACGTTTGAATTTTTTTCTGAATATGCAGAAGTTACTAACCGAAGTAGTCAAATCTTATAACAGGAGATTTCCTATGATATATGACTTATCAATGAAAGGCAGTAAACTTCCATACTAATTGCTTAAATAATATCTTTGACTATCTCCACGTCTATAAAACTAAGAAACGAATAAGCATTTAATCAACTAAGCATGCAATTATTACTTTAATTACCATGTTATCGGTGTGTACACTAACAGAACCTCCTATGGTGAATAATTATCGTCTTACCGATTTTCTTAGCACGAGCTAACGTGTCGGATCAGTAATCATTCCGGTACTCTTGTCAATAATTGATTAGGGTACGGTAGTTAGGCGGAACAAATATTTTGTGAAGGAAGCAGGCTTTATATTCGTGTTTGTTTTATTCGTAGAAACTATTAGGTTTTTATATTTTTTTTTATGTAGAAAGAGGAAAATAATTGAGTAATTTATATATATTTTTCTTATTGCGGTTCCTCGTGGCCTTTTTTACGCTTTGGTAAAACTATTTAGTATTTTACTTAATAACGAAATTTCAGTATGAATCTTTTAAATATCGATAAATTATATGATATATAAAGTTATTTTAATAAAATCTACATATTATAATAGCTATATATAAAAAAAAAAAACAAAAAATATATTTTTTTGAGCTAGCAACTTTTGTATTTTCACTTTCCTCAATTTCAATTTAAATATGAAAAAAAAAACTATTATCCAATTACTATAAACAGGACCTGTTAAATGTACAGATAATTGTTTGTGAATCGGTTACGCTTTTACAATATTCGGAAACGATTCCGTGGTTCCGCATTCAATTTTAAATTACAATGTTATATCACAGTAACGTCTGACTGTTACGAAACTATTCACGCGGGAGTTACTACTGCGTACAATTATATACAAAGTTACATGAGACAATTATATTAACAACTAGCTGTGCCCGCGAAAAAGTTATTGTTGCAGCCTAATTTACTCCTTATTATATCAGCTATCTGCCAGTGAAAGTTGTGTCAAAATCGATCCAGCCGTTCTAGAGATTATCCGGAACAAACAGATTAGGTTGAAGAAGTTTTATTTTCAGACATTGGTAGATTATTTACAGTTTAAAATATTGGAATATATAATCTACTTTAATATTATTGACTCTATGACATTTATAAAATTATTAAGGTATATGCAACTATTTTTGACACTGATATTTAAATTATTTTTCTGTCTAGTTTTTGAATTAACTGCAGTAAAAAGTCCTTGGTAATGGAGGTGTTAGACACAAACATTAAATATATTTTATTATACTAAAGACTGTTAGTATATTTTTAGAATAGTACTACTGATACCAACATATTTTACATTTTTAAAGATATGAAATATACCGTCGAGTCCAAATTCGATCAAGAGATCGATAGGGCTTTACATATAATATAATTTTCTTCGTATATCATACATAAAGCTACATTATCTAAAACCGATACAACGTAACCAGGGCTTAGTAGTTTGTAAGAAACAAATGTATGAATTTATCCTTAAATATTTTGGCGATGACATTTTACATTAGTAAGTCCGAATAATTCGAAAACGTTCGCACGCACCGAAGTTATACAGATCCGGATAAATCCGGTTAGATAGCAGTGCTGTCAAGAGGCAATAGTATCAATATCAGCGATACGATTTATGTTCTTCCAGAGTATTGCTCCATTTCTGCTATCGACAGCGCTATCGGTATTGTGACTATTTTCCGAAGTCACGATAGTATCACTAAACTGTCGGTAGTTTCTATTATCATGCAACACTATTATATTTGAATGACTATGTTAGATAAATCTGTTTTGTCTAAATCTAAACAGTGTGGGTTAATTTATTATATTATATTAAAATTAATAAGATAATTTTGTAAAATACCACAGTAACTAATCTTTAATATGATTTTATTTTCTATCCTCTTGTATTTTCAGTTCTCTTGTATTATCTGTATTTAGCTAATATTTTGGTCTAAAGATTACCGTCTTTTAAAAGACTTGAATTTTTTAGTACCTTTAATGCAGACTATTACTTTATTTGCGCAGAGTATTGGCGTCCTATCAGATTATATGTGTGTGTGTGCTGTATATCTCTATAATATCTCCTATAGCTGCTACAATATCTCCTAAGCAAATCCCCAACCTCTGATATTGGCCATAGTAAGACATTTGGTTAGAGGATATCCTCGTGATTAAATTGAATAAGTGAATACAATACCCTGTCAATTTTGTAGTCTAATGAGATGAGATAAAAAATTAGGATCCTAAATTTTTAAGATTCTACATAATACAAACAAAACATCGACTTAAACCGCTAAATTAAAAACCGCATAACACGACACGACCAAATCAAGCCAAAGCATACTATCGAGAGAAGCTACTAGGAAAGTACTTAATACTTAATTAAATTTACCTTAACTTAACTTTTCCCAAATTAAATCCTTTATAGAGCAAAACCACCGATCAGATTTACTTTTACGACCACCATAACAGAGGTGATACTCGGACTACCTTGCAAAAAATAAAGAGTCAATAATAAAAAACACTCCTACGTATATTTACCAGGCAATTAAAGTAAATGAAGGATCGCCAATATATTGTTGTTTCATTTATATTTAGTTTATTTATCAATCTAAGTTCTTAAGGCATCGCAAGATCTATAACAACCTAAACGTATTTTTGGTAATGAGTAATTTTTTTTTTTTATGTTAGAGGTGGCAAACGAGTACGCTCTTTTCTTGAAGGTGCCCAAGTCGTATCGGTTCGGAAAAACCGCCGGCGAAAGCTGGTTCCACAGAGTGGTTGTGCGAGGCAGAAAATGTCTTAAAAATCGCGCTGTTGTGGATTTTTGGACATCTAGGTGGTGTGGGTGATATTTTGAATTTTAAAACATAATTGTATTTGAATATTATAGACTTTAATTTAAGTAGTATTTTACTTTCAAATTCTGCAGCTACCATTTCGACCGAAGTGTCTGTTCTTTGCTCTGCTAATATATTTACAGTTACAAAGTATTGTTGTTAATAATGACAATTTGAAATACATTAATAATAATTATTCAGATTACTCTTACGATTAATGCTCCACGTATATATAATTACACTAATTATCAGATTAAATAGTTATGTTTTAATTGCAATAATAGGCTTATCGTGCAATGATTCTAATTGTGTTTTATAAATACTTATTCAATTATACGCTATCTTTAAGCAATATGAAACTTTATAATTAAAATTGTCATACTTACATTAACTAGCAACCGTGATCATAAATGCTTTATTTTCAGAAATATTTCCTATAACCTTCCCAAACAATTGAAGATTAAAATCTGATTGATAAATTTTTGTCGTTAGTAGTAGAAAATTATTGAGTATTTTCTATCAAGAACTTTGGGAAGCACTTAAAGCCTTTGGCCTTGTACCTGAACTCTTTTCAGAACATTTAGATTGCAATCTCACCAGATTATAAGACGGAGGAAATTGTAAGTGCCTTTATTTCGTACTCACTTGAGCACAATAATGTATCCTGATTAGTTGGCAAATATCCGGTAAGAATGACCACAGTGATTATTAAGTAAACATATTTGTTCAAACCTAATTTATAATGATCAGTTTATATTCGAAAAAATATATTTTTACATCTAATTATGTACTAGTGTTAGATAAATGTAAAATTAATTACAACAGTTTTGTTGTATATATAGGAGCGTTGCACTTTCTTATGACTGTAGAAAATCTACCACCGCTGTTCAGAGAAGTACCCCCGAGTCAAGAAGGACCGGCGTGAGAATATTTATTTTTCAATGCAATAATGCAAATCCAATTTTTGGTGAGAAATTATTTTATAATAACATTGTATGTTTACTCCAAATTGCTTGAAGGCACAAAAAAATACTCGGAAGCAATTCGAAAGTACAGTTAACACAGAAAAAAAAACATTAACTTTTTTTAGGAAGAATTCTTGAAATTAAATAAATTAGTGAAATACGTTGGATTAATTAAAAAATATTTTTACTATATCGTTAAATACTAATGTAAGGCTCATCAAGGAGATTTATAGCCATGTAAAGCACGTGATTAGAGTGCCTTCTCACGATGTCTGCATTAATTGATTTAAGGTTTCAGTTAAGCCACTTTACCGTAATGCCCTAAGAACAGAAAAAATGGAAATGACAACAGATGACAGGCGTGTTAGAAATATACTACTTTTATTGCTATGACAAAGAAATTAAAATTCTTATCAAACACTTCAGTTCAACTACTATATGGTCAATGTATTTATCGTATCTATATAAAAAACCAAACAAATACCTACTAGAAAACATGCAACCTTTAGACTAAATCTTTTTTAAAAGATAATATCTACAACAACCTCTGAATCAGTAAAACTTTTTTTAGAGCACGAAATTGATATGGCGTCCCGCACTAGTGCGTGCCGTCCGGCAGCGCAAGCCCGACCCTTCTGCCGTTCTTCTGAAGGCCCTCTGAAAATCATTAGACTCCAGGCATGAAGGTGCAATTAAAAACAACTAATAACATGTCACACGTGTATCTCGATGACATTTCCAATATATCTCTTCTATGGTATCCCTCTACTTAATTGTAGCTGGGGTTATTATATGCAGAAATCCAAGCATTCCTTGCAAGATATGTTTGTTCATTAGGAAGTTCAGTGTACTGTTTTATGCTGATAATTCCGGTAGACATTATTTGTATTTGGTTTATTTCTTAATTAGAATGTGCCTGGGAAATTGGCAATCCCTCACAGATATCTTCTAACGGAAGTACCTGAGAGATTACTAGTGTAATTTATTTATGATCTTCGCTTCTTGGGTATATTGAAATAATATTTATTACTAGCTTGCCGTCGTCAGGGAATACGTAAAAAACATGTTCTCGTGCAATCTTGAAGTCTCTATTTAATGCCTTCTGTAAATGCTTAATCAAAAATTGTTATATTATTCATTTAAGGATTTTTTTTAAATATCTCAGATTTTATTTATTTTTAATCAAAATCGTAAATATTAATTTTCTAATTTCGAGTACCAAGTCTTCAGAAAAAAGTTTCCGCCATTTCGTATAAACTCAAAAAAAAAAGTGTGTCAGATTCTTATGTTATAAAACAAACCTTATTTGTTAAATTCATAGGTCATGACATCAGCAATTTCGAGTCGGATTATGTGTGAGTCAGTTACTCCTTTTATATTTATTATTTTTGTTTGCAAGTATCAAATTACTTTCACAGTTCTTTTGAAATTATTTGTAATTTTTTTTATTTATATCATGACGAATATGCTATCATTTTATGTCTTGAATCGTTACGAAATAAAAGTGATTTATTTCGATAGCAATTATTATACATTACTCAATAAATAATTTTAAAAACGTCATAAATATATTTTACCGTATATTTTTATTTCGACATAAACGTCAATTAACACCCAAAACTGCCTTTAATGGCGATGCGTTTCTGTGATATGAATCGTTGTTAATATGCAACTATAATTCAATTTAAGTGAAATTAAATAATATATTTAATGCAATTGCATCTCTTTTCGTATCGAACCGGTCACGACAAAATAGCCGCTTTCAGAAAAAATATGCCATTACGACACGGAAGCTTATGATAGGACGTTATGGTTTTGTACATGATGAGATCATTCGTACCTAAAGTTACACAATAAATAATATAGATTTTTAGCAAAAAGACAAGTTTGATAAATATGATTATTTAGCGCCCACATAATTTCATTTGTTATTTTTGATGAATGTATGCAAAATATTTTATAAAGTAAGGTAAGAAATTAAAGATTTTAAATACTATTCAATTTAAATGTCAATGTTGTTTACACCTTTTATGACGTATCACAATTGAAAGTTACACACATAATTTATTTTTAAGTGATTAGTGATAAGTTGATGGTGTAACTTTTTCAATAAATAAATAAAATAAATAAATTTAATTTTCGTTTTAAATTGATTGTATGAGGTCTTCGAATAGAAACCATTAATTACACAGTGTGACAACGCCCTTACCGCCACCAACTACGAGACTAAAGGCAGTACGTCACTTGGCAAAGCGTATTTGCATTAATTGTGACAACACGACATGTGCAGACGACTATTTCGAATATATTTGCTTCGTGTAACTGACATGACAAATAACGAACATATGAAACACGATTTCCGTCTGTTATGAGTTTTTAGTTATAATTAAAGTTGGATAAAAGGCAAATATGTTTATATTTGAAGACATCAGTCGATGAAGGTGATATGTATTTTGCACATTTTGTGAAAAAATAATTTTATTTCATAAATGAAGGTGTGAAGACATTTAATTAAATAATTGCGTTGCTTTTGTTATTAACTGTGAATACACAAATGTTTTTACGTAATGATTTTCTGGTTAATTTGTGGATGTTGTGTGTAATATTAGCAAATACAAAAAAAATATTTAGTCATGCAGTCGTTATGCGAAAACGGTAAACAAAATAAAATGGCACCTTAAGATACTGTCCTTTGTATATGTATAACATGGTCTTACTCATCTTCGGAACCGGAATCGTATCAAAGAGAAGTATTGTTATTTGGCGGTAGACAATCCTCAATTGAGTTGTACGACCCCAGACAGGTTCGCTTGTACCAGCACCTGTTCTTGTAAATAAAATAAATAAATAAAAGATAATTTGTTCCTTTTAATAAGACGTTTTTAATCACGGATAAACGTTTAAAATGTGAATACTTTTTATATTATATATTAATGCTCTTCTATATACTATGATCTCACTTCGTATGTCACACATTTCAATGTTGAAATCGCCTTACTGTGAGACGCTGTTTTCATGCCTGTATCCCTTAAATATATGTATCATTATATTCAATGCCGAATATCACCTGACATTTAACAATTGTATTCTGTGGGGAGTTTCGAATTTGTTCTTACAGAATTTATCTATAGTTTTTCAATATTTATATTAAATGTCAGGTAATTAACGTGAATCTCCAATTTCGCTAATTTCATTTTTAGACTATTATTTCTTTAGAAGATAAGATAATTAACATGGTTATTTTTATTATTATCTCGTGAACAAAACATTCGTAGATAATTTCAAAATATCGAACTCAACCAAATAAAAATAAAAAACACGGTAAATATCCCGTTTCAAATACTTATTAATTCTACATATAAGTATCCAGTAACTACGTAACATTCTGTTAATATCGTGCCGGGCAAATTATTTCTTGAAGGAGCAGATTTAGCTCTTTTTCATACCCAAAGTGTCGCTAAGAGATATTTACAGCAATTAAAATCTTATAAAGATAATTACAAAATAAAGACAAATCATTCCCATTCATTTACATTGCAATATCTATGACAAAATGTTAAACGCACTATAACCAAAGAGGTTTTATCACAGAACGAATACTAATTAAGTATGACATACAGTGTAGCATTATTAATCAGAGAGGAAAGGGCAGAAATATTGAATTTCTATGTCCAAACCCAATACCCAGCCCAATATGGCACTAATGTATTCCCTGCATAACGAAATGCAATCTATTCAGATAAAGGTATAAATCCTGCACGTGGAACCCGATATCATTAGTGGTTACCCGAACGGGACACAATGGATATCGATACCAGTACCAATTGAAATTGTATTGGAATATGCTAATATTTGGTATTTTTAGACATTACTGTTATGATTTGTAAGATTCCTGCTCTATTTCCGACGTTAAGCCAGTTCATCAATTTTAAAAAAGAACAGCGATTGTTTCCATGTCGAGTGTTGGTTGATTTTACACAATGAGTATTAATTGAAACTTATGCATTATTTTTTTGCTAATAATAAGGTCAGAGTACATTACTGTCAAACTTAATTTAAAAAAAAATCTAAAATATAGTTCCTTAATTCTTCAGTAATAACTCTTCTCTAGAATAGTTATAGTACTGCGAATTAAATATTAAAAATTAAAAATTATAGTAGAACAAGAGACAATTTTGATATTAAACGATACAGAAATTCATGAGTAATTCATATGTTCTTTTTATTTTCTTATAAAATTAATTCTTAATTATTATCGTTTGTAATCATAGTAATATATAAGTATGTAATGTTGTATATGTACATTATAAACACAGTATTAAAGAGTTTACTTGAACACATAACCCTTAATTATGACGCTCCTACGTAACGGTTCTGATTGGAAGTCAGACACGGGAAATGTCGTGTAGCTGCCGTATTTACATTTAAATTGAGTAGGCTTCATTGTCAGCTGAACTGATGTTAACAGGGCACTGGGCACTCGAGCTAATCTGAACTAAACCACCGTAAACCACTTCACTATCGCAGCAAAAGCAAAACGATGTGTTGTGACAGCTGAACGACGACAGAACAAGTATCAAAATTATATTAATAGTATTAAAGTATGTCGTTATGTATTACGATTGAAATTCATAACAAGTATTACATCGATAAAATTCTAGAAGTATGTATATTTATTAAAGAAACTTTTTGGTTAATGACATTATATAAAAATTATTTACTATTTTCTGAATTATTTAATTGGCTATTATACATGGACTATTAAAAAAATATATATTTGTTTTCGTTTTCGCTTTAGTGTAATTCGAAATATCTCTTGGCATCTGATTGGGTGATTTTAAATTAGACACTAAATTTATTGTCTTAAGTTAAGACAATAGTTTATTGTCTTAACTAGACTGACGTTAATTGGTCACCTGTGCTGTCAATGCGCCGTAAACCAGGGAACTTAAGACGTTATAACCCTTGTGCCTGTAATTATACTGGCTCACTCACAATTCGAAGCGGAACACACCAATTTAAAGTATTACTGCTTAGAGGATGAATAACGATGATTTGATTATAATGAGTGGACCCACCTAGACAGGTCGCATAAATTGGCAGTACTAACATTATGACATTGACAGACGTTGAGTCATGAGAATGAGGAATTGTATTGCTGTGTTTGTTCCGTTCCTTTTCCTAATTCTTTATTTATTTAAAACGTTAAGGTAGCCAAGTGGTTATGACGCAAAGACCATTTAATTTCACGTGTTTTTATATTGGACCTCGAAATCTAAGATTAAGATCGATATCGTGAGGAAACATGCATGTGTCCGACAAACATCTGCCACGAAGTAGAATAAATTCATAACCCAGCTCGAAAGCAACGCTTGCTTTAGTCCATCTTCATCTTCTCCCCTCGCCGTAAGTGTTGTTAATAAGGGGTTCTCTGTACCCCAGAAACCCCTTATAGCATGGAGGCCCGTCAAAAGACGGGCAAACCGTCGGGACATCGCGGTAGCATATACAAGCGATCCTATGATGCTCTTTGAAGACATGGAGTGGGTATCGCTGAATTTAATTCGGTATTATGTGACCAAAAAAGTGACTAATTTACTACAACTTTTACGTCATTGTTGTAAATCTTAGAAAGAGAAAATTAATATTTATAAAGGCAACCTTGTGCTCGTATGACAATGTGCCAAATATGTTCCCATTTATTTTATTTATAATGTCGCCATGTCTCGCCTGTTTAGTGGAAAGTCACCTTAAACAAGATTTATTACGAGTGGACTTGATGTGGACAAAATAGGAATAATGACGCAAAGCTGTCGGACTAACTTTACTGTGAACGGTCTTGCCTTATCGTGTCCAACAATAGGTTACATGGAAACATAGAATTAAATAGATTTACGAGTTGAAGTTATCTGCAACGGTTTATTTACTAACATAACGTTTTAAGTAAAAAGTATATCTGTACGTATCATAAAAGTGTAACTTTAAATGTAGTAATAACTTTAGGAGTGACAAAGAAGACAAAATTACAATATTATTTATTAATATTATAACACTGATAAAAATAATAATTTTTGTTCCCCTAAATTTGTTATATCATTATCAATATTATAAATTTGACCAAATTTTGCCAGTAAGCATGACTGCAACCATCCGTGATAGCTGTAAAACTACAAAACATATTGGCACCTCGTGACCCGAAGATCGAAAGACAATAATATATATTTTAATTCAATACGCGAAGCGACTGAACTTGAAGATTAAAAATATATTAATTACGAATATGAATTTAATTTGTTAACAACGTAGAGCTACTACATCAATTAATTAAAATTAAATTGCCTCGAACAACGTGCGTGCAGTGTTATTGTTTTATTGTAACGCATTTCCAGCATTATTCTCGTAGCAAGTATAAATATAATACAGACAATTCATACATTCCATAGCCTTTGAGTCCCATTGTTTTGTTTTTTGTGCCTTATAATTACAACTCATTATTTCATAGCCTAATTTTAAACGTAAAGCCTGAAGGCACGTCAAATATCCTATCCAAAATGTTCAACGTTGATAAAAATTCCTAGAAATTTAGTTATTCCATAATAATTTAAACGCGTATTTTCCTTTTCGCGCCAAAGTTGTTATACCATTGATGCATTAACTATTATGATAATTGTTAACTAACTTGCGTGAATTAACGTTAAAATCTATTAATTTATAACTCAATTCAGTTAACGTCATTGACTAACAGTAAATGCCTAGTAGTTAAACTATAAATACCAACTATTAACCGCGGGCGCATCATATCATATATCGCGAACACGATCCCTTTTTAAAACCATTTATTACAAATGGTCATTATTTATTATGTAAGTTTATTCTTTAAATTTTAAATGAATTGGATCTGAACTAATAGCTGTTATAATGTAACACTATCATGAATATTAGCCATTCAAATTTTGTGTTATTTTTTCATTATAAATAAATTACCAAAAAAAACTTGATTCTTATAGAGTTTACATACTAGAAAAACGTAACATAAAGATCAATTATATTCCCAAGTTTCCATCTGCTTAAAAAAATATAAATAAAAATATTTTTTCAAATTCGGAATCAAAAATCGGATCTTAGTCGATTATAACAATGATTTTGTCTTCCTCACTAGCTTTACCCACCATACATTAGACAAATAAATTGTTTAAGAAATTAACTTGAAACTCAGTAGGTTCATAGTAATACATCAATATCTGGACCCCTGTCGACATAATGCAATCATTCCAAGATTGATAAGAATCAAAGTATAGGCTCGTTATTTCTAACCTCAATCGTATTAATCTAAGTCAGGAAGCACACCCGAGACAAGTGATTTGAGCTTACTTATTTATTTCTACGATAGATGTGTACGTGAGTTTGAGTATAAATAGCCCAGAAGTACAAGTGGATATTAAGGAAATAATCGGTTTAGATCTAGACCAGGAGACTTTTTATTTATGTTACTATATTTATGATAACCCAACTATATAGGAGATAGCATATATAGTCCCTAATTTCATCATGACATGACACGACAAAAAAAAGATCACAGGGTGTGTTACATCCTTTAAGAAGTGTGGGAGTGTAAACACAGCCAATTCTCTAATACGGGTTGCTGCTTAGAAATTATTGGCTGATGCTGAGTGCATAACTTGGACTTTTTTTATAATAGCGTTAGGTAGACGGGTAAACGTGCCACCTAACGGTAAGTGATCACCACAGCCCATAGATACTAGCGTTATAATAAATATTAACCATTCCTTCCATTGCCAAAACCAACCTTTGGAACTAAGATTTATTATGTCCATTTTGCCTATAGTCACACTGTTTCAAAATTTCAAAAATTAAGTATTTCTAATGGCGGTAGAATATCTGATGAGCGGGTAGTACCCAGTAGGGTTGAGAATTTGAATCCAATATCTCGGTATCTATAACATTATAAACTTCAAGACCAACGAGTCAGTGACACACGTATATCGAGCTATCGACATCAAGACGGCCAAGTGTCGTTATCAACAGGAAACAAGCCTGTTACCATTACATATACCTAGAATATTTATAGGCTGTTGTTTACTTATAACTTTTAATTAATAAAATATAATTCTATCATTCTTCTTAATAGGAGGTCAACTTTTTACCAACAGTGTGTATTTTTTGTCCCATAAATTTTGGTATTATTTATTTTTATGCTAACCGTACCACGAATAAATAAGCCGATGTGAACTAAAAGTAACGTGTGTTTAGAAGCGGTTTGTTGATAGTACGTTAATTTCTGAACGCCCGTCAACATAATGTGATCATCCCGCGATAGAGATTGATAAGCGTCAACAAAAGTATTGGTTACCCGTTATTTTCACTCTGAATAGAATTGATCTAAGTCAGGAAGCGTATTAGGGTTTTACATGTAGTATTTTATTTGAAATTATTATTTAACCTGGAATATTTTAACAAATATTTCTTAACCCACCATTTTTGTAAATTAAGAACAAACGCAAAATATAATAATTATATAAAATTTATTGGTATTTGATTGACATAACGTTGTAATTGAAATTGTGGAAAAGAATAACTACTAAATATCTTACCGGTTCTTCTCAGTAGAATCTATATTTCGAACCGGTTGTAGTTTTAACTACATTTAATAATATAACCCTATGCGACGATTCAAAAGTCCTATTAAAACTACTTTATTTTTTATAAAAATACTTTTCGTTTACTTAGAAATACTAGTAAAACTTATTACTAACAACATATATAATTTAAAATTAATAGATATATTTTATAGCGTAATTTCATATTAAGCTTTAGTAACGATTTAATTAAAACAATAAAATAAACCATAAAATGTATTCATTTTATATTGCGATAATTTAATTTAAAAGGGTTTAATTTGCCAATGAAACAAATTCTTAATTAAACGACGTTCATAAAGATGTTATTGGCTATTTTATAAGCATCTTAATAATTAATTATAAGTAAGTATTGCTATCATTAATAGAGTTAATACAAGGGTTTTCTTGTATCTTGTAGGTAGTCTGATAGTGGACCGGCAAAATTATTTAATACAAATAATTATATTTTTGGAAATATATTATATAGCTTTGTTAAAAATAGTTTATTAATTCCGATTTTTTTTATGCTAATTACGGTATTTATTATTATAATGTTAGATCACCCAATAATATGACAGTTAATAATATAAACGTTATAATTTGTACAAATAAATATAGTAGTTTTTTGACAACCCTAACACGACATGTTTAAGCTTAGAGCTAACGCTTATTAACCTTTTTTTTTAATTTTTATTATTAACAGCAACGGTAATTTTTTACTGTCAATGATTGTAGTGAATTTATCTATAAATATAAAAAGAAAATAATTTTGTTGTTGTAATTTACAATTGATAAATTTAAGATAAAAGAGAGATTATCAAAAAAATATTTTCTGTTTCTGGGCCACCCGGTTGGAATTAAATAACAGACACAATGAAATAATTTAACAACGTTTGAGAATAATGAAATGGCAAGAAATAAAATTGTTTTTAAAAATTCCGTGTGAATTAAAACAATTACAAAAAATAAATTTAAATATTGCTGTATAAAACCGTAAATAAAAGAAAGAGAGATCGATACAGAAAAGTCGCCTGGATAAGGCTTTTTCCTCACGTGACGATTTCTACCAGATCGCTCTACTGGAAGCCGCGTACAAGAACTTGGTACCAAAAAACATGCGGATTTTCTTTCGCCGATTCTTCTCACATCCGATGCTTATTTCCGAACTGGTGGTAGATATTTGACAATCAATAAGCAAGCTTAATCCTTTTATATTGACTATCCAATGTTAATGTAATATTTATAATTCATGTCCCTTACCCCTGAAATCCCATGCAATAGATAATAATAATACTTTATCTCGTAAGTATGCACGAACCTTATTTATTATGCAAACACGTAATACTAAAGCTTTCTGTACACGATGCCAAAACCGCACCGCATCGCTGCTGTGTCATTGCCGTCTTTTTATAACATGGAAATAGTGGTAACATCTTTTATCTTTATAGATTTCAATAGTATTATCATATTCTTATATCTCTCTATTTCTATCTTAACCATAATAATATGTATAGAAATGCTTCTGCAAAAATACGGCCGGTGGCGAAACGGCACCAACGCGGTAGCGGTGTGGCTCATATGCGATTTTATTTGTCTCTACTAACTTGCGGTTTAGAGTCGAAACGGTTCCGGTTTCATGTGCATGAAGCCTAAGACTTGCAATTTATTGGCAGATCGTAAATTTGTCTAAGATATGTCTAGTTGCATTTTGCCAAATAAATATTATTTTTGGTTTATTACACACAGTTCTAATAAGTATAAACACAATATTTTCTTGCTTACGAAAGGAAGTATTTTACTTTAACTTACGCCATGTTTAATACGTAAATTATTCAAATATTATTATTACTACGCAACTTTATTTACATAAGTAAGTAGGTATTAAGAATATTCAACATAAAATCTGGTGAGAATAAAAGTGACTACATTTATCATTTTTAGTCTTTATACCCTGTTCAAGTTAGCTTGATCTTTTTGACAGACGGGCTAGTGATGAGAAACAGAAAATATAACACAATTATATTACAGTCGATGGAACGATGGAATGCGTAATTCAAATTAGAATTCAATTATTTTTTTAACTTATTTTTCTAAAAAGAGTTATACCAGCTAAAGAGACCCCAACCACTAGCCAAAGAGATCCCAACCAATAGGACCCCCGATCGTAATAATAACTTAACAATGATCTTTAATAAGGATTTTTTGTAATCGATATTTGTAACAGTTACTGCCTGTTATTCGCGTCCCTACCGTCCGACCGATGTAACATTGTACAAGCGTCTATTACTTTCAGTGTTTCTATTAAAATTTTACTATAAAGCAATAATATATAATAGAAAAAGTCTTAAAATTTTCGGATAACGCTTGAATCTTTAGGAACTTTTGTACTATATGTATTTTTTAAAATATTTTACAATTTTTAAAATCATTAAATTAAGAAAATAATATGTTCGTAATTGCAAAGTTATGTCGATCAGAAAAAATTACATCTGTCAAAGAGTTCAAAATATCTTGTACAGGGTATACTATCCAAGTTTTAATCAGCCGACAAATCAATAAAGGGAGTTTACAGATAATGCAGAGCTAACAAAATAGTATTTGTCAAGTGAGAGTTATACCTTCGAGCGAATAGAAATTAAATTGGAAATAATGAGGTGAGGAACGTGACGATCTCGAAGAATGCGTCTAGAGAAACAGTCTGCCTTTGATGGATAAGTTTTACTCTCGATATGCACTCGAGAGGCTTGTTCGCGCGAAACATTTTATTTAAACTAGATCATAAATTAAACTGTCAATATTGGAACGACGAATTTAAATGTTTGGTATTAATTTTTTTTTTTTCTAGACATCTACTCATTTGTAATAGCCATTGTTTCAATAATTATATTAACAACGGATAATATTATCGAGTTGTGTAATCGATTTCGATAGCTGAATCGAGTGGTTAAATCGATTTTCTTTACTAAATCATTTTTATACCCGACCATTTCTTGAAATTACAATGAAGAGTAACCACACGTCTGCAATATCCATTCTAATAATTTCACTTGAATGAAAATTGTTGCCTTTCCACCAGATTCAATTTAAAAATGTATAATTATTTTTATTACTATAAACAATGGACTATGAGACACAAAACAATGATATTGTATTACTAACTCTACTACTCAGTACTAACTTTATTTCAATTGGATTAAATTAATGTATTCTTAGAAATATATCGCGAGAAAGTTGGAATTATATATTCGGTTTATATTATTGAAAGTCAAACTTCTATAACATAAAAGTAGAATGTAAACCGATTCTGAAATATTTAAGCTACCCATATAATCATTGCCAGATTTAATGGATACAATTTTAATACACAATTTTTAAATAAATGAAACCACTTATTCATTGAAGAAAATGTAATAGACATAATTTTCTATTATTCATATTTTGGTAGTTAAGCCTTTTCAATACTGCGATATTTAAAGTAAAGCCAGCCCCGTATAATATATTACTATATTATTATTATCAGAGATATACAGTTATCATTCCTATTATCTTTTTTTGTTTAAAATTCTAGTTCAACTCGTCACAAGTAAAATATTTTAACTTTCCGGGATCACAAGTTGAATGAAGCAAATTTATGAAATATTCTTCAATACCATGTACAAAACTTACTTATCCCGCTAACATGACAGCGAAACTAATTTTATTCAAATCAATAAAACTTTAACGATTCTATATCATAAATATTTTCTAATTACTTGTGTCATTCAATGATATAACATTTTGATGAAACAGTTTCATCCAATTAATATGAATCATTTTAATTAATATGGATTGTTTCATTACATATTCATCTCCAATTTGTATTAAGATATAAAAAAAAACAATTTTAACCGTTGATGATGATGATGATGAATATAAACTATTTTTAAATCTGCTCTATTGTAATAGTTAACTTTTAATTCGTATAATAAAATACGCAATTAAGATTAAAATAAACATACACGCTATATACACAATGCTTCCAATGTTGGCGCCAATGCTTACAATGTGACATTCCAACCATCCAAGACTAGAATTATTCAATTTACCTACACATGTTAAGGCTTAAATGCCATTAACAATATAAATACATAATAATATCAATACGAAATAAAAAAAAACATATTTAATAATAGCTAGCTAAATGATTACTAAATAATTTCACTGTATAACATCGTATTATACAATTTTAAACTCGACGCGTTAACTGTACAACTTTATAAAAATGTAATTATACTATTTCAGATAAGTTTTAAACAGCTTAATTATTAAAATTACATTTTCCCAGGCTTTTGTAGACACATGACAGCGAAATGTAAAGGTAATCAATTACGCCAATCATTTTATCCGATCCTTATATAATTAAGATAATATCGTCTTTATTGATTTATTAACAAGTACCAATTTAAATAAACACATAATCGGCTGTCAATGAGTTTTATATTTAGCTGTTCTAAAATTATATGTATAGGTAGAAAACATTGTAGTATTCTTTTCGATAACACATTTTATAAACAACAAAAAAATGTCTGTTTATAAATAGTTCGTTTGCGTATTTTATCCAAACGGGTTTATTTATTTAAATTTTATTGTAAACCTATATTTAGAACGTCAACATAATACAAAAGCTTATACAGTTTTTTTTTTTAAATAAAAAAGTCGTGTACGCTTTTTTTCGTATTATGCGCTCGCGCATCGTCAGTCCGATTGAGTTGAAACTTTGCACAGTTGTCGTCCGCACCTGCGAGGTGTCTGACATAGTACCAGTTACATTTAATAAATGGCGCGGGAATTGTATCGAATATTTTTTTTTTACAAAAAACGTGGCGAGACGCTCGGCTTGTGCGAAACATCGAAACTGAAGATGATTGAATGGATATATAATAAAAACCAATAAAATATAGGCAGAATTAAATATGAACATAGAGCTCACTTAATAAAATAAACATATGTTTCTTATTATTATATTAATTGAAAGCAAGTATATATGTGTTAAATTTAATTACATTTAGCAAGGAAGGTCAAAGAGAATACGCTTCCCATTACATCAAAACCCGTATAAATATTGTAAAAAACCAACAAACGACTACCGCGATAGTGAAATTAACCATCGAAGATGTAAAAAATAGATCAATGCCTACTTGCGGTGCTATTGTTAATTCAGCTGCGTGTGCGCAAGTTGCTACGGAGACACAAAAAAAATCTGGTACCTTAATACTCAACGGTGTTATTTTCTTTAAGAAATAATTGAGTATAATAGCTAAACATATAATTTTAGTGAGAAAATAAATTGGTTTTAACATTTATTTAAAAATAAAATAAAATTAACTAACAGCATACCAATTAATATATTATTTAGTCTATGTATTTACACATATTTCATTACATTGACTTGAAATTTGTAATATTAAGCTTCCGTAAAGTTTTTATCTTAACATAGTACCTACCATAGGTTGACTTATCCTTATAACCAAAACTTTTACAAATAATTAAATTAAACTTTGTTTAATTTAAATATAAAGTAGTAGGAACATTATAGTCGAGTCTAGTAATGTAGTAATTACTGGTAAGTAGAGTTTCAATAGCACGAGTCGGGTCTACATAAATAAATAAAATTAAAAGGTTAGCCTACTGGCGATCCTTTAAATACGATCAGATTCAAGAGCAAATTATGATAATTAAAAAAATGTAGACGGCAAAAGCGGCTTTTCTATAATTTCTTGGAGCGTTTTATGTTCGAAATTCAAACTGGACGACAAGAAAAAGATTTTTATATCACTTTGTTGGGTGATTCTATTTTTGATTCGCATTTGTTCTTGCTTAGACGAGCTCGTAAGCGTATTTGAGTATTCTTTTTTTGAAATTAACTTAAATTATTCCGCGTATTGAGAAAAATATATAAAGATTTTAAAAGACCATCACAGAGGGGAAAATGAGCCGTCCTAGAATTAGTACCATTATAATTGATATCTATTAAAAATGTTTAAATAATAATATAGTAATCGTTGCATATTAAATATAATTGATGAATAAAAGAACACCATTAGTGGAGCATATTTATTTTTTATATCCCTGAAACACAGGTTCTACGGTACCATTAAAGTGGAATGGAAAAATGGTGCGCGAGTTGTATCTGTAAATTGCTTACAAAAAAATTATAGAGGCATTGCAACGCATGCTGTATTAGTTAGTAATTTATAAATAACTAGCTACCCGCCCCTGCTTTGCGCGGGTAGAATAAATGCCTACGTAAAACGTTTATATCGTAATAAATATAACTCTATTGCTTTACGCAGCGCACGCTGGTACAGCTCTCGGGAATAATTAATTAACCTCGACTTTTCTCATAAACCAATTCGACTATTGGCGAAAACCGTATGAAAATCCGTTCGGCATAACTTGAGTATATCACATTCAGACAGACAGACACGGCGAGAGTGTGTTTTATATTGTATAATGATACTGAACTACTGATACTGTCTACTTGGTAGGGCTTTGTGCAAGCCAGTCTGGGTAGGTACCACCCACTCATCAGATATTCTTTCGCCAAACAGCAGTAATCAGTGTGTTCCGGTTTGTAGGATGAGTAAGCCAGTGTAACTACAGACACAAGGGACATATATACATAATAATTCCCAAGGTTGGTAAAGCCTTGGCGATGTAAGGAATGGCTAATATTTCTTACAGCGACATTGTCTATGGATGGTGGTGACGACTTACCATCAGGAGGTCCATTGGCTCGTCCTCCAACCATCATAAAAAAGAACTAAATCTAAAAGTGTAACACACTCTTCACTTCGTCCTTGCTATATTTTCACATTCCGAATCAGCGTCAACGTTGAATTGGCATGAGATAGTTTAAACTTGTCTAGAAATTCTTTTTAAAACAAGCTTGAATTAAAAAAAATCTGATTATTTTTTTCATATTATTTAGCAAGACAATGCTAATGGAAGTTTCAAGATTCTGAACTGGTTTTCACGCTTAATTGAGTTGAATTGGTTCAAAACTATTCCCATTTAATAATAATAATTATCAATTGAATTCCAGTCAGGGTTGGCAATATCACGGATATGTCAATAAGCCAAGGACATATTTACACAAGTGTATACGTCAGCAGATGCACGTGCTTGATATATTTATTTTTAGTTTAAAAGAATGGCAATCCAACACCACCGAAAAAAGTGACTCGACAGATGTAGAACTAAAGGCTATATGCTCTCCGATGTTTAGGAGTGTAACACTTCCTACTTCGTAGTTCCAAGCCTATAGTACTTTTAACTTTTATGGGACCCAACCTGGAATTCAAGGCATTCAGAGGCAATTTACTGCCAATATCAATATAATATTAACAATAAGAGATATTTTATATAATGATAAACTATCGAGAACATAGTGTTCTTAAACCTTAATATTACATAACTGTAATCATTTATTGGAACTCTAAATGGCGATTTACAACACTGATAAATGTCCACAATTGTACCTTAACGTGATCGTATATTTATCACTTAATACTGTGTATATTTTTTTATGAAATATATGCATATAAATAATCATGGTCAATTTTATCTTTAATAAGAAACACGAAAAGCCTATTACGATAGTAAACGGTCGCCAATGTAATAATTAATCTTTACATTTTTCAAAGACCACGGGCCAGTGGTTAGGATACATGAATTGTAACCGAAGATGTTAGGTTCAAACCCGGGCATGAAAAACTGATTTTTGATTTGCTTGAGTTTACAATTCATCTCGTAGCTCAGCAGTCAAGGAATAAATCGTGAGGAAACAAATACTTGTCAGATGAAAATTTGTTATTTAAAAATTGAAAATCAATTCGCATGGTACTAGTATTACATAGTTTCTGACTTTCTTAAATGGACAGGAGTTCTTAACAATGAGGTATTTATAGAATGATACGGTAATTGCCAATACGCTAGTTTTTTTTAAATATGTTTTTTTTTATCCTAAATTAATTATTCCAGATCTACTACAAAAACATTGAGTAATATAAAACCAACAAAAACGTTTTTAGTATATTTTTGTGATGATTTCAGACTAATTGAACCACAGTCTCATGGTAAGCTAGCAGCGAGGAGTGCAGAATATATTATACCTATTACACAGTTATATGCCCAAACACAAGTCGACTCTATTCCCTCATAAGACCAGAAAGAGGCTTTACGTGCAAACCAAGACATAACAAACACTGCCAACCTGGGATTGGCACAAGGTTACAATCCAGGATCCAGGAGGTCTCTTTTAGCTAGCCACTAGACCAAAGAGGCGGTATAATTTTATTATAGTTTTACGTTACACATATGTACTAACTTGAATCTTTTCTACTTTAATCGAAATAACTTGTATGAAAAAGTAACAGATTACAAATTGTATCATTATAAAATCGAATGACTTTTTCAAGATAATTTATTATTCGCAGTGGGTGACATTATTAACATTAAAAAATAAAGTTAACATATTTTTTAAATCGTTCTTTATTCTGATCAGAATAATGAAGTACTTTCGCCGATCAACGTCTTTATTTACGACAATTTAATTTTTATTTTTCGATTGAAGATAAAATTCATATAAAGAATGTTTTTTGTTTTTTTTACAACGTATTAAATGTTATAATTAGAAAAAGTTATATCATGTCAGAAATAATAATAAATATTTTGAAGCATCGTAATATTTTAAATTTAAGTAAAAATGTTTGCTTGTCACCGATATATTTTTTAATTAATTTTATTCATTACATCAAGTTAAGATAAGAATCATTAGGGAGACCTACCACGAATAGTACTGCTTCTGTATGTAAAGCTAGGCTACCTACTCACTTTATTACTGTAACGAAGGTATTTTTAAAATGAATTAATAAATCGATTAAACTATCATCTGATAACGAAGCACGGTGGGTCTCGATATATTTATTGTTTTTACGTAAATATACACATATAAAGTAATAGTTGTCGCCCGCGGCTTCGCTCGCATTTTATGGATTGGTCCTCAGGTATTAAGTATGTAAAATTAGACTAAGTCCTTTCTAGTGATTCAAGCTTACTTCATATCCAATTTCATAAAATTTAAGTAAGGAGTTGGTGAAAACCGAAAAAAAAATTCAATGGTTTAGCCATGAAAGCATAACAGACAGATAGACTTACTTTCGCAGAAAGTTAGTTTCGCATTCCTATGAGTTGCGTTTGATTTTCCAATATTAGAAAATGAAAACTTACCAAGTATATCCACATTAATTTTAAGATAAAATTAAATTTAAGAAAAAAATATTAAATGCACATCAAGGCTACATACTGTACCTACTAGAAACTTCTTCTAGTCAACATTCATAGTCATTCACTTCCTCTTTACTATTTATATATAGTCGACGCAGAGTACAAGAGAACAAACTGCTTTGGAAGAAGAGTCGACAACTCCCTGTCGCCAACACCAATTGGAATTATTTTTACCAGTAACCATTTAATGTACGACGGATAGCCGTGCCCAGCAAAATATGTTCTTTATGTAACGAATCTTTGTTGAGTGTTGTACACGCCCATATATTGATATATGTAAAACTTACGTTATAAATCCGTTTAAATAGGTACCAAGTAGCAATATGTATATATATATATCCTTCAAATCGGAATACAATTCCTAAATTGTATTCCGATTTGAAGGATGAGTTAGCCAGCGTAACTACATCTTCCTAAGGTTGGTTGCGGATTAGCGACGTAAAAAATGGTTAACATTTCTACAGTACCAATTTCTATGGGTGATGGTGACCACTTACCATCGGATGTCCAATTTGCCAGTCCCCCAAATTAATAACCAAAAAGCTACATATATTCCTCTTCAGAAACTTACAAAACATATGCCTTATATACAATTGTACAATCGTAAACGAATCATTTCTTGAATATAGTAACCGGTCATTATTTGGCTCTTGCAACACGAACATCTAAACTTGTATTAATCTATTCAATGTTACGGGCGGTTAAATAAGACAGATCACATATAAATCTCAATCCAAATCTCATTATGTAATACGATAAGTGAAGTCGTATAACAAAATATGATTAAACAACAAATATAGACCCGTTAACGGCGCCTATCTGATGTATATCTATTCATTGACGCGTCATTAGATCCATTACAGACTAATTTTAGATAAGAGATATTCGGTATTAACTAACCGATTCAAACCGGTTCACTTTATAAATTACTAAACGATTTCAAACTGACAGTGTTGAAGTATAGGCTCTAATGACGTCGTAATAATAAAATGTTTTTATATAAAAAATACGCACTAATGAATTTAAAAATTATATTTAATGATGTTTTTAGTTTTAAGATCGCAAAAAAAGATTTTATTAAGTTTTTTTTTTTTTACTATTCAATAGTAGTCATAGACTCGTATAAGTATCACATTCTTTATAAAAAATATACTTAAATTATCGAATCGTAGATTCTCTATACGTGTGCAAAATTACAAATTAATCGAAATCTCGAAGGTGTGAGAAAATTTAAGCGCAAAAACATCGCTTGACACTGTATTGCATTTTTCAATTATTTTATATTTGAAAGGACAACCAATCACTTCATCTCATTCCATTCCATTTATTCCATATAAAAATAAATTATATCCATTGTACATAAATGATGAATATTAAATAATTTCCAATTAATTTTATATTAATTGTTATTTAATAAAATATATTCATTTACCAGAAAAGAAATAAGTAATAATTTTATAAATGTAAAAATAAAATAAATAATTTTGCCACCATTCCACACGGTTATGGTTTGTACAGTAACTATATTTAATTTTTATTTGTATATAGTAAGTTAAGGGTTTAATGTTAATAATTCGTGCATATTGTATAAAATAAATTATATTAATTAAGAAACGATTACGCTTTTGTATATCAAATAGATTCTATTAATGGACATACAAAATGACCGGACACGCCTCCACAGCCTCTACGGTGCAGTTGCTCTGTGTTGAGTTGAGCGACGTACAATATAAATAGCGGGGTCAGCGACCGGCCTCTATCCGACCTTCACTTGCCGTAACCCGCGATTAGGGCTGTCCCAAGAATTTTGATTGCTTTTTAATTTCTATTAACTATCCATATAGTTTTAACATATGACATAATCAATACCAATTTATTTCAATAATTGTTTTTAAAATTGGCCTAAAGACGAAGACATTTGCTATTGTGCTGAGAAAGAGATAGAAATGTATAAAGTTCGTATTAGCTCAGACATTGGGTATAAGAGATTCCGCGTGGCTGTTTTGAAGAAAGATATCCAATAATGAAAGAGTGTATGCAAAGTCACGAAAATACACGAGATCTATGTATTTGTGTGTGTGAATGAAATGAAGGTAGAAAGATACGGTTGAAGGTTTCATATGAGATGTTATGACGTTTAAACAAGCACAACTAGAGTGACGGGTTATTAAACAAAATAGCGTGCGAGATTTTAGTTATAAATAAAATGCAACATGACAAGGCTTTTCATTATAATAATCGTCGAGGCGTGGAATCTTCTAAAACATATAATTCAATATTTTTACCGACAACTGTTTAGAGTGATTGCGATAGCCTGAAGTGTCTACGAGTGGCCAGTTATGCCAATTGACTCTGGAGAGTACTTTGTATTTGTTTTTTTTTTTTTTTAACCACTTCATAAACTTAAACGCTTTCTATTTATAATGTTTCAAACTGCCACATTAGTCTAGTGGTTCACTTATAAGACTGTAGTTCTCGTGGTATCAGGTTGAAACCCTGGGCATTCTTGTATAATTTTATTGGATTTATTTGTCAGTAAAATTTTCAGTATGAGATCAGGGCTTAGAAGTTATACTTCATATGTCGGAACGCACAGATCGAAAAGACAGAAAGAGATGCAAGTTGTGCAAGGACACCGGACTTTTTAAGGATCCGCTCTTTTCAAAGCTAAGGTTAGAGGGCCCCCTGAGCTCCGGGGCCCTGGTGCACTGCATCACCTGGCCCTACGATAGCTACGCCACTGCCTAAGGGCATACCCCTGATGTCTTTTCGATTATCTCAGTTTTGCTGTTTCATCGAATTATGAGAGTGGGAGCATGTTTATATGGCCTATTTAGTTGGTTAGTCTCCTTAGAGAATAGCCGCTTTGTTTGAAAATGCAAGTAGGACATCATCAAAATTAATCTTTCGAGTATATTCCACACTAAATATTTTTTTTATGGTGACAATTCAATTTAATACACTAAATTTCCACTAAATAAATCTCTAATAAAATTCATTATAATATGAATTATTTATCCATCAATAAGGTTACCGTTATTACCGGTTTTTCTTTAAAGTTATGATTTTAAATAAAGACTTTCTAAACTTAGACTTAAATTGGCTCATTTAAAGTTCAAGCCGGATCAAATGAACGGAAAATTACCGCTAAGGTTTTACAATTTAAAGAATATTACCAATCCAGAAACCTAGCAATTTTAATTGAAATCATTAAAATATTGATAGTCAAACGCTTGGTAATAAGCGTCTAGTAATGACGGAACGTAACCAGAAAATAAAGATTAACTCGCTCAATGCTCTTTCAACACGCGAATGAAATAAACTGACGGTCAAATCTCTAAAACTACTAACTTGATATTTATAATGACAGCTGTCACTTCGGAATAGGAAACGAAATACAGGGTTATTGTTAATTCAACGTATTCCCGTTAGGAGGTGATAGGGGTGATTATTTGCGATAATTTTAACCTTAGCATATGGGTATCCATGATGCAAAAGTGAACCATTTTTGAGTTATTACGTTTTTTAGATTTTTTCAAAATAAGTCAAAAATGCAACTTGAAAATTTTATTTAAAAAAAGTATCAATCAAAATCTATTTTTTTCTTCTGATTTATAAAAACGAATAAACACTGGTTATGTGTCAATACTAAAACAATAATTATCGGTCCAAATTTAAAAATGCGAGACGGAGAAAGATGTTATTTCAATTATTTTTTTTCCATAAAAATGCCTTAAAACAAAAAAAATCGTTATGAAACTTGTCCTGCAGATTATTTTAAAAATCATAATTTTATCAACTCTCCAAAAATGAATAACAACTAGGATCTCATTTCAAAACAACCGAAATAAAATGACCACAAAGGACGGTGGTGGAAATTCGTATTACTTACCAATAACCTACCAATACAATAACATTAATTACCAATAACCCTGTATACCCAGTAGGCCTATTGAATAATTTTGAACATATTTTCTTACAATAGATAATAGATTTAAAATAGTTTTTATAACATCACTTTGTCTTCTTTTAATGTATTACTGTGAATTAATTATTATAATTCATATTTATAATTCTATTTCGGATGTAAATCTTTCTCAATGCTTAAGCTTGATTATGACTAATAAAAAAAAAAATTAATAAAAAATAGATTCGTTTAATTGCACCGTTCCAATGTAATCAATATATTTATGTAAATAAATTGAACTGAACCATTTTTTTAATTGAATTGAACCATTTTTTGGCTTGCTCGTGTATTTTTACAAAAAATGGTTCAATTTTATTGTTAACTAGCTGTGCCCGCGACTTCGTTCGCGTAGTTGTCGGAAACACTATCATGATTATCGTTTGATTGCTCACGTTGGTTTTTGTTATTATAATCGTCAATAAGATTTAATAATATGTTTTACAGTACTTTAGCGTAGATTATATTTTTAGTTTTATTTTCTTGTGGTAGAAGAACATACTGATTTTGCCCGCAACCCGATCTTGACAACGCGACATATAGTTGGCCGTGTGAAAAGCAGTCTTGACGTAAATCGATTCCTACGTGTTTAAATGTTTGGCCCTGTGATTTATTAATGGTTACGGCAAAAGATAACTTAATGGGAAATTGAATTCTTTTAAAATTAAAAGGTAAATCATTTGGAATCATTGGGATGCGAGGTATAAGCACTGTTTGACCAACTGCCGGACCAGTCAAAACTGTTGCAACGATCACGTTATTACGAAGGAATTTTACTTGAAGGCGGGTCCCGTTACATAAATTTGGTGGTTTAAGATTTCTGAGTAAAATTATCGCAGCACCTATTTTTAACTTCAGGGAAATTGGTGGAAGGCCGCTCGGGTTTAAAGAATTGAGAAACTCTTGTGGGTAATGGACAGCATCTTCTTGATCCATTACATTATCAATAGATGTGTAGGTAGTTATATCGCCTGGAAGTTTGGTTAAAATTAGGTCGTTAATTTCGTCAACGCTACTATTTCTCGCCGCCAATATTGCCCTTTGACACATCCATTGGTAATCTTTATTTTCTATTTCGACGATATTAGGGTAAACTTTTGATATTAAATCCTCTATGCTAGTCACTTTTTCTCCTAAATCGCGATCAATTTCAATTTTATTTTCAGAATGAGGTACTTTTCCATCTCCTATTAAAAGTAACTTTGAAGGAAAATTTGTACTTCCTCCCCCCAAATGTGCTCTCATATTCGTAGATAGTTTTAAGGTATGGACAAATTTCCATAACGGTGAACTTTTAAGGCAAGACCTTACAATGTCTGCTCTAGTTCCTCTTAAAATTACCGGTAAAGTTTGTCTAAATAAATTACCAACATCTGTGTTTTTATTGCTTATTGTTATACGGTCAATTATGACAACCCTTTTCTTAAACATAAAAGAAATATTGTACAATAGTGTACGATTGCGAATATTTTTTTTGTTAACAATTCGATGCAGGTGTATCGACATCTGGATGTAAGACAAAAGAAAAAGTCAATTGTAAATAAATAAATCACAAACAAAATTCATACTCTGCCAAAACAAACAAAACGTTCAACAGGAAATGTAATAGTAAATCTGAATGACTTTTCTTTGTCTTGGATTAGGAGAAAAGTTCATGAATTGTAATACCTGACGGTAGACACGTTTGCTTAAACACTCAATTTTGATTCCAATTTTCTGTCATTATATAGGACCACTATGTACGTATAGGGTTTAAAAAAACATCAAGAAGAAGTGTATTTATCGATAGACCAGATTTACAAATTTGGAGTATATCATATATTTACAAACCTACCTTGGCTGACACCGCCTCCAAAAATAACAATAATTTTAACTATAATATATTATCGTAATAACTTTGCTGACATTTAAATAGTCTAAATATATTTTTTAATAAATTAAATATTTAAATTTCATTTTACATAGTATAAATCTAAAAAATATTGTGATCATTGTTTGTTATTCATAGGTTTGTGTTAAGTTAGATTTAAAGTGGGTAGGTACATACTTATCTCCTTGCGTGGAAACACAGAACGTACCTACATATTGGTAAGTAGAATAAGTTACTTGATTATTAAGTTGTAGAATAATAAGCAATTATTTTTTACTTTTTAGAGCATATTATTTTTTTTCTCTTTTGAAGTCGGTTTTTTTTTGTCAAAATTTTTGTTTCTAAAAGATTCGGCCGAGTATCGCTAACGTGCTCCTTAGAATTGTTCCGTTCCCTTCCGTACCGTTACTTTGTCATGGATCCTATGCTCAGAACCTTACCAAACTTTCACCATAGTAACCTTGAAGTATATCTTTTATAATAAAAAAAGAATCATTAAAATAGGTTGGCACAATTCTGAGTTATTCACCTATTTATCGCGCACATACATAATGCACATTTAAGACTTATATCGTTTTCATAAGGATACCATCATCGTAACAGGATAAAATTAAAATGGGGCCCCACGGGAAGCACTACCTTTCAAACAAAAAAAAATTATCAAAATCCAGTGAAAAGTTATGAGGTAACAGACATATAAAAAAAAAAAAATACAGACGAATTGATAACCTCCTCCTTTTTGAAGTCGGTTGAAAACAAACAATATTAACTTAAACGTAATAAGATAAACAAACCGAACAATAAGAAGTTTAGATTGTTTCTCCTTTGGTGTTATTATTTCATAAGGTGATTATAGTACAACCGTGTTGAATATGCTTGAACGTAATAGAAATTACTTGAAATATTGAACTACTAATTTATTTGTGTAGTCATTTTAAACGATATTCACCTATTTGCTTATTTGCATAATTTATTTTCTCAGTGATGATTAATCTGCATCGGTGAAAGTATCGCTCGCCATTTTGAACTTTTTTACGTGTGTAATGTAATTTTTATACCTTATTTATACCGTGAAACGTTTGAATTGTTTACTTGCAAAGTACGAAGGAATGTTCATTGAAATTTTATCTTATATCGTAAGTTAAAACTACAGCATATTATGATTTAAATGTAACCGATTTTAAACGATAAAAAATAATGAGCAAATAAGCTGATCACAAAACCTAATTTTGATAAATAATTTAACTATTAAGAATGTTAATTTTTTTAAGTCGTTATGTGCATTGCTACTTCGCAGAACTACACCCGCGGGTGAGAGTGGCGAGCGCGGCGGCGGGGCTGACCCGCCTCCCCCTCAGCCGCCGCCGCGCCCCGCCTGCTAGCACACTCTTAACAAATAGACGTATAGTGTCACGGACTTTTTTTTTATTATTAAAAGAGGAATATATCTGTCATACACATTTTTTGAGTAACTTAAAACGTTTATGCTGCGCACGCATCGAAAGTCCATAAATGTGAATAATTTTCCCCGTTTTTGCAACATTTCTCACTGTCGCTGCGCTCCTATTGGTCGCAGCGTAATGTTATATAGCCTAAAGCCTTCCTCTATAATTGGACTATTCAACAAAAAAAGAATTTTTCAAATCGGACCAGTAGTTCCTGAGATTAGCGCGTTTAAACAAACAAACAAACAAACTCTTCCGCTTTATATATTAGTATAGAAAGTATAGATAAATATATTTTTAACAATAAATCGAATGAATCGAATCTAACACATGTCAAATTGTTGACGATGAATGTCAAATGTGACACTTAAAAGACAGATACAAATTAAACTGAACATGACATTTAAATAGTATTTAGTCTTGAGTGATTAATTTTGTTTGGACACATTATAATTCTAACCGGCCTAAGCGGTACCCGTTCTGCATTTTAATAGACAAAATAACTTCATTAGTAATGTATGTATTCGCTTCACTTTATAGTTTGTTAAAGTGGTATATAATATATATGTATATATATATATTCAATAAACAATTATAAATAAAATATTATTAAGGAGCCAATAGCCTTGAAATGTTTTAATTTTTATCAATAATATTAACTGTTTAATACATTCAAATTTCGAAAATAGAACAGATTTATCTTTTGCTTTTTTTTACATTAAAAGACACTGTGAAACTTGTAAATAGGTTGCAACGTCGTAAGACATGAGTTTACATTACGAAAAACATATTATAACTCCCAGGAAATAAAATGACTCTCATTAAACAGTTAGAATACATTACTTCTGTAATCACAGTAAAATAAACTCGTGGAAAAAAAAACATCGTATAATACAGCCCGATTAAAAAGTAAAAGCTATTAAATAGCCTCTAACCTATCCATTATTAACTTTTAGCAATCAATAATTCCCAATACATTAACTCCAATTAGAACAAATTAAACTTTTCTATTGCATCACTTTCGTCAATTAGCACACGTCGGTGAAAGCGAAATTCGTAACAAATATAACAAAAACGTACAACCAGACGTAAAATAAGAAAAAACATCACCAACTGGGCGGTCCGACCGCGAGCGACGACAACCGTGAAAATTAAGTTAGCTTTTTTAATCAGTAATCAATATATCGTTTTTATAAGCGAAGAAAGTGACTATTATATTATGCCGGGTTTTTTTTCATGCTAGACCGCATTTGATTATTGTACAGCGTCTATAAATTAAAATTGAAGTAGATGAAATGAATTTAAATAATAGCTGTGCGGTTTTGTCGACTTTCGTCTATTTTCTATTGCTTTGTATTTGTGTAAAATTAGTCTATTTTCGACTACATTTAGTCTATTACTAAATAATCTAGACGTTGCCGTCGCTTTTTTTGATACCTTTGTGTACTTATTATAATACAAAGAATAATAGATTTCTAAATTTAAAAAACTAATATTTAATATAATATCATTTGAAAGTAAAAGCGAAAATAAAAATGCGGTACGTGTATTGAATACGATGGTCGTTCAATTTTCTATTTTCTCAAAAGCGTGCCGTCGCGCGTCGGTCGAGTCTCCTCGACTCTAAAGGCGGTCCGCGACTATAAACGTCAAACGTAGATTTAATACAAAACCATTCGGTTAGAATTGTCCAGCTGATTTATACAACTCCGCCCGCTAATTCAGAGAATACTGTTGCTTGTTCACACCGTTGTGTCAAAGGTGTAGAGATTCGAATACAAATGCAGTTTGTCATTGGTGTACAGTTCTATCATTTGAGTCATTGATGTTTATTCGAATATTTGAATTATGTTTTATAAAACTGACTTATCAATGTTTTTGTAGTAAACGAGAACTTTAAATCTACGCTTTTCATGTTAATATTCAAAATTTAAAGAGGATGAAACTACGAAGCACGGCTACTTTTATAATAATGTCATATACTATAAACTTATCTGAAAGGCGCTGCATACTCTGGATGATTTTTAGTATTTTATGTAGGCATATTGATTTAGTGTTTCATCTACAAATTTGAGTATTTCTCATTTCGAAATATATAGATGATGTTAATATATATATATATATAATGTTAATAAAATATTAAGAGTTTATGAATCGATTTATTAATACATCCTTTGGCACGTTATCAATGGCGCACTGTTACGTCCCTGACATCGTCTTTACTTGCATGTAGTGTTTCCTCATTGACTAAATATGAACTGCTAATATTTTTAACACTGTTCCCTGGCCTTCATTGTTAGCCATTATAAAACGAGTATAAATGAAGCAATGAAGGCATATTATGTGTTCACGTATTGCTTGACATCACTACTTCCAAAAGATATGGTTGAAAGTCAAGCGCATGTCTAGTAATCACTGTCACAAAAGTAAAGTTTCATGTTTTTAACTTAAAACATGATTGACTCCCATAAAAACTTTCAACCCTTACTTCACCCCTTTAGTGGTAGATTATCTTGAAACGCTTAAATACGTATCTACTCATTTTAATAAGTAACACAAAAATAAAATTTCATGCTTCTAACTTCAAAAATACAGACTAACCTATATAAGAAATATCAACCCCTATTAAACCCCTTAGAGATAGAATATCAAGAAACGCTTAAATACGTATTTAATCATTTTTAATCAGTATCTCAAAAATAAGGTTTCATATTTTTAACTTAAAAAATGAGGAAAGATCATTAAAACTTTCATCCCTTATTTCACCCCCTTAGTGGTAGAATATCAGAAAAAACACTAAAAAACTGAAATATGCAGAATCACTTAAATAAGTATCTACTCATTTTTAATCAGTATCCCAAAATTAAAGTTTCATGTTTCTAACTTAAAAAATTACGGACTGTCATACAAACGTTCAAACCCTTTTTCACCCCCTTAGGGGTAGGATTTCCAAAATCGCTCCTTAGTGGGTATCATGATATGTTAGTTTACAGCCTAAAATATAAGTTTTATGCTTCTAGTTCTAAAAATGACAATACATTCAACAACTTACAACCTTTCATCCCCCTTTTCAACCCTTTACAGCACTTTTTTCAAAATAAAAAGTACCCTATGTCCTTTCTCAGGCTCTAGACTATTTGTGTACCAAATTTAATTTAAATCGGTCCAGTAGTTTTGGCGTGAAAGCGAGACAGACAGACAGACAGAGTTACTTTCGCATTTATAATATTAGTATGGATTAAGATAATAATTACAGGGTACCAGACAAAATAAATTTTAATTTACGTTGGCAACTTTCCCACAAAATTCGCTATGATTAATTAATTTAAACATAACATTTAAAATCTTAGGTCCAGATCATCGAGTTCCTAGAAAACTGAATACAATAAAAATAGCGCATTTATGCATAACTGTGAACATTAGTGTTGCAATAAATTAAAACTGTGCCAGTTTTATCAAAATAAAAGCATCAGTGTCGTACACCGGAATACGCTAATGCATGTCCACTTTTATACTTTCCCCGGCTTTAAGATATGCCGCGTTGACTTGCAATTTATAGGAAAGACTCGGAGAAAAAATTATATTTAACTATTTTCAGACTTGTATATTAATTATGTACATTGCAGCCACCAACGATGTGTACAATCCAAACATACATAAACATACTCGTTTGCTCTCAATTGGAAGAAATTAATAAGTACACGAAAACAAATGTATCTTTGTTTAACGTTAGATAAATATGAGTTTAAATCGTATCGTATCGTACTAAGTCTAATAACTATACGCCATCGGTAAACTAATCTAAATTGTTACAACTCAATACTGCTATCTTTTTAACTCCTCGCTTTAGAAAGAGATGATAATTTTATTTAGTATTAATAATAAAGAATATAATAAGAAATATCTGGAATTGGCTGCTATTAAAACAAAGAACCATTACCGTTTGTGTAGTCCTTGTCATAAAATCTATAAAAAATATTTAAAGTATTTCATGAAACTGGAATACATTAATTTGATACTGCGTATTTTATTTATTACGTATATGACGTTTGTGGTTCAAATTCTTGTAATAGTTATAAATAGAAAAGTAATTTAATTATTTATTTAATGTGTAACTTTTTTAAGGTTTTATACACATTATGAGTATACCTACATAGAATGACTCTCGTATCTGTCTGTTTGTCTGATACAATATATTTTCTTCGCTTCTAGATAAAAACAAATGAAACGTTCATACGTACGTGTGTATTAAACATTGGTGCAAATTTTTTGCTCATATTTCTAGGAATGGAAACATTGTGACCGTTTTTTTTTTATTTAATTGGTAGGCGAATGAGCAAACGGCATGTGGTCGACATTGCCAATAATGGTACTGTAAACAACATTAACTATTCCTTCCATCACCAATTCGCCACCCACCTTTCGAACTGAGATATTATGTCCCTAGTGCCTGTAGTTACACTGGTTCAGTCACCCTTCAAACGATAGTAAATATTGCTGTTTGGCGGCAGAATATCTAAAGTGCGTGATACCTACCCAGACGGGCTGCACAATTCTACCAATACGTATATTGGCTTTGGTACATGGAATTAATTAAAGATTGCTAAAAAAATTCGTAGACTTATTTTCATTTTGAAATATAGATAATTCAGATCAGCATGATTATTAAACTGTTCTATGACTTTTAATTTGTTTAAATCCAATAATTTTATATAAAATGATTACGACAAATTTTAAATGTTTTTTTTTTTAGTATGGGTTTTAATGTTTACTTTATACAATCAACGCGAAGAGAAATCAAAGCTATATATAAGCCGCATACCGAGTATATCATAGAAAGCCAGTAGTTGAATAAGATTTTCCACCAGATATTACTTATAGTTTATTTTATGACAGTCATAGACGTTTTTGCCATTAATAATTATGATCACTTGTTCACGTGTTAAAAAAACTTGTACTAAAACAGAGAATTATGTGAAAACATATTATTATATAATCAAACATATGTCTATACGAATGACGATTTCACAAATAACGAACTAGTAGTAAACATTATTATGAACTGTAACTTACATTATATAATTTCTTCATAATCGTTTTATTTTTAATTGCGATCGCGACGTTATTAAAACATCAATTATTATTACTGTTTTAATTTTTTTTTAATTTTATTTTAGAGTATGTATAATTAATTCGTTAATGATATTAAGTGTACGTTCAATTGTTAATTATTAAGTATTTAATCTAAACTCACTGTTGATGACCTTCTGACCAAATTTGGCCATACTGACCACTCTTAAGATTCTAGTCAACTACTGGGAGATATTGTGGTGCTAGAATATTTGTACAAACATAGGTGCACTCTCATTATTCCACGGCAATGCGACAATGTCAGTTGGTACACATGTGTTAGAATTGTATTTCACGGCACACTTGTTATACTTTATATAATAAAAATATAAAATTAACTTGCCGAAAAATATAGAAAAAAAATATTAACCCAAATCAGGAATTTGAACCCAGAACCTCATTATCTGCAACCTCATAACGCAAATAATTAGACCAATGAGGCAATATAAGAATCTTAAATGGCGCCGATCTGTGTAACTACGCTTTGTTTATATGCTGTATTGTCAGTCTGCTTGAACGTGAGAACTTATAAAATAATTATTTTATAATATAAAGTATTCCAGATTATCGCCAACATTCTAATTACATTTAATGATGGTATCGATACATTTAATGAAACAAATACATGTTATCGACAGTTTCAGTCACAACACTATCTTATTTTGTACTCGTTAAGTCAGTACTTTGTCGCTTGTAGATAAAACTGATACTTTAGAAATAATATAAAATAACTCGTTTGCTCTCAATTGGAAGAAGATAGTAAGTACACGAAAACAAATGTATCTTTGTTTAACGTTAGATAAATATGAGTTTAAATCGTATCCATTAGTACTAAGTCTAATAACTATACGCCATCGGTAAACTAATCTAAATTTTTACAACTGAATATTGCTATCCTTTTTTAACTCCACGCTTTAGAAAGAGATAGCAATTTTATATAGAATTAATAATAAAGAATATTAAGAAATATCTGGATTTGAATGCTATTAAAACAAAGAACCTACCCCGTTTTTATAGTCGTTGTCTTAAAATCTATTAAAAATATTTGAAGTGATGAATAGTTGATGTACTAGAATACATTAATTTAACACTGCTTATTTTATTTAAATGTTTACAATACTATATTATTGCTGTATGCAAGCCAATCTAAGTAAGTACCATCTTCGCTTCACATTCTGCTGCTAAACAAAAATAGTTAGGTTTGTTGTGCTCCGATCTGAAGGATGAGTTCAGTTTAACTACAGGCACAGGATATAAAATCTTAACTCCCAAGGATGGCGGCGTAAACTATGGCATAGTCAATATTTCTTACAGTCCCAATGTGTAGGCTGGGGTTACCAGTTCCCATCAGGTAGCACATTTGCCGTCTGCCTATATTAAATCAATTAAAACATACAATAATGGAATATCATTTAACTATATTTGAAATAAGCTGAGTTTTTAAAGCTAAATTTATAAATAAAAAATGTATGTATTTAGCAATTATTATAACGCAGCCATCGTAATTTCCACTTAAAGTCAATAATTATAATAATATGTATGTACGTGGTTGTGATCATGACCGTGAAGAACAGATTCATGTTCGTGTAAATTGAAAATGTATTTAACTGAAGGTAACGAGATAAGTCGTTATGAATAACGATCGGATACTCGTAACTGCTATTATTATTGCTTAAGCTAGTTTTTTTTTTTTTTTAATTTGACACTGAATGTCAAGTGGGTGGGTATCATTTTATAAAACGTCTTCTATGTATGTTGCACCAGATTTTTCGTCGGAATACATTGCCAATATCAAAAATATAAACCCTTTCTCGAAACTTCGATGCGCTAATAATGTTAGAGATTTAGAAGTTTAGATGCTACATCCTGTTTAACAACACTGCGATTAAATTACGTAATACAATTTTAAAATGACTGATTGAAATACAACAAACAGCCTAAAACAATGGGTCATACGTGATAAAATTCTTCACGAGTATTCGTTCTGAAACGTAGGTGTGAACTAAGAGAGGTTTCTCATAATTAATCTCTAAATGGGGTTAAATAGAGGATGGAAGTTTGTCTGAAATTCTTCATATCTGATGTTGGATATATTAAAATCGGTAATTAGGTTTCTGTTAATGAGTGAGAGACTTTGTAAAAGCTTTTTTTTAAAATCCTGTGCTTACACAGACCTATATTTATATTTTAAATTCTTAAATTTAAAATATAGAATGAAATGACAATAAAAAGGATTGTCATATTGCAGTACGTCATTTTTGAAAAATGTTTAAATAAATAAATACATAAATATATAATTAGTTATTTCGTTTACAGTCCAAATTATGAATCTTGTATTATAGGGTCAATGTATCTTTTGTTTTGGAATTTACTGACAGATATAACATTAAAACTAAAATTGTTCTTGTGTTATGTTTTCTCGAAAATCAGCATAATAGTTACGATGAAAACTGATGAGCGTAACACTTGAATATATATATTCTAAACGAACTAAATGTATTATTAAAAATATTGTATATATTTAAAAAAATATTTTATCAAATTTATTTATAAAATTAACAAAAACAAGTTCTTGCTCAAAAATTACTTACATACGTTAGTCATCGGCTTAAATTAAATTATTTAACTAACACATACAGACATACATATCTAATAAATAATAGTAAATGATTCGCAATAATAATGTAAACGTCAGCGTAATGTTAAAGTACTATAATTATAAAAATTAAACATAAAAGCATGAAATCTCGCCAATTACCATTAAAATCTTAACAAAAGAACATTTTTTACATTCAATTAAAATTTTTAACAACAAACGCGTTTAAACGTATCCCTACTTAATTCGGTTAATTTTGACACCGCTATAGTCATGAGAAGATCAGATAACTGACGCTTGAGAGTCGGCAACAGTTAGAAATGTATCATTTAATTTGCATACCTTACACAACTACAATTAATACAAACAACTGTTTACGGTCGTTTACGAAATAATAATAAAAATGATTAAATCATATTTAAAGTAGATTATGTCGTTTTTTATTTACATGGAATAAGTTACATAGAAGTATTAGACATAGATTTTAAGTAGCGATGAATTCAAGCTTATTCACGGAATTTTGAGTTCGATTATTTTTGAAATCACCATTATAGAATTTTGCAAAAATACTTTTAAATTTGCTTGGAGTAGTTGTTACGTAAATATGAAAGGATTATATTTGCACAAACCAGACCTGTATGTCTTCAGATAACTACTTAGCATAGTAGAATAATCATCCATGATGTGTTTTACAAATCTTTGCAATGCATGAGGATATTACCGGGATTTGCTAATTAAAAATCAGGTGTAACTCATGACTGTTAAAATTTAGAAATCTATTTTGAATACCACGAAGGTAAAACGAAGTAATGAATACCATAGTTAAATACTCCTCTTAGTAATACTGCATGCGCCATAAGTGGTAATTATTACACACTAAAAATTCCCTACATCATTGCAACAATGCTTATTCAACTGTAAACTCACATTAAGCAACACGAAATATGATATACGATAGATAATAACCGAGTTTAATTTATTCAGACTCTAGCGAAGTGTTATTGATTGCTGGCTTTTAAGTACCTTAAAATATATTCAACTAAACGATCACGCAATCAGTTATTGTTTCATGAAAATAACTATTTCACTGTTCATCAATCATAATTATAATGTTTAAATTGTTATTAAGCACATGTTAGCGCCGGACGGTGTAAAAAAATATAAAAACTTTTTTTTTATTTCTGTTATAAATATGAGAAAAAAATGAGACTGAACTGTTAATGTTCAGTTAAAGAATAGATTGTTTTAGTATCGAGATAAAATAAAGCCTTTTTAACCGACTTAAGAAAAGAAGTTATCGATTCGGTTGTATTTTTTTTATGTTTGTGTATTTAATGAACTGATTTCCTTTTTTTTCGTTTGGCAGGGTAAAGTTCTCGATTGGTTCCATTTAAATTGTGAAACAAAATACCACCCCTTAGGGTGAAAAAAATACGGAATGATTATTTATTCGCTCGCGCTATTTATTAAAATTTATATTATGATTTTCAATGAGTTCATACCCACTTTCCGAGCATTTTTTTCCCATTGAGGAGAAGGTTTAGAGCTTGTTCCACTACGCTGTTACAATGCGGGTGGGTGTATATCAAGTGTTTACTATGTGACAGAATTTCTTATACATACTTGATTTTTCACAACGTTTTCCTTGAAGACGAAATAAATGCGCTTAATTTGTAAGTATATGTATATTGAAATGAAAAGTGAAGAAAAAAGAATCGCATGGATTCCAAATCAACCCGTATTCTGTACATATGAACTTGTATTGTATCCACTAAACTATATTTATACATTGTTAATTTAAATATCTTAAAAATAACTTAGCTTGATTTATCTTTTTCACCTTTAAAAAATAAAGCCATTCATAATATAAAAAACAGAAGCCATCATACAGGGACGTTACAAAACGTATAAAATATTATCTTAGTGAAATATCTTAATTTAAGTAACTGCATAGCTAATTAGTTCATTATAAAATAACTTGTTTTCATGTTAACAACTTAGCATGTTTCTGATATGCGGTACATCTAAGTATGAGATAATTATTAATATATTCCTGTTTCGTAGAGTATTAAAAAACAACCTGGCTCTACCTTCACTTGTGTAGAATACATTTGTTGTTATAACCAGTGCTACTAAGATACAACATAATCTAATTGCGTTTTAATAAACGCAAGAGAGCCGAGATGGCCTAGTGGTGAGAACACGTACATCATAACCGATGATTGTGGGTTCAAACCCAATTAATTTGTGTTTATAATTCATTTCGTGCTCGGTGGTGAAGGAAATCATCGTGAGGAAACTTACATGTGTCTAATTTCAACGAAATTGTGCCACACCAACCCGCATTGGAGCAGCGCGGTGGAATATACTCCTTCTCTTCAAATAAAGAGGAGGCCTTAGCCCTGCAGTGTGAAATTCACAGGCTGTACATGTTGCATATTGTTGAATGTTGTTTTAATAAAACGTATTTTTAAAAATACATTAACATATGCAATTTATATAACTTCATTGATTGTCTCGTTGGTCTAGTGGTTATTTTATAAGACTGCAGAACCCGAGAGCCTAAGATCAATCCCCATGTAAGGTCATTAAAAATGTATTGGATTTGAAGTCCTACTGAATTTTAAGAGACAGAGAGGGAATAGCGCACGCACTTTTGCGATATAAAATGTGCCACACAGTTGGCTAGCCTTTGCGAATAACATTTGCTGTGGTCGAAATCGATGATCGGTTGAATGATTAATGAATCAATAAATTAAAATCAATAAATCAAGAGTTTAGACGCATTCAGATATGAACAACGTCCAACTTGACAATTCTACTGTAAATTGCAATTTTTAAACAATTCTTCTACAAAGACTATTAACCACCATACTTGGGTATGTCGTGGTATGACATTTTATCGTCAATATTAATAAACTAACGTTACAAATTCAGATATTATCTTGATCATGTAGATAAAACATCATCGACGTTACTCAATGTCGTTATGACAATTTCAGCAATGCATTTACAAATGGAATTGAGTCTTTTACTAAAACTTTTTGTATAAGCTAAATAAATAGTTATTGTCACGTAAAATAAAAAATAAAAATTATTATTAAATATTCATCAAAAAAAAATTAATCAGATTCCAAAAAATAATATATCGCCATAATTGTTTATCTTCATGAGCTAAAAGGCACATTGACTGTACACTTAAAAAAATTTGAAGACTATTGGCAATTCAATACTTGGTACCTAAAAATATAAGCTTTATTTATTCCATGCCTTCAGGATTTCGTCGTAATTTACATTATGAACCTATCGACCTTTACAATCAAAACCTAATAGCTCAATCATCTCCATCTATCAAAGTAAAGGCACTTACAAAATCGTTCATATAAAATGTCCATAATAGCATCATAATTAACTTATTATATAAATTCGATAGTTATTTCACACACTTCATAAACATCAGTCGAATGATTGATGCACGAATTACGTATAAAACTGTTATTACCACTTCATATGTATATACGTTTACTTTCTATTGTGGTTTTCCTATTTTATCTCAACTGTGAATGATTTGACACGCAACCTGTCAAATTAATGCAATTAGATATGTTCCGTGGCACGGAACGCGGAGATGTGGAAGAGAGGTACAGCCGGAGAAACAAGCACGTCTTATATGTCTGCCGTTTCTAAGACTTTTTGGTACCAAGCAGTTATTATTTGTAATGTTCTTGTTTGAAGGTTAATGAATCAGTATCATCAAAGGATATAAAATACTAAAACTAGTTAAAATAAATTCTCTAATATTTGTAGTCACCTGTTCTTTTACAAAACTTTTTTGTGTGAGAGATCGCTATAAGGGATATAACCGTTTGCGCACCATTTGATAATTGTTTTTTTTTTGGTTAATCTTATGGTATCAGTTACTTATTTTGTTGTGCAATAAAATGTAAGATATTGATTGACACCATATTGAAAGTTTTGTTTGTTCTTTGTAAAGTACCAGAGCCAATGAGCAAAAGGAAGACAATTAGAATACCCATTAGTTTGGTCTTTCCAAAATACATGTTATTTCTGGAACTGTTGTTTGTTTCAAATTAACTATGATTTATAGTTTAAATATAGAGCTAAGCTTCTATTTTACTGGCTATTTAATTGAAAAAAGCTTTGTTAAAGTTAGTATATTTAGCGTTTTAGCTTATATTGTCATTGTATTTAAAAGTATTTCCAAAATTTTAGCTTAATGGATATTATGCTTATGGTCGAATGGTTGGTTTCAATCAAGACCCAAATATGATAACAGATGAACTCACATAAATGCTTATAAAAAATATTTTACATTCAGATGTGACAGTTTGATAAACAAAATTCTATATCTACGGAAGTGATCAATACTTTTCTTTAATTAAATTGAAATAATTAAAAAATTAATTGATATTAAACTTTCACATAATTACAACTCGCGTTAGATACATCCGGAATAATAACTTTGATTTCGCATCTTCGAACTACTTAATCAATTTCTAATGTTAATTACAATACGTACATATGACAACATAACGCTGAAATAAAGAAAAAAGAAAGGAATAATTAATTTATTAGATATAAGCAATTTTTCACAATATTAGAGTCCAATTAAGATATGTATAACTATCAGCATTGAATTTTTAATTCTTGTTTAGTTACTATTGACACTTTGTACTGATTATTATGTCATTTGGTATAGATTAAGATCTTACGTAGAGTTCTGACGTACTGTCAAATACTAGGCCAAAAGTCTACCTAATACCTAATCAGGACATTCAGATTTAGACATAATCAATTTTACTACTTTTAATAATTCTTGTATTCCTTACATGCGTTTTTAATTGAGGCTATATCGCTCGATAAAATAAATAAAGTTTAAATACACACACATAGAAAAACTCAGGCACGATAAAAATAACCGATATCAAAACTATCGAAAATATGTAAAACCCGTCCACGGAGATTGGATTATTATTTTGTTATAATATGCCTTATTAATATAATAAATAAATATGTATAGCAATGCAATACTTATTTTAATTTTATTCAATCACTATTGTCAGTAATTATATTATTTATTACTATTAAGAATCTTGAAAACTGTAAACATCAGTCATAAAAGTGACATAGGTTAATTGATATTTTATCGTTTACTAAGCAATAAATATCACATTCGGTTAGTTAAATATGACATACAAAGAATCACTAACAGGTCAGTTCAAAATTATAAACGTATTCTTATTCTAATTATTTAAACTGTTATAAAAAGTCTAAGTGAAAAATGTTCTCTAAAAAACAAAAATTTTACTTACAATTTCTCATATAAATAATGTTTCAGTATAGAATAAGGAAAATATAGAACAAAAATGTATGGTAAAATGTTGTTATGAAAATAGAACAGAAAAAGTTTTGAATTAAAGTAGAAAAAACTTACTGAAAGTATCCAATTCAGTTATATCGGTCGCCACTGTGAGGAAAATTAACTTATTCATAGTATCGCGTCAATCAATGCATTAACTAATTAATAAATTAAAGCGCTTCGAATGAGATGTTTTTTATTACTTAAAACAGGATAATGTCTTTAAAATAAATATTTAATTGCAAACTTCTTAGTGAATAATGTAATAGATTGGTTTATTTGATATAATTTTCAAATAAATTTATTTACGTACATTATACATAGATATTTTTTCATCTGAATTTAAAGTCCTTTCAATAATTGAATATAATGTAAATTTTATTTAATTTATAAAACCGATTGAACGATCAATTTGACATAACTAAGCCAACTAAAGACAATTCACACGAAATTTACATTCCATGAATCGCTATAACTTTTCACAAACTTACAGCATCTGATCTTGTCTGTAATTTTGTTTCGCCGTATGTAGGTAAAGTGCATCACGATACATGGGAAAGGAGCTGCCTTAGACATTAGTAACAGACTTATCTACTTTAAGTCTACACAGACTCTAGACAGAACAAGCGTAGTAAAAACGATCGTGTCGTGGGAATTTAAGAGATGTAATCTTGTTCATTCCAACATTTAATGTTTTTTTTTTTTTATGTTAGAGGTGGCAAACGAGCAGGCGGCTCACCTGATGGAAAGTGACTACCACCGGCCATGGACATCTGCAACACCGGGGGCCTTGCAGGTGCGTTGCCGGCCTTTCAGGAAGGAGTACGCTCTTTTCTTGAAGGTTCCCAAGTCGTATCGGTTCGGAAAAACCGCCGGCGAAAGCCGGTTCCACAGAGTAGTTGTGCGAGGCAGAAAATGTCTTAAAAATCGCGCTGTTGTGGATTTACAAAGGAATGTTCCAATTTGTACCCGGGGTAAGAAAATAAAGTTGTATCGGCAGGAGAGGATATCTGGGTCTCGGTAAGAAAGAACAAGGCCGGCTTCGCCGTCTCAAGGTGACAGTGAACGGTGTTTAAGTTGGAGTTGAGCTCCCTTATGTTGCATAAGTCCACAGTGTGGGTGGTAGAGGTTGCCTTATGACGCCTGCTCCGCTTGCCCCGAACAGTGGCGAGCGCAAAATCCCCCCCCCCCAGAATTCGGAGGGCAGCCTGGGCATTCCTGCTCAGGTGGTGTACATCCTGAGCATGGATGCCCAGAGAGGGATTCTCCACCGCAGTCGCTGATGGTACCCTCCTGGGGTAATGTAACCAAATTCTGCACAACCATCATGTTTGGGGGGGATAGGGCCTCCGGGACTCTCACATACCAGACGAAACGCGGTAGCATAGCTACCACTTTACGCCGATTTTAAGTGAGAGAGTGGTACTTCCCCGGGCGTGCCGGCCTATTCGTATGCGACCCGAAGGTATGCAGTGTGGCACTACCACATAAAGGTAATATAATTAGTTACTTATAAAATTATTATTATTAAAAGTAGAACGTAATAAAAATAGTAAAAAACAGTCATTCTATATATGTTAAACTAATTTAGATTACGTGTTCAAAGGAAATAGAGATTCCATAAAAAAAGCAAAAGTCGTAGTTCTAAATTTTTTTTTCTTTAATTTCATGGTATGTATTTTATTTATCTTTTATTTGCTAACTTTTTTATCACTAAGCTACACTTTCTATGGTTGTCTCCATTGGTTGTACAGCCATTGTTGACAGGTAATTCTCATTGGGCCTTTGACATCGATTAAAGAAAATTAAAAAAATATATCTTAAATATTCTTATCGATAATTAATTTTTTATTAAATTGTTTTTATGCATCATACGTCATTTCACAATTTAAGGTAATTTCATTTTAAGTCACTAGTCTGCGCTTCCTCTAAGTATTTTGTATGTAGGTAAAGTACTCACGCTTCTATCCTTCACCACTTCCAAGTTTATCGCCCAATCTGAAACAGATAACAACACTTAACTACAGCCGTTAAAACACGAACCAATTCATTTTGAGATGGAGGAGGATGAAAGCTTACAATCGTGTTATTTCTACAATATGTCGTTAGATAGCAGAACTTACATACGTAATGATAGAATGATTAAGACGGGAAGAGGCTTGAATATACTTTTATTAAAAAAGAAGTTTAAAGAAAATATTTTGACATATCATTCGGATTTTAATCTCATACTACTTAATAACTAAGACTAATTACTATGCTTTCAGTATTAAAAGGAAAAAAATAAAGAGACGATACTTTTCAAACATTGTTGCAGAAGGATGTTGAATAAAAATATACTCAATATTCTTGAAGCTTTTTATTCTTAATTAACAAATACTTTGAGACACGTATTGTTCCGCCATGACAGTTTCTTTTTTTCAGAAAGATAGAATAATAAATACGTCATCATATTTTTGTCTCATCTATTGCATTGTCTACGATATGTTTCATTTCGTTTCCGACAGTCACCAAATTGATGTCGCGGTCACTTAGCTATTTTCTTAGTAGTAAAACTAAAACGATAAATAATCTAAAATAATGCAATTCGTCACTTCAACTTTCGTTTAGTTTATCGTTTTTTAGCATTCATTTATGTTATTTGTATCGTCGGTAATCGAATTAGATTAAATTTCACGTCTATTGCCTGTCAAAGTGTTTTTTTTTTTTTTTAAGTAATTGTAGATTATTTTCTCCAACGAAAATACACAATCTAGGTATCCGAGAAAGCCTTAGAATCGAAAGTTAATTATATAAAAAGTCCTAATATCAGTAAATTGGCAGCGAACCGCAATTACTGACAACACTTGATGCGTATCCGATGCTGTAAGGTAGCATTAAAATGAGGCTAGTAGTCTAGAATTATTACACTCTGTGCGGTCTACATCCGAGTGTAGGAATAGAGATTCGTGTGTGTTTTTTTTTCTATTGTTTTCATACAAAGATCTGAGTTTTACATCCTAAATTTTAACTACAGTAGTACAGATCTTTTTTCAATTGTTGCTTGTTGTTTCAATGTTAAATATGTTATTTTAGTATAATCTTTATATGATGTATCAAATTACACTAATTAAATATATATAGAATATGCAGTGCAATTAAATGCAACTAAATTATTTAATTTAAAAAGTTATTTCTCCGATTTAACTACTGATTTAAAAAAAATATGTGAAAAAAATATTTATTTTCAATCACAAAATACATGCTTTGTATTAGCTTCATTGCGTATCGAACAATTCAATATGTAAACAAAATATCTAAATAAAAACAATTTTAACCGACGATTCAGATAACAAGAACATATACCATTGAGCTGACTTGGTGATCGACCAGGTGACCTCTCTAGTTTCAATACATTTACTTTGGTTTAACGAGTTCATACATTACAAATTTATATTTAAAGAATGGTATAGGATATAGCAAATTCATGAAAATGATATTATGTTTCTGTGTGTAATTTATTTGTATATTGTCTATAGTTATAGTGCCACCGTCATGTATTTCTGATTTGCCTAAGGTTCACGAGAGCCTTCAGGCATTACGTAAAATTGTGTAGTCGGAGCCAATGCCGTCTCTCACTGGACATAATTTTACGAGCTATATTTTTTTTAAACAAATAAATAAAAGAGCAATGAATACACATCATAATGATTACGTAGAAAGAGTATTTATTACATAAAACTTTTATTTCGACTAATATTATGGCTGAGTAATTTACTCAACTTCGAATTTGACTGAGAAAAAAGGGAGGTTCTCATTCAAATAAGAAATTTGTGAAAAGAAAGAAAGAAAAGAAACATGTGGTAGGGATTTGTGCAAGTCTATCTATCAGGGTAGGTATCAGCTAATAATCACTTATGTAATTTAATTACAGGCTCATGGGATTATTATAATGTCTCTGACGGAACATGAACTCATGGCTGGCGGTACATTTATAGTGTGCGAAATGGTTTCAAACTGCCTGTCTATTGGTGGAAGTGATCACTTATGATAAACATTTACCCAACTGCCTTTAAAAAAAAGTACGTTCTTGATTACAAGATCTAATTTTAAATGAATTCTGTGGATACGTAATTGACGGTTACGTGGTAAGACCTAGATTAAGATTAGCATAATGAGATATTTAATGTCAGAAAAATGTGGGAATACCCTTCCATGAGAACGTATCATGTCAAATAACCCACGACCTATCATGATGATGAGATACAAGATAAATATATAATATCGATAAAAATCTTTTTAAGAACCATAGAAATGTGATGAAATTATAAAAAAAAATGAAATAAAAATACAGATTAATAAAACAGTGAGCCAAAAATATTTTGTTTAAATAATTTCAATGGATTTATTATATTCGAAACAATTGGATAGGTTTGAATTAAACTTAGAATCAATGTTACTTATATCTTGACACGATATGAAATTATATAATTTACGTAGTTATGGAAAAACCACAGAGTATGTATAGTCAAGAATCACACTGCTGTGAAATTACTAAAAAAAAACGCACCCCTCATATTATTATTAGCTATACCGGTTTCACTTAGACTATTTGTCTAGGAATGCTCGACAGGTTTCGTAACACGTCGCCGACGTAATTTCGACGCATCCGTTCGATGGTGATGGGCACGATACTCTTCGCTAAACATATCAACCATTCCTCGACAAATAATATTAGCGAAGACGGAATTACAAAAACAATAATATGGGTACTCATGTACAGCTCGTTTAGTAGTATGTGTGAGATAAGATCGGATATTGAGCACTGAGCATTCGGTGGAGAGTGAGCTTTCTTTGATCGACTGAACATCGAGTGTATAATCAATTTGTAAAGTTAAAGGAAGTTATTAAAATTAAATAAGATTCATTAATCATACTCTTAAACAGCTATAATTTGTAGTGTTAAAAATAGTAACCGGTCCATGAAAAATGGTTCTCAGCATCTGACTGATGTATCCGGTGGATAGGGTGGGCGAAAGTACTTCTCACGATACAGTTTGGTTGTTTTTATTAACACTCCGTTTCACTCGCGGGGCGAAGGCATGCCCCAGTCATACGTTTTTGCTTACTATTGCTTAATTAATAAACTCAGAATGTGTCTTTTAAAATTCGTTATTATCGTGGCAGCAGCGCTGGTACAGTGAAATTTTCTGTTTGGATTATTTTACAGGTCAAGACAGGGTGAATCTTAACCGAAAGTGACGAAACTTCTCAGTGTTATACGGATTCACCATGCTGGTGCCGGGTCCATCGTATGATAGAGAGGAAAACTCCGAGCAGTGCCCAGGACTTACGACCTAGGTGTGGGATCAAGGAGGTCCCCTTTGCAATGCACATCAACGCTCGCTTTTACTGCTCGTGTAGCCCTCCCCACTTGATAAATTTGGTGGGAACCTGTTAGCGCAGCTTTGGATATTCGTTCCAAGATAGAACTTACTGCAGATCTCCACAAGACAAGGTCTATTAGGAGGTTGTACTTTCATTGTATATTAATGAACCACATAGTCATTTTTGGCTAGCTTATATTTTGATCGTTCGTAATATTTATACATTTAATAGTATATACTTTTTCGTGTATTTTAATATAAATTTTGTCTTATTTTGTTTAAGATTTTCACAAATGAGTAAATCATACTAGCGACAAAGATACATAAAGTACACATACATACATATAGTACATATAGTGTATATAAGATACTTTAGCCGTTTATAAACATAATTATAATTTCAATGTCAGAAATTTGTACTGGCCATTGTATTTTCTTAACATCTACCTTAAAAACCACATCTCCTTCCTGCGTTCAAGGAAAAACTTAAACGTATAATTTAAAGATAATCTTAAACAGAAATTAAAAACATAAAACTAAGATTTTGAGATATGTAACGAGTAGTAACCAATAGGTTTATCTTATATTATTATTACTTTAGCAATCTTTAATGTAACTACAGGAGCAAGGGACATAGCATCTGAGTTCCCAAGGCTGGTAGCGCTTGGTAAGGAAGGATTAAAATATTTTTAGGCGAAAATGTGTAGTGACGACCACTTATCATCATTGGCCAAAATATGTTACAAAAAAGACGTTGTAATTCAACATTGCACATGTTCCCCTTTACTTCTATGAGCTTTCAATTTTAATAATCTAAGTAAACTAAATTGTACATATAAAGTAACATGTCTAAGCCTATTATCGACGAGATCTTAACGTCCCTTAATAATGGTTTAAAATATATTGCATTAAAGATAAACATTAAATTGATGACACAAAATGTATGGATATTGAATTCCTGGTCCATTAAAGAATTATAAATTCTAATTTCATATATCGATCCACGCGCGACGCGTCAAGAAGTAATTGGTAGGAATCAAACAAGAAATATAACTATATTATAAAGTAAATTGTGGAATGTGACACTGACGTATTACGATTAAGGCTGGTTTAATAAATCTCCTGACTATAAAGGCATACTAGAACTATGAAATATATTAAAAATCCACGACAGACAAATGTTAAAATTAGACGTTTCTTTTAAAAAAAATTAAATATTTTAAGTATACGAAAACTGTTCGATGCACAGTGAATTTGACGCTGTTTAAGCCAGGACAATTCTGCTCTTATCTAGATATATGGTTACCGTAATCATAAGTCAACGTAGCACTCGTTTGTAAAATATGTGTATAGATCTATTCACTAACGAAGCCGCGCCCCTCCACTCCCCTCTACGTTTAATAATCGGCATTCATTAATATTGTGTGACTCTCGTGCATACAAGATTAGTTTATATAACGTAAGAAAAAAGACAGCAAAAAATAAAACTAATTAGATTATATTTCTTTGGATAGTAATTTAAAGTGGGGGGCGAATATAATACTGTACTGATGATGATTATCATTGCATTGGGTTCAGTGTAACTCGAAAGCGATCACATCATAATTTCACACGTATTGAAAAAAAAAGAATGCAAGAAAGTTTTTAATTATTTTTAGGAAAGTTCGAAGTAAAAGATTTACTTATATGTAATTCTAATAAATCTTAGCATAACTTTTGTATTCCTCGGTTTATAATACTTTATAAGAATTACAAAGCAGCCTATTGGCTATGCAATTGAAAATCTACCTCTTGATAGATATATCAACCAATATATTGCAGCTCCATGATAAAGAAAACCGTAGTCTGAAGACAAGTCAAGTATTCAGAAAAGCATAACCGGGAAATTTTATAATTTGTGACTCTACTATCAACATGTGCAACCTGATCGATTTCGGTCACACCACCAATCTCAAGGAAAACCAGCCACTACACAGGACATACTACAGTGCACAAATGTGTGCACAAAATCAGGTACACTGTCTATTTCCTCTCTCTTATAATCTGATGGAAAGGAAATCCGACACGACAGTCGCAAGACCATCGGCTTTACGTGCTATCCGGGGTATGGAAGTTCACACTTCCAACTTTCAGACTCCAGGCTATTACTGAGAATTTTTCGACAAAAAACGCCCAATATTTTTTTATTGGCCTAATTTGGGATTCGAAACCAGAACCTCGAAATCTGTGGCCCTATCACGAAACCAACGAGTCAGCATAACAAGATGTAAATAAATTGGAAATACAATGAAAAGAATATTATTATCTCCTGTTCAAACAGATATTTGTAGAATGCTATTTCTTTTAGTTTTGTATCCAAAACCAACATTGTAACGAGGGTTATTTTAATAATAAAAGAGTACCAAAGTTGGAGACGCCGCCTTTAAAAATGTTCGGAAAATACCCGGGGCTATTATCTTCACAATTACAAAGTCACATCGCGTTCATAATTTTCACAGACGCATATAAATATCTAAGGATATGAATACATTACTAAAATGTCAATTAATAATTTGGTCGTTAATCGGAATAGGTTTATATTTATATTCAATTTTTACGTTACCAAATGGTAAAATACCAAATTCAATAACTCATAACATATATATTATAATATAATAACTTTTGCAGATTCATGTAACAAGCTTAATTCGTTGTAAATAAATCTACCACCGGTTAGGAATGTAGATTTTCTATCAAGAAAAACCGGAAAAAATCTCTAAAGTTATTCTTATTCTCAAATGAAATACATAATCAAATAACTAAAACAATATTAAGAATTTCATTAATTGAATAGTGGTTTCTGATGATACCTCTAATCTCTGTCTTTCTTTCTCGGCCTTCATGTTATCTTTTAAAAACAGCTTTTATGAAATCAGTTGAATATTCATTTTAAAGGTGCTAATGAGAAAAAATCCACTTAAATATATACACGTTAAGTCTATGACTTTTTAATACTTTCTGAACAGCTAAAAATTAAAGTAAAATCACCTTTTATCACATCTATAATATATCAATAATACTTTGGTAACATCATTTAACAAGATTCTGCCGCGAAGAACGGTAAACTTACTCGTAATGTAATAACTCACTTCGTATCTCACTCTTGAAACTGATTTAAGGTGATAGGATATTCGATCCTTTTATCTTTAACTGTCATGTATATTAGAGTGAATGTCGCATATCTCCATCTGACATACCACGATCTTTTTCTGCGGTAAACTTAGAATTTATACTTACAGAATAGCTCTACAGACAAGAATCTCAGTAGTTCGTCTTTTACATCTAACAATCATTATTTGAACATCGGGAATTGTCGTATACGGTGAATCAAAAATGTAAGCTAATTTCAAGGCACAATATCAAGAAAATAAAATTATTTTATTTGATAAATAAGATATAGAAAGATCCTTATTTTATTTTTCAAAATGTATTTTTTTTATGATATAGGTAGGCGGATGAGCAAATAGGCCACTTGATGTTAAGTGGTCACCACCGCCCATAGACAATCGCGCTATCAGAAATATTAACCATTTCTCACACCGCCAATGCGCCACCAACCTTGGGAACTAAGATGTTATGTCCCTTGTGCCTGTAGTTACACTGGCTCACTCACCCCTCAAACCGGAACACAATAGGTACTGCTGTTTAGCGGTAGAAGATCTGATGAGTGGGTGGTACCTACCCAGACGGGCTAGCACAAAGCCCTACCACCAAGAAATAATGTAATCGATTTTGCTATATTTGGTAGCTCTCAGTAACTTTTCATTCTTATCACTCCGTAAAATTGATAAATTCACACATCACAGTTACATTGGCAAAATAATCCTTTCAAGAAATCTGAGAAACACTCAGAAGCCATTAAGAAAATAATTTCCTTAGTGGCAAATGTTCTTTTGATCTTACCGATACACGTGAGAAACTCGTCATGTAAAATAGCATGCTACTTCTAGCTTATAGTTTCATCGTTAATTGGCTTACTTGACTCTCTGTTACGAAATTCAACACTTTATTTAAATACTCAATTATTTAAAAAAAGATAAACTATTTGAGTAACATCCTTGCACTTGTGTGTACAACACTTTATCTTATTATAGCCTATGACAGCGTAAAGGCGTGGTCATATGGTATATTTTTTACCTTATTAGATATAAACTAGTCAGACATACGAGTTACAATTACTAGCTTAAAGTGGAAGAAATTGTGTGATGTGGAACGACAAGGTATGCGTGAAAACATTTTAAAAATAATAATTAATTCATTTAACCACTTTGGTTTTTGTAAACAATATTTATTTATTGTTTTGTTTCATTGCAAAATATAAGTGATCAGGAATATTGACAGTAGAACTCACTCTTAAGAACTTACGGTTCGAAGCTAATTGGCATAGTTGAATTCTTTTAACAGAACCGAAATGGCCTGGTGATTATATTATAATGCTTGTATTTTAATCTTTCACGGGTATGATATTGTCAAATATTGGCATACTGGTATATAATTAATTAAACCTGGACTTGCTGTATTAAATTCTACCAAGTCGTACTGGACAGATACCCTGAGAAATAGAACCACTTGTATTCCAAACTCTTTAATGTCGTTTAAAAACGAAGCATAAAATGTGATAAATCAATTTAAAGTGCTATTTAATTTCGATAAGGTACACTTGAAATACACTTGCATAAAATTTTTGATTGTCATGTATTACAGATAAATACTCGTATGAGAGACAATCTGAGTTGTCGACTTTTCTGGAAAAAAAATGTCAAGTCTGGTTTATGAAGTGTCATGCAAATATTAGCACGGATATTATTTGCATGTATACTAACAATTGTATATAAAATAAAGACTAAGAAGTAAACTTGAGTTTTGCTTTGAAGATTCTCAAATGCAAATGAGGTATTACCGTTAATGTGTTGCCAGACGCAAAAAACATATGCAATGTAGAATTAACGAGCACATACAAGACTTGAATGCCGGTTTTTGCTAAGTAATTTCAAATTGGCTTTGACATCACATGCTCTGTAAATATTAAAAACAGGAATTAACAATTTAAATGATAATCCAATTATCATAATCGTGTTTGCTTTAACTCGTAATAAAATTCTCAAATATGACAGCCTTTTTGTCGGTGTAAACACCGTTCAACACGCAAAACGCTTAAACTGGAACATCCTATACTGTTATATACATATGCATATCTGTTTTATTTATGTTTGTTAAAAGAAATTAGAATTGTTATTTATATGACAGCTGTATATGAATTTTGTGCGAAATAAAGATAAAACGGACTAAATTATCATATGTTTTTTTAAAAACGATTCATATGTAATAGATAACATATTGTTGAAGTTCATCGTCTTATAATTCAAGTTGGTTATTGGAAAAGTTAAAAATCCAAAGGAACAACTACTTTTTTATTAAAAATGACAATTGTTTCTTTTTTCTAAACATATATTCTTTTTATATTTGCAATGTGCAATGCCTAAATATATCACAATGTTGGAAAATATTAAAATAAAAGCAAACTGTTGTGTATAACAAATATTAAAATAAATTACTTTTTGTAAACTTTTTTATACCAAAACACCATTTCTTATTCGACTGATCTAAGTATATTTCTTTTAAAATGACATATTTATCGATTTGACTTGTCCATTTAAAATGTTTGAATCGATAAGATCACATCACCACTGGTATTATAAGTAAGATAAAAGCAGAGCCAGTGGAAAAACTAGTTCCAACGATCTTTGTTTGCAGTTATATATAAAAAAAGTTTTGTTATTTATAGAACGCGATTGTCTTTATAAAAATAGCAACATCGCTTTGATACTGAAGATAAATTATTTACATCTTTATACGGAATTAAATTTAATAAAATATCTGATATATTTACATTATTTGAATATTTTAATTTGATGGTTTATTATTTTCCCGGTTATTAACATGCTATATACTCTATTAAAAAAGGTTCTAAGTCAATAGCGTGATGCGTTCATATGTACATATTCATAATTCTAGGTAATCGGATAATTAATTGCAAGTGACTTTTTTCATCGTTAACAAATATCGATTACATTTATTATTAGATACTAACAGATATAAAAACTTAGTTAAATTGGAACCTTTTTTTGAACTTATTAGGAAATATTTTTAATTAACAAACCAGTTGTAGACATTACTATATTTTATATTCAAAATTATATATACATACATTTTTAATCAACAAGATCGCATTGAGTTATCAATCGAATAATTATCTCTTCTAATATTATAAAGAGATAAAATTTAGTTATTTGTATGTAATTGTCTACTAGGGTATGTAAATCTCGTTACGTAATGCATTTTTATGAGTGGCAATAATTTGAACAAACTAAAAAGAAGTTCCATTTTCGAACGTTATAATTCTAAATAAAAAAAAAATACTAAATATTATATTTTATAAAAAAAAAATCAATTGTCTATGATCTTACGGCAATGTAAAGTATTAAAAATACTATATAAATGTTACGTCAAAGATTTAGTCAACTTTGCAATCGTTATAATATTATGATATGATAATTTTTAATCTATTTACGTAACGTTTACGCATATCTCGGTTTAATCAAACAGATACAGAACTAGCCAATCGATATGTGAACCAGTTGTCTTCCCGTTTGCATAACCGCTTATAACTAACGTGTTGGAATCCGTTCTTCGATCGTAAAATAAACGCATTCGCTATTCTAAAGCCTTGTGATATCACGTGATAATATTATTATAAGAAAATGCAAATTGTCGTCACGTTTATAACAATAACATTGTTGGGAAAGCTTGATAAATATACTTATCATTCGGCTTTTTGTTTATTACCGGTGGTAGTGTTTAATTTGACTATCAATGAGTAAGTGTAATGCTTCTATGTTGAATAAAGGAATTTGAGTTTGAGTTTTTTTGAGTTTATTAATTTAATACAAAAATTTTGAATATTTAAAATTATCTTTAGCAACAGAACTGGCTATTTAACAGGAATTTAAATATGTATTATAAAAAAAATCACGTAAATCTTTTCCTAAAGCGGTACTTTACTCTAATCTGTTTAGGAGTAGGGATAATAGGGATTTAATTTTAGTAGGTTATATTATTGCAAAGAATAAATTATCTTCATTATATCTTGTGTCCAGTAATGAAGCAAGGCATCCTACAACACGCAGTGGAAGAATGTATATCATAACTAATAAACTCTCTAAACCTTCTCCTTGAGAGAGTGTGGTCTTTGCCCTTCACGATGACACATGACTAGGTCTAGAACAAGTTACGTTATATTTGGAAGAAAGCATAATACAACGTTAATATATTCAAAATTCTCATCCAGCATTCTATCCGTATCACTTGACAATATTTGTCATTTAAATGCAATGAAGTGTGAAATGGGTTGATTAGCATCGCTCCATTGTTAACTCGGCAAACGCAAATGTTATTACTTACACGGACCATAGCGCCAACTATTGAATAATTTATTATCTACGTAAAGATTCCTAAGAAATATTAATTTATTATTCATTGAAAACTATTATACGCATATTTTTTAAGATTCTTTAAACTATTCATCGAGTCGGCACTTTCTTTTTATTGATCGTCTACCGTTGATTAATTGAGCAATGTTATTAAGTAAAATATATTCTATTTTTCAAATTGATTAGATTAGTTCAATCATACGGTGATTAATCTTAAATAATAAATAAGTTCAGGAACAAATATCGAGACTTTTCTACCGTGCCGCTCCAGTGGTGTCAGAGTTAGAAGACTACTTAAAATATTATATTTATGACTAGTAACACTGAACTTAAAACTATAATATATCTTAAAATATTAAATGCAATTCTTGTATTTATTTATATTATTCTTTTCGTGTATCTTAGAAACGTCATTAACGATTTGGCTCAAATTATTATTTAAATATAGTATTTAGGTAAGGTTTTTCTATATTATTTTATATTATCTACAGATAATATAAATGAGAAATCATTTTAATAACATACTCGTATTTTATTAAAACGAAGCTCGGTCACCCAGGCTTATAAAAGCGTAATAGAAAAAATAATTTAAACAATATTAAGTTACCTATAATAAAAAAATCTAATTAAAAAAACAACGAAACTGTTAACAGAATTACTAAGAAAAAAAAAGATGATTTACAAACCGTAGAGATTCTCTGATTAGACTCGTGCATAAAACGACTGGCCTGTCATCATTATACGCTGAACTTTTTTCGTATTTTATAGCCTCCATTATGAAATGGATACTAGAAGTTCTATTAAATTATTGTATGAAGTTATTTTTATTTAATCTTATATAAATATAATTCTTCTGTATGTTTGTATGTCAATAAACTTCTCTCAAGCGACTGGACCGATTTTAATGTTTTTTTTTTCTTTTTATGCGTGTTTGATTAGACAGGCGCTGTGGTTCAGATCACAGGTTTTTTTTAGAAACATAATTTTTATTTTTTATCCTACCAAGATGTTTAGCTACCATAACACTTTTGATGTTCTTATAAATATTACAAAATTGAATCTATTTGAACAGTGAGACATACGTATAGATAGTTCAGGGGCTGAAAATTAATATAACGTTACGTTGATGCGAAAAGGTCGTATGTAACAATATGCGTAATTGACAGAACGGCTTAAGAGCTAAATATTGCTTCAAGTTTATTAAAAGTAAGTCTGAATATGTATTATATTTGTTACTTACTATCTTCTTGTTTGTAAAACAAAACCATTAGATTTCCAATTAAATATAATAACCCCGAAGAAGAGGAATAACGACCGAATGTATACAAGTCACATTATTAGATGCATCGTGATTGTCATTTTAATTGAGATATTTTTTTTATATACACGCTTTATGTGTGGTTAGGATTAGCCGTTGCGTAGATACTAGAAACTATTAAGGGATTTTTATAAAAGCAGTTTTTCAATGAAAGTAATTACATATTTTATGTAGAAATATTAAAACAAATTATATTCGTTAAAATACATTTTCAATTTATATTTCAATTAGAGTGTAATTTGATACTTTTTACGGTACTGTGCAGATAATAATTTAATTTTGAGTACTAAATAATACTCCATTCGAATAAGGAGTAATTATAAATAATATACTTATTAATAAAATAATATAGGTATATATATAATTATTTATTTAGAGATTCAAGTGCTTGCCCGGAATCGAACATATGTATTACGGCTAACATTAATTTATATCTACAGGAGCAGCAATGCTGATTAAAAAAAGAGTAACACGTTAACCGTTTGGGACTAATCGCTAGGCATTCATAATAATTAATATTTATCATGAAATGGATGTATTTCACGCCACTATTTAGTTTGCATTGATATAAAAGACTCCGCTTTCTTGTAAAAAAAAAAAAAAGAAAGTCACTGCTTATAAATATCCTACCCTTATATACTAGCTCATATATATATAGTATTTAATGATTAATATGCCTTTACAACCGTAAGAGTATTGTTGTGATTTCGCTCATAAAGAATCCCATACATTTTAACGATTTATAAACTTTACATAATCGATATCAAGAAATTTCACAAAAAAACGTATATCATTGTTATGATAACGTGCAGTTTACGAGCTTAAACACCTTCAAGCTAATTTATATGAATAGTTATGCTAGTCTTCAGTAAATTTGCAATATTATTGAAGATTTTGGCGACGGACGAGGAAAGGTAGGTATATAGCGCTAACGCCCTTATAATTTTTGTATAAATAATTTCTAAAATAAACAAATTTTTCGATGTCTATTTTGATATTTACTAAAATTTATAAAATAGGATCATTGCCCTGTTTTAAATACATTTAAAAATTGAATAGGCGCAGTAAGTATATATGTACGTTTTCAAATACGCTTGAAATTTTCATGTAGGTATAATATTTTAATCATTTAAATAAATATAATAATTAATTATTTATTATGAATAACATCATGATATATGTTACAATAGTATCAGTGAACATTAAAAGAATGAATAAATAATTACGATCATCACAGAACGTAAGCGAAACATTATTATTTTTTTCAATAATATTTTATTAATGTAAGTAAAATGTCAATTAAAACTTTCTATAAACATGAAAGCATTCGAGATATAAAACATTTTGTATAATTCACTTTATCATTGTATTTAATTAACGACCTACGCCCATTAAACTCACTTTCGATATATAATGCGAATACTTTCGTCCAATCAGTGGTAATGAAGATAATATCGTTGTCGTAAATTGTTTTAAACATAATTTTGACAATATTATTAGGCCTTCTTATGCTTGTGTCGAGATTTATTCCGATAAGTTTCACTTTTGTTATATACGACCCTTTTAAAAGCCGTTATGAGGTAGCATAACATCAATTAAAACGATCTTTGTATGTATTTTTTTAATATTAAATAACTACAATTATATACCATAACGCTAGGAATAAGCTTACCTTCGACTTAATGAAAAACTCAAACACGATAGGGACAGATGAACTTGGTACAGGAAAAGGATTGTTAGCGAGTATGAGGCTTATGTAGAGCCTGTTTAAAGAAAAAATATATGGAATGCAGTAAAAGACCAGATTCAATCTGCATCTGCTTCAAAGGAATAGATTAGCGATTATCACAGTTTATTGGTATAGAGTGGAAATTGTGTTATCTGTGCTTGTAGACGAAGTACTTAATATAAATCAAAATATGTTTTATTCAAGCACTTTTAAACTATCATTTCAAGCGATGAAATTACTTCCAGACGTTCGGAATTTAAATTGTACCGAGAAAAACAGTCAATTAACACACACACTAGCCCTTTCGAGACCATTAAATTGGGTAAATATTGAGTAGGTCAATTAAATACAATTAAATTATTATATTTACTAAATTAAGATTGATCGATAGAACATGCTTTAGACAAAGAATGAAATTTAACTTAAGATTTGATAATTGAAAGTATTTTATATTTACTAGAAAATAGAAATACTTTTCAATTGATTCTCTAGATGCCTTCATGACTGTAGACTTCATGCTGACGTATGAGTTGTAAACTCATGATACATATTATAAAACTTTACTTTGTATTATAATATACGTAATCATGTAAAACTCATGACCATCGCTTAAACAAAACGAGACTGTACAGGAAGTTGGTACTATACATTTATATCGACCACAACCATAAAAAACCAAGTGCTAAATTATCTACCATAGAAAAATAAACCTATTTATAGATTAAACTACGGGATAAGTAGATTAATTATAACTTAAAGGTTTATTTAACAATACAAAAGCCGACGTAGTTTAATTTTATAATTATAATGTGGATTTTAATCGAATGACGCTTACTTAGATCCAGTAAGATTTAATGCGGTCGATTAGTGTGTATTCATATCTTGGAAGTCGGTAAACTATAAGTTAATAAAACAGTGATATATCACTTCTCACTATAATACTATTAAGGAAATAAATACGATTTTACATCATACTTAGTGAAGAATATATAATAAATACCTCGGCTATGAAGGAAAACATCGTGAAGAAACCTGTATGTGTCTAATTTCAACGAAATTCTGTCTGTGTGTCCGCGAGCAGCGTGGTGGAATAAGCTCCAAACCTTCTCCTCAAAGGGAGAGCCCGCCTTAGCCAACCAGTGGGAAATTTACAGGCTGTTAATGTTCTGTACATCATAACAACATACAAAAGTGTTTATTAGAATCGTATATGTCTAGTAAAATTTAGGTTCGAAGTAAATTTATTGTATTCTAGTAGGAATTTATGGCAGGTACTTTACGATGACGTCACTTTTGACAATAACCTAAAGGTAACTAGTTTTTTTGATAAATTAATAACGATAACTCATGTAAATAAAGTATATAACACCAAGGATGATAACATAGCGTCACAACTTTGCACGGGTTTACACAGAAGGTTTATATTGGAGAAGTATAAAAAGGAAAACTCCTGGTTTTTTGGTCACGGATCTTCGCATGCGTTTGCAGATCATATCGCCGAAGTTTCATCACAATCGAATGAATGTAACAGACGCGCATAAAGGAAAAGCATACTAACACTTATTATTATTGATTAAGAATATTTTCAATTGTTTTTTTTTTTATAAACATATACCTATAGCTATAAAGCATAAAGATTAATTTGTTAATCCCGTATATCGTTAAGCTACTAACAATTAATAATAATAATTTCACCCACTTCTATTGCATATCAATCAACCATTTGTAGAACTAATAAATTTTAGGTAACGTATTATTAGTGATTGTTACTGTATTATCAGGGTTGCACACTAACTAAAGAAGATAAGATATTAAAAATATTTTACTAATAAGTAAAGTAAGTTTTTAACTAAAAAATCAACAAACAAAATACAACGATGTGAGCCGTCTAAAGATATTTCAATGAATAAACTTTTGTACATTACAAAGGATAGGGGACTTCTTTTTTCAAAATTTAATGAACGAGATGTATATATGAATCTCTTGGTTATGGACATTGGTGTAGCAAAGAAAGTGGAAAGCCTAATAAACAAACTTACTTTCGCATTTATGATATTAGGGCATTTACTTGTTGTGCAAGCCCGTCTGGATACGTACCACCAACTCATCAAATTTTCTATCGCAAAACAGCAATACTCAGTACTGTTGAAGGGCGAGTGAGCCGGTAACTACAAGCACAAGGGACGTAACATCTCAGGTCCCGAGACTGGTGACGCATAGGTGTTTTAAGAAATTATAAATATTTCAGTCCGCATACCAGTATCATAAAAAATATAAAAATATTTTTCCTTCAACATCCATCATTAATAATCATAGCACTGAAAATGTATAGCACATAAAGACACACATTTTAATAGAACGATATCAATAAAAGAAAAGTCTACAAAAACCATTGATTATATTTAACAGGATCAATAACCCTCTGCTAAATAGATTCGAAAATGTACCCAATAAAACCGCGTTTGTAAATCGCTTCGAAACTACCAGACGGTGTAAAACGCACCTGATTAAACTTTTACTGCACGCTCCGATCTGGATACTAATGAGATCATTATTTATTACTTCCTCCCTACAGTAACACTAAAGAACATCGAACAGCGCACATGTTAGTGTAATTTAATGGTTTTACTTACACAGGTTGAAATGGAAAGTGTTCACGACATTGTCATTTTTATCCGACTCCAATAATGCAGGCAGTTCTCAATTGATCTGTATATCTTTTTTCTTTGTTGACATTTATTTTTGCGTTGGTTTTTGTATAATAGATCCAAGGTGATCCAATGTGTTTTATTTATTTTCCAATACAAATTTCCACATTTTTAAGTTTTTAATTGAAGCGTGTATTCAGGGAAATTTTTGGTCTTTTTTAGAAAAATATTTGTATTAATTTATACTGTTATTTCGTATTAAGCTGTAAGACAGTTGACACATATTTTTCGTTTGAATATTACTACGATTTCTTAATACATAAGTATCAAGTTATAAAAAAACAAAATCTTATTTTACGCAAACGAATAACAATTTTAGTATATTAGATTGTATTTCAATGTTGCTACGTTTGTTATTGTAAACTTGTTGAAATTAAAAGGTCTGTCACGTTTCGGGACTTTTCCTCTTCGTTATTCGGGTGACATAATGGAGCATGAAATCGTAATCTTTTCATATTTCGCTCGCTCAGTCAGCTCGTGACGATGGCAAAAAAATCTCATAAGATACACAGAATACAAAAAATAACAAATTACTAGCAAAAAGTTTTTATATTTCTTAAAGCTATAGTACTATTATTAAAAGTAGTCTATTTCATTGACGTATAATGAAAGGGAATTGCTTTCGCCATATTATATCTTAAATAACAAACACAATGGAATAAATTAACAACATTTACATTACATTACATTTTTCACTTCACGCTTCTACAAGTCGCGTATAAGAACTCCGTACCAAAAATTTATTTAATAATCATGAACCCGTTCCATACATCAAGGTGATTCCATAAGTAAATTATTTTGTTTTCTCGCTAATGGTACCACCATTAACGACTTCCTCCTTATTCAGTAAGTAACGTGACTAACATGAGGTCTTTGATTCACGATGGCGTGATGTAACAACGTATGTTTATTTCAAAGCAATTAGTTCTAGAGTGAAAGTTGAATTTGCGTAAATAGCTCTTAGGATTATCTTTAAGTGCTTTATTGATGAACTGTTTAAGTAAAATGTTTAATTGTAACGACTACATTAGAGATTTCCATTCATAAATACATATATCATAACACTCGAGCTATTAAATAATGTCGATATGATTCTAAAACATCGAATCCTGAAAGTTTTCTTATTATGAACTTCTGTTTTTTAATTTATTTATGGTCTTTACAAAAAGTAGTCTTTAACGCCTAATATTGGCAACAATTATAGCGTTGTCGCCCATTGGGCCTAAACTTTTAAATTCCTTTATAATTATAATTCCACTGACCCACTCGCCCTTCAAGCAGAAACATGAAAGTACATATTGATTTATGACAATAGAAAAAAAACCGAGGGGATAGTTACGTACTACAACGGCACGCTAAGCTACCACAAAGCCACCACCAATTATTAAAATAATTGTTAAAATAATAATGTCATCTTTTAAATTATTTTATTCTGTCTCTCGTCTAGTTTAACCTCAACGGTTTTTACAATGAGATAGCTCCTCGGTTTCTTTTTCGAATTTTGAATTGAAATATTTAGTTAAAATCATCGTGGCACTGAAACGTTTTACCGTAAAACACTCAAAATCACAATATTACTTAAATCGTTAAGCGTTATTACTGTAACTAACAAGCCGTTACTATAAATACTTGAAGATATCAAAAACATTGATAACGTTTAAATATACTTCGCAAAATAAAGAAAAATGTTGCTTGTCAATTAAATTACAAATTATTACCAAATTATACTAATTATCATTACACGAGACATCGTTATTTGACGGCAGATTTTCTGAAAAGATTATGGCGTTTATTCAAACAAGTCTAGACAGGGTGTTATAATAATTAAAACCATTTAACTAAAACCAACCCGCTAATCTAGTTCTCGAATACGTGCGTGTGTTCGGAGCGTGGAAATTGAACGACATCACGTATAATACTTTTTGATGTATGCAAACGAACTGTTATGTATCGAAGCGTAAACTAATAATTTAGTTATAATGCTGAAACGAAGAAAGGTTGTTCCAATAATTACTAGTTAGACCGATTTTCCTATAATTAATGATAAGATAAACATCAACAGTTTTTTTTATTTCGTTCGTCGAGAACATTCTTCGATTGTTCTAAATTTGAATAATTATTTATTTTATAAATCGGTATGTGCCTGATACAATATGATTACAAAATTACAAGTAAACTTTGAGTACTGATTATAATAACTCCAAAAAGTCTTAAAGTAAGTAAATGGATCAGCAAAGATTGATTTTTATAAAACGAATACAGTCAAATAGATTGATAATTCAATGAAAACTAAAATTAAGCGTTCCACATGTGACCTAGACACCTACTTCGAGAATTCGGTTCAAACGTTCGAGAATGCCGTTGTTTCGTTGTAATCGACATATTTTCTGTGGCTGCTTACTGAACGAATCATCGCCCGCCATTTAATGTCACACGACATCACGACAGATTAATTGCATTTAAAGATCATGAAAGGAAGCGATGTGTAAAGCACTTATTGTATAAATTACCTTTGTAAATAGACAAATTGCTTGGAAAAATAAGCCCATATTATATGAGCATTGAACTCGTTTATCTTTATAATACAGTTACTGTTTTGTATTTTCGGGAAGATCTTAAGTTATACCGATTTATTAGAGTATGTATAAATACAATTTGTACTATGAAATAAATTCTCTTGCAGCAAACATTGTATTATGGAAACATATGTCATTTGTTAAAATAATTATAGCTTATCCAAACAAGGTAATTTGGACGCAAAAGTATCACATTCTGGGAGGTAATGTTTCAAAGTAAAACAAAGAATAGTTCAGAGGTTTTAAAAAGAAAAACATACGTGCTTCATAAGGCACCAATAAAAATTATAAAATAATATTTGAATGCTTCCCTTTTCTTCAAACCATTGGGTTATATTGATTGTAAACAGGCTGTTTTGCGTTCGAAATTCAAATAAATCGATATATTGCTAAATATATATTTTTCTGAAATCTGATGATAACATTTCAGTTTTCATAAATATTGGAGACGTGAAGTCTTAGAAATAAATAAATTGCTTTCACTTTCAATCATATGACACTATTTTATTATTATCTGATTATGGATTCAAATAAAAAAATCCACTACATAAATTGGGACGAAGCTGAATCAATTTGTGACCATTTTCAAATCTCCGTTACGAACTAATCTTAACTGGTACAAATTCGAATCAATCACTTGACGTGCATAGTATATTAATTGGTTTTTGGGTGAAGTGGAATGAATGAAAACTATTTGGTTAAGGGTACAGTGTCAACTTTCTATTGTTTTTTTTTTATACTTCGTTGATTTCCTTTGATAGGCCAAGGTATTACAATGTTAGGTATTGATTTTTCGCTTAAAAATAAAACAATAATTACCATGTTAAATTCCCTAAAAACCGTTAAAAATATCGAAACAGTATAAATTATAACTTTTGCTATGATATTTAAAATGTTCATAATTTAAAAAAAATAATTAATGTGCTTGTAATTATTAACCGTCAATATTAAGATGTGATCAGCTACTGTTAGTTGAACTCTATGCTATGTGACCTCTAAACATTGATAGTTACATAACTGTCCGGAGCTGACAAGTTGATAATAAGTAACACAATGAGGCTTACAACTTTCATAATGGGTCGTTAATATTTTAAGAGCTTGTTTATTTTGACTGCTTTCAAAATATACATTTGTACTTTCATGTAAGTATTATTTTTGTTTTGTTTTTTTTATTTATTATATAAGAGAGACGAGCAAATAGGCCACATTTTCGCAAAAAATGTATATAATATGTATATAACACCTCGCCTTATTCACGCATTCATCTCCACTGGTAACAGAAGGGTTGGTTCATATTTTGCCTCGGGAACGGAATTGTGATTCAACAGGGAAATGCTGCTAGCATTCTTGCCACAATACCACGTGAATGATTTATACAATAACTATTTTAATTCCTATTTGTATAAAGTTAAGGACTTAATGTTAATTCTTATGAAAATGCATATTTGTTTATCGTTATAACTATTTCGAACCTCAATGTTCCGATTACAAAGGAAACTGAAATATTATAATGAGTCAATGTTAGAATTAACTCGATCACTTATTCATGAGAAAACATATATGTATGTGTGTACCTACAATTTAACATATGTGTATAATATTCACGTTAAAAATAAACTTCCTGATCTACATATGTGTAGTAAAACACTACGATCAAAATATACTTTAGTTGAGTCTGTTCTTACGTCTATCTATAAATTGACATCCTATAAGTAAGTACATTATGAATATGTTAATTTAATGAAAAATAATATTTTTTAGATACATTTCACTTTATCATAGTTAAAGCCTGTATATATCCCACAGCTGGACAATGATCTCATTTGCTGCCGAGGAGACGTTCAGAAGTTTCTCCAATTCGGGCTATGTAACTAATAACTACTGTTTGTAGTTTCATTCGACCTGTGTATAATTCCTCACGATGTTTTCCTTCACTGACAATCAAAAAACAGTGCTTGACATTTTGGTTTAGGCGAACCAAAAAAAATTCTTTAAGATTCCCGTGTTATATTCACTGGGCCCGTTCGTCTTAACAAATCAAAATAGTTAACTCAATATTTTATTACAATTAAACTTCGCGCAATGATTTAATAGATTAAAAAGAGTTATACGTTTAAGCGACATTATACATTACATCAATTTAAAATAATCATCTATATAAAGCTGTCAAAACTATAACAAATTATATTAAAAGTAATGATATCATTAAGAAATAAAATAACACGAATTTAATCAATAATAACTAATTTATTTAAATCCATAACATATTTCAGAGTTAACGTCATTATAATATCAGTTTAATAAATTGAATTAATAGTATAGTTGTCAAAATTATGCAAATTTATGAATAGTTTTGCATAAACAAGTGATGAAACACGCCCCGTTTTCGCTCCTCTGGTTACAGGTAAACAACTTGTGCCAACACTAATTAAGTTACGCTCAGATAAAAAGCGGAAACAGCTTATCAAATGTTTATTGAGCTGTCAAAATAATCTTTTTATTTGAGCTGTAAAAGAAATTGTACCAACTTATTTATTCATTGACAAATGTAATTCAATACATAATATTCAATGTGAATGTTGCTCTGTCTGTATCTCTTCATGCTACTAGATTTAGATGAAATTTAGTATGGAGATCGTTTCAGTTTATGTTAGTTAGTTAGTGAGTTTTAGTATATACTTTTTTAATTCATCACTTTGGGGTGTATAATGGTGAAGGCTTGAGGACTATAGGTAAAGTTTTATAAATTTTGCGCGAGTAAATCCGTGAGCTTAGCTTGTTTATAATAATTCACTTGATTTAATGTTTAAATATAGAAATTATTAATTTAACAATATATATACTTAGATGAAACCAAACTGCTCTAGTAATATTTTTTTTTTGTCAAAAACATACCAAACTTATAATATGACATAGGTCTAATAGCCAGCGGACAATGATGCAAAACTTAAGATCCTAGTTTGAAATCTCTGGATCAATAGAATATATTGTATCTATATACTAAAATTTGGGGAATTTGAAGGTGTACCTAAAACTATTGCTCTATAATAATGTCGTTCCTGACATTGACCACGTTGTTTAGTCTAAATAAAATATATACTAAAGTGTACGATAAAATAGACCGATTTATCGAACGCGCATACTACGGCCGCATCTTTAGGTACTAGGCGTAGACAGTTAGACATTTAACAAGGCCCGTCACGTGCGCGTTACGGATATTTTAATTTTCAGTTCACACGGTCAGCTTCTTTAGACGATGCATTAATATTTATAGGATTCGCGAATAAACTCTGTTATAGGAATTCCTATAATATTACCGTCATCTAGATTAGTAGCGTGTGATTGAAGTTGCAATTTAATTCCGATTAAATAAACCGGTTTTCGTAAACGCGTACACATCATCTTTATAATATTAATGTCGTAATGATACAGTCGCTGAATAGAATTAATTGAAAACTCAGTAAGTACATTATGCAATAACACGTTGGATGAAGCTGTTTTTGAGCCGATATCATCTTTTGTTCTCAAGATTCTCGCAAAGGGAATTTTAAGTCGTTTGTATAATTATTGTCAATGGGTGTGTATAATATATTATGTTTGTATGCATTTATATTTCTATGTATGCGTATGTATGTAGGTATGTGTATTGTTTGTGTGTTACATCTTCTTTTCAAGTTTTGTTACCTAAGTTAGTTGTAAGTGCACACAATGCCTAATTTTCCCTGCCACAGAGCTTGCTTGGAAGAGGTTACTCTAAGTGCTTACTTTAGTTGTCTTTCTTTTACATTTATTTTAAATTAGTTGTCGCCCGCGGCTTCGCTCGTATTTTAGGGGATTGGTTGTCATGTGTTTAGCAATAAAAGTAAGCTATGTCCTTTCTTGGAATTTTTAAGTATATTTTAGTATTAGAGTTCTATAGATTGTGTGCAAAAAAGACTTATACTAATAAATAAATGAATGAGTTTTATTACACAGCATAACCTTTTTCACTGTCATGAAGAGTAATGATCATCACATTGATAAACAAATGTTTATTAACAACTTCGACCTTGACTTAACAAATCATTGATCGAGTTAATGTCATTTTGCATGGAACTTTGTAAATTAAATTGAAGGGGAAAGGTAAATAAAATGACACATATGGACAAATAATTGTTAAATGCATTCTCTTGTACTCGATCTCTATCCAGTCTGTCAGAACCCAAAATATTTCTAATAATTTGTAAACACTCACAATAAAATTTGGATTTTGATGGAAATCTGATCTAATATAATTCAAATTATCCAATAAATGCTACCCGGCCTCGCCCGGGTGCAATTTATTAATAAAGAAAATCATGGGATATTAATGTAATTTATATTCTATAGCACTCAATGAAGTAGCTTTCTATTTCTACCTACCTACATACAAACAAACTAATTTTACTTCTTTACAATATTAGTACAGAGAACTTCCAGTTGCAATTAATCGATACCCGTTTACATTATTTCATCTCAATATATTTTGTTAAATTTGCAAACAAAAAAGCATATTATAAAAATATAAAACCCTCATCGGGATCTTTAACAAGATCTAGCGTGAGATTTAAAAAAAAAAACAGATGTTTAAAAAAATACTGACCGGTAACTAAGCCTATGAATAGGTAATAGTGCAGAAATCAACTTATATATCGTTATGGTATGTTACCGATTCGATAACCATGGAAATTGGTAATAAACTCCTTATACTTCACCATGTCATTACATAATTATGTGATTACCGATTACTAGCTCTAGAACGCTGCTTCGGTTAACTTGTAGAAACTATTTTAGTGTAATAAGAGGAACATACACACATGTAAGTGTATAAATAATCTAGAACACGTTAATCTTAACCTAAGATCTTGGGTTTAACCCTGGACATTCAGAGACCATATACAGTACAACACACAGTAGCTAAGTAATTGTTATGGCGTCTTCAGGCATGTGCTGTCCCAGAAACTGTTAATTAACTTGCTTATTATTTTTATAAGACCTCATTTTTGTGTCGTAAAGCGAAGTATCTTGACATATGTAATAAGTTTAGCTAGTTTGTCTGTTTAAACGCGCTAATAATAGGCTGATTTGAAGACATATTTTTGCTTGAGATGTGAGTGATTTTTTCCTCTGCGAGGTAGTGCTGTTGGCCCTACTGGGCTTTACAGCGACACTGGGCGTTCGAACAATTATTGAAAAAGGTTGGTCTTTATCATTACGCTACGACCCATGGGGGCGGAGCTGTAAAGTTTGACGCGGGTGAATCCACTGCTTTATTATTAAGCAGGAAAAAAATAATACGTATACTTTTATATATGTCAGAAAGTGATAAAACTGTTTGGTTCTAAACTTTTTAGGAACAGGACAGGAAAATTGGTCACCTAGGAAATATGAACCATTCCTTCCAACCCAAACACGCCACCAATTTTGAAAGCTAAGATGTTATGTCCCTTGTGCCTGTAGCTGTATTAGCTCACTCAAAAACCGGAATGGTGTATTTAACGGTAAAATATCTAATTAGTACAGTGGTTTCGATCCAGATGGGCTTGGATAGATACTCATCAGATATTTTTGAAAGGATAAAGGTTTGTGTAAATTTTGTTTTTGTTGATATTTCTAAGAAACTTAAGCAAATAAACTTTTAAACCGTATTTATATAAATTTCGAGCAGTATCTACTATCCCAAAACATACAACACTTTTTCGAATACGGCTGATCGTCATTACCGTTTCTCAGAAATTAACCGTTCTTTCCAGACATCTATGCCTTATTTCTGATTATTAAAAAATTTAAATAACTAAATTTTCAAGAAAAAACATATATATCAATCAATTTACTTTTATGTATAAACTGAAAATAGACTAAGAAACCAAAAATACTTAGTTCGTTAAAAAATAAATTTGAAATACAATTACTTATCGCAATTCTTATCGGATGTCACAGATAAACTATAATTGTGTAATTAGACGCGCAATTCGCTTAACACTCTAGCCCGTTACTTACGCTGTATCAAGTAACACCATCTAGATTTATCGTAAATTTATACCATTTCAACTTTTTTCTCTCTTCAAATTAATTGTACACTGAATTGTATCAAACATTAAAGCTCGTATCATTTTAACGGCAAATCTTTATCTTTATAATCTACGGCAAATATTCAAAGTATTTTCTTAATAAATAAGCATTTGATCATTGCTATTAAAAAACCTTTTCATATATGTCTATAAATATATATATATATTATACAAATGCCAAAAACTTGATATTTGAATAGTATGGCATGTTTGAAAAAAAATGGTAAATCCCAGATTGTAGCTTGATACATAAAAAACGGAACGTAATTACATTAAAAAGGTCAAATGGATTTTAATTTAATTTGAAAGTAGCTCAGACGTCTTGGTCAATTTATTTCACAATTGTCAGTAGAAAACACAAAAGATAGTGCTCCGGGTGGGGAGAGTCACTTTAAGGAGATTAATTTTTCGCCAATGTAATTAGATAATTATACAAACTAATTCGCAATGCAGAATTCGATAGTACTTTCTCCATCATTGCTCGAATTGGGCCTAATAGTAATATAATATTTTTAAGTACAATTTTTTTTTAATAGTTTGCCTGTCATAACAAAATTGATGATTCAGATACATACAAAAACTACTCATTCGATTAAAATGGTACTTTCGTTTTATCATAGTTTATTTTCAGGTCAAAGATTAAGTATACAATTAGGGTTCAATTTGGAGATATCAATGAAGTAAACACGTCTGCAATGAAGGAGATATTTTATAAAATGCCTGCTAGAACTTGGCTGATAACATTGTTAATCTATAGTTTTCACCAAAATATAAAAAAGAGATGAATGTCAAGAATTGTTAGAAAGTGTTTAAAGAGAAGTTCATATTTAAATTTTTGTAGATATAATAAGACAAATAGTATTACCAAAAAAAATTGTATTGTAAAGCAGTTTTCCCAGGTTGCGTTTGTCATGCACGTAGTTTATAAATTCATCAGCCAATTATTTCAAAAGTCATTTTAAAGCAAGACATCAAAATAATACGACGTAAATAGACATGCTTATATCATTATGATTATACGTTCTGTAATTTCGAACATCCGCATGTCCGAATAACAACAAAAAAAAAACGAAATTTCTCGACAGAATGAAAAAGTGAATTAACGCGTAAGATTGTCGGTCAAATGTCATAACAGCGACATAAAATTGACGATCATTATAAGATAATGCTTTTCAGCGAAAGTGACGAGTCCGGAAGCCTACAATGTGATACACAGAATGTGTAACTATTATCGATTTCGTTCAATCGATTTGAGGATATCGATTGTAACGAATAATTCACAGATGTTATGTTACGTAATGTGAAAATTCCGACGTAAAATTTCGGCGAATCATTATTTATTTTTATAAATTATTTTTAGTCGCTTACACTAAGACTTTCATACGATTAGTTAAACTTACATAGTTATTACTTCAGAAATGATTATGTTAGTGAAATGTGATTTGCGAAATAGTTGCCAGTCATTTTACAAATCACTATGTATATGACTTCTAATTCGTTTTTTGGCATAATACGGCGAACATACATTAACATTTGCTATGCAAAATCTATAGAAATCATCAAAATATTTTTTTAGCTTAGATTAATGGCATAAGTTATTACATTTTTGGCCTGACTTTCTACGGATTTGTTTTTATAATATCATTTGAACTTGTAACTATAATAATATGAACGTTACGTTACTGATAATATTATTATTAAATAATTACTTACCAATAATGTATTTTCACCAATTGCATTTTGTCGGAACAATTTTATATCGTTTGGGAATATTGTTATTTATAATATGGGTATAGCTTAATCATAGTAAGAAACGTTCTAGGATATTTCAATTCTTGATTTTTATAAGTTTACGTACTCCTGAAATATATTTTTGTCTATAAAAAATAAAATGGTACCGTGATTTTAATTATACCTGAAAAGCAACAAATAAACACATTATATTAAAGACAATATTAATTTCTTTGCCTTATTGGGATCAAAAATTAAAAAAAAAAAACATGAAATTATAAGTGAAGTATATCAATCGGAAGGAGTAGCCAACTCTGCAGGAGATATGTGTACGCGAACGCAGGTGATCATGCTCTCTATTTTGCGCTCTCACATCAATAATCTAAAACTAAGCTCTGAGTTCTGGCAGTATAAAAAATGCTAACTTCTAAATTAGGGTCTAATACTCAGATTGATATGACGAACAATTATGATGAAAAAATCAATAATTAATTTTATGATGACAAATTGGTAAATTTGCATCGATCCAATCTGCATTTGAACTCCTGCCACGGACATCAGCTGCCTCGAAAGCCACTTGACCAGCAAAGCCTGCTCAGTAATAAATAGTTCTTAGAAGTCATCAAAAATTTTGGTTTCTAACTAAATTAGACCTTTATGCACTTGTACAGTTTAAACTGGATTGGATATATCAAAGATTCAGTCACGTCGCCGTCGCGATGGAACAACAGACAACTTTCAAACAGTAAGCACATATTTTAAGCTACCACTGTCTTATTACGATGGCTTAAAGGTCAATATGCTCCAACATCGTCGTTCGTACAATCGTTCCGCACTAAATATTACCCGAGAGCTCAAGAATGCTAATTAGATTAGAATATACTGACTCCGAGATAAAACATTGGAGACAAAACGGTGCATTTAGTAATTTATGAAGATATACATACGAGCTTCTTTGTTGACATGGATCTTTGAAATAAATCTCCTAAGTTATGTCGACATTAAAAGAATATCATTATGTTCTGACCGTTTTCAGTCATGATGGCAATTATTAACCGAAGATATATGTGTCTTTGTTCGTTTGTAAATACATGGGCACTCTTAATGCATTGACTCTCGTAATATTTTCATTTTCTGCGTCTCACAGCCAGTCTGTGGAACCAGCTTTCGCCGGCGGTTTTTTCAAACCGATACGAATAGGGAACCTTCAAGAAAAGAGCGTACTTATTCCTCAAAAGCCGGCAACGCACCTGCAACCCCCCTGGTGTTGTAGATGTCCATGGGCGGTGGTAATCACTTTCCATCCGGTGAGCCTCCTGCCCGTTTGTCCCCAATAACATAAAAAAAAAATACGGGACTGGTGATTTCAGTCGCAAAATAATGCCAATCAATTAGAGTTTCTTGTCAAAAATCCATTATTATTGTTTTTATAATAAAGGTAGGGGCACAAATAAACCACCGGACCACCTGATGGTAAGTAGTCATTAACATAACCTACCTTGGGAACTGAGATTTTATGTCCCTTGAGCCTGTTACACTGGGTCACTAACCAACTTCACAGTTGCTGCTTGCTGGTGGTAGAATATATGACAAGTGAGTGATATTTACCCAGATGGGTTTTCACAAACCCCATCTGTCACCCTACCAAATCTTTTTATTTGAAAATTTGAACTACTCACGAGATTGGTATCGTGATAATAACTATAGTAGTAAATTGGTCTCAAGTATGAACACGACATGAACTAAAAAAGAACAGTTTTTATTTCTTTATGGCTTATATTTATGCAACAGGATATTCGGCAAATGACACGAAGGTTGGGGTAAACTTGAATTAAAAAAATATATAATATCTAGCAACTATTTATGAGTTACACGTCGAATAATTATTTTGTCCATAATTCTGAGTGAAACAAAATATAAAATGAAGTCAAACGTAAAAAATATTACGTACATGATAACGTTGATACTTCTGAAGAGTAACTAATTCATCTACCATTTAGCACTCAGTATAAAAATGTAAATTATACAAAATACTGTTTTGTGAGACTTCTAATTAATGTAATGTATCTTAGATAATTATCTTATTTATAAGCAATTTAGGTTAATTATGTCTGTATTATGCTAATCCATACGAAGGTGAACTCAATAAAATGTAAAATTTAGATAAAACATTACCACATCCAAATAAATAAAAAGCTTATTTATGGAATGTTTTATTTATATTTGTTGTTTTTTTTATTTTTATAATAAAAAGTTATTGAATGAAATTTTTTGACACATTTGTATGTTTTTTTTTAATTATAATTATAACTAAATTAAATCTGTCATTAAAAAGACTAAAATTTTATTTTTGAAAATAAATCTCATTGAAACAGTATATCGCATCATATAAACGAATTAACTTGAACCATACAGTCGTTGCCAATTTATATCTGATCTGCCCCATTCAAAAGTATCCCTAAATAGAGAATATATTTTAGATTTAACTAAAGATACTGGCAATCATTCGCACGTTAGGAATCAGTTAAAGACCAAATACACGATCCTATTGCAGACTTATAATTTTTGAGATTCTTACGATACAATATTTTTACATTATTTTTTTTACATATTTCTCTATACTTTCAAGATAGACAACGGTTAAAGCCTGTATCTGTACCATAGATAGAGGCCTTGATTTATTTAAGTTAGAAAAAAACGACTCTTACTTATTAGAATTTTAATCCCTGTCAATATAAAACGCGAGTAAAACTACCTATATCAACAGCTTCCTAATAACAAACTGATGTTTCTATTTAATGAAAAAAAAATATATATTAAAACTACAAATTTTATTTAAAGAAGAAGGCACAGCCTTTGCTCAAGCATCTATTTAAAAAAAAAAAAGTTTATAAAACGAATGCTATGCTACGCTTTGACAGGCGATTCTGATCGCGATGGAAAACCATCCCGTGTATGTGGTATCTAAGAGTACTGGTCTAAATGTAATGGACGCTGTTTAAGGCTACTCAGGGTCCATTAGACGCTTCGTGCTGTAAGTCGAGCCTTATATGTGAGACAGATATTAGTACCACTTCGTATTGAAATGATGTGTCGCAGCTACATGCAATTAATATAATTGAAAATACTGTACAATTTAAATGTACGTGTCGATTGTTTGAACTATTATTATTATTATTTGTTTATGCAATTGTTTTCTTGGTGGTAGGGCGTTGTGCAAGCCAGTATTGTTGTGTTCCGGTTTGAAGGGTGAGTGAGCCAGCTAGTAACTACAGGCACAAGGGACATAACATCTTAGTTCCCAAGGTTGGTGGCGCATTGGTGATGTATGGAATGGTTAATATTTCTTACAGCGCCATTGTCTATGGGCGGTGCGACCACTTACCGTCAGGTGGCCCATATGCTCGTCCGCCTACCGACACCATAAAAAAAGTTTCAATTATTCTTGGAAGATATTCAATTCGATCGGTTTTCATGTCAATGTGTATTTGTTACGTATTTTCATCACTAAAATATATTTACAGTCTATATACATTTATATCCGATTTGAAAAAAAAGTATGAAGTATTTGTATAAATCATTCATTTATCATTAAACAAGAGAGTGTAAAAAAATTATTACGTTAATAAAAATTCATTCGAACTTTCAAACCGTTACTTAATAACATACAATATTTTTCTGAAAAACGAATATAAAATATTAATTGGACTCGGACTTCGGCTAATAAGAACTTTGAGCAATCTTTTGAGCCTGAGGGCGTAAATATAACGGAAATCTTAATTTTATATCTTACATTACGTAATCTTTAGAAAGATTGTACTAAAAGCACAATTTTTAAAAGGCTAGAAAATACAATAACGTCAATCTAAAAATATATATTTCTCTTATACGTAACTGTTTTCTCAATCAACATAACATAATAAATTATTAATTAAAAATAAAATAATTTTATCTAAATTGTATTCAGTACCTTTATAATATATTTATGTAAAAGGAAACCTAAGGAAAGTGCTTCCGCAGTGATTTGAATGAATCCACGCACTTAATTTATAGCATTTTGATCAATGTAAGTACAATCAGCTCTACATTATACATTATATAAATTAGTAATTATAAAATTTAAGAACGTTATAATAAAAAAACTGAAATTCTGAAATTAGAAAATATAATTATTAATCATCAAAATAATGTTTTTAATTCAATATACATTTTATAAAATATACGGAAACGTATAAAATTTATTTAATGTCTATGTTATATGTACTATGCAATACAATTTTCAAATTATGAATAAAAATAATTCTCTGCGAAAGGCATCATAGATTTAATAGAAATAAATAAAATCCACCACAATACGTTAATCGTATATGCTACCAACTGTACTTCTTACATATTAATCAATCGCTTGAATCCCACGTATGTAATTACGAGGAAGGTAAATACAGATTTAGAATTAGCTCCCTTCATTTGTTCAAAGCAAATGACGTCGCCCGTCAGTCCACATCCCTAATGAAATAGATCAATATCTAATGAAATAGTACCTAATTGCGAATGTAGTGTAATATTTAACCTCCTAACAGCACATTGGTTACAACTTAAACCTTATCTTTGCTGTTAATTTATGACACCACGGTCAATTATAATGTCGTGTGGGTGGGTTGATGTAATTGCACACATCTAGGATTCGCTTATTAAACGCGCATTAGGTGTGGAAGCAGCATTATGTTTTTATTTAATAACTCATCATTTCTTCGCACTAAATTCAACATCAAAGAATTATGTAGTTGAATAATTTATATTTTCATTTTGACTTTAATAATGAAGTCATGTTAAATAATTTTCTTTACTAAAATCAAATCAAACCAAAATATAGATAACATAAAATATACAAGCACTAATGAATCGTCATTTTACAGATCTGTATTAAAAGAAAAGCTTTTCGGAATGTTGAAAAGATTCTACCGAGATGAACCGACAAGAAACGCAGTAGTTAATATTTTTCAATATTTGAAATACAAAGTTATGTCAGTAAGATACAATTATTTTTTATATATTCAGCCTGAAATTTAGCAAGTAATAGCTCCACGCAAAATTTAATATGAACAACGAAAATTTTTAATTTTTTTAAATATACCCAACGTTTGGTTTTTGGTGATAAAGTAAATTACAATATTTATGAATCACTGCATTAGCAACAGATCACCACTAATCTATTCCACCATCTCATTATACATACTCACCCACTGATTGATACTAACCCCAGTGAGTTCTAGCAATTCATCTTCCTAGATCGATAAGCATGCAAATTCCGTAATTATTATCCGACAGCAATGGCGGTCGCAATCACATTGCTATTCCAGCTACAGAATTGTGTGACAAAATCGATTAAATTACATTTCGACTGACAATACGAAGAAATTACATACAAACAAATAAATAATCGGCAAGACCGAATTATCACTTTCTATACGCGCACCCAACGACTGACACTTTCACGGAAACGTGCGTAAAGCGATTTCTTAATCGATTATCATCAAAACGGTAACGTGAATGTAGAATAATCGATTTCAAACCATATTTTCATTAAGAAAGCAAAGATAATCGATTGTAATATTTTTGGGATAATAGGAACTGATGTTGACGGGATTTTGATTAGCCTAGACGAGGCTTTTAAGTATCGACACCGTTATGTATAGCTTCTGGCGTAGCGATTTTGTAACTCCGTAATGAGAGACGGAACGAGCTTCAGATATATTATCACACATTATTGTTACGATAATTGCTTGAACATTCAACAAAACCGATGATTAGTTTTGAGTGAATTATTATCTAATTTTCCAAACAGTTGTAGAGTTTAAGGTTTTATGTATAGTTATGTACAAAACTGTTTCGTTTTTGTAATGATGTTTTAACTATAAAATGTATTTATAATCATCATATTTTCGTAGGTTAATGCATTTCTCGAAATCCGAATATGATTCGAGTGATTTGCTTGGCTAACAAATATCAAATTATAATTTTATGTGTTTTAAAAAATATTAGGCTTCGGAAAAATAAATTTTGTAGTCTACATTACCCGATTTCAATTAATTAATAAAAATTTAGATTTATTTAATTTCCTTCAGCCAATTGAGACTACAGCCCATCTAAGTAGTGATGTAAGTTGCAAATGGCAAGAGTGAGTTTTTTTATTGACGTAGAACAACTTCTGGGACTTACTCGTTTTTGATAAAAATAGACTTCAACGTTAGATGTGTTCTTTATAAATAATATTATAATACTAAGAATAGTATCGGATATTTTTTGCGATAACCTTTTTATAAATCGAATTATATTTATAACGTGTATTTTTTTTTATTATCATTTAGTCAAATATTAATTAATTACATTTATCTGAAATAAAATTCGCTTAACTACATCGCAGGTACCAAATTTTAAATAAAAATAAATTTAGAAAAATAAAAAAAATATATAAAAAAAAATTAAATTTAAAGACTCACCTCGATATTGAAATCGCACGAAATGAAATATTAAAAATATAATTTCACAAATGGCAACACTGCACTGCGACACAATAGCGCGCGCGCACCTCGACGTGCGATTCGCGAGTGGCGCACGAGTGCCTTTGCGCTCGTTTATACGGGGGTGCGAGCACTTTCGCTGTTGAACGCAAGGGTTTGAAGGGTTTAATTATATGTTCGAGAGAAACATTTTCTTATTTCATTTATTTTTACAATCAGAATATATTTATATTAACTGCGCATTATCGAAAGAACTAAGAATGAATATAAAAGCAAAAGTATAGAGAAATTTAAGTTTATAATGTTACTGGTATTTCTTTTATATGTAAATAATTGTAATTAAAACAAATGGTATAGCAAATAAGCACAACTGCTTTACATAAAACAAATGTAAATTATACTTCAATTTGGACTATGTACCTATATATGTGATTATGATACCAGTTGAGAAAACTAAGGCGGTTGCTTCATCAATATGTTCTGTATCTGTTATGGCTTAGGAATTGCATTATACAGTTTTAAAATAACAGTGAGGACACGCAAATAATTTTTACATGAAACGTTATCAACATATCAAATCATCATTTGTTGTCGAGAAAATTTGAATCCAGAATTACAGACAAGTTTTGAAGCTAAGATAAAAAATCAAACAGATAAAAAATAATAAAGTATAATTTCTACAACAAATAAGGTATTACGTTAACTGAGGTATTAGAAGCCAACTTAGGCCATAGTAATATTTAAAGTGATGCTTGAAAGCTTAGGTGATTATTAGGCGCCCGCTAGAAAAGCAGATCTGTTGAAATGGTTAATGGAAGCGAGTTTTACATCTTAATGTTAATCCTATCCTAAGACTACTTTTTAAATATGGAATACATTTTTAAAATTAATAGATTATAAAAATTAAGTAACATAACTTTTTCTCGTATTTTTTTATAATCTGTAACAACGATACACCAAGAAACTCTAGTGATGCTGTTATATTTTTTGTCATTTCAGTTTTTATCCAAGCTACTAGAGTACCAGAGTCATTTTAATCGTGCAACATCCTACGGGTCGTTAGCTTATTAAGCACCGAACTAATTACAACAACCGTTCAATTCCTGCTCGACAGGACACATAAAAATGTTATTCTTTTCTAAAGACGTTATAATCTGACCTATTGTTAAGACTCATCACTACTGCCTATAAGATTATATTGTGACTCATAAACTAATTGACAGCGTAAACAGTCACAGCTTAACGTCCCACTGGTTCCGCTGGACAAAGGCGGAGGTGAACTTTTAGAGCTTACTCCAGCACGCTGCTCCGATGCGGGTTGGTTGAATTCACGTGGCAGATTGTCATCCACCACGTGCAGGTTTCCTCACGATGTTAACCTTCACCACGGAGCACAAGATGAGGGTTGGATGAAAGAGGTTTGAATTGAGAATCATCGATGAAGATTTACGTCTAATAAACACTGGGCCAACACTGCACATAGCAGACTGGCAATGAAAACGAAAGCTAATACTAAAATAATTTATGCATAGACAATTGTTCATCATGCATAGCTAACGACGCATAACCATAACTACTGAATCTAGAAATCTGAAATTTGGAACATAGGGTTTTTTATAACGTAAGTATCCGCTAAGACACAATTTTTGGAAATTTCAAGGCGCTCTAACTTTGTATGAATTTTACCCGTACGAAGTCGGGTTGGAAAAGTAGTTACCATATTCAACTCAATGTTATTATTTAAATTGAATTGACTTTATATATAGTAATTTTACTTGAGCCGTAATATTATAATTGAAATTATTACACATAAAAAACATTGTAATTTACAAAGTGTTATTGTATTTATTTTACAATAAAAATCGTCATATTTTTTTTCATTTCCAGAGTGAATATCTTATATTTTGACTGGATCTATTACTATTACAAATGTTTTATAGAAATACAGTTAAATTCAAACATAACATAAACCTCCTACAGAAAAAAAGACTTCGTACAAATTAAACGAATAAAAAATATGTAGGTGGACTGCTGCGGATTTATAGCATGCGTAGTACATAGTTTGACATTGGACGTCATGCATTTCAGTTCTAATAAAATGTTAACGAGAAAATCAATAAAGTACTATAGCATATTCCAACCGCAGGAGGAGACAACTTTGACAATGAATTGACGCAATATTTGGTCGAATTCTTGAGCGGTCATTATTGATTCACAAAAAAAAATACATTTCGAATGTCGGCAAAGTCGTTATTGGAATTTAAATTGAAATTAATATAAGTAGTCATGGGAAACAGTGTTGTATTTTTATCAAGAGTGTAGTGCATACTATAACACGATTATTAGCAAATCGAATGGAAGATATCAATAGTTTTGTAGTGTAAAGTTTGTGCACCTTTACTCCTTATTCCATTGGTACAGGCTATTATATAATTTACATATATAATATATAGTATTTAATTTGCTTTGATAGACATTCAATTTTGCTATTTTGTTTTTTTTTTTACAAATGAGGCAAAAGTTGCTTGGTTGTAGTTGGTTTAATGTTACGAAATATTAGTTTTAGTATTAGGAGCTGGCAGGCCGGATCTGGTTTCATACGAATTGTTTCTTGTATGGAAGTTGATAGCCTCTGCTTAAACCATTCAATGTCGAGAACGCCCAGAGGCGTTTCGATTATCAACCTTATTATCTACGCCAAAAGAAAAAAAACTTACTTAGTACTTACTTATAACATAGGAAACGTTTAATGTAATTATAATTTTTCTATAACCAAAACGCACTGTGTATTTCTAACACTTTGACGTCTAAAAAAAAACAAAGTTTAGCAATCGATTTATAATATCATATTGATATAACAATGATACCTTTACAATTACTAACCACTTTTTAAGATTAAAATTTTCAATACTATCCATGAAAGCAACAATTTGCCACGTTTTTACTACGCTATGTTAGGGTTTGGGTTTATATTCGCTTTTAATTCATAAAAGTCGCGACAACGGTACTAACACGTCCTTAATCTTGAAATTAACGAGATGGCCCAACGGCAAGAACACCGGAATCGAACCTATGCAAGCACCACTGTAATTTCATGTGCGTAATTGTGTTTATAATATCTGCCACACGTGTACCCACCAACCCATTGAAGCAGCAGTGTAATATGTTCCAAACCTTTTCCTCGGAAAGAAGAGGAGGCCTTAGCCGAACAGTGGAACATTTACAATTAATTTTTAACATTCATGAAACAGGCATATAAACCAAAAAGGCGAGTAAAATCGCTCGGCAATGGCAAATTCAATAAATTTGTTAATAAAACGCGGAAGAGAGATATCCACTTGGCCTGTATTGATGCTCAACTAGGTAATAAACTAAGATATCTTTATTACCTTGGTAATCTCTCGCCTCTTTAGCATTTCGTGTTAGTTTTATACGCAATAAAGTGTAACGAACGCTATCATTACGAGATCGATCGATCTGCGATTCTCTGATCTTTGACTAGTTCTTTAGTTACAATACTGTGCGTGATTGTAATATAAAAACAATAAAATTATATTATAATACACGTTTGACTGGAGCGAATTCCAGTGAATTCGAATAAAAAGTATGGGAAGTCATCCGTACATTTGGATGATTATATATACTAGTTGCCTGTGCTGACTTTGTAGTTCGCACCACCAACTATTGGATCCAATCTTAACTACGCAGGAACCAACTCAAACTCTTTTTTTTAACAGTATTGGTTCAGCTATTTAGATGCAGTTCAGTAACATGCACATGCAGAGAAGAATTAAATACATAAAGATGTGCTTTGTACTATTTCAGATATTAATATTACTATTTAGTCGAATATATATATATTTAACTATTAAATAGGAAATCTAAGGCAATAAGAATGATTTCAGACTAATAGTTCCTTAGATTAACATATAAAACTCTCCAGCTTTAAAAAATGAACATGACACAGCTTATCACGTGGACTTCAATTATAAAAATAGTACTACCTACATGTCACAAAAATAAACTATTGAAAAATAAATAGTGCCTGTTAATAAATAAGTAGTTTATTCTAAATTCAAAATATTTAACACAAGAAATATGTCAATAACAAAAGCCGTTGATTTTAAAAATGACATTTTGGAACTTTTTTTTCTCGCTGAAAAAATGCGTTATGCTTTCACCCCACATTAATTGGGGTTATGTGGGACGCAGACCAGGACACCAAACTATCCACTAACAAGCGGTACGCTCTCCCTGTCTTCGGCGGGCGTCACAGAATCACTTTCGCAAACTACCGTGACGGCACATTTTTGAACCAATGTTAATGCTGAATTCAGCCAACTGCTCAACTCATTCATAACAATGTTATCTTTCGACAAATAAAACTGTCCTGTTTATTTCTCATCATTGAATATTTATATGGTCTTAAAAATTAAAACGTTAAAACACGCACTTAAGCTTGCAACATATTTCGCGAAGTATTTATAAATTATTGTAAGTATAAAACGCTTTTAATATTTAACTACTGTATTAAATTATGTTGGATTATGTTATTACAAGTCCTTACATAGGATTTTGTGCTATAAAACCTTTTTTTTTACGACTACTGGTTGAAATAAATCTTAGTTTTGTTATCTTTATTTGATCGTATTGTACGAATACAATACGATTTTAAAAAGACAAGACTTTGGCAAGAAATCCTTATAATTGAATTGAATATAATATTTTTTGAATTTACCTTTAAATACAGAAACGCTTCAAGAGCATCTGCATTCTCTCCTACTGTCACAGTTCAATGTAAAAGCAATACAACACGAAATCGAAGGTTAGGCTTAAGGACAGTAGGCTAACTTCTCGGTATTTACGGTTTTTATTTGTTAGATTGACCCAGTAACTTTTACTAACCCGATTTGCGACGAATTCGGAACCCCGAAATCTGCAATCTTATAAACCATCCACTAAACCACTGTCATCATAGTAGCATACGAACAGAAACAGTTCATTCCGTTATAATAATATATTTAATTCATTTAATATGATAAGTTTTCATATAAAAGCTGGTTTATTATCTGTTATTTATTACGTAGAACATTAAAACGTTCAGTAAATATAATAATAGCCTTATCCCATTTAGTTGGGAGTCTAAAAAAAGCCGAAACGCCTGCAACTTTAGAGATGTAGCGAAAATTATCAGGTATTTATTCGCGATATGAGTATCAAACACCTCATTGCAACGCTAAAAGTACCGTGAAAAAATGCATAACCGTTTATTATGCCTTTATTTAAAAGATTACAAGTTACTCCGCACCTACAAAACATGTTAAAAACATATTGTACCTCGTATCTTAATTTTTTTTCGACATTACAGTATTTTTAAACTAAAAATAAAATGATATAATGTAATCGACCGTACCTAGGTCAATAATAGCAAGTAAATTAAAAAAAAACAGTAAGGGCTAGTTCACACAAAAGTTTTAACAGTATGGCATATATAATTATTTAGATATTCAATATTACTTAATCAAAAGAGCCGGTGCCGCTGCGGAAAAAGCTGAAGCAAAAAAAGATCTAAATATTCGTGTCTTATGTCAAATTACCTTTTTGTCCCATTTGCTGTCGAAACACTTGGCCCTTAGAGTAATGGTGCAAAAAACATAATCATGAGTATAACACCTCGCCTTATTGCCTCCATTGGTGACAGAAGGGCTGGTTCGTTTTTAGCCCAGGGGATCGGAATTGCAATTCAACGGGGAACTAATGAATTTGTATATAATAAAGCTTATTATCTTTTCAATACTACAATAGTTTGTCTTACTTAATTTTGTAAATGCAAAAGTAACTCAGTAACCTCTTCAAGCGTAAACTGTACAACCGATTAAGAAAAAAAATATAATGGAGATAGTATGAGTCCCGGGGTACATAGGCTATATATAAAATTGATTTGAATAACTCTTTAAAAACTTATAAACATTACAATTATTTTATGTGTGAATAAAATTAAAAATTTTGGTATGTATGGCACATGTCGGTTAAATTAATTTTATGCACGTAAATTTCTTTTTTATTGTTACTTAAATTTATGTTCCATATAATTATTTTCTCATAAATGTATATCATTAGAAGATCAATTAATTTTAGTATTATTTTTTGACTGTGTAAACAATACTAGACACAGTTCTCATATCTCTAGCCTTTGTAAGCAAAGCCGCAATAAGCCTTAACGTGTATATTAATATCGTACCTTCATTTGATTAATGGCGAACCGATATAACTTTGTAAAAACGTCTTTTATTCTTGTATAAAAATATCAAGAACGCTTATTAAAAACAAACATCAAGAATAGCCATTATATAACGTCGATAGTAAGTCTTATCACATTTACACTGGTTATAAAATCATATAATTAATTAAACACCTTGTTCTCCTTAAAGTTACAATGCAACAGGGGAGATATTAAATCAATACTAGTTTAGAAACAGCTTGTAAATATCCCCCTTTATTTTTCTTTCGAGTGGAATGCGTAAATGCATTTCCTCCTCGTAAAACAAAAAAGGGTTAGAGGTGCCCTGGATAGAGCCTGCAATATTTGATAAAGATTCATGTGTTCTACCTACTGAACCACCTCGAGGTCAATATTTTAATCCATATGTTACGGCTAATATAGATATTTAACTAGCTGTGTCTAGTATTCTATTGTGAATAATTAAATGTGAGTGCCCGTTGTTCTTCAACACAGCCTACTACTCGACGATCTCTTATTTCATTATCTAATAAGAGCTATGTGAAGAGAGCCTTTGTTTGTTTTGTCTAATTCATGCAAAAAATACTATAAATTTGTATTCGCTTTTGTTTCTTCAGTTTAGTGTTCGTGCGCTCTATCTGCCTTCTGTTATATTTATGAAACTTTCGTATCTTTATAGTTTACAGTGTCTGTAATGTATTTTTATACGTTGCATTTTTCCTCCGTAAAATATAAACAACCATGCCCTTTCCATGCGAAAACAGCATTTATTTAAAAACTAAAAGATATAACAAATTTTACTTGTGATGTTTGTATGTACCTTATATTTAAATTTATCTTTTAAAAACAAGTCACAGAACGACTAACGAAAAATAAAATTAAGAAAAATAAAGTATAACTTTTGTCCAATTCGATTGGATCACTGTATTAACTATTAATCATTTAAAAATAAAAAAAAGGATTGATTTTATGCGTTTTGTCTATGAAAAAAAATCGTTTTATACTTTTTACTGAACGGTTAAACGGGCCACCTGATGACGACGTCGATAATGGTCAACACTGCTTTAGACATCGGCATTGTAAAAAAATTAACCACTTACATCGAAGCGCCACGAACCTCGGGAACTGATATGTTATTTCTCTTGTGTCTGTAGTACAACTGGTATATACCTCTACCTGGTTGTATATTCATACTACTTATATAATACATTGTTTAAGGTAGGACATGCAAGCAATTAATACAGAAAGAAGGACCGCTGGGCTTAACACTAATCGTATCATAGTATTTGTTTAAATTTATATTAAAATCATGCAATAAAACCTTATTTTTACCTGTCGACGGACGGAATACAGTAAAATAAAAAAGACCCCAACAGATAAAAAATAACAAAATGTGTGTATAATAATGGTTGTTACTGAACCCTTTGCGCTATGTATAGCATTGTACGGCCAAGTGCTATTTTTATAAAAAAAAATTAAAACAATTGCATATTAACAGTTGTGAGAAATTCAAAGTAAAATAAAATTACCTCCTATAATAGTCTACTATTTAATATGAAGAACGTTTTAATTTTATTTCTTTGTAATTAAGACGTTACGATACTTTCTGATTTACAAAATATTTAGAAGAATAAAGATCCTTACAATGATTAGTAGTAATCTAAAAATAAATAAATTAAGTATTATTTTACGTTTCACATATATAAATATATAAAATAAATAGGCAGGATGGCAAAAAGCCACTTGATAGCACATGCTCACCACCACCCATAGACATTTGCACGGTAAGAAGTTCTAATCATCCCTAACATCGTCAATGTGCCCCCGACCTTGGGGACACAGATGTTATGTCCTTTGTGTCTGTAGTTACACTGGCTGACTCACCCTTCGAACAGGACACAACAACAATACTTAGTATAAGTAGTGTTGGTAGTATGTATGGTGAGTGGGTGGTATTTACATTTTATAAAATTAGGTTGTTATGTTATGTAGGCACTTATCGTTTACGTTATTTATGATCATTGTACAAACTGTTAGACAATCAAATAAATTAATGAACGACCAGACAACTGTTACACAGCTTACCATGAAGAAGCATAATATTATTCCTAGGGGTGGGCAATCAAAGGTTTTATGTCATATAATTATTAATTTCTAGACAATTAATTTATTACAATATTCTCCTCGCTTAAAGATTCATAAATTTATATATTTTTATTGTTTCTGAACCATTCCAATAACATTACATATAACGGTAAATCCAACTAATAAAACTTGTAGCGTGCTATACAAATACAATATTTAGGCATAGAACCCTGTACTATATCTTTAGTGACGTAGAGCTATAGATTTAGAACCCTGTACTAGATCTACGTACGAGTGACGTAGCTCATACCATTTGGCATTCCATAATGCCAAACCAAAAAATTCAACGCTTATAACTGCTTTAATTACATAGCTAACAATACAAAGCATCCAAGTTTACATTATTTAGCTTCCGTTTACACTTTGGGAATTGACTAGTACTTTCAGATAATTTTGTTTCAGTTGAGACATTTAAAATCAATACGAAGGTATTATCCCTATATTAGATTTATAACGACATAGCTTATGCCAATTGAACATAATAATATATCTCTACCGATTCAAATAAACTTCAATACTCAGTTATGACGATTTACGACAACCCTGTATTGTATACAATAGTATGCAGTAGTTACCCGTGTCGGACAATCTGAAAATGAAAAATATAGAAACACTAGATGACAACCCTGCTTCGCTCGGGCAAAATAAAAGAAACGAAACGTATACGGCTTATCATTTATTAATAATTTATTGTGGTTAAATTTCCATTGAGTTTACTATATCCTTGTACGAAATTATTACATAATTGGAACACATTTACTGAACGAACCCGTAAACGTCAAACATGGCCGCCCGTTGAACTTCATGTCATTGAATTTTATAGTTTTAACATCGAAATATCTCGATTATACGAATTTTGCGGATATATGTTGTCGCGTAGAAAAATATTATTTTTTAATGACCTATAATTTTGGATAGGTTGCGATCGGATCTATCGTAGACCTGCACGAAATTATTTATATAAATAAAATAATGCATATGTATACCTAAAGATTTGCACCACTGGCCATGACGGATTATTAAGTTATTATCTTTATTGTTCATGATTCTGTAAGATATCTTATTATAGATCTCCGTTAATTTGTTTTTTTTAATGGAAATTGTGCACAATTCATATACAAATCGTAATGAGAACGAATGATTTTTATATTGTTAAAGAACGAACGTATTAAGATTGTGAAATTTTGATTATCATGTTCAGCGTTCCGTTGTGCAAATATAAAAGTATTGAATGCTATTATTATTAAATTGCTTGCTAATATAATTTTTGTCGGGATTTTGACTAAATGTTAACATTTGATATATCATATATAAGATAACCAAAGCCTATAAAATTACGAAAATTAAAGAAAAAATTTAAACAATGTTTGATAAAACCAATCGTCTCATAGTATGGGTTACTTTATAAGAGCTCTGTGAATCTCTACATCCGCCCCATTTCATTTATCACCCCCCGAATGCAAACATCGCTTTTGTGAGGGAACAAACAAGTTAAAACAAAGATGAACTTGTTTACATGTTGACATGCTGACCGCTTAGACTGAACATCACTCTGTTATAGGACTCGTTCGCATTACATTGAACGTTATTTGTATCGGACTAATTTACGACGAATATATAAAACATATGAATTGAAAATAAATGTGAAACCTTATAGTGCAAGTTAGACAATATAGTAATATGTCAGATATCCATTTTAAAATCGGTACAAACAAATTATTTAAAATACAGTATGTTATATAAGCTCTGTTAAAAAAAGAGCCCAGATGGGCTTGTGATTCGATCACGTTTGTCAAACGAAGGCTGCGAGTTTAAGCAATGGCAAGCACCACTAAGTGGGTTCTTGATATATATTGTGAAGAAAGCACTATGTGTGTCCCATATTTTGATATATGTGTTGTTTTAGGCTCAGGATTAACAAGGCAATTCCTACTTATATGTTAGTCTTCAATATGTATTTGATTTTGTATTCTCGGCTGTACCGATCAATCTTTTTCCTGTTATCTCCATCCTTCGTGACATTGGCGAAATAATCTGTCTTATTACACATATAAAAGGCAATGAACTAAGAAGTGAAATTGAAGAACTTGAATTTGAATTCAAGCTGTAAAAAATAATCAAATTTACTTTTACTAGAACTTTTGAATTATTATTTTCATTTTCCATTTAAAAGTAACTTACACTATTCAACCGTCATAAAAGACGTCACCAAATGTCGTGACCGTGTAACGGTAACGGTATCATCGGCGAAATGTTTATTTTTGTCTTGTTGAAAACGCGTGCCTTGAATACACAGCCCGTTCCGAAATTTACGCACCCATGGCTGAGTTAACAGGCGGAAGCTATTGTAGTTCGGTGCTGTGTTACGAGGACATTCGGTCGAATAATTATCTTATATTCGTACTTCGTATACAATACGAATGATGTTCATTTGTGCTAATTTTCATTAACCACGTCGCACCTGAACAACAAAGCACGTTGGCTGGACGACGAATTAAATAAAGAAGCACATATTATAACGTATTATACCTACAAGTAATAATTATTTGTATATAAAAGTTTGCGGACCGCTCGACATCGGTGATTTTGGGCAAAAATACTTACGAAATATTAAAAAAAAAAGCGTCTACGATTATACCGTAGTTAGGAATATAACAAAAAAAATTGTTATAAGCTCCAAAAAGAATTACTACATACAAGCTGACGGTTTGAATGGGACTAGATGAGTAATAAAAATTTCAAATGTGATATATCTTGCTGTTAATTTATTACAAAGCAAAGGCTACACAGGATATTTGTATTAATACATTGTATTGTATTTCAGTTTCATTGAAATATTTTGACGAGTTAAAAAATTACGAAAATCGAACATAATTACGCTTATAAGTTTTTTAGCATAACTAAGTACTTTACATATTCATAGATCTATTACAATGATTTAGAAATCACAGTAAGTAAAAAGATGCGTTTTGCCAATGAAATCATGTAATTTAGTTAAAGTCGTAAAATACGCATCGCAGAATTCACTTCCTTGTAGCATCTTGCGTGCACCAAGATTTGATCCACTATATTACGTAAACTTATTTTTCCGGCATGTCGGCTACAAAAGAACTTCAAGAACACTTGAACTTAAAAATAATTTTATACTAACTGAAGATTTAGAATACCACGATATCATTGAATATACTTGTGTTTATTTTAATACATTTGAATATCGAATGAAATTTAAAAAGTTATAAGATTTTATGGTTAAAATCGACCAAATTAATTCTAAATATCACCTTATTTTAAAACGATTACTACTATAATACAATATTGAAATTATTACACTAAAATAAACATCATCGCAAAATTTCCAAATAATATGCAAAGACAGAAGCCACGAAATTCTATCTTATTGTCCGTTTTGCTCAATCGAAATTTTGAATAATATTAAAGCATACTTGTATAAATAGTCATACTTTAATAAGTAGTCTCGTACTTTTGATCTTTGATCTTCATTTTACCAGATTATATTAAATGTAGAGCTACCATCGATTCAGCATATTTATCATTATGAGAAGAGCCGGCAAGAATCTCCTTAGTAATTCTTTCCCGCCAAAGTTTTTTCTTAAAATCGAAATTATTTCCATTTATTTGTCCTGAATGAAAATCGATGAAGAATTTGTGAGTAAAAATCGATGTAACTCTACAACAATTTAGATAGGTCATAATATCGTACAATAATTGTAATACTTTTATTTATCAAAGAAATAATAATTTCTGAAATCAGAGCATATAATGCAAACAAATTCGGTACATTTGAAATAATTTTAAACATAAAGTTGAATTAAGTTAATTTCAAGATAAAAATAGAAAGTATGTTAAGTCCGTTACTTTGTAGACATTTTCGTGCGCAACATCCATTGTCCATCTTTGCGCAAAAAACCTTATAAAACATTCAGCTTCTCAAACAAAGGATCTGCTAATCAAATTTGTCAGGCGTGAGTAGAACGAACAATCACGACTCAATCTATATATATAACAAAACAGAAGGTAAGTTATGTCTGTACGTAAGCACCTTAAATATATATATATTAAAAACAGTAAATAACTTACGGAATGAGCAAAAAATGCATATACTTTAAGCGTTTGCACTATCCCAAATGCTTTCCGCAAATTCCAGGTTGTCTGTTACATTGTTTAAAATAATGCCATAGTTATACACTCTTACTCGAAAAAGTTTAATTGTATTTTATATATTTTAATTCATTCATCATTTCTATGTAAAATTCTAATATAATTCTCTCCAGCCCAAACCAGCTTTCCGCGTCAATAAATAACAACCACCTGATAAGACATTTATAATCATAATACATTTAGTAATTTTAACACTTAATATCAGAGAAGTGCAGACGTAGGTAACTATCAGTAAAATAATCTAATAAACTTAATTAGCATTGAAAAGTTATGAACACAACGCGTCTAAAAACTGACACATTTGCAAAAAAAATCAATACCGACATTATTTTATTTCTAATTCGTTTGATCTTTACTTTCATTTTGATAGCATTAGTCGCAATTATTATATTAACACATCAGTCTCCTTTGTAATCTTTTCGAAAGTACGATCATGTTTTGCTTTAATAACTAAAAGCTGAACAAAAAACATTTCTCTGTGATGGTCTAGTAATCAAAGATATAATCTCAATTACTTTAATTGAACAATGTATTGCAAATATTTATAATATAAATGCGTATTGCTTTGTGATTTTTTATAAGTTTAATAATTATGGTAATGTTCTAGAACATTATGAATTTAAAAAGTTTATAGTTTGAATCAAGTTTTATACAATTTTATTTGAGTAATGTTTTTTGATTTTTTTTTTACGACGTGACATACGAGGGTAACACTTAAATCTTAAAAGAATCTTTTAAGATAGCGAGTTCAAACTCGAGGAAGTAAGAAACAATAAGTTTTCTGGTGCTTAAATTGTGTTTATAAATCATTTCTAGCTTAGTCAGGTCAACAAATGTTGTGAGGAAACCCATATCGGACACACCAAATAAACTTGATTGAATAAACTCCGAGTCTTCTCGAGTAAAGAGATATTTTCTTAACAGAGATGCATCTTCAAGCTGTCGGAATTATAAAGATTATGTATCTAGTTACATTATTTATATACAAACGATATATTATAAGTCTTTCTGTAGTTCATTAAAATTACAAGGGCACAGTACAACGAAAACAGTACCATCAAATTACGTCTAAATTAAATTAATCATCGATTTCTCTGATAACAATGTGCTGCATAATAACATTTGTCTTAATTATACTTGAATACGATGTACACAATATGGAAAATATATCCAAATTATTACCTATCATATTAATTCATCGACAAAAACAAGCACTAATTACTTTTGTACTAAATGCTCCCTACGGTTTTTCGTAGAATACTGCTCCGCCCCTGTGGTCTTCGATAGTCAATATGTTATAATATTATATCCTTTATTCTGTAAATTTTCTGCTTAAATATCTAACGCAAAGATTTCTGTAAAACAGACAAACACAAGGATGCACGAGATAAGTATTTCTCAACCAGGGCGACATGTTCACTTATGAGAAAAAGCCCTTTTTTTAGAAAAAAAAATGAGATAAGTATATTCATATACACAATGTATTAGACGATAGTGGAATAGGTATTCCAAAAAATAATAATATTGTAAATAGAAAAACAAAAACATACATTATGTTTTGGCTGTATTGTTGATAAGGTAAATAAATGAAAAACAAATACAATTTTATAATAAATATATTTATTATTCTATACACATTTGGAATTCAAGGCACAAACAATCCAAATTTCAATTTCGTATCTGATATAAATGCGTAGGCTCCGAAATAACACAAAGCAATTGTCATGATACTCCCTATAAGTCTACAGAACCAAACACATCCCAAATCACAGCACACGGGTCTCTGATTCGGTTTCTTCAACTTTCGTTTTCGTATAGGCTTCGTACATATTACTTGTTCTAAGCTAAAAAAATAATTATTTAAGTAAGTAAGTTTTTGTTTTATGATATAGGTAGGCGAATGAACCACCTAACGACATACATAAGTGATCACTACCGCCCATATTCATGCTCACTGCACAACCAACCTTGAGAACTAAGATGCTATGTTCCAAGTGCTTGTGGTTACACTGGCTCACTCGGCCTTCAACTTCTATTAAGTTCACTTGGAGATTTGCAAGGGAAGATCACAGATGATTTTGGCTCGAGCCTCTCTCGACATAACCTGACACACACCCACCCCCTCCCCACTGAACCTGACACTGGGACACGTGGAAAACAACCGAAGAAGTTCCAATTCACGCAATCACCACGTACATAAAGTCTTTAGACTTATTTCTACACTCGTTATATAGGTAAAGTGTTCCATATTCCCCCATAGAAATAGCTATATTTGTTGTAGGTAACACGCCACCGATAGGCAGTTTTTTATTAATGAAGTTTTTATATGTAAATATATTTGAAAAAGTGTAAAAAGTTTGAGAACAGTTTTGATAGAAACTATGAATTGTGATATAAAATAAATATCAAAATTTAATGTAAACATACACAATTATAAATACAATCTCGCATCTACTTGTGTGTGTGTGTGTACTGTAGCTTACACACAACAACTATATAATATAGAGTCAAGCTTGGTGCGGCAACAATTTATTTACTTTTTATCGATACACAATTTAAAAAATAAAAAACGCACGCTGCTCGCTTGCCACTGCATACTCGTACATAATAAGAGTATAATTAATTTATATTGTCAGTGTTCAGAATCGAGACGATATGAAATAAAACGGTAATAAAGGTTTATTTGCAAAAGAGATTAAAGTTAAACTGGAAATGGTCGTGTCTGTACGCAATGTTTGTATGTATCTTTTACTGATATATGCTATTTTTCTCATATTCAAGAGGAGATTATTATGTGAAAACTTAGTAGTGAGTATCTGTCCTCGTATTAGAAACCGCAACCTTCAGTTAAAATCTATTTATTCTATCCACTGGACCATCTCGAAACTTATTTATTAATATTTTATAATTAAATATGATCTTTTATTCATGGCTTTACCATCGTTTCTCAAACATTTTAATGTCACCACCATCAATAATAAAAAGAAATGGTGACCCCCTAAGAATTTTATTAAATAACTATTTTAATGTTATAGGTGGGCGGACGGACAAATGGGCCACCTGGTGGTAAACGGTCACCACTGCCCATAGACATTAGTGCTGTAAGAAACATTGACCATAACTTACATCATCAATACGCAACAAACCTTGGGACCTAAGATGTTATGTCCCTTGTGCCTGTAATTACACTGGCTGCTGCTTGGCGGTAAAATATATGATGAGTGGATGGTACCTACCCAGATGGGTCTTGCACAAAACCCTATTACCAAGTAAACACTTTACTTAACATTAATTTTATATTATTCTTGATGAGATAATATTGATTTATTTTCTTACGTGATAAAATAATGCTTTTTATGTACGGATCCAGGGGTTGTGGAAGTGTGGAACGAGTTCTGATTTAGACGGTACGGACTACATAATGACATATATGTAATCCGACCTCATTGAAAGGTTGGAACTCATTGTGTTTTTTTGACATAGAATAAAACTTACAGTATAGCTTTATGCTTGTTATTCGCTTCCATATACTTAGCCTTGTATAAACCACGTGCCGTCAGCCATGTATCTGAAAAAAAATATATTAATAAAAATGCAAATGAGAGTTTGTTTGTAATACTTCCACGTCTACAGCTATTGAAACGATCACGAATCATGCTTTCCCCATCCCTTACAATAACATAATATACTACACAATCTCTATTCCCATACTCAAAATCCATTAGGATGCAATTGGATTTAGTCGGTAACTCAGGACTTCTGTCTTTAATCTTATATAGCCACTATGTTAAAAAAAATTAAACCTACCATTTTCGGTATACTCCTAAGCAAGTTTTATCGAAAACATCCGGGGACAAACTTAGTTATTATTTTGACGGGGTTTTACATTGATTACTTATATTATTATATTATTTGTTTTTATTATATTTAGAGTCTAACTCCGGAACTATTGAACCAATTGTAAAAATGTTTATACTGGTAAAAAGTTACATTAATCCTGAGTACTATAAGGTATTAATTACATTTATATTATATTAAATCATAAGCCGGCGAGTTTAGATATAAAATTTGTATATCATTAATATAATTCGGGGTATAATACATTTAAAAAGTTTCTATTTTTTAAATTTATTTTTAATATAATATTTTTTTAATACCTCTTTGGTTGCCGAGATGACATTATATTATTTATAAAAAATATCTTGGAATTTAGTCGTAACTTTTCTTACATGCCCTTTATATGCTAAAAATAACTTGCTTCGTGCTCGTAAAATATATTATTTTGTTAAATAATATAAAAAACATACATACTTCTGCCGCATGTCGTACCGCATATTATATGACACGTAATTTACTTTAGTTATATACAAAATGAAACAGAAAAATAAAATCAACGTTACGGCAAAGGCTACGAATTCCAAATACCACAAAACATTTGTAAATATTCCATTCATTATGCTTTTTTATCTGTTTCGTTTATTTACAATAATATTGACAGATATGTTTTTTTTTTTCTTTTATATATCAAACACCAGCCTGTACTTTTCTTTTTAGCACGTTACATATAAGTTAAACTATTTTTGTCATTAACATACCTTCATTTGTTGTAATGTTTCGCTCATACACTTACGTTGTAAAATTAAAAAATATACATAGACATCAACTTTTTATTGAAATTTTTATTTCGTCAAAAACATGTAATAGCAATTTACCAGTTATTTTTATTAAAAAAATACTCAACTTTAATATCAATTGTTGTCTAGACAAACGAATTTCGAAACTTTTATTTTGTTATAAAGTTATTATATTATAACAATATAAAAACATAATTATATCACTGTCTTACTTTCCATTTCTTTCAGGTGTAATAATATTATCTCAATTGAATGTACTTGTACAAATTACAGTCAATTTGTTGCCATATGCTTTTGTGCTTTAAAAAAGAGTATTAATTTTACTGAACAATAAAGGCAAATAATAAGTTTTAAGTTTTTAGTTTATTTCGGCAGTTCTTCTCAGGTCAGAGTATTTTCTTTTCCGAACGGCTGGCAGTGTTATTAATAAGTGGATTTATTATTCTATAATAATGTAATTTCATTTGATTTTTATAAAGTTTAATTGTGTTTTGAATAAATTATGCTTATTCATAATTACACAGTACATTTTTTTATTTATTTATCAATTTGTCTGTGTAGCATGTATTTTTTTTATTTCACACTTTTTGTAAGGCAATTTAGGTACAGGTAAATATTGTTTTTTCTTTGCAGTCGCGGTTTTTGGCAACCTTGTGACGTTAATTACATTAATTTATTATAAAACAAAATAAAAAAACAATAGCAATAACCAGAATACATCTTACTGAATATAAGAGAAAATTCGATGAGACATATTTTGGTTAGTCTCAGAAGATGATAAATGATTAAGAAATATAGAAAGCGCGCTATAACAATTTGAATAGTTATGAATTAAAAAGAGATACAAACTAATTACTGTACTGTGTAAGCTAATTTTATTTCAATTAAGTTTTTTACAGGATGTACGAGGAACGCAAGTAATTAGTTTTAAGTTTCTTTTCAGTGAAAGTGAAGTGATATCTTAAGCGCCAATAAAATGTATTCATTGCTTTAATAAATTCGTAACATAAAAGCAAAGCAAAAATTTTTTATTAAGTATTTTTTTTTTTATGTTAGAGGTGGCAAACGAGCAGGAGGCTCACCTGATGGAAAGTGACTACCACCGCCCATGGACATCTGCAACCCCGGGGGGCTTGCAGGTGCGTTGCCGGCCTTTAGCAGCCAAGATTAATCCGAACAATTCTTCGGAACATTCCCCGTGATAAATTCTGTAGAAGATGCAGAGCGATCCAACGCAAAGCCAAAGGATCAAGCAGATCGGAAAGGGCTTGATCGACAATAATTCGAGCCGCTCTACGTTGGATACGGTCAAATGGAGCTGGTACTGGGGAGCACCCGCCCAGAGGTGAGGGCAGTACTCCATGTGTGGCCGAATTTGGGCCTTATAGAGTCTTAGACGATGGACCGACATGAAGTACTATCTTGCCTTGCTGAGCACACCAAGCTTTTTTGATGCCAATTTGGCTTTGCCTTGCAATTGACCGCGGAACTGAACGAGGCTTGAAATATCGACTCCAAGTATTCCGATACTAGCTGTGGCGGCTAGCGGAATGTTCTCAAACCGAGGAGATACGACAAATGGTGCTTTTTTGGAAGTTAACGCGCAAACTTGCGTCTTTTTGGTGTTGAAATGGACTAGGTTTAGTCGGCCTCAGTTCGAGACTTTGTTTAACGCAGACTTAATTTCAGACACAAGTTTGTTCCAGTTTTCTTCGACGTTTTCCCGAGAAATATTAGCACGGCCGGTGTATGAGGTGTCTACGGTGCTATCGTCTACATAGCAGTGAATGTTACTGATTTGCAACAAGTCATTAATATGCAGAAGAAACAGAGTGGGTGATAGAACGCAGCCTTGTGAAACACCAGCATTGACGAATTTTAAGACAACGACTTTGATGCTCCGATCTGCCAAATACTGGTAATCCAATTGCATAATTTCCCGGGAAGCCCATAGGAAGGAAGCTTCGAAAGAAGCGCTTTGTGCCACACGCGATCGAAGGCCTTCGCTATGTCCAGACTGGCTGCTAATGCCTCCCCCTTGCTCTCAACTGCTTCCGCTCATTTATGAGTTAGGTAAACTAGAAGATCACCGGCTGAGCGAACCATACTGGCGGTCGCTAATCAGCTGGTACTCCTTTAGGTACCGCAGGAGCTGGCAGTTTATAATGGACTCTATTACCTTGGAGAACAAGGAGGTGATGGCTATAGGCCTATAATTGGACGGAGACCCGTCTTTTTACAGACGTAAAAAGATCGATTACGATTCGTTAAAGTCTGAACTGAGATCGAAAACCGTCATTTATTTTTGTTACTTTTCATTGTTCAGTTCTTTATTCATTCAATTCAATCATTAATATTAATTTTAATAACAGTTATATTTTTTTTCCTACTAAGGAATAAGTTTGTCACTTCAATTAAAACTATAGTTATATTATGCCACAGTTTGTTTGACCAGTTGTTTTTTTTATATATATGTATAATATGATATGTTTTTTTAATTATTCACTCACTGACAAAGACAAAACATTAAGAAGTGCTGGAATACTGAAAAATAAGAGTAACGAAAAATTTTCAAAATTAAGAGCAAGAAAATTGTGAGAAATTAAAAAAAAATTGTTAAAATTATTAGTTTGAAAAATCTGTGTATCGACAACAATGCCACCAATCTGGTCCAACAACAGCTAACCACAAATAAAAAATAAATACAAAGTCGGTTCAGGAGGAAAATAATTACAAATACATTGAAGTAAAGATCCTAAATTACAATTACACTTCAGCATCAAACGTCGTGAGCCTGCATGATGGATGACTTTTATTTCTAATGTAATATCTAGGCGGACGGGCAAATGGGCCACATGGTGGCAAGTGTTTGTCTTCCTTATTTTTACTAAGTTTTCAGTATGATTAAATTACTATAAATCTGACCCAAACCATGATTACTTCAGTTATATGAAAGACCTTTCCCTACGAGACCGAATCAAAAATGACGAAATCCCTAGGCGAAACAAATTTACCGACATAGCCGAAAGAATAGTGAAGTGGCAGTGGATGGGCAGATAGCTAGTAGAACTGATGTTCATTGGAGCAGAAAAGTTCTTCTGAAAACGCAACTTTGGCAACTCTCTGCAATGTAGACTGACGATCTGGTGGGGGTTGCGGAAAGCCACTGAATGCAAATAACGCAAGACCGGTTTTTGTGGAGATCTTTGGGAAGCCTTTTTTTCAATGGAAGATTTTATCGAGTTGGAGAAAAACGACATCAAAATTTGTATTTATTCTATTTATTATAGTTCCATAAGTGTAATATAACTTTTTACTCAAGGACTTTGTCAGATTAGGATATAAATTATAATTTTTATTGCCAACAAAAATGAAGTGTTGTCGTAATCTATTTTTAGCAAGATACAGATTTTTAATTTGATCTTTCCATTCACCGTTTTATAAAAAATAGTAGTCTCTGGATTATGATGTAAATAATTTATCTGTCTAATGCTGTATATAGTCATCATGTGTTGTCAACTTGCCAATGATGATAACGTCTTACGTCAGCTGTCATACGTCAAGTACATGAAATGTTCAGCTGTTATTGCTGATAAGATCAAATTTTAAGGTTTCTTTCGAAAATGAGCAACACATATTTAATTTTTAATCGAAGTCATCTATTACCTCTATTAAAATTAAGCAAACGTAAATGATTATGAAATCTTGTCTTATTATTTTAGTATAGTTGAAGTTAACGAATCAGTGCAATAAAATATGAACTAAGTAACTATCAATACGTTATGTATGACTATTACGAATTTGAAGATCGTAAAATGAAAGGTCTTCGCGATTGGCGTAAAGCGCTTAGGACTCCAGCCACATATAGAGTTGGCAATGCAGTGAGACTCCAACCACATTTTGTGTTTCTAATCATACTTATAGGTGTTTTTCTTTTAATATTATTCTATTATAACTGGTGTACGAGTGAATCAATTTCTTCGGTACACCAATGGACTAGAAATTCGTGGCCATATAACACTACATATCCTTTAACCGCGCCATTTCAATCAGGGAATGTGATAACCTATAAAATTGGTATTGTAGCAGATTTAGACACTAATTCTAAAAGCCATACAAAACCTCATACATTTAATAGCTATCTAAAAAGAGGATTTCTAAGTTATGATGCTGCAAAGCAATATGTTACCGTCACTTGGGACAAACAGCCCACAGCCATGCTGTCTTCAACTTATGCACAGAAAGGACGAGGCATGGAACTGTCTGAGCTAATAGTCTATAACGGCAGATTACTTACTTTTGATGATCGCTCTGGCATGGTAAATAATATTTTTTGTATTAATTTATAATTTGATTCTTAGAAAAAGTTTCATATTAAAATATTCTTAATTTAATTATCATTTGTTTTTTTTTTTGGTACACAAACTGAAAGATAAAAAATTATTAAACATTTTTTATATTATAATTTACTAGGTTTTTGAAATAATAAACAATAAAATGGTGCCATGGGTTGTATTGTCAGATGGTAATGGCCATAATGAGAAAGGATTCAAGTCTGAGTGGGCAACGATAAAAGACCAGATATTATATGTCGGGTCAATGGGAAAAGAATGGACAACTGCAAGTGGAGAGTTTGAGAGCTTTGACCCCATGTGGGTAAAGGCTATAAATATGCATGGAGAGGTAAACTATTTTAATATATTTGGTATGCTGTATGCTGCCTACTGAAAACAAGCTCTAATGATATAGACAGACAAATATTTATTGATTGAAACAACATATAAAAGTTTTTAGAGCAAATACTTTAATTCCCAATACAGTAAGGCTTTGTTTTTGTAGGCTTATCAAAGTTTTACCAGCTACACTTTTTATTACTGTATTTAAGTATAAAGAATGAATTCCAGTGTGAGCAAATGTCACATGAGATACATACAACATCTTAAATATCATATTGGAGAAACATTACCAACAAAAAAAGCAGGTTAAACTTATAACAGAGTCTAGTCCGAATAAGTCCTAGAATAACTGTACAGTCTACGGTTTATTGTACAATTAACTTTACTTTATGCCTGTATTGTTCTTACACAAGCACCCTAATTCTTTTGTTGTAACTTAAAGTAACAGATATTCCTCACTTGATTAAAATTTTCTGAAATAAAGAAAAATGTCAAATGAAAGAATATATATATATATATTGTATAATTTCTATTTTTAGGTGCAACACCAAAACTGGGTACACCAATTTAAGGCCGTCCGACTCTCAATAGGGATTCAATGGCCGGGCTACATGATACATGAGTCCGGAGTATGGTCAAGTATAAACGAAAAATGGTATTTCTTGCCGAGAAGATGCAGTCATGAATCTTATAATGAAACAAGGGATGAAGTCATGGGCTGCAATTATTTGATTTCAGCTGACAGTCTTTTTAATAATGTTATAGCTAAAGAGGTTTGTTAATTGATTATATTTAATACAAAACATTATTATTTTTAATATTAGATATGTGACTGTGACTATATTTTATCTGGGACTGAAATATAGTTACCTAAGTGTCACAAATATTTTTATTAAATATAATCTATAGGTTATTGTAGGTAAATAAAATTACACTGTGACTATCTGTCAGGAGAATATTATATTCTTACGGCTGACAGTCTCACACCACGGTGGCCATTTTCAAAGCCAACTGCGTAAGACAAATGACACTGCACAAGTATGGGTGCATACTAGGGTGTCCCTTAAATTTCAACTTCGATATATTTTTACGCATACCTTCTTAAAACTTTAGTAGTAACCCAATATTGCCTAGAAAAAAATACAAGCCCGTTTTATTAACGATAACCCGTGCCGACTTCCGATTTAAAGTTCTCCATTCTAGTTCCGCGGGTATTGCGCTTCGACCACTAAAACGAAACGAGTTTAATAGGCGTCCAATCAAAGGATTTTCATATTTTTCGAGGTGTGTGATCACTGGTAACATCCAGACTTCGAGCTGCTTTAACAAAATAGTAATCGGGCAAAAGAAAAAAAAGCATCTTGTTTTGTCTAGTAAAAATATTAAGCTATATTAACTAAAACAACAGTTGTACTAAATACAGTAATAAAGCCATTTCTGAACAAACCATAAACAAAATCAATAATGACCGGGCTACACGGAAGTTAAAAACATACCTTATATTTTTATCACACGTCAATTTTGAATATCAATGAAATTTGTTATCACAAAAGTTTACATCCCGGTTCAATATAATTATTATACAATATTGATTATGAAATGCTTTATATCTTATTACCTAATATCCACATAACTACAAACTCGATATTTTATTATTTTTTTATGCTAATTAAGGTAGTCAGTAAATATTTTGCCTCGTAAATCTATTGACTAGTTTGAATTGATTTTTTTCGTATTCAATTCTCAAACACAGCATCTGGAGTTGGATAGTTTTCAGTGTGTGTGTCAGTCATTTTTTGTATTTGATGTTACATTGCCGTCCCATTAGACTATGAAAGACTGTGTTTGCACACACACTTAGTTGAACAACGGTCTGTATTATTATTTCGAATGTGAAATCAACGATGACTAATAATGAGCTGTTGTTAATTTAATATAGTTATAAAAATGTATATTTATTTAAATTCTATATTTACGTTGCAGGTAGTAAAACATCAACCAAAGCTTGGCTTCTCTACGTTCAAGTTCATTCCTGGTTCGGAAGACAAAGCGATTGTTGCTTTAAAAACAACGGAATACGAAGGTAAAACTGCCACATACATCACCGCATTCACAACGGACGGTACTGTTCTACTTCAAGATACATTTGTAGAAAATCAGAAATACGAAGGCCTTGAATTTATATGAAACCGACATTCCATTGAAAACGCTGAAAAGTATTTCAAATTTTGAATGACATACGAACAATTGCCATATAAAAAAAATAATATACCTGTAGAGCTATTCTGTAACCTAAAACTCGAAACTCAACACAGAACAGCTTAAAACGTCAAAATGTTATATACGACATTGACTATAATCATTTTAAAATTTATAGTATACACGTACAAAAATGGCGTATCACAAGTCGGTTGTCAATATTTCAAGAGTGAGATACGAAGTGATTACTTACAGAATCGCACTGCAGTTATTTAAAAGTGAAATCAATGAAGATTGTCATCGTTATTTTTTTATACATAATAAGCAATAATGGCATTTAAGCACAAGCGTTAGTAAAATTTTATATAGCAAATATGTAAATAAATAAATTATAATTTTATTTAACACATAAAAATAAAACGATTTTTTTAAAAATTCAAAATTATATTTCGTTATCAACAATATCACATTGTCTTTATACTAAATAAAACATTTGAACATTACACCTAACTCGACCTATTCGCTTACAACTATGTAGTATTTAATTCAATACATAATATCTTATACTATAGAAAACTATAAATTATTTCTACAAAACGTAGATAACAGATACCATAAACAAGGAACAAGAAACACAAAGAGAGTAGTTTAAAAACGAAATAACTTATTTCAAGCCAATAGATCGAGTTATTTCTTCGAACACTGTCCAAGCCATCGCCGCCATTAAAGTTCTTCGTAACATTCTCGGAACTGCACCTTTGAAGTAACCTCGGACTCCGTAAGTCTGTAACAAATAATAAAATAAATATTTAATATCATTGGTACCTATAACTTTTTGATTGGATATAAAAATAGCGTCTAGAAAATTCAATTAAATCAAAAATCAACCTAAATAATGAATATACCGACTTATATTTGGGTCACATTTATATAGATTACCCAGGGAAAAAAATTAAGGCAACAGAGTTATAAAAACATAGGTCACACAGATTAAAATATATAAAATAAGTAGATCCTCCCTTTTTTAAGACGGTCATAAATGGTTGTACAGTCGGGGTAAGAAAAGGTTCATCACCTTAAGGTCTATTTTCGTGTGCTCGGTATGCGCGATAATCTGCTTTACCGATTGAGTATGACATACTGCGAAGCAATGTACACTATTCTGAACCTAGTTATCATACTATGTTAGTTTAATTTTATGTGCAGTTTTCTGTTTAATGCTTTAATTTCAAAATGTACTAAGAGTTTGCGACTTGATAAAGGAATGAATTTGAAAACTGACGAAGGTTTTCTTACTCTGACTGTACATGACTGTCAATCAGTTTATACTCGCACTGACACGTTTATTTATAAGAGGACGTCGATATCATTACAAAATATCAACAGGAAACAAATCGTATCATAAAACATCTACACAAATAATCGTCTTATATTATATATTGTGTAATAGCAAGTAATTATAATATTATATATTTTTGTTTATTTTTTGTTTTAGATAAGATTTTGCAATTACATAAACAAAGTTAATGATATTATAGATTCTATATGTACAGTATCATAAAGTTGTGTAACGAAAAAGTCTAGAATGTTAGTCCAATGTATTGAAGTATCGTTATGTTATATTTACAGCATATATTATAAACATTTGTCACGTTACGATAAATGTTTCGCTTGGCGTAATGCCTAACTAATATTAAAAATGCCAAAGTTTGCCATTTCTCAACCCATAATCATGCAATTTTGCATACACGTCACGTCAGGTGTACGGAAAAGAACATGCGGTGGAGCCACAGATGGAAACTTAGTTAGTTCTTCTATTGCACATTAATTTTATGAGAATATTATTATATTTTTTCTTATAATTGGAAAAATATAACTATTCCTAATACTGTTGGTTTGTCAGCCAGCATTTGAGTGGAAGTAATCTAGGCAGGTTTGCGCAGCACCTTACCAGTTAGAACCAGAAATTAAAAACAAAACTTCCGCATTTATAATAATGGATACCTGTATATTTATAGTCACTATATCGCCTCTATTATCTATAGTCAATTACATAAAACAATCCTTACAGTAGTCGCATATTACGATGTGTAACAATTGACATCTCAACTTTGTAATAAGCAACATTAACATTATAGCCTCTAGGAAAATGAGTTGGTAACCTCTGACGAACAACTCTAGAATCGCGCGAGCTCATTGGTCAATTCAAATTGTGCGCGCGGATCGGCTTTCTGCTTAATATATCCGTCCCTTTTTTTAAAACGAGAGAAAAGATGCTTGACACATCAACATATTTCTCCCTTACAAACACAAATTATTTCCTTTTCATTTTAGTTTTGTAATGCATTAAAATTAATAATATACAATATAAACACAAACAAAACGTTATTATTAATAATAATTATATTTATTTAACGCGTGCGACGAAAGATAACCCTAATTCTCAGAAAGATAAATCATTAGTAAACTTAAATATGACCCGTCGATGCACTTCGTTACGACACGAAATAATTATGGAGGATCACACTCCCGTCGAGATATTATCAATAAACCGTCATGGTAGCTGTAATTAGATTTACGTGATGTTTTAAGCTTTAATCTCGCGACACGCACGAGAATGTCCTCGTAACATAAATAATATTATCACGATGTTTTAGAAATCTCATTTAAAATGGGAAACCTCAAAGTAATGGTCTTATATAATTTTCCCTTTACATTTTCTCGCAGATATAAAAAAATGGCGAATTGATTCTCAGCGGTAAAATAATTGAATCTCTATAATTACTATTGTAAAAACAAAGGACTAAGGGTTTTACGTGCTTTCTGAAACACGGGTGTGTTAACTCGTGTTCACGTGTTCACTATTGAAAAAACATTGACATAAAAACCCATTAATTTTAATTGACCTGTGATCCAAGGAGCCTTGGGATATGCATCGTTATCTGACAGCCATTCAAGAAAAACTATGCCATCAATTTACGGATAAAAATGGGCTAAGTTCGACATTACTTTTCTATTATTATTACTATATTAATCTACTGGATCTTATCTTTTCAGATAAGCTCTACACAACTGTTAAAGAAGGTGTTCGTTTCTTAATATTGGTCTCAAATTTTCAATAAAAGTAATTTTAGTTATACTAATACGATTGAACCAAAGTACTAGCTTACATGTTATATTTTTAGTATTCAGCGAGCGTTCATATAGTAATTTATGCTTTGATTTTTTGATGTTTCTGTGTGACTGCTCTGTGTTGATGATAATTGTAGTCTTAGTGAAACTTGTGATGATTTATTTTCCAATACATAAAAGATCTTCTAACACATACCTGATGAACATACATCGCCGCGCTGAATGCGTTCGGAAATTTGTCCGGATACAGTTGCATTTTAGTTTTCAAGACGTCCGCCGGATTAGTAGCGAGCGAAGCAGCTATACCCGCAATTATACCGCAAGAGAAATGTACCACACTAGCTGAAGCTGGAGATTGTAGGTATTCTGTAAAATAATTATTTATTTATTTCATTTTATAATTCCTTTTTCGTTAAATTGGCAGAATATAACAAACATTCGTCAAGTAAAAGAAAATTAAAAAAAAACGATGCTCCATCATCTATTTACTCAAATAATATATATCTGATGCTTTACCTTTAGGTATAGCTTGTTTCGTCTGTGTATAGAACATGAGATATAGTCCCGAGAACGGCGCGTCCCTCGCCAGAGTCGGACCCAATCCGCAAGACAAACCACGGAAACCTTCAGCTTTATATATAGCTTTTAAGGCACCAGTCAAACTATTGTATTTGTAAACTCCGGACTCGTATCTGCAAAATAAAAATGCCAATAATGAATTCTCATTTTATTATATTTATTAGGAAAGCAATAAGTAAAGTATTACATTAAATAAATCAATTAACTCTAAGAAATAAGCCAACTAAGTTTTAACATTTTATCATACAACAGACAGAACAATGCAAGGAAAAAAACACACAAATAGCATAAAAATTACACTTCAATTTCATCGAGTAATTTCAATTAAACATTAATTTCAAGCAAATAGAATAGTACACGAATAAGACCAAGAATTAATTACAATTTTTAGAATAAAATGAGGAAATAAACCATATCCACAAAATATTCACGTAACTCAAGCTGAGTTACATGAACATAACTTACCTAGTTTTAATAACAGTTATAGGTATCAAAGCAATTCCACTCATTGACCGTGCAACAACTCCTAAAGTGATCGCCTCCAACGCTCCCAAGTCCTGTCTACTCTTGCCCATTTTAGACTTGAGCCAGTGTAACGATGAGAAATACAAGCCAACGCCGGGCACGCAACGAGCTATGGACGGCACCATGCCTCTCCATAGACCGGCTATGTGTTCCTGGCGTATGATGTTAACGAATATCGTAATCATGCCGGGTTGGATTCGGCCGCTGAAAATAATCCATTGTTAATTTATTTTTTGATTTTTTTTGACCAAGCCTTAAAAACCTACAATAATATCTCTAAACGATTTCTTTGGTGCAACTGCTTTAAAATCTAATTGCAAAATTTTACCCTTATGACGAGCGGATTAGGTTAAAATACTTTTAAAATGTACGACCGTCATTACACCTTCGTAACCCTCTCACCAGCAACTTATCCATTACAACTGTATGACAATTACATTTTTCTTAACTATTAATATGCAAAATGTTTAATTTTATTAAAATTTATATTATCTGTGCGCTAAATACTTTCACTATAAAATTTTAAGGTTAATTGAACCTCAAAATTTATACTTTTAGGTCAATAATTTTTATAATTACACCAAAATAGGGGATAATTAAACAATCCAATTAAGAAAGTTCTCAAATCGTTTGAATATCGTGTTGCCATGTTACTATCTTGTATTCATGTTAATAATGTCCCAATTAAAAATAACTGTTTGATTAAAAGTAGTTGAGTTCAAAGTTTGTAATATGCGCTAAGTGATATGAATACGACGGCTTTATCTAGTTCGAAACATTTTTATTTGATCGTTTATAAATATTTAATGTTGTCAATTGAGAAAATACACCACTAGAAACCCTCAAAAGCTATCGTAAATGTATTACTCACTTGACTGTCGCCGCAACAACATGCTGACTCGGGTTTTGAAGTCTCGTCTTTACCAGGTCCAGTGGTTGAAAGAGAATCGTGCTGAAAGTTCCCGAAAACGAACCAGCAAGGAACGCTTTGAAGACAGGGTGGTACTGTAGAAAAAGAAACAACGGATTATTCAAATGCCATATGATTGTTTGCACAAGTTTGTACAAGAAATCGAACTATTTTACATAATAAGTAATCCATAAAATTCTTTATAGATATTGCATACATTTAACAATACAGTGATTGACTTTTGATCTTCATAATTTACGAAATAATATATACTTAAATGATATGGTTTTCTTTGTAGTTATTTAGAGATACCCTCTGACCTATGTCTCACACGAGCGTGGTGTGGTATGATTTGATTTTACACATAACAACTTTTAACAAAACAAACAAAACAAATAACTTTTGCAACATTTACATAAATTAAGACTAGACTAGACTAAAACCATTTAACGAAATGGTTTAAAGATCTTAAAAACTTACATTAGCCACGATATCCATTTTCTTAAAATTAATGCCTTTTAGTCAATCAGGAACCAAATATCAGGTGATGTCCTTCGGATACACACCGTATTTATAGTATTCGAAATTGTATAGCCAATGGCACAGCGTATGTTTTAGATGAAATAATTTCAGGTGCAAGCCTAAATCGTATCCGAGTAATCTGAATAGTAAATAGGGTTGACTCGGTACATCAAAGTAATTGTCATTTTTTGTGGGAGCTCGTTCAAATAGTGATGCATGTATGCTGTCGCCAAGTTGAATTTTAAACGAATATATCTTCAAATATGTGAAGTTAATGTCCAATGTCTTTCGCAACACAACAAAAACTAATTAGGAGATAGAAAATCACTGTAATTCACGTATTTAGCCATTAGGATTAATAAAAAATAAGGATATATTGCAAGCAACTTCACAAAAACGCGAGGAACAGAGCAGCGTGGTATAGAATACACGTCTGGACAACGAGTGACTGAGAATTAACAGTACAACGCAATCAACTTTAGTAATTTATAGGCGCTGTTATCGGCTGTAGACAACTGTCGTGGGTGAGCGGGTCTAAGGTCAAGCTGACACTATGATAGCGGCTATCAGTGTCGTGCTTACCAGGGGGTAAATGAAGTAGGTACACTTGCCTATCAGAGACATATTAATCGTTCGATGTTTTCGGAATAATTATATGAAGATAATACAATAAAAAACACACACAAACATTGATTTCTTTAACACTAAAACTTACTTACACAGATGCAAAAAATAAACCATGACAACAGCCAAACTGATGACCAAATGTGACAATGACTTAAATAAATTAATTGAAAGTATTTTAAAAATTGTGATGCTACCTGGCAATAAAATGTAGGCAAATTAAAATAATATAATTTAAATTATAAATATGATAAAACAAAGAGCACCGACAGCATGTCATAAGATGATGAGATGAGAAATAATAATAAAATATTTAAAAAAACATACTATAATTTGAATTGCTTCTTATAACTAAATGAATTCAAAAACTATTTATTTATTAAGTCAGTGTGACTTAATAAATAATAATTGCTTATAGTTTGAGGAAAGAATGTTGTGTTTTATTGTATTAGTTAACTATCAATGTCAAGTGAAATACGACTGACAAACCTATAACCATAATAAAATGTTCTAAGTAGTGTTTGCACTTTGGCAGCTTATGAGACATGAGAATGTGAAGAGTTTACTGACAATTTTTATAAACCAGATAAAAGACTAAAGGCACAATTTAACATTATGCAATTTATTTAACGATAAAATTATTACTCAGTAATAATAAATTACAAACTGCACAGATAATCCTAAAGATATTTTTTTCTAATTGTTCATTTAGCCTGTTCATAAATAGTGTAAGACTGAAATAATTAAATTGTCAAAGCATTATTATTCTATAAATAAATAAATGGTATAGTATTCATATTTGATTTATATTAAGTAGTTTGTTATTTATCAATGATGTGTATATGCAGTGTTAATCTAAGAAAATTCAACAAACAAGACATTATCAATATGTATTATATCGATTTACTAATAATAATAGTTATAAAATGACACACAACATATTTAGATGGCATATAATTATTTTATACTTTGTCAAGAACTTTGTTTTTCAACTCATATTTGCATTATTTTTTAATTAATAACACTAAAGCTCATCAATAGTAACCAATAATAAAAACAGTGAAGACAAATGATTGACAAGACAGCAGAGAAAAGAGGTACTGAACTATTTTGTATGTAAGGCACATATTAGATATTTATTATACAAAGTACTCTATAATTGATAAATCATATTTTAGTTTTTGCCTCTGAAGTATTTGACTGGTACATATGTTTTATTTTTTATCTTTAATGAAGGTTGCAGACAGGCAAATATATGTTAAGATAGCCTTGCTGGAACCAGAGAGGAATTAATTTTGTATTTTTATAAAAGTCAATAAAAAGTTAATATCTCAATAAGATAATATAGAAAAATGTCAAAAGATAATTAAATAATGTAGACACAAAATACAGATTTATCTCTTGAAGACAATTACATTTTATGGTTTCTTTTTTTGTTCCAAAATTGTACTACATTCATATAATGTAATGAATGCTCATTAGACAACATTTTAGTAACCTTAACTGTTCTTACTTTAATTCACTAAGTTTTATCCAAAATTATTCAATTACATATCTAGTTAATATAATATATTATGCATTTATTATCTGTGCGCCTGTTTCTTGTTTTCATTATTAATGTTATATTTAAACTGCAATATATATTATCTACATACGAAACAATTGTATAAAAGTGACTTCAAATTTGTTTTCTTCACACATAAATTACTATTTACATAACTCAATTAAATTGTAGCAACTGAAAAAGTATTTATTTATAAAAGGTTCATATGTGTGACTTCTTTATAATAATACACCTCATTACTTTTTAGTTAATTATATTAATAAATCAATGTGGGATATTAAATTTAAAATAAAACATTCTTACCTGACACTGAAGACATGTTTCCATTTGACGCGCAAATTAACATTCAATTACAAAAATATATTACCTACGTATTACGTACATGGCTATGTTTACTTACCAGCTAGAGACTGCATTTATATGACGCCATTTAACTAACCATTGCAGGAACTCCGATAAAGGAATAATTATAAGTCCGTTGGAGGCAAACAACACGAAAGGTCACTCGGGAAGCTCTTATCGAAACAAACAAGTTCGCAGGGGGCCTCACTTACGTCTTTATCAGAGTTGCTGAGGTCAACAGGCGCTGCAGTGTCTATCGCCCATCCATTTGAAAACGCCCCCAACGGTTGCGACATCACAAGCAATTATTTCATTTCGTATTTAAACAATATTATTGACGCATTTTCACGCGATTTCAATATTTTTGTTATGTCGGATGTTGCCGTATAGTTACGTCAAACACAACATGACAATGACATAACACATAATTTATCGAAATACGAGAAAACATCAGTTTAAAAAGCGTACCAAAAGCCATATTTTATGAACAAATTGAAAGTTCTCAATTACAAATAAAATAAAATAATATAAAACCAAGTCGATTACTTACTCTGTCTGTTCTTAGACAGTTCTCTTTCTTAACTTAGAAAAAGAGTGATAAACGAGGAGGTTTTTAATAACATACATTTTATAAGTTTTGTACAAAGTATTAATATTTTATAACTATATATATATGAAATATATATATTCAGTTTGTCTTAATTAAAAACTAAACTTTAGTTAGGAGACACATCAAAACAATGTATATAGTAGAAAATTGTAAATTTGAAAAAAGCCTTCAGAATAGCCCGCAATATCATAAATTATATCTACATTCTAAAATCCACCCATAAAAATTTTTTAAATGATCAATTTTTGTTCAAAATATATTATTCATATGCAATGTAAAATGTCTTTCAATATTTATTATCTATCTGAATTAGAAGTTGTAGATTCCAGACGAAAGTTCCAAACTGTGTTCACGGAATGGTATTTGTCTACGTGGGATTTTTATCATATCATAAAAATCAATAGTAATGCCCTTTATGTAAAAGAAAATATTATTAGAAACAATAGCGTATATGACAATTAATTACTCTGATTTCTAGTAAATAAATTTAGAACATTAGAACATAATAAAATAAAGTTAATGTTAACATCTATAGAAATATAAGAAAACCGTTTAAAAAAATACACATAATATAAATGATAAAAAGAAAGGACTGAAATTATTTAAGTACAATAAACAATTAAATAATCCTTGAATTACTCGTCAGACGAAAATATTTAAAAAAATATATAAGCTCGCTTTTCTCACTACACTTCTAAAAAGACAGCTTAGTTGATATAGAAAATAATAAACGTTTCATAAAAAAAAAACAAAAGAATGCATTATGACTCAAAATATATTATATTGAATTATAAACTTAATAATAACTGATTATCATTATCAAATTCAATTATAAATTACACATAATTTTTAACATATTTCTTAGATCAGACTTAAATTTTTAATTAATTTTCAGTTGTTGCCAATTTCCTTTGAATTAATTTCCATCATATTATTTTGAAATCGTTTAAGGAATGATACTTTAGACCTGATATGACATGACGTTAATAGTATTTGCAGAATTTAGCCAGGAACTCCTAACTATTAGGTAAATGTAGACAATCTCACCAATTTTACCCTGATGATTACTTCCTAACAGACTGTTATCCCCCTTACCAACTATTCACTCAAAACCAGATGCATGATATCCGGAAAATTAAGATAAAAGTTTGATAGTCTACTGTAAGTACTTACTTTCTCCTAGCATTAAATTTGTATCAGGTCTCTCAGAGCTCTCTTCAATTTACGTCTCGTCTCGTCGATCTGTACAATTTACGGTTCCATCAATAAATTATTAGTCATATTTATAGCGCGAATCTCCTTGCTTCTAAAATATTAGAGTAATCAAAGCAACTTGTTCTATTTATAGAACTGAGGTTATCTCATTTTGTATACCTACCTATCTCCGACTTTAATGACGACGCCGGACTTTACGCTTGATTGTTCGGTTTTATTACTCAAACTATAAGAGTAATAAACTATTCCAATCGAAGAATTTCATATACTGTGAGTAATTTGACTCATAAAATTTATGTATTTTAAGAAAGATGTATTTCATTCCTTGGTACCTAGAAGAAAATGGAGGTACCTACAAGAAAACGAAAATCAATCTAATACTTAGGTACTTGAGAGAATCTATGCCCATAGAAGACTTAATTGTTCTGTGAAAGAATATTTTTTACAGTAATTAAGAATGAAATTCGTCAGTGTCTGTTAAAATTAATTAATTTTTTATCTTTATCGCTATTGGTATATCTGTTTTAAGTATTTTCGTTAATCTATGTCGGCATATCGGTTGTACTGCTCCCTTTTATGTAAATCTAGTAAAGAGTAAACGAAATAAATCTAAAGATGTCTGTCATGAAAGTAATTTTCGTGAAATTTTTTGCTTACATAAAATTACTTACTAACCGTAAATAATTCATGTAAACAAAGTGCGCATATAAAGAGTAATGCCTTTTTATGGCCTATTAAACAAAAAATGTCCGAATTTATTAAGAATACAATTAAATTTCCATTAACTGTCGGCTCCTCTCGGTCACTCGCATTCGACTAAATGAGTTGTAATCAATTGATCGTAACTTAGAGCGCCAAATCCTAATTCTGAACAGCGCCTCTAGTAGTATACATATAAGTCAATGTATTTTTATTTCGATATGGTTAAAAATAACTGAATATATTATTAAGTATATATATTTTGATTTCATTGTAAAGTCCACAATTTTTCATAACCACATTAATTTATAGAAAAGTACGGGATGCAATTAAAATATGTTTACCTATAAATAATATTAAGAAATCTTTAAATTCAATATTGCTAAAATATTTAAATAATATTTGCATTTCACTGCAAATAAATGTTGCTTTAAAAAAGTTATTTGGAGGGTGTGATTTGTTATTGATAAAACTAAGCACATACCTACGCATTAGTATTCAATTTTCATTAGACGCTTATAATTTTATTCATTACCCTGAATAAGATTTAAATCCATTATAACTCAAATAATCCAATATAAGTAGTCAATGTTTTTCTTAATTTAATAATAAATCAAACTACAAGGTTAATTAATATTAAATACCAACCAACAACTACAATACTTACCTTACCTTCAATTAGTAAATTAGATTAATTCACTCCCTTGTATAAATTTATTGTACTGCATTCATTGTATAGTCCGATTACGGATTACACTTACCTAGAATCACTTACATCGGTTAAAAGGCTTAGATGGAAATAGGTGAATGTGTATGGATTCTTACACATGCTGTAATTTTTGATTTCAAAACATTGTTTTTTTTTAAGGTATAGATTGACGGACGAGCATATGGGCTACCTGATGGTAAGTGGTCACCACTGCTCATAGACAATGGCGCTGTAAGATATATTAACCATACCTTACATCGCCAATGCTCCACCAACCTCGGGAACTAAGATGTTATGACCCTTGTGCCTGTAGTTACACTGGCTCACTCACCCTTCTAACCAGAAAACAACAATACTGACTACTGTTGTTTGGCGTTAGAATATCTGATGAATGGGTGGTACATACCCAGACGGGCTCTCACAATGCCCTACCAAGTTAAATTTACTAATCTAATCTTACTTTAGCTGTGCCGAAGTGAAAGAACTCTTAGAATTAGTTAAGAATGGTATATAAAAGTAAAAATTAACAAAGTGCACATGTTTTTGGTATCGATGCCAAAAATGTATAATTCTAATATCGTAATTAGGCAAATTATCTTAATTTACCTAGACTTTAAAAGAAATAATATGTGGTAACTATGAAATGAAAGATAATATTTATGTAAAGCGCTCTAGGTTATTCGTAAAAACGAATATCGAAAGTTCCTACTTTGACATGACTAGCATTTATAATAATTTAGCTTAGTAAAAAAAAAAGGTAAGCAACAACCCTTTTGCAATTCAATTTTTTTTAAAGACTTTCTCTGCTATGGTTTGAAGTTCATTGCCCCATGCAGCCTGATATGAATTTATCCATTGGAGAATATTATCCGCATTATTGAGCAGAATTTTATCCGGCTAATGCAGGCTTTCTCACGATGTTTACCTTTACCATCGAGCACGAGATAAATTAAAAACATAAATATAGAGTATATAGACACAAATCTTATTTGAATTTAAGCCGTTATTTATTTATGGTCCACGATATGGTATTTCTTATATCTTACATATAATATTTATTTCCTATCAACATTTTTTTAATAATTAAGAAAATTATCAAAATGATACCAGTAAGAAATATAATGGATATAAAATAAAACAACAATAATTTTTAAGATTACTTATGTATTCTACGTACTTCCACAAAGTAACGAATTCCTTCATGAAACTTACACAATTTTACGTAAATTACGCATCATCAAATACAATAACTATAAGAATAGATGTTTTATATAAAATCGTTAATCACAACGTACTAATGTAATAAATATAATATGGAATGAATAGTTAATTTTTAATAAATTAAACAATCAAGGATCCCTCGATTTTAAAGTTAAAAGTTCATACTTTGTTAGTCACCTTCGAAGAAAAATATACCCCATGGGCTTGGAAGGCACAATATTTATCGAAATTTTATATATAACAATGACATTTTTTTATTATACTGCGTTAAGATCCGTATTTAAGTCTCCATGTATTATTGGCATATAAATTAAATATACATAGCAATAACGAATTTATTATATAAAAGATAAGTAAATTAAATTATAACTAAGCTAAGTAAGAACAAAACGAACTTACATTTGTCAATATTTTAAAGAGTAAAAAAAATAAATTCCAAAAATATGGAATCAAATGGGAATGACGTCACACTAAATGCTAAACAATTTGAACGTATTTTTAAGATTCATTTTATATTATGGAGATTCAATAACTAACCTTGAACACCTAGAAAATATGACTTTTCAGTATAATGAAGTATTTAAAAAGTATTTTTGTTTTTCTCATATATTGTCTTGTAAGTACATAGCTTATTTCTATTAAATTTTCAAATACAATTTTAAAACTACCGGAATGCTTTATAAAATTTCATTGCCAATATTTGGCATAAATATCTTATTGGGAGTGTACAATAAACATCAATTTTTTTTTAATTCTTAGATAAGGTGATCAAATATTTTTGTCTCTTTCTTACAGAAAGTTTAACTTATTTGAAAGAATGGGATGACCTCACAAGATTTTTACATATGTCTTGTGTTGCCGAAGTTGATTCCGCTTTGATTAGCACCTTTGTTGGAGCCGTACTGAAGGGAAATGACTCCTTGTCCAGCCCTAAGTTGTTCTTCTGTGAAGTTTCGTACGTTCTTTTCAGCTTCTTTCGGTCCTATTGAAGGCTTGCCGTAATTGCCCGCCTGGAAAATAAAATGGACCATTTTTAATAAAAATAAATAAGCATTATAATCGTCGCATTTTTATTGATAATAATTTGAGTAAAATACATTGATTTTCACTTATATCAAATTACTAACTCTCCTGTAAAGACAAAAAAACAACATTTAAAGCCTTTATCTCAATATGAAACACGACCTTTACATGCAAATTCCCAATTACAGTGACAGTGGCATCTCCCACATGGATAAAGCGGCAAACTCAGAAACAGATAATTAAGACAAATTACACTATAACGTAGTGATTTTCTTTACATATGATTAAAAAATATTTCACAGAAAGTTTTAGATTTTGAAGATGGTCCATAGTTTTTTTGTGTATTTCTTGTTTGTAGAAAGTTAACCCGGGAAGTACAAAGTTGTTCATTAAAAAAAAAACTCTCATCTAGATTCATATTTCTATTTTAAAGGAATTAGTCCGAGCATTTCGTGATAGTTTAATTTTAATATATTATATATTTGGAGATACTTTAGTGAGTGATCGAAATTTTAGGTAGAAAGAATTGTCTTTAAGTACCTAGTTATTAACACATTTGTTATGTATAAAAACGATCAGTTGAGCATGGCAAACCACTTTTACATGGTTAGGTATCTCAAATATTTTTGACCTATCTTATAATTTCAAAGTATACCTTTCTTCCCAGAGACTGCAGACATATGACTACAGAGTTCAGGTTCTGCCTCTCCCATAAGTCAACGGTTTGGAATGTTTCCTGAGCAGGTACTCCGAAATGCTTTGCCGCCTCAAGGAAAGCGTTAATATTCTCCATACATTTGAAAGCCATTTTGGATTCGTTAACTTTCTTTATCATGCCGGGTTGTAAATTGTTTGCGAGCCTGAAACAAATATTAATTTTTATTTTATTATCAAGAACATAAATCCAATCCTTCCAACTAAAGGTGTATCATGTCTATTTCGTATTTAATTTGTGTCGATTTGTCTCGTGTTTGGCGGCTAGAACAAACATCGTAAGTTAAAAGCTACATATAGATCCGTTCGATACAAGCAGTGGTGCATGTAATGCTATAAACGTTCTGAAGAGGGGTTGTTTCCCACTCAATAATTCTTGGTATCAATTGCCAATATATTTGACATAGTAATTGACATTGTATGCGCACAGATGAAGGTGATTCAGGATAACCTTCATATTTTTCCCCAAGAAATTGTCGAAATTATTTATATCCATTTGGTACAACAGCTAATAACGCAGGAATTATAATGTACATATACGTACAAACAAGAAATAACTTTGTCATTACACAAAATGTTTTAGATTATATTATAGTAAAAATTTAAGATGGATCTAAAATGGACTGATGGTTAGATGTGTTACTCATCACATCTAAACAATAGAATTCACTTATGATTTATTTTTAATTTACATTCCTTTTTTTATTTGTAATGGTTAAAATTTACCAATACTGCCAATTAAAATGCGCAAATGAATACGTGATATTGGATTTAACCTTATTCCTTTTTTTAATTTGTTTTGATTTAACGTGTCACATCGCATCACATCATCACAAATTATTAAAACGATATTCATGTTGATTGTAACAGAAATATATCTGAGCCTTTTAAATTATAAACTCAGTCATTTAGCAAGCAATTTGTTACAAAATGGATTCCGTTACATTAGGTAATCATTGAATACCTTAGTAACAAATTAATGTGCATATGTCACGTATTAGTCATACTATTGATTCTCTACATCTGTTTTGATTGATGACAGTATCTACATGATTCGGACAATAGACGAGCGGCAGTAACTAGCGAATCTTAACCGAAAATTGTTTTGTGAACTCGGGAAACATGTCGTGAAGGAAACATATTAAGGTGAAATTCTGATCACGTACTTCAACCGACTTTATAAAGTCTTATCTTATATACCCTTGGATGCTATTATGTTATGTTACTTGTGCCTGCAAATACACTGACTTACCCTTCAAAACGGAATACAAAACCACTAAGCATTAATACGTATTATGTTGTATAATGGTAAAATATCTGATGAGTGGGTGGTATCTACCCAGACGGGCTTGCACAAATATTAACCACCAAGTGAAAGGTGACAACGAAATAAATTCCACCTTAAGAGGAGAGAAGATTCTACTCTACTTGTATTATATATTCTAATGACAGAGTTAGATAAACGAACATTACATTTGCAAATTCCATCCGAATGCAAATAGTTCTGCAAATATTCTGCACTAGAAACCGTTCTCGATTAATTATTTATATTTATTTATAATATAACACTCTTCCACTTAACTACTTATATATATCCACTTTAATTTGACCCTCACACAACAACTTCACGGAAATTCAAAACTCTTTTTTACCAATGCATAATTGGTAACGTAGAATATTTTAGATCTCAACTGGATGTATATGACCAAAATTGTATTTATCCGACAAATATGGGTTCCTTATGAAGTCAATTATAAAAAGTAGCGTACATAGGTAACGGGGAGAAGTGCAATCTTATTACTAATTGATAATATTTATGACAGTATAATTCGCAGAAGATTTTATTGAGAAATATCGTTGTTTCGACGAGATGTACTGTAATGGTTCCTGAATTAATCGATTCGAGTCACGACCTTAAATGGGAAACTCATTGATATAAAGCAGCCAACGTATTTGCTATGTAAATAGCACAGCTACATTATCCTTTCCTTATCTTGGACGTTGCTAAATAAACACATCAAATGTCGTTCAACAAAGCTATTCTGCATAAATATATTTTCCACTCGATTTTACGACTCGATCATTATCGATTTAGGATGATACGGTATTTTGAAGACATCTTTCGAATATTTTAATTATTCTAATATAATATATATAAACAAGATAACCTGTAATACTGCCACTGATTATCTTCTTTCTTTAATTTGAAGGTTATTCTTGTAATTAATGTCAAATATCAATTTCTGATATTTCGTTAGCTAGTCAACGTCGAATTATGAGTTTGTTTGTAAATGAAAACTCTACAGAGCATAAAACCGTAAATGGAATCTAGTTGTCAAGTCAATAAAAGTTAGAGGGAGAAAGCTACCTTACGGCCAGTTGTCCCTTTGTGACAAGAACAGTCTTGTTGTCTCTCCCTCGAGAGGTCAATTTTGTAGGGCGAATGCTCTGTCCATTTTATATCTATTAAGATTGAGTGATGCTAATACGGTCAGGATTTACGACAGATCACGATCTTGCAAATTGTACGAGATAACAAATTACCTACCGGTTGAGATATTCGAATAGTATCGTAAACGGAATGCCGTTCTTGCGTTTAAATCTTACAACATTCATGTTACTCGTACTGGTAAAGTTATCTGTGAAAATTTACATACATCTCATAGTATATTTGTTTATACAAATAGTAGCCGTCCGTAAATATATCCTAAGTCTAAGCCCCATATGAAAACACCTCATCTCCTATTAAAGAGGTTTTAAGCATATCTTATATCATTGGATAGGTGATGCTCAATATGAATAGATATTAAACACAAATTGTGCACGAAAAACTTAGCCATTGAATCTTGATCGGTTTTGAACAGTAAACGTTCGTTAAGTCTCTTCTGGACTATCACGGTTCCGTTCTTGTTAATAAATAATTGATAACGTTAATTTAAAACTATTTGGTTGATTGTTAACCTTGATTAATCTTGGATCTTGTTTGACATGTAATGTGTCACATGGCAATCACACTTCTCAAACATGATACCGAAGTGCCGTTTGTGTAAATAAATTTGAACTTCATGTGTTTTTAACTTACTAACATGTAAACTAAAGCCAGGACTCGCATCCGCTTTGGTTGTTTGTTCGTCGTAAAATAAACAAAATGAACGGCGAGGTGACTTTTCATTTTCTTTTTATATTTCTTTACGCCGTTTACTTACTTGCAGAGTACTGTGCCGTCTTTGAGCACTTCGTAGAAGTTGTCCATGTCTCCAGAGGTGTTGTCAGGCTCACCAATGATCTGTCGGATCCATTCTAAACATTCCTCTGCCAGCTCTTCACTGTATTTGCTATTTATCTGTAATATAAATTAAATAATTAATTATTATATCATAATTAATAATTATATATAAACTCTATAACATCTTTATGTATATTTACATGCTTATCTATATACTAATATTATAAAGCGAAAATTTAAATAAAAATATCTATACTTTATTTATGTAGGCTTTTAGCACCTTTGAATCGTCATTTTACAGAACTGTATTAAACGTAAAGATTCAAAATGTCGATTCTACCGAGAAGAACTGGCAAGAAATTCAGTAGTTAGTAAGTGCGTTAGGAACTCTGTCTGTCTATTCGTGCTTTCACGGCCAAACTACTGAACCGAATTTGGTAAAACTTGATATGAAGCAAGCTTGAAGCCCAAGGAAGAACATACTACTTTTTTTTCCTACATCACGCAAAAGCCGGTGCTTATTTTGAAATTAAAGTACGAACTTTTTTACACCTAACACCGCACGATCAACACGTAAAATGCGAGCGAAGCCGTAGACGACAGCAAGTATAATATGTATACACAGAAGTTTTCATAAAAACGCATATTGACGAATTATTATTTCAAGTGAACTTATTATTTTTTGTAATGAATACTATGTGCAACATGACGACGACCTGTAGATATATATTTATAATACACATTCTACTATAAGAGCATAATATATAGCAAATCAAACAAAACCAACCCTTAAGTTCTACCTAGTAATGTATGTTATGGCATGGCGGTTGAATGAACGTCATTAAGAGTATCAACTATCAATATAGATCACAAAATTAACTTATACGTTTTTCAAAAGCAAGATGATCTGATCAGACCACTGAGCTATCAATCCAAAAAGTGTACATTTTATTTTATTAATAAGAAACGTACTTAGAGTCAATAATGCCATTTCTCATCAAGTCTCAACAAGAACAGAACAGAAAGAACAGACTATGAAGGTACAGAACTATGAAGGTATTATAATGAATTGATTACGTTAATCGCAAGAATCATTGTATGAGTTACGATTAATGTACCTATATATTATTACAATGACAATGCTTTGACGGTATCAGGTTTCTATGTTAATGATACCCATGTACTTCGAGTTTCAGGTTTATTGAGCCTTCAACGAGCTATAGACTGAGCCCGTGCCTCTTGAAACACCTCATTAAAATAGACGAGTGTACTAAAATATTCATGCATGCTTATTCAGGCTTTGAGTAATAATTTGCTTTGCAAAAATGAACTCTTTGCGTTCGGTTTAAGAAAAAATACTAATGGTATTATGGTTAACCATGTTCATCATGTTCAAACTAAAAAAACTACCAAACAAATTTTCATAAGGTTTAGGTGTATAATTCATAAAGGTATTGTTAATAAGCTGAAATATGGTGATGATGGTTGAAGATGTCACAAAAACGCCGGCTGGGAGCTTTACTGGCGTGCGACGCGTTAACTAAGTCATATGTATGACGGTAAAAACGTTTTATATAGAACCCTATTCTAGAAGCCCGTGCAAAAGGACTGGTCTGGGACGGAACTACGACGGCTAGCTAGTATATATGTTACTGTGAAAACTCGAACTAAGGTAAATCTTAAGATTTTCCAGTAAAACCTAAGATTTACCGACATGAGTTGGTAATTGTAAGTATTCATTATAAAGGGACGACTTTTTCGGACTTCTACCATTCCAACCTAAGATTTACCAAGTGAATGGTGGTAAAAGTTCGAATCCCAAAGTTTTATGGACATTTACCATTCATAATCAGTAAATCTTAGGTTTTACTGGAAAATCTTAAGATTTACCGTAGTTCGAGCTTTTACAGTAACATATATATATACCTATATAGTATTATATACCTATATATAAATATGAGTAAAATGTTTTCATTTGATTTTATTAAAATTATTACGTCATTAGAATCTAAGAAACCGCCACAAATTTAACGACCCGATATCATTATAACTTGAACAATTATAATACTGTAAGTATTGAATAATGGTTTAGCCATGCTTAACATTAAGAGACATTTGATTGTAATTTGAGCCTTATGTTTGATATATAAACAAAATGGTATACGATAAACTACTGTAGGAAATTATGCAAGTTTTGCCAATGCTAAGCGCAGACTGAAGGTCACGCTGATAAGGCAGGCCAATGAATACACGACTTATAATAACAAAACTAATTTATATTTGAAAATAAATAGTCACGTTATTTCCGCGAGTAACTTTGTAGGTTTTCTGGAATTGTGATATATATATTTTTTCAAAATTCAAACCAATGACTTCGTTTAAAACACTTAATCAATTTTGACTGAAATTTGACAGCATTTTTTTTTTTTAAATACTTCGTAGCTATTAATCTAATTTTTATTAAGGCAAAAAAACTAATACTAATAATTTGATGTTGTTAAAAATGATTATCATTTTATATGTCGACATTTATTCAGTGTATTTGTATCTTACGAATATACGGAATACGAGTTTAATATGTATATGTACGGGATGGAGTTCAGTAAAGATGGCTGTAATTCTGGTCTTTTGGGCGCAAATATTGATTGTTGCATATTGATAAATAATTTCTAAGTGATAACAATCGACTGTACCTAAACTAGATTAACTAAGATTGATACTTAATTACAGTTATAAATGTCTGTCTGTCTGTAACTCGGTCATATGTTTAGACAAAGGATACAGAATTTACGAGTCACGGGATATATTTGAGAATGTTAACCGAGATTCAAATGCTTATCTTTAATTTAATAAACGAAGTTATTTTTTTAAATATGTAATAAATAACAAAATACATGTTATATAAAGAACTTATCGAAGTATAACACGTGCTTGTTTTGAAAACTCAAAAAAACTCGTCACATTTTCATCTTTCATTTTAAATTTTATACGTGTAAACATTTAATTATTACAACGCGCTAATGCTTGCATTATCTGTGTATGTATGTTTATGTTTGTTTATAAGCAATTATCCGACACGATCCACGGTAGGTGGTAACGCTAATCTATTGTATGTTGATGGTATTGTGCCAGAAACTTTCACTGTAAATATTAATAACTATAAATGAAAACTCGGCTTCGCTCGGGTGAAATAAATAAAAATAAACAAATACGTTTTATCATTTACTTTACATATAACGTATATAAACGTTATGATTACCAAGCATCTATATTTTCTATTTAAGGCGGTGAAAACTAACAATAATCAATCTTTACGCATATTTCTGAACGCACCCGTAAACGTCAAACATGGCCGCCCGTTGAACATGATCATGTCATTGATTTCGTGTATTTAATATCGAAATATCTGGATTACACGAATTTTGCGAATATATGTTGTCGACTAAATAGTTAATTATTTTTTAACGATCTATAATTGTAGGTAGGTTTCGATCGGGTCTATCGTAGACATGTACGAAATTATTAATATAGAGAAGATATCTGTCAAATATTTACATTCCATTGGGAAATATTATAAAGGAACTTGCGACAGAATCAAAGATTTATTTTATATAGATGTGTCGCAAGCACTACAGAAATAAACATATTAAAGCGATGTACGTCACCCAAACATCCATATTTCATACTTAACCCAGGACCTAGGATTTCTCGTATAAATGAATCGTCTCGTGACATCTGGTGAAAATGTAGGTCAATGTTATCCGAGAATTTAAATTACGCTTCGGTAAAATAACATTACTGACATACTTACTGGTAAGGACTGAGTGTTTTTTGCCAAATATGTATTAAAAAAAAAAACTGTTTTTTATATGATGAAACATTTTAACATTATAAATGGGTGGTTTAATCCAACTACGTTACAGAGACAAAATGCGGTATTTTTATTTACTACTGTATGGGATATTTATATTAATATTCAACCTTCATAATTTTATAACCCGACTATGTTACAGAGTAACCTATCTAATGCAAAATCAATGTTGACAAATGAGATGTTGCTAGATTTCTAGAAGTGTAGCGAATGTCACAGATGTATAATGACGTCAGATATCTGATAAAACATGTGAACGATAGCGTTTATTACAGTCTCTTAATTGTATGGACGTGTATTTTTTGGGTATAAATAAAAGTAAAAAATACAGTTCCACCTTTTGGGGAAAAGGTTTAAAAATAATTCCACCAAGCTACTCCAATGCCGGTTAGTACATATGTGGCAGAATTTCATTGAAATTGGACACATGCAGGTTTCCTCACGATGTTTTCCTTCATCTTCATCACCGCCGAGCACAAGATCAAGAAAAACATGGAAATTAAGCACATAAAAATTCAGTGGCGCGTGCCTGGATTTAAGCCAGCAATCTCAGTTCTGAATAAAATAAATTATCATTTTGATTTATTCCAGAGGTTTCATTTAGCTCTGGAACGTCGATTAATGTAGCTTAGGTCTAGGTATATTTAATAAGTGATATTTGTATTTTCTCTATAAATATTTTGTGAGGCAACGATTTTACCGATGAAGCCACGACATTTCAAAATTCCCCGTAAAATATTTAAAAGTTAAGTGAAGTGATAGCTGTAGGAAAATTAAAAATACTCAATTTGTGAAAACTCAAGAAATATTATTACTTAATTATTTTTTAAATCTAAATAACTTAACGACATGAAAGAAGCGCAGGTTAAACTCTAGCTTTTCTTTGGTTAAACGTACATAAGTACATATGTAAAAACAAGTATTATAAAAATTGTAAAATCGATTAATGCTGATAAATAATCAAATAAATACTACATAAACATCGAGATAACATATTTGTATGTAACGAATATAGGTCAAAACTCCAATAAACACTTCCTTTTTCGGAAAACCGGCTGAATCACGTTTGTTCCGTAACTCTCAGATGCTTAAGGTGAAAACAGGCTAACGCATTCCGAGTACTTTATATTACAATATAAATAAAATAACCACTATTTATTTCAGTTTATTTTAGTTAGCAATTGCTGAATTTCTTTGCTTTGTTTTATAGATTTTTATTAAAAGTTTGCGAATATATATCGTTCTAGCTGCCCAACATTGTACAGATAATATAAGGATTCCACGTCGTGTTTGATCAGTGAGAAAAGCAAGACATAAATACTTATTTTCTTTCAATAATATACAAATTTATTATGAATGGTAGATAAAACATATCGCCTTAAAACAAAGTGGAAAATTAATAATTTTATTTTAAATTAAAAATTACTTTGAGGGTTTTACCTAACTGACCTAACAACCATTTTTAATTATGATATATTTGTTACACAAGCATTACGAACACAAATATTATTAATTAAGATAAAAAACATTTATCGCTAAAACAGGTTAGTGTCCTTGACGACTTTTTAATGCAGTTTTTATGTTATAATGAAGTCATTATAAAAAAATAATAAGAGCTTTACCAATAAAGATGGGACGTATTATTTAAGCAATGTTCTATTCTTCTTTCTAATGTCAAATCAGTTATGAATAAAAAAAGAGATAAATCTTTGTTTAACTAAACGTCCGTTGATCGACGTTTATAATGTAAGGCCGACAGTTATAATTATAGAGGATAGTTTGTTCCCTTAAATTAATAAAACGACAAAAATAATCAAAGAAAAATACTTATAATCAATTTCTTTCGTAAAATTAACTTAACAAAAACCGTTACGTTTAAAATGTGTACAAATATTGTGTACCCATAATAATTATTTAGCACGGTTCATTAAAATTTTTCCAATGCGCGTCATCGTTTGCGTTATGAATTATGATTTTAAATTCCCCGGTTACTGGTAAGAGGGGACGGTACCTTTTTTTAAGGCTATTGTATTTGACGAGTTAACACATGACACAATTTAAACTTTAGAACTAGAAATGTCCCTTTTTATTTAAAAATGTTTTGGGACCACTGGTTGAAATAAAGTTACTTTAGCTATATATTATGTATTACGGACAATGAAATAAATCAACGTGATTAATTAATTAAATATCAAGAAATAAAATTTTATTAAAATCTCACGTGAAAACAATGTAAAAAATAAAGTTTACAGAGGTAAAAAGAAAGAGAGGGATTGGTCAGCTCTTCTGAGAGTTTACTCCGAGTAAAAGAACTTCCTTGCAAAAATGATTCCAAAATATTATAAAACACCATCAGAATATTCACAAAACAAAATAGGGCAATAGTAGGTAGATTGATACAGAATGAGTTTGAGCTTATTAAGAAATCCTAATTATCAATAATTTAGAATATTTTACCCTTTCGTAATTATTCCGGAACGTGCGTTTTACATTAAAACAATACACGGAATTTAATTACTCATTGATTAGTAAAAATATTTACAAGTAAGTCATTGTGTAATTGCTCAACCGTCAACCATGATATCAAAAATCAACTCACGCGTACGATGACGCAATTGGTGAAGGATTCAAACGTGACTCAGAATTTTTCAGACAAATCGCTGACAAAAAATATCAAGCGGTTTTAACGTAAATCCTCATTCGTGTCGTATGTTCGTTGGTCGTCTGATAACAATATTAAACAGGTTCCTTCTATGGAATAATGTTGTAGGTCAATGTTATTATTGACTTTAATGAAATCAGTATAGTTAGAATTTGTAGCTATTTTTAGTTAATCTGTTATATTAGGTCATATTATTCATTCCAATTTTCCCGCTTGATGCGACATTAAAAACTACATGGTTAGTTATTTAGAGGCGTTTTTGTTTATTTACAAAAAAAAAAACAGAAATTTGTCAAACTTAACTTTCATTCAATTTGAATACAAATATTCATATACGTATGCCGAATACCTCTTTGACAACGACGGTATATTTAAACGCAACACGTTGATAGGACTGACCGATAAGAAGATGGTTAAATAGCCCCTTTCATTAATATTCCGAAGCCTTATCTAATTTGTGTTAGGAGACAGAGGAAGTCGTTTCTTGTTAGCTATGTCCTCTTTGAACATTTTTGTAACACTGGCCTAGCAAATTTATTCATTTATTTTATAAAACATATACATATTTATAATCATACGTAAATTTTAATCTAATTATTAATTCATATGAATATAATGATTATAAAGTACTATAAATAGGTATCGAAGTAGAAATGAATACCAAAAAGTTTCCAAAAAAACGAGGTCTTATTATAAATACTAATTTAATCTAACTATTGATACTTATAAGTATGTATTAAATCATATTATTGGCGCCGCAGCTGTTAACGAAGGTCACAGATGTAGGGATTTCTAAAGCCATTGAGAGCGGTCTTTCATACCCAATCTCTATATGGTTAAGATGCAAGCGTTACTCGTTCAGTGACATAACGACTGAAGACGCAAATAGCTATGACTCAACATTAACGGATTTCATCAGAACGTTGGCTTTATACGATTTCAAACAGATTTGATGAGAATGAGCTAGAATCCTTAATGATTTTATAGATGCGAAAAGAAATTTGTCTTTAAGGCGTTCTCGTCGAAACTACTCTACAGATAATCATGATTTTTTTCGTATTCGTATTAAATTTAGATGACATGAGAAGTGTGTGAAACATGGACGTTGCAGTGGTCTTCGCCTACAAGGGTTTAACATTGATCGAAAAGGAAGCAGGAATGGGGTCAATACGAGCGAGCATGAGGCCGCTTCTCGCCCGACACGTTCAATGCTAGGTTACTTAGATTCTTAATATGTAATAAAATATATAGTAAAATAAATACAACTATTTTAAACATAAAATAAAATAGTAGTAGTTAATGGACAGGGATATGTTATATTCCAATCATGGATAACTTATTTTATTGTTCGATAAATATGTTCATGGGTATATCATTATTCATATGATAAGCCTAATGAAACATATATTACACTAGCAGACCCGCCTACGCGTCGCTGTAGCTACGTTATTTGTTTAGTTTTATTAAATGACAAAGTTTTAGACAAAAACCTCGAAACACGCCGAATGTCAAAATATTAATAGCCTATGCGTGATGCATGTTAAAAATATGTTTTTATAGACATAAATTTTAATGAAAAGAGGTTACAGATTGTTAACTGTCATCAAATATTTTTAGGTACACCCTCGATGACCAGTTTGACAACCAACCAAACACACTTTCGAATGCTTTTGCTGATTTACGAATAAAAATCCTTTAATCACACTTAATTTTATGAAGTCTAGTAATAACTATTCTGGTCGGAACATCGCGACAACATTATCCTGTTTGTGATAAATAATGTGATAATATATTAATTTTTGATACTGTCTATAATGTTATCCTGTACTATGAAAGATACTATTTCTAAAATTCGATACTACTTGTTGGTAGAGCTTTGTGCAAGCCCGTCTAGGAGTATTACCGCCCACTCGTCATATAGTCTACTGCCAATAAACAATACATAGTGAGCTTAGTGAGCCAGTGACAACAGGAACAAGGGAAATAATATCTCAATTCCCTCGGTTGGTGGTGCATTGGTGTTTTGAGAAATGATTAATATTTCTTATGGTATCTATAAGCAGTGGTGATCACTTATCACGTCGTTCGTTTGCCCGCCCTCATACCGATATTGTATAACACATATTTATTAAAAGGTATACGAGAACCGAAATAAACGAGTATAAATAATAAGGTAATCTAGTAAAGAGCAACAGCTTTCTTTATCGCGTCGTATAATATCACAAACGCTTAGTCTGAACAGTTTCGTCGTCTCACTCCTATATGACAATAGTTTAATCAATGTTGCGAAAGAGAAATTTGGCAGTGTCAATCTCGAACATATGGTGGAGTTTTGAAAGTAACCTATATTTAAACCTTATAAATACGTCCAGCGTAAAGGCCATACCTTATAAGGTGCGGTTTGGTGTTGTAACTGAACCGTGCCTTTTATGAATCATCGTCTTGTTGAATTAGTATAGAATAAATTCTTTGACACTAATTGAACATCTGTTTCTGTATTATATATATGTCTAAACGATTGAAATGTAAACATCACTTAATGTCGACTAAGACATTTTTTTTTCTCATGTGAATTCGGCCTCGAATTAGCATTGAATTGCCTTCGTGTAATAAAATCTATACTAATATTATAAATGGGAAAGTGGCTCTTTCTGTCTGTCTGTTGCTCTTCAACGATCCAACCATTTAACCTAATTTGATAAAATTTCGTATGAAGCAAGCTTGAACTCAAAGGAAGAATAGCTTTTGACACTCCTGAATCGCGAGCGAAGTCGCGGGCGATAACTAGTCATGTTTTTAAATTAAACAAGATTTTTTTCATGTTAAATGTTCACGCGTCGGTTAATCAAATTAGTATTCGTTTTAATAAAAACACATTGTGATAATCTTATGAGTAATTCTTATGATGTAATAACTTCCTTTTTATACAGAAATAAAAAAATATGTTCGCCCTCTATTCGTTCCTAAGCCTAAATGGCTTAGGAACGTCTGATTGTGTTAAATCTTTAGTAAGGTGTTCTGCCTGTGTAGGCCTTGGCCCAAAAAAAAAACTAGATTTTATCTTTGTATGTTTGTCCTTCAATACAAACGTTTCAAGTAAACCCTTATTCTACCCTTGAGAACTACCCGGATGGGCAGCTAGTACACAATTTAATTGTACCAAAATGATAAACTAATTACGATGCCAAAACTTGCTATGTATGAATTAAATTAAAACTCATATGTTTAATTTAAGTGAACGTTTCATATTAAATTTTCAAATTTAGAATAAATTTACCGTCTAAATATAACGTAATATATTAATTATGGTGTACATTTTTTTTTATATTGTAGACAGCAATGGACTGATTTTTTCTGCAAGTTTAAATAGAAAGAATTACATATTATACGTACTAAGAAGTTTGCATATTATGTAAAACTGATAATTCAATTACATGTAATCTTTTTATTTTATTATTACAACTGAGATATCGTTTCTTTTTAATAACTTGACTAAGTTAGCTTCGTTCCTGCTGCACAGTTGCCATCATCGATGCATAACAAGTATTATTTGGTAAATAAAAACCGGTCGGAATTGTTGACCGATTCTCCTTGACCCAGAACGGCAGTAACAGGAAGAGATGCGTTGCCGTTAAAAACACCTTTTACCAATTACAATTCTCATATTTCTATACGAAGTCTTACGTACAAAAAAAAATTAAATACGAGCACTAATAAACGGTTATTAACACTCAGGTTGCTTAAATATAAATTTAATATTCCTGTTAAGACAAAAGTCTGAGGCCAATAACCGTATTCGGTAATGCTTAATTCTGCGCAATTTACATGTAACGCAAAATATTACTGAACGCTAAATTAATACAACATTCATATTCAAATGGATATTTTAACTGGATAATTGTAAGGACCGTTATTTTATAATAAATCTTGTCCGAATGCAAATTGTTGAAAAATTATGGACGGTACATATTATTTTACAAGTATATTATTTTGATAATATTAAGACGAAACTGACAAATTTTGGTTAAATTTAAACAAACTAGCTTAAACGAAATTTAATGCTTTATATTGTAAAATTAATAACACGTTCATAATTTTTGACAGTCAATATGTCTAAATTCCTTAGGTCCTTACAAATTTTACAGCGGTAGATATACTTCCTCAGATCATAAAACATATGACAGTTGGAGTTTGCGGTACATTGTAGTGAAGCAACCAAAACGAATACAAATTCCCGGTATTGCTAGTGTATATTCGAGTTAAATGCGTTATTATTATTTAGTTCATCTATAGTCTTTCTGTTACTGGATATATTAATTCCGGTAAGCTATTTAGAATTCATGGACCCGCTGATAGCGAGTTACGACCTGCGTTATCAACTTACAAATTAAAAATATAACGATATTAACCTAATAATATATATTGCGTCAGTGTTAGGAGACGTTTTGCCGATTGATAACACGAGTATTTCTCAGTTAATTCCTGCAAATACAATATTCAATATTTGGATATGTTACATATTTGGAAAAGTCAAAAGTAAGACAGCTTCGACTTGCTTCTAGATGCTTCCAGAAATCGATTGTGAGGGTTTATTTAAAATATGTTTGTTCAGTGGTCGAAAATTAAAGGAAAACATATTTGTATTAGCATTTCCAGACAATATTTTTTTGTACTCTTATTTTTCAATTTATTTATTGATAAGTCCAAAGCTCGTCAAAGCTACCACACAAATAAAATATTGGTATTGGTGGTAGGTCTTTTGTGCAAGCCCGTCTGAATAGGTACTTCCACACTTATCAGATATTTTACTTAAATATAGTTGTGTTCCGGGTTCGAGGGTGAGTAAGACAGTAACTGCAGGCACACGGGATATAACATCTTAGATCCCAAGGTTGGTGGCGCATTGGCAATGTAAGGAATGCTTATTATTTCTTACAGGGCCAATGTCTATGAGCCGTGGTTATCAGATGGCCAATTTACCCTTCCGCCTATCTCAATCATTAAAGAAAGTTTGACAATTAGAGGAAGAAAAGGTACTGAACCTATTTATACACATATAGATAATGCTTGATTAGTAGTTACGATTTCAAACAATTTCATAATACCACCTTGCCTCAGGCGAGGCATGCTTGAACGTGAATGTAAATAGTCCAGCTTCTTTAAAATGCAAAACCTCAGCTTCGCAGTGACGATACAATGGAATTTTCTTGGCAAGAACAAAAACATTTTTACGCATGCATCAACATTAAATACAAAAAAACCTTTTTAAGTAAGTACAGATGAAGCTAGTAAGATCTCAAAATACTCTATGTATGTGAAGAGAGAAAACGTTCTAAATAATTGTTATGTAAATGTAAATATTATAATGCTTTATATATTTAAGTGTATGAAATGGCATCCTTTAAATATCCTACTGTTGGGCTAAGATTACTCTCGAGATTTCGAGTTTGTTCCACGACGCTATAGCAGGTTGGTTGGTTGTTTGGCAGAAATTCATCTGACACATTACGCAGTTTCCTCACGATGTTTTCCTTCAACTCCAATCACGAAGCGCATTACAAACACAAATTACTTTTTGTTCATGGATAAAATTTTAGAGCTATGCAATATAACCCTATGTTACACTTGTCCGAAATGAATTATTCCAATTACACATTGAATTGTTAGTCACGTTCGAGTCTTACGTCATTACTTATTATAGTTTGTTTGTTGTAAAAACAAATTAACTATACTCAACGACATACAGGTATACAGTATATATTTATTATAATTTCACATTATCAGATACAATAATAATTATTCGACGAGCGTTTTTTATTCAATTTCTATTAACGTTAATATAAAAAGTCGTTAAAGAACACACCCATTTAGATTAAAACCGGTAATTTTTACAATTAATTACAAATATTTGACAGTTTTAGTAAGTGATTAGGTAAGTAAGTATAGTAATCAGTTTTATAATACTTAATGTAATTTTTTAAACGAGAAAGCGTTGTAACGCTTTTATTAAAATAACGGTGACATAGTTCTATGTCGTGCTTATAAACGTTAGGATTTAATTCATGTAAAATTCCATGATAATATGTCATCAAGCCAAAGCCACGTTTATACCAGGTACCTGTGTGCTACCTGTAGAGGTTATACCTAGGTACTCGAATTTTTTATATTGAGCAAACCTCAAACCAGTTTTTCGGACATTTAGGATACCTCGTGTTCTATGTGCGTGTAACGAACTCATGTTCGTGTGGGTAGGAAGATTGATTCGGATCTTAAATTATATGGCTATATTTTATTTTAGATATATACATTTAGGTTTTTAGAGTTGAGCATTACATATTGATATTTTAAAAGATTCCAATTAGAACTTAATAGTCATGATGGGATAATAATATTAAAATCTTTCTACAATAATATCGCTCCGAATATAGGTCACGGCCGGGTCCTTGTAACTGATCTGGACCACCCAGCATCCCAATCAATATGTATGACACAATTCGCAAAACTATGCCGCGTTAGGCAAACTAGATATATATTTCCACTAAGAGTAAAACTCGACTTAAACCTACAAAATTTTAACTTACCTTTCTCTGAGCTTCAGCGGCAAATCCAGACTTCGCGGCCCTGTTGTTGGCCATTTTATAACTTAACTATTTTGTACAATAAATTATTAAATATAAATCACAGACACGGGTTGTCGCCGTGAAGTCACCGCGTACAGAAGGAATATAGTCGTAATGTAAACAGGCGCGCGGTCGAGTGACCTGTTCGATGTGTGAGTGTGTGCTGATGAATGACATCATGCAGCGCGGCCGGCCGGTGCACGACTCGGGGAAGTGATGCGCGTTCTTATTATCGATATTAAACATTCTAATTATTTATCAACATAATGCTATGTGCAATATTCTAATATAAATAAATAAGAAAATTAAACAACATATCGAAGATTATGTCTTTTATAGTTATGCTTGAGAAAGTATTTTACATTATCCATTAATTTTTAAAATTATCCATGAGTGGTAAAACTAAGTTTTAGTTTAATGCTGTCCAAAAATGCTTGTTATAATTATGGAAAAGGTAACGAAAATATAGAATTTGAGCACAAGTAAAACTTAAAAAAATTGACATGCTAATGTAACGATAATTGAATAAATCATTTTATTTAATATGTATTATAAATAACTATATTACTGAGATAATGATTATCAAAGACACATTGTTTTAATTCACTGCTTCAATGTCGCTAGCTGTTGATTCTAAAACTACTTACGTTCGGGATATTATAATGTCGTTAGATAATTTTTTCGAGAAATTCAGCCTAGTGGTACATTTAAAGCTCATTTTTTACGTTTGATTTATCTACAGTCGTGTCGGATTATTATACAATTGTAAGTGAAAGAAATGAGCGCACTTGCGCTTATGTTTTGTATGCTAAATTATCTCCTAAGCAGTTGGACAGTTATCGTTAAGAATCTCCATCGAGATTAAAATCGAACCGGAGAAATTCATTATCATTAGAAAAATATGAACATATATTTCAAAATAATAAAAAAAACTTTTGTCGATTAATAAACATGTTAACTCCATCACTATAAGTTCAAAATGTAAAATGAAAACCAAGTATGGAATACAATGGGAGCGAAAGAGATACGTTTAGTCGTTACCTCTCTCCCTCTGACGTCTCGACGAAATGGCGGCGAGTCTAAAACCATGAGATTGTTGATTGAAGTTAAATGTAGAAACTTTTAATTCTAATAAATGATTGGATGCATTTCATTTATTTTTTCAATTATCATGTCTTTATTTCGTCCTATTTTTCTGAAATATTTACTAGTAATTTATTATCTTATGTTTATATCTATCAAAAAATTAAGAAAATAGTCTCGAAAGTAAAAATTACTTTAAAAAGTTTTAATAACTTACGAAATATATAGGTACACATGCAGAGACTAACATTCCCTAACGAATAATTTAAATACATTATCATAAACAAATTTTATTTTGTTACAAGCGCCATCTATTGAAGTGATTATAAATTACCTTGTAATGTAGAGGTTCTACTAAAAGGTTTTACTCATAGTGTTCTAGTAAGTAAGGTTTGAAGGTTCCAAGATCGTTCAAGAGATGGCAATTAATAAAATAAATAAGAACTATAATAACTATATAGAATAATATATTTTAAGCCAAAGAGGTTTTATATTTTTTTTAATGGATCGCTTCAAAATTGGTCTCAATATCAGTTAAATTTGATAATAACCTTTGAGAGTGGAATAAGGCTAGGAAACTGTTTGTTTTTTCACTTTTAGTTTGTATATCTGTTACTTCATACAGATTATGTACCTTTTTACTTTTTTTTTATTAGGTACGTTTACCCCTCAGTCAGGCCACTGAAAGTATGTGAATTCATGTCAAGTTATAATAATAAATTTGAAATTTGTGTATAATAAGTTCAATTTGACACATAAGTTTTTTCGGTACCAACTCCATAAGTTTAAAAAAAATCCTAATATTCTCTCTAACCTCTAAAACCATGACCCTTGTTTACTTGTGGTTAAGTAAAGTTCGAGATTGAGTCACAAAATTTTATATGTACATACTTAGTTCAATACAAAACTCTAAAAATATCAAAAGTATTTCTATCTGGCGAAAATTAATTTTCTCAATCCGCATGAGATGATCTCTCTGTAACTGTCTACCTTCTCGAAATATAATATTAGGTACATATATACATATTATACAGCTGTCCGTTCAGACTTCGAACATACAAATAAAATTCATATTTATATAAAAACTTTTTAAGAAATGACCTTGACAGGAGTAGATTTTTTATATAATTGTAGAATATATTACATCCCAACAGTCATGGGACGATAAATGTAATTTTTAAATATCTACAATTCTTTTATAAAATTAAAGCGTTTGACATCAAATCTACTATGTAAAAAAAAAAACAAAACCAATATACCTTAGGAAATATAAAAAAACGGTGAAAGTAAATCATGGAATACCACAACCGTAGAAGTCGTAGAGGAAGAGGGCGAACGCGGGTACCTATGCCATTCCCTATGTCGCGTCGCCCAAAACAATCATTTTTTACCAATTTGTACAACTTCTTTATAATGTCAAGTCTAGTAATGATCGTGTATTTGATGCTTGACTATCATTGCAACATATGCAGCAAAAAATGTGACATCTATAATATAACCAGAGAAATCCATGATATTACGGTAATAAATATAATTTTAATTGTTTGAATAATTTTTTGGAAACTTCTATTTTATATAAAGAAAGTGACTTGAAAGTGACCTGGTTAGATAAATTGTATCACAAATAATCCAGAGATTTCAGTGTTATGCTTCTATATAACCAAAAAAAAAAACGGATTGGATTATCTTGATCACAGTATAAAACAGAATCAAAGAAACTCTGTGAATCTGTTTTATGAGTAATCTATGAATTTATTTAAGCTATTTAGGTATCAAAATCATTTTAGATAAAAATAAGATTATTCAATTTCATTTTCAGGATAACATTACCCACATCAAAAGTTCTTATTCTGATTTGGAAAAAACATTACAAAAAATTTCATTTGAACTGCCGAAAATTGAAGGGCAAATTGAAGTTTTAGAAGTTTTGGCAAACACAATGGAAAGAGGTGATTACGCTTGGAATCCTAAAACACACTTATCGTTGCCTAATGTAGATGTATTTCTTAAAACACCTGAAAAAACATCTGTAAAAGGTTCAGATTTTCGTAACTCAACGAAAAAAGGTCCAAAAAAAAAATAAACGGGGATTGACTAGAAATTGATTATAATTATATGGATGAATTACGAATTGCATGTTTTGGGATATTTTAATTATTTGTGCAAATAAATATTATTTATGACCTAAATGAGTTTCAATCTAAATATGAATAAATTATATAATAAGCGTTACGCTTGCTTTCAACGAAACATCAAAATATATTTCTTGTATCTAATTTACGGAAAATAATTGCGCAATACTTGAACTAATATAATTAATACGTGAACACTGACAATAGCCGCTCATTATGTAGTAGCTATCTATACTAATACTTATATGTTTAATTTGTAATTCATAATGGCAAAAACGAAAAAAATAATTTACATAAAAGTTATACTAGAATAGGCAGCGCGTTTCGGAGAAGGTTCTGTATACTATACTAATATTAAACACAAACAATGCGACTGTAACTGTATGTCTGTCCGTCCATCCGTCTGTCTGTTTGTCAGTTACTCTTTCACGGCCAACCACCATCCACTTTAAATTTTGACTTTTCTATGTTATTGGGAGGTGGAGCAAATGGGCCACCTGATGATAAGTGGTCACTACCGCCCATTTATAATAGAGCTTTAAGAAATATCAACAATTTCTTACATCGCCAATGCGCCACCAACCTTGGGAGTTACGATGTTATGTCCCTTGTGCCTGTAGTTACACTAACTCACTTACCCTTTAAATAAAAAAACAACAATACTGTTTGTTGGTGGAATATCTGATGACTAGGTAGTACCTACTCAGACGGGCTTGCACAAAGCCCTATCACCACGTCGACAACTGACGTGACAAACTTGAATTAAATTGTGTATGTTAGTATTATTATTACAAATATTTTTGATATAACATGAGCAAAACGAAATGCATATAATTCGACTGCGCCTTAAAGTGACATTAATCAAATTTCGTGCTAAAAGTTTGGGGCAATTTGAATATGATAATAGTATTATCACGAAGAGTAAAACTAGATAATTAAGTAAGTTATTTATTAATAGATAGATAGACTTTTTGATTGTTAAAATAATAATCAATACGCTTTAAATCACATTTCATTCGTCAGTATTATGACTATTTCTTTTTTTTTTATTCTAAAACTTTTGCTTATTTTTTAGTAGACTTTTATTTAAGCTTGATTTTCTTTTGCAAATATGTTTGTCGTTGTTTTTATTGACGAATTGTTTCGTATTATTCATTAATGCTAAATCAAATAGTTCATTTTGTAAATTGTCGTAAGCAGTTCCTATTTTGTTGATTGTTTCCTGAAAAGTACAAGAAGTTGAAAGTGTTTAATAAAAAGTAATTTATTGAAAACATTTTAATATGTATTATGAAACGAACGAGCATATTATAAGTATAATCATAGCTCTACATTCCTCTAACAATGGAATAAATAGTCAATTAGCGGATCTTATTGATTTGATCTTAATTGAATTGATCTTATCGCAATGTTGTTTAAAATAATTTATATTATTTTCTCTTTATCCCTTATAGTTTAAAGCTTACCTTGAGACGATGTAAATTATTTTTCATGCTAGATATTTCGTTGCGAATTGCATATCGCTTCCAAAACTGCGCGGTTAGAACCCCCGTTAAAGTGATAATTGTAAAAAATAAAGCCGTCGCTATTGGTGAATTTTCAAGATACTTTTGACGAACTGCAGGCATTATCGTTTTTTAGATTCTATTTCATTGCTTCTGCCTTTACTCTATCGTTAATGTTACATATATATTTCAAATTATCTGAGTTATTGTTAAATTTAATGCATTTCTGCCGTTTTAATAAAAAATGTCAATGTGACATTCGAATAAGAATACCCGAAAGAGAAAGATGAAGTTGAATTGAAGTTGAACCATTAAGGATCTAATAGACGACGTGGATAACAACGATACTTTTAGATAAAGTACGTTAAAAATCTTAGAAATAGACTTGTTGTATTTAATTTACCTATAACCAATATGTTTTATTTTGCGTTAAAAAAGAGCAATATGATATAAATAAAACGAACTAATCTCTTTTACCATATTTATTTTTAGTCTTGAGCGTTTTTCGTATTTGAGTTTTTCCACTACGCAACATTTTCAAGAGTCGAATGAGTCGGTATACATAATCGACATTATAGCGATTTCCTGAAAAAATATTTCACAACATTTTTCTATTTATAAATTCAATTGCAAAAGGCATATATTTTGGCTTTGACTTGAATAAAGAATATTTTGATGTTTTTTTATTTAGCATTTAAGTACGAGTATATTTTATCTATAATCAATTCCAATCAAAAGAAGAGAAAACATAAAAATTTAACCATTGAAATCGACATTGGCATTAAATTGACGTTATACTATAGGTCGAATTCGTGAATAATATAGGGTATACATTATGAATTCATGAACAAATGGCGGTTTGAATGTAGGCAAAGTAGTCATCGGAAATAATTCATAAGGAAAGTAGTCATTTGGAAAAGTCAAATTAAAGTAGATATAAGTAGTTAAGTTGAATAGTGTTGCATTATAAATAAACGTATATTAATCAATAACTATTTGTAGTGCAAGATATGGGAGTGTAGCAAATCTCATGCAATATTAAAATCTAAGATTTGTTTGGATAGGGCATAGAATCCTTGCTACATCATTATCAACCAATCACAATCACTAGTGGGCATAGGCCACTCCCATAGAGTCACAAAGTTCCCGGTTCTTTCCCTTCCGCATCCAGTCGTGTGTCTTACCACCTTCTTTACGTCATCTGTCGACTTGACTGGTTTGCCAAATGCGCGGTCTCCATTATAGGATTTTTCTGCTATAACGGCCACCAATCCTTATGATACATGACCAATCCTCCATCACGCTGAGCGTGACCTTGAATTTTAGACTAGTTCAGTCTAGTCCGCAACTGGTGTCCCCGTTGCGGAACCGTATGTAATAGCAAGCAAGACGTATTGGTTAAAAACTTTCTACTTCTACATCTAATTTCCTTACGGTTCAGTGCCTTGATTATAATTTGGTAACATACAGACGGATATAGTTTTTAACCTTTAGAACGTCTGATAACTACAGTGAAAGTTAATTAAACCCCATAAAATATGAATTTATCTCGCAACAACAACTTTTCTGTTTCAATTTTGACCACTCGTCAGCCAAAAATTATGTATTTATTTATTTGCTACCCATTCCCATACTCCTTAACATTTATATTGAGGGTGACGTAAATGCTTAGAAGCGATGAAAATGCCAAAGACTTTTCAAAGTCACAAGAAATATATTCCCAGTCTGTTTGGTATTAATATTTATAGGTATAAAATTCACAAAAGAACTTCCATTAGCCTACATTATCGTGTACGCGTGCACCATGTGTCAATCTAAGCGCCTTTTGTTATACATGTGCCTAACCTTTCTCGAGATGTCTCTATGGAGGGAGAGGATACGGCGAAAGAAACTGATTTTCTTTTCAACTTGAACGGGCTCCGATCGCTTCGAGAGTAATCCGGGGCTTGTAGAAATTGACAGGTCTCGCACCTCCTTTGTCTGGGAAATGACTATGATTATGATTCAGTAAATGTTTTGAAATATGTAAATTATTTGGTAATCGTGCCTTGACTATACATAGCGATTTACAAATAACAGAGGTAATTTAGCTTTTAAATGAAAAATTAGGGCAAGATCGCATCGTTTTAAGCCTTTTATTTTTTAGTAATGATCGCCTGATTTGTTACGTTTTTGACGTATATATTCATACCGGTGATGGCGACTGGACAACATAAAGGACTATAAAATTAACATAAAACAAACGAAAAAAAAAAAAATCTTGCTAAGTTTATTTGGGACAGTAGTTCCATATCGACATAGCAGTTACAAGAGGTTATTTTGTTAAATATTATGTATATTCTAGAACATGTATGTTCACGGCACGATATTAAAATATAGAATACTGACTGTTTCCGTTTCTTTGTCACGAATCGAGCAACGTAAGCTACAAATGTCTTCGGCAGCAACCAGACATGCTACTTCAGCACGCGTTACTTCCTCCTATTAATATTAGTGTATTTTAAAAAGGGTAAGTCGTCTATAATCATGATGCCCAAAGAAAATGTAATGATATTACCCTCAACTTGGCAAAAGCATTTTTTTAACGGATTTGAAGTTTGGAATTTTTCCATAACGCTGCCTCAATATGTTCTCGATATACGTGAGTGCATGTGTCAGAAAATCTTCCTACATACCCGATCTAACTATAAACCTTATGTTAAAACAAGTAAAACTCTGTGGATTACCTAGATTTGAACATTTGATCTACGTTGAAGATCCACGAGTTCTTTCCACAGAGGTACCTCGGCTCGTTTATCGCAGATATGACATTGACACTTTTACATGCGTAACAAAAAAAAATGGTTTTATAATTGTATATTTCACTGGCACTTATCCACAGTCGAACGTTTTCACAAAGTAAATATTGAAATTTAATACGGATTAAAAACCCAGCTTAAATTCAAAATACAATACGGGCTCGTAATATAAAGACCTACATTGTATAAATAGTGTACGTAATAAGTTTGATGTACATATACATATATTTTACACGTATATTAAATTCAAAACGTATTTCATTAGTATTTAGTTCGAGCTCGTCAAACAATTTATAAGTTTTTTTTTTTAAGTCTGTCTTACAACTCGAACGAAATCATCGATTCAAGTCTGGTACTTTATAACGGTTCGTTTTTCTCACGCTTACGGATTGTAGGATTGTTTAAATGACGTTAATATACTATCCGTTATTTGCAGCCTTCTGTAGTAGTTAAGTAGCAAGAAAAAGTATCTTATGCGTAGACAAATCTGCTATCTATAAGCAAAACGAATCGTTTCTAGCGTAACCGGGTATTAAAATGTAGCTCCCAAGGTTAGTGGCGCTATGACGAAGGATTGGTCATTAAAGTTCTAATTTCTATGGGTAGTTTTGACCACATACAATCAGGCAGACCATTTGCTCGTCCACCTACCTATGCTGTAAAAAAGAAATCCATTTGCCAAGCTAGACAATATATATTAATAATAATAAATAAACAAGTATGTATGTTATCCTCATAAAATGAACAAAAATTACCGTCATTAAATCCAGAACTTTCTTCATTTCATTCAATTCATTGGTTTTGTGTGTGTTAGTAACGGGAAGGAGGAAAATCAAGACGATAACGACGGCAAAAGTTACAACAGAAACACAATTGTCAATCACGGTGGAATAGAACACCCATAGATATTTTAGGCAATTTCGAATGAATATCGCTTCGTCGTGATCTTGATTGCTTGTATTGACTCTTCGATGAGGCGAGTAAGAGGTTTTGTAGACACCTAAAAAGTTTGAAGATGAATTTTTCTCCATAGCTTACATTAATTGTTAAATTTAAATTACTTTTTAGCTAATTTAAGACACTATTATAGGAATAATGTGTTCTCTTATAGTTGGTAGTACCTAGATATTTAGTTTTGGTATATTTAAGGCATGTGTTGGATGTATGTTACGTTACGTACAACTGTTGGATCCAAATAAATATAATAATAATAGAACTATTTTAATATAAATAGTTTTACATTAACTTAGCTGAATATAAATCATATGGTATCAATAGTCTTTAGGATAATATAAAAAATGTTTTATACATACAGAATATACAAATATTCTCGTAGGAATGGATTATTTTGGTTACGATTACGATTCAATGAACGTTACAAAAACTTACCGTTGTAAATAAGCCGTTTCGCCATTTTTACATTTACATTTTTTATTTTTTATTATAATGTGTACCTTGTATAATATTTATCATTATCATTCTATTGCATTTTTTTCATAATTTAAACATCCTTTTAGTTTTCTTGTGAGTAATTCTATGCCACTATTAATATTTATTTGTCGTTAGTTGTCGACAGTTAAAATATTTTTGAAATTTTAATATTTATGACGTATTTTATTTTTTTAGGCAGAATATTTTGTGCAAGTAATGCAGAGAATTATTACATAAAAGTGACCATGTAAGTGTGAATTTTTTATTTATAATAAAAAAAAATAGATTTTTTTAAGGTCAGAATCATTGCTGAATTGTTGTCGCCTTCCGAGTCCACATTGATGCATCTGAGGGCGCCTTACTCTGCGTCTGACATGAACGCTTATACGGCCATCGATGTTCGAAAATAACACATTTGCTTGCGACATTTACCACAACCACATATCGCTTCAAATATGCATTGTTTGGTATTATCTACTGGTACGTATCACTCTTGATGGTACTCATTTGTAAGGCTTTGTTCAAGCGCGTCGGGGTAGGTGTTAAAAGCATTTTTAATTTAATTTATTAAGGTAGCTAATTGACCACCAGGGCATAATGGGAGTTATAAGCACGATATCGCCAGAGGAATGTAAAGAAATGTATTAATTCCAACAAAAATACTTAATTTCAACCTCATTTTCAGTAAAGGCTTCGGATAAAATAATATAATAGAAAAATGTTTTTACAAAGCGGAGTACATTTCTACATATTTATGGACATCCATTTTGTCGGCTATTGTGTGGGAAACTGCATTGAAATGATGTGGAAAGCTGAAAAATGTTTACTTTGGACCGGCGAGCGGCCATTGACTAGATTGCAGAACTATTATGAGAAATAGCCCTGAAAACTACACCAGAAAATGACGTTTACAGAATTTTCTCAGGGACCTTTACTTTGGTGACTAAGTATCCACTTTTCTAAATGCTTCGGTTTGTTTCGAATTTCCATTTTGTTTTTATTAAGAAATAAGATAGTGTAATAAAAAAAAATATTTTATAAAAGTTTTATATGAACTACTAAGCTGTGTGACGTTGACGGTATACATCAACATAAAATATATGACATCTTCATTAATAAAATAATTTGTTTATTTCAGATATGTAGACCGGTGAATGGTCACTACTGTAAGATTTGTGGTTAGCACTCCTTTACATCGTTGATGCGCTGCGAACTTGGGAACAAAGTTATGCCTGTAGTCACACTGGCTCACTCACACATCAAATCGGAACACAACAGTATAAAGTATTGCAGTAGAATATGTAAATCATACAATCGCTCTATAAAAAGAAAAGTATGATTCGATCATATAACTCTTTTTATGAAGTCAGTTGAAAATTAAGTACATGAGTAAATATTATAAAATAAAATAAAAAATTCATATCCTTTTTTACACTTAGTATAATATGCATACAATAATTTTAAAGTATCGAATATACAACACGTCACAATTTGAAGTCGAAACATATCATAGTTTTTTTATCATAATAGTTTTTTTATCAAAGATTTTATCAACGAGGCTGTGCATCGCCATCGTTGTTGCTACAAATCGAACAGCTGGAACCTCGTTTAGTTTTTGAACATAATTGGGAGGATGATATATTATCTGTGAACAAGACATTTAATGACTAGTCTACGAGAAACTAGGAAACTAATTAGACCGAGCAGTGCTATTCTGAACGTAGTGAACGTATCTTGCTAGTGAATTGTTAACAACCGACGTTCGGTGATACGCTATATTGATGCATGTAACTTTTATATTTACGTTTTAATTTTTAAAGTCAATCATATTTTACAGTCTGACTTTTCGCGATCGTGTTCTGCACTGAGTTTTGAATTTCTTCTTACAGAATACTACTTATATAATTTACCAAAGACATAAAAAAAATATTACTTTTCTAAAATATATCTTCTGAATAATGAGTATGTACTTTACGGACTGTAAGAATTTGTTGTTGAAATAATGAAAAATCAGGTTAATCTGTTATTATGTTAAATGTTTTTTTCTCATGAATTTAAAATGAAGTTATTGTTTTTCACCATTGATTTTGGATCTTGTAAAAGTTAAATTAGTTTTTAAACTCGAAAATTCTATGATTACGTCATTTACATAAATTAAAAACCTTATTACTAATCTCAAAGTGTGTATGTATGTACTTACGTTTACTCAAAAGTATTGAGTGTATTGACTTGTACTTCGGAGGTGATGACGTTAAATTTGGTATCGGTACTCTGAAATATTTTGATATGAATATATCTTAATGATAATCACAAGAAACATACAAAAAATAAACATTACATACCGTGAAGGGACATCGTTGTTATTACCAAACCGTCTCTTACAGCCAGACTGAAAAAAACAATTAGATTTCATTCCTCTTTCCATTTCATATCATTGGATGCGTATAGATCTTTTATCATCGTTTTTGAATATTGTTCATCCTGGTATTCAAATAAAATGTTTATTAATTATACAAAGACTAAAAAAAAAATAAAGACATTCTTTATTTTTTTTAATGTCTATGCCTAGGATGCCTAGGACGAGCAAATGGGCCACCTGATGTTAAGTGGACCACGACCAATTTATAAATAAATATTAATAATTCCTTACATCGCCAATGCGCCACCAACCTTGGGAACTAAGATGTTATGTCCCTTGTGCCTGTAGTTACACTGGCTCACTCACCCTTCAAACCGAAATACAACAATACTGACTACAGTTTGGCGGTAGAATATCTGAGAAGTGGATGGTACCTACGCAGACAGGCTTGCACAAAGCCGTTCCAACAAATATGTATATATGTATATAGCAGTAAAATTTACACATGAATGCTTCATTTACGATGCTATTCCACGATCGGTTGGTACATGTCTTAGAATATCTTCTAATACATGCATTATTCGTTACATTAGTATCACTGAGCGAGAAAAGCGTAAGCATTATGATATTGCTGTTGATAATTTTAATTAGCCAACTTTAGTTAAGTCTACGGGTTCTATTAATTTAAAATTACAGCATTATATACAGCAGGCAACAAAAAACTAACTTTAAAATTTCACACATGAAAATGGTCAATCGTGTATTTTACTAAATAAAATAACGGTAACAAAAATAAACTTACTTTGGAGCATGAAGAGAAACCAATTTCCCTTAAAACTCGTTCATCATAACTTGGCATAGTTTGAAGTCTTGGAATAGTATTGACAGCTGTTGTTGTCTGAACATAGCTTTCACTAGGAAATAAAATGTCGTCTTTTGGTTTATTCTTCTGAGAAAATTTACTAAAAATATCGTTTTTTAAACTATGATCATCTTTTTGTTCCATATTCCTTATCTCATATTGAGCACTGGCTGCATCTTCTGTAACAACATGATCTTTTTCTTAAATACATTAAGGTAGTGTTAATGATTTTACATGGTTTACATGCACTAAACATTTTTAAGCAAATGTCTAAAAAGGAGTGTAATGTTTCCAGGTAGCCCGAACGGGCAAAAGGGCCACCTGATGGTAAGTGGTCACCATCACTCAAATACATTAGCGTTGTAAGAAATATTAAGCCAATTCACCCCCCCGCTCGGGTGCTAAGATGTTCAATTCTTTTTGACTGTAGTAACACTGACTTGCTTATCATTCTGACCAAAACTCAACAATACTAAGTTTTGCTGTTTGACGGTAGAATATCTCATGGTCGTACAAACCCAGACACAGACTTGCACAAGCCATCAAATATTGTGCTTCAGCAGGTTTGGATATTTGGGGTATCGTTATAATCCTTAAATTATCCCGAGTGCCACTGGCTTTTATAAAGTAATTCATTTATTAGTACATGACAGTCGTAAATTTAATTATATTTCGCTACGTTTTTAAGCTGTTAAGAATATTGCTATAAATTAAAATGTAATTTAACCTGCGATAATATTTTGTATAGGTGGACGTTCTTTGACAACTTTTAGTATGTAAGCAAGCATGGCGATTATTAAACAAACTCCAAAGGATATTACGAAAAGAGATTTTTTTACAAAGTCTTCGAAACATTCGACCAAATCGTCCATACAGCATTCTAAACTGTCAGCAATGGCCCTGTTTGAACACATTTGAGAAAAGTTCGGTTCCACTAAAACATGTAATACATATACCTGAAAACACAAGGAAATATTTGAGGTATTTTAAGCGCTCATTCAAGCGATAAAATAAAATACTCAGTCTAGACAAAACCATTAAGATTCAAAGAGAGATTGTAAAGCGCTTCGTAATCTTGCAAAATGTTATCCATACGTTAGTATACTCTGTGACATTTTATTTTTACAGTTAAATAACGTGATCGTTTTTAAATATTCAAAAGGAAAAATGTGCTACGAACCAAGCAATTATTTTTACATTTTTGAAATATTGCGAATATTTCCTATACGCAAAAACAGGGCGCATAGTACGTTGAAATTTTTACTTTCACACTTCAATTTCGAAACATAGGTGCTAATGTTTTTTCCTTTGACATATTGTGCTCAATTTTGACACATAACTTTTTAAAATCTTCTTACATATTTATAGATCTAATTTAGTAGAAAAGTCTAATAAACTGAAATATTTGTTTGAATGTCTAACATCAGTGAATATAAAGTAAAGCTGAAATTGTATATAAATATTTATCTTTGGGATTCGAGAGTTGAATTTGTTATCTGAAAAAACGTTAATCTTAAGCTATATAACAATACATAACTTTTATGTTCTACTAAATGCTAATTACTTGAAAATATCAAAACCAATACACAAAAGGGATATTGTAGATATGTTTAGTTTTTAAATTTGTCTTAACTGATGGTACGTGGACATCACCGCCCAAAGACATAGGCGCCATAAGATATTTTAATCATTCCTTACATTTCCAATGTGCTACCAATCTTGAGAACTAAGTTATTATGTCCCTTGTGCCTGTATTCACTGGCTGATTACTTTGTTGACTGATCACCATTAAGCCGGAACGCAACAATAAAAGTATTGTTGCATGGCGGTGGAATATATGATGAAAAAGCCGTACCTGCCCAGACGGTCTTGTACAAAGCTCTACCACCAAGTAAAATTTATTTATAGGTGTTATTCTTGTACGATAAAATATTTATATTAAACCATACAATGAAAGAAAAAACGATACAAAGGATAACTTATCTCTTACAAAATATCTTTTACCGAAAATTTAGAAAAATTGAAGATATAAAAAGAAATATTAACGTTATATAAACTATATAAAATGAAACATTATGTGATGTGAAAGCATATGGTTTTTCCATATGACCTATCTACGCTAGTTTAGTTTCAAAATATTCCGCTAACGTCACGTATGATAAAGGTCTTCTTTACATGGACGATTAATCGGTTCTAAAGTTTGAAGTTTATTTGATGATAAAGCACCGATCTTCTATTAAGATATCTAAAACAAAACGATAATGAGAACACTAAGTAAAACAAAAATCAAAAATCAAATCAAAATCGTTACGTTACTAATTGTAATAAAATATTAAATAAATGGAGAGTAAATTAATGTTACGACGAATTTAACGTTGATTGGACGTTGAACGTTGAACCAATGGAAATGTCCATTTAATACTGATTATTAAAGGACAGAAATGAAACTTATTTTGAGACAATATGGCATAATATGGAAGTTCTATCGGGCGTATTTCGATTACATGAGACACTTATGAAACTAATTTATACGTCATGTATATAGCAAGACGCAATGTATGCTCACCGTCTATTTTCCGTAATCCATAATAAACTCGCAATATTTGCGGTTCGCGTCAGCAGGCATCCTTCGTGATGGATCGACGATCCTTCGCTTTGATTTATTTCACTATTATGAACGAGACCGACCCTATCTATTATGTTTTTGGCTTCGCCCGTTTCTTTATGATTTTTATTTATGGGTCAAGTTTTATTTCAGTTTCCGAACTTTCATTATTATATTTTATAAAGGACTTAAAAATGGACTGTTGATTTAGATGATTTAGTATGGTTTTAGTGCAATACACAATGAATACACTTAAATAAGAGAATAATATGTTCGCACTACATTGCATGTAGGTATCACCAATATTTCATAAAAATATAAATCTATCAGATTAATAAATTCTTAAGGAGAGGTTAAGGCTTTTTTTTCTAGAAAAGTCAATAGGACTTGCTCATTGTTAAATGTCTCGTGATATTTGCATTTCAGTATTTCTTCTGCCTATAAAGTCAAATACGAATCTATCACAAAATAACTTTTCGTTTGCAATTGTGAAAAGCTGTGAATTTATTTAGCTGATTAGTTGCACATTGAAGTTACGACAGCAGCTGACAGCGCCTGATTGATTGCACCAGTTGAGCGTGGTTTTGCAGAAACCGAGGGATGGATGCTCAATTTTTTACATATGTTGAGGGTTATTTGAAAAACTGGAGCAACTAATTACTTTGTTTCGCTCCTGTAACAAAGATTTATTGTTTTTAACTAATTATTCATTTTTATAGTTTTTTTTTTTAATAAAGCATCAAGAAGAATGACCTAAAATATGAATACAGAATATGTTAATATAAAGCAAAAAGAATTGAAGAGATAGATAGATAGTGACTTCGATTGGAATAATAATATTCGACTCCACAATATTCGACTTAAATAACCCATTTTTGGAAGTGTCACTTTTAACACACTTGTCAAATGAATATGTTCGTTAACTTGTTTATGAGATGAGACAAGCGTGTCGCAAAAGCCAAGACGCGTTATCTTTTATAATCAGACATGCTTATAAATTAAAATGATCATAACTATTTAGCATATAAATATGTTAATATTTTTTTATGGAATGTTTGAGTTAAACCAAATTATAAACGCCATTTTACTTCGCCAACAATCTTCGTCATAGCATTTACCTTTAATGAATTGATCCAGGATTTAAAACATTTTGGAAGTTTGTTGAATTCGAATTTGAAAACCATAAAGCATCAGAACTAACAAAGAGGTCTCGTAACACGTTGAAACAATACTTCAAAGTACTAATCCCTAGAAAGGCACCAGTACTCAACCATTATATTATATATTCGTTATTCAGATTAATGTTTTAGATATTTATCGGTCATGACAACCACACAACAGGAAAATGTTTAAGAAAATTCTTGACTTATTTTCATGCGAAGTCGTGACGGGTAATGTGTCATACGTAATATAATAACAGTAGATCCAAGGTAAAGTGATATTATTTCTATGGTTTCTATGTTAAATAAATAATATATTTTTACTTAGTATTCTATTTTGGTAGTTAAAATTTGTTTAAACTAAATACACGATATAATATGTTAGGTTAGTTTTATTTCTGATTGCGTGCCGACTGAGTGTATGTAGTGAATTATTGTACGTGGAACACAATATAAATGTAAGCTTATCTTTTTTGAATATTACGTATGGGGAGTGGTTTGGTCAAGTGCTTGTACTTGGTCTGACGTTTGAGTAACCATCGCAGTCGTTGTGGGTGGTTCTGAACCAACCACCAACACACGGCATTTAGTGGAAACGTAAATTTGATTTCAGCTTATAAATACTAAGATAAAATTAAAGCTTGCGTATAAAAACGGATTTACTTGCAACTTCAATTATATATATATTAGTTCCAAAAAAACTTCTCTGAAGAATGTGTTATTTAGATACATTACATAGTTTTATAATAGTTAAAAAAAATCGCTGTACCAACATACAGCAAATTATTTTACATTTATATTTTCCAACACGAAAATGAAAACCAAATAAGACCGCTTGCCAATAAACAAATACGTTAAACAACGTCTATTTTCTATAAATATTTCCCGAAACAGATATTTTGTTTGAATCTAATCAAGATCGGCTTTTCTCGTATCGTAAGGGAAAATATCACTGGATGCGATCTTTTATCCGTGACAACGAAAAATTTAATATTTATTTATATTATGTTTATTACTTATTTAACTATTAATTTATTTCAAGAACAAATTTTTTTGTGTTATTTTGGTATAAATTTTATGAATTTAATAGCAATTATATTTTCTATCCAATTGCTATCAAATTTGATATAATATACTAATTACTAACATAATATGTAAATTACTATAAACAGGTAATTTTGTTTCTTTTATAAGTGTATTTTTTTTTTCATAATTGTATAAGTTTTCGTTTTACGTTATTCATCTCATTTGATATGTATAATGTTATCTATTTGATTTTACGTTAGTCTTTATTTGTTTGTATTTATTAATAATTGTGTAATTAGTACAAGTGGCAACTTAGCTGATGTATGTACTGTTTTATATTATATGCCATAAGTGATATACCATTGTTTGTTTCACAAAAATAAAAATAAAATATATATTTTTTATTAATGTATTTTAATTTTACAAACTAAGTAAACGGAGTGGTGATTTTTATAATATAACTTATCAATTTCTTCTGAGACAATAATAATATACTTAAAGGCTATATTTTAGTATGTTTTTGTTGATTTTCTCAATAATACGTTTTATTTAATTTCCCGTAACAATATTTAGTACTTTATGATTATTATTATTATAATTATTTTATTATCAATGAGCAAACCTTATATTTATTCTCAAAAAACGTGTTCTTAAATTTTCCTAGGCGACGAACATTGCACTAACAGAACAAAAATCATGTACCTAAAAGTAGCCTTCGGTGAATCTTGCTCTTTATATAGTCAGGTTTTTCGATAAGTTTAGCTGCATTAATATTATGTTTAAATACATCATGTAGTATGGTATTTTATGATTTCCGGAGATTACCTACAAAAAAAACAAATGTTACCTATTTCTTCTTTATAATATTAATACAGATAATGCGTTAGTTCAAAATGTTGTCGGGCATCCTTTTTGTTTTAGGAAAAAATCCTGTATCCCAAATTACCTACTTTTTTATTCTTTGTACAAATTGATTGATTGATATCAATAGAATAGAAAGAGAATGAAAAAAATATTGAAAATATCATGCAAAGTTTAGTTTATAAGTGTGTGCAGTGTTGGTAAGTTTTGTGTGCGTGATGTGTGCGTGTATTTTTTTTACTGTATTTTTGTATAATGTTAAATATTTAATTCAATAATAATTTTAATGATCAATTTGACCGATTATATTAAATTTTATAATATTAATACGTTTTCGGTAGCATCAAAATTAAGGTTGTGTATTTTAAAAGTTACGGCTCGCTTAGTTTTAGTTTCACGTCATATATGTTTTTTTTTCTTCAACGCAACTTGTAACTGTTATTTGTTGTATGATTTCGGACGCTGCGATAATTGCCCATAAACAGCATTATGATTATTTTAAATGAAATATTTTAGATAATTATAATATGATACACTACTGATATTATACCATTAAAGATAAAGTTTTAAACAAAGTCCCAGAATATTAAGTGCTATCAAAGTATTTGCATGATTTATGAGCACTTAATAACGTCTTAGTACTTGCTTTACCTTGTATTTATTCAAAACACCGGGACAGCGGTCTTAACTGTTAATCCTCTTGTGAGATCCTCTTTGTGGTCATTGAAAATTCTACTTAAGTCAAACTCTTTCGACTTTTTTTAATCTGTATACATTGTATTATGTAACTTATTAATTTATATCATTTTGCGTTACCTTGGACTTGGTATAGGGAATACATTTTTTTACAATTATTGGAAAATATTCTTCGCTACCTAAATCGATATTGGACCCAAATTAATATAACCATCTTGTCAAACTGTCATTTGATGCAATTCGGAACAATATGAACTTAACAACTCTAAAAATCTAAATCATAAAAGTTCAAGCGGAAGATCATAACCATAAGTTCACTAACAACTTTAGTGACCATGACTTATATTTCTGATTGAGAAATCATTATATATTTTTCGAAATGTTTTTTGAAATGTTAAAGCATCTACTGTTGGGAAATAAAACCATGCAAACAAAGCAAACAACTAAACTGAAGGCACCGATAACCGGGATGTGTGGAGATTTAAAACTTTACATTGTACCTACTAAAATAGCTTTTATTTTTTTTAGAAATAATTAATTTTTAAACACAATTTTTCGATTTACCTAGTCAAATATTAGTCTGGAATATATATATATATTGTGTACAATTTCTTATACCATTTTGAAACGGAGTGACTAAAAAATATACTGTTAAATAGAAATAAACGTAAACTAAATAAAGCTGTAAATATTGTAAATACTCCAGAAGTTCTCTTTTTTTGACGCGGTTTTAATTTTAGTGGTACGATATTGGTGGTTTGAGTAGCATTTAGAAACTTTTCATTTCATGATATACACTCATTTAATGAAATGGTCGGCCACCTCATAACGCGACCAATTATGACCTGGCCACGGCATATATGTACAATATACTAGTGTATTGTTATGTCTCAACAGTGGCTGATATTTCCAGGCTTGGCTCGATTTCAGTGATCTAGCGATTAAATTCGCCGACGGTCTTTTGTTACGTTTTTTCCAACGAAAACATATTTTTAGCTCAGAACTCTCACTATATTACTTGATCAAGTCCTCACGTCATATATCTCGCAATGTTTCCAGAAGAAAGTTTGCCACCAAACCAATGCCAATTATCTGTAATGACACACGTTGCCGAAACATGGACACTGACTGCAAACTCGACGATATAATAAAAAATGCAAAAGTAAAAGAACCGCAGACGATTAGCAGACTGAAGTGGCCTTGAGATATTCACGTAACAACGGACCGATTAATGAAGATGGGTCCTAAAGTAGATAGGCAAGCGCACCGAGAGGAACAAGGTAGACCCATGAAATGAAAAAGGTAGTGAGATACGAATGGATGTAGAAGGCAAAAAACCAGGAATTTTGTCGCACTTTATGAGAGGGTTATGTATAGCAATGAATTGCGAGTGACTGATGATGATGACGTTTTTCATTTCCTTTATATTTTATTAAGCTTCTAGCTTCATAATATAAATCATCTTGTGTTGTTTTGTTTTAATTATTGTTTATAAATATTAGATTCGTTATTTCCATCGATATATATGTGTTATTACTAATTTTGATAAAATATTTGTGTTACAGAATTTCTCAAAGTGCTCAACAAAATGTAATAATATTTGAATACAATTTTGCATTTGTGTGTGTGTGTGAGATTGCGTATGCGTGTGTTTTTCGGTACTGATATTACAAAATAATAGTGATATAACATTATAGTATCGCTACTTATCTATGGTGCGTAACCTGATATTGCTGTCATTTAAAAAATCAATAACTGTGTCTGTACTACAATAACAAGATGCTAATATAATGATAAGTAAATATATATTATATTGGTCTATAAGTGCATTTTTACAAAGAAGAATGCTGTTATAGTCCAGATACGAGTAGTTGAACCGCGAAACTTGTAATATTTTGCTCTGTGTAAGATTTTTCGAAATCAATATGACTACTGCAATGTCTCATCAGATTAAGAAAATATCACCTGGCATGGATATTTTGCACGTTATGATAAAGATCAAGTATCTGAACGCATCTAAATTTGTCTCAAGGTAAGTTCTCTGTAAAATCTCCGCTGTGGGGAACGAACGTTCTGATGATTGGATTGCGAATTGGCTTATGATAATCAAAGAACTTTATCTTCATTTACTGCGGAGTTTACTCCCAATCTAGTAGGTCTGAATCTGAAAGCGTGGCTACTTAGGGGTATTTCTGCTAACTACCTGAAATAAGACAAAACAACTCTACTAAAATTTGTTGTTGTGTAATGTTTTGTTTAGTATATGATGCTTTTATTGATGTAAGTTTAATTAAATATTGTAGTGTACAATACAAGCATCTAACTTTTGATTTAGTTTTGATCTTATTTAGGTTTTTTGATATACATTTTCTGTTATATGTTATTCCTGTTAAAATATACTGTTGTATAAAACAAATCCCTCAATAAGCTGCAAATTATATGGAGATAATACTTTTCTTGGAGTCTAGTGTACCTCCCAAAAAACGTATAAGATCTACTCCGACGCGTAAATGTCCTTCGATGAAATAAGATCATATAGTGGTTTGATTGGTTAAAGCAAATGAAAATGTATTTTTAGTATTAAGACACATTTATTTTTATTTGTGAAACCTTGAGACCAAATTATTTCAACAATTTTGTGGACAGATAAACATAAAAAAAATTATAAAAGTTGGGTGTTCGTAGCAGGCGCTGATGTTATTTATAAAAGTTTTTGATATATATCGTCACAGTAAAATCTTCTAAAAAAAGCACCTATTTTTGGTTTGTACTGGTAGAACAGACACAGACTTTCAAGAATACTTGCTGTATAGAGTAACACACATCTTCCTTAAATTGTGACAGAGTTTATCAATACATTTTCTTAAACATAGGAATATTCTAAAAAAAAGACGAAATAATAATCACGAAAAAGTATCCACGAAATATACTATTTTTAAATTATATATTTGATTATTTAATTCTCTGCTTGCTTGATATCATATTTTTAAGTTGTTCTTGGAGCCATCCAAGATAAAAAAATATTCATACAACTGTTTTTTTTAAATATTAACATCTTTGATTTACTAAGTTTTTCTGTGTCTTCTTAACTTTAATTTAGCTGAACTGAATATTCCTAAATAAAATAATAAAAAAAATTTATCGACTTACAAAAATGTTATCATTGATTAATAAATATTTTACAATCAGAACGGTTGTTTTTTTTTTTTAATTAATCTTATATACTATTTCCATCTTAGAACACTAACCTAATTTTCCAAGGTTTTCAAGGTTTTATGGTTTTAAACTTTTATTTTTTGCATTGATATAGTTGAAACCAAAATTACTTCAATGTATAATTACTTTATTTACAAATACCACTTTTGACTTATTCGGCCTTATAATTGAGACCATTATTTTGATTAAATTTTTATAGTGCTACTTACTATAAAGAATTATGAAACAAAATTAATTTAAATTAATAAAACTTAATAAAAAAGCAAAACTTTATATAAAAATTTATGTATGTATTAGTATATTTTTGACAATTACCAAATTTGTGTTCACCATATAAGGAATTGTTTTATTTGTCTTTTTGTTCATACTTTGTGAAACTACGAAGATTTTCCATCATCGCTTTTTTAATTTTAATAACTAATAAATAGTTTCTTTAGTAGAACACAATAAATTTTATTATAACTTTTATAATATCTTACCAAAAAAAAAAAATGATAAAAAATATATAAAAATCATTAAATAGAATGAATTGCATAAAATTTTAAAAAAAAAACGTCACAAATACAAACCTTCGTCGATTAGACGATTCATTGAGTCATTGGCGCTCACAGTCTCGTAAAAAAATTTGATCGCGCTTGATCTACTGAGATTACCCGGGAGTTCAAGCAAGTATGTGCACCTAGTGCACCTGTTATAGTTAATACTTTTGTGCCTGTATAAATCTCCTGCGCAGATGACATCTCGGGCTGATATTTGATTAATATAACCTCATCGAGCAATCCTGCAAAAACATTCACAAGGAATTCCTATCCTCGCAATTCTCGTGAGTTGATTCCCGTAATTGTTTAATAATTATACCATCGAAATAAATTATGGCAAAGACTTATTTAAATCCAGTTACGACATACGATTATAAATTCTTAATAAACATGATTTTGTATGATTATCTTATCTATACTCTACTTTCGGTTTACAAGTCTGAGATTGTAAAAATACGACAAGATAAGTTTGAAATTTAGGCAGTGTATTAACCTCTATATGATATGCATATGTCATACTTATTAAGACTTTTTTCGAGAGATAACAAGACGGTATCTAGCGTAATACAAAAAAAATGTCTTTATCAAGTTATTACAAATGAAATATTCAGTCAGTTCAGAACAGTTCAGTTGCAATCGTCAATGTATTTTATAATATACATTATAACATGCAATTTATCATTTTGTACTTGAAATTTTTTTTAAATCGCACGTTTGATTAAATGTGTCGATACTTGAGCTAGTAATTTGTTATATCAATAGTGATAATACAGTCCGTGTAGCGAAGTGCACGTGTGTTTTGATTGTGACTTGAAGAGAAAATGAGGTGTAATTTGACAATAAAAACTTTTTTTTATATATCAACATTAACGATGTTGATATTTTTATATTTATCATTAAAAGAGATTAAAAGTACTAATCTCAGTTTATTCAACAGCAAGATACAGAATGAAGTAGATTCAGTGGAAAAATTGGTAGCTAAATTAGAAGAATCAAAAGTAATAGAGAATTTTACAGAAAATGATTTACATAAAATGAAATATATATTGCAATGGACATCCTCTCATAATGTTCCTTTTGTGTATATGGGAAAGGGACAGCAAGGGTTCATAGACAGGAATTGTAGTTACATTAATTGTTTTGTTACAAGTGATCGAAATTATCTTGGCGATTATACAAAATTTGATGTAATTGCATTCGCAGGACCTGAAATAGTACGCGCACCTAAAATTACATTACCAAACAAGAGATCCCCCCATCAGAAATTTGCATTTGCAAGTATAGAATCACCAGATTATTATCCAGTTTGTTCAGACAATCTAAATAATTTCTTTAACTGGACTTGGACTTTCAAAGTTAATTCAGATGCTAGATGGGGCTATATGGTGATTCGAGATTCAAATAATACTATTATAGGACCAAATGCTGAAATGCATTGGTTAAGGCTGGAACAAATGGATCCCGTTAGCAACGAATTCAAAAAAAAGTTAAAAACTAAAACAAAAGCAGCGGCTTGGTTTGTCTCCAACTGTTATTCAAGGAGTGGTAGAGAAAAATATGTACGCCAATTAAATGAACAATTAAAAAAGTATAAACTGAATGTCGATATTTATGGTCGTTGTGGACCACTTAAGTGTTCTACTGAAAAGCACGATGAATGTGTCAAAATGATTCAAACTGATTATTATTTTTATTTATCATTTGAGAATTCGTTAGCTGAGGATTACGTGACTGAAAAATTATTGACGAGCTTAGAAAACGATGCTGTGCCAATTGTTTTCGGTGCTGCTAATTATACGAGGTAATATTATTAAATTTATTATATTAGCCTTAGTGAAAGATTATTTTACATATTCAATTAATAAAATTTTCCGTACAATTGTTATTATTATCATTTGTACTTATCGATAATAATGATTCAATCAGACTAATACAAATAAGCTAAAAGTTAGCTTATGTAAAAGTAATTAATGTTCATATTTAATCCTAAACTGTTAAAATAATGTGCGATAATGGCTCATTTTCATAATTCAATATGATTTGAAATTAAACAAATTTCTTTTTATAAAGCCACAAGGAACTAAATATTATTTACTTTTCTCGTAAATTAAGTAGTTTTCCTTAAATTCTCAGTATCTACTAGAATAATGTTCTTATAAAGCGTGTTAATTTAGAAAAAAGGTAATTAAATTGTATTTTTAATAAAAAAATCTTAGTCGCCATATAAAAATACTTTAATCGCAATATCTAGATGTATTATGGATGTAATTCTATTTAAAAAAACCTATTTCAACACACCATCACGTTACGTAGAACTTGAGCATGTCAAATTGTAAGTGCCCATATGATAGCAGTTTGTTGACGTCCTAACCTTTCTCTAAAAACAGGAATTGCTATTTTACGCTATGAATTAATACATGATTTGATACAATTGTAAGCATGGCAACTTTTTTGCTCTCATTCTCTTTATTTAACATGTAATTCTTGATATTATATATAGCAATAAATTATTATAAATTATAGCTTATCTTCAGCTCTAGATATTCGTTTCTTGTTTATATTAATTTATGGTATCGGTAAGTCTGCTCATTTCCATCCATTCATTAGTAATTCTTTCATGAATAAATACAAAATACAATTTTGTATTTGTAATTGCAAGCACATGGGTCATTATCTTATCTTAGATTCATAGCTTAGATATAAAGCATACGGTTTGGGCACAGGAAGGGATAGAGATCGACTAAATAAATATCAAATTATTATTTTTTGGGGCGATAAGATCAGTATAAGTCTTTGTTCAAAGTCCAAAATAAAAAGGGAAACCTAGTTTGTGGATGCATAATGTTACATAGATTATTATTTTGTCTGTTATAGGTTCATGCCTGATGGTATATATCTGAATGCAAGAGAATTAAGCGCTGAAAAGTTGGCTGAGAAAATGAACGACCTTATACTTAATCCTGATCTTTACGTAGAATACTTTAGATGGAAGAATCACTACTCGTATCATCGTAGATCAGAAAGCATAGAAACTGATGACTACTGTCGATTTTGTTCTATGCTGAACGAACAAGACTTGGTCAACAAAATTACAACGTATCCTAATTTTAGGAAGTGGTGGGATCCTCCAAATCGTTGTTGATTTATGTATATTTTTATGTACATTTATGATATTTTTGTCTGAAGCTATTCGTTTTTAATTGTTGTATCAGCAAGATAAATGAACTCACTTTTATATTAATAATATTTAAATAAAATGTGACACAAAAAAAAAAGAAAAAGTAACGATTGTTAAATATGAGTTTAAGCGTTAATGAAAAAAGTGTAACCAGATATTTTTTTAATTAAAGGTTATTTTTTTATATAACATATTTTGTTAAAATCCGTGAATCTATAAAGTAAAAATTACTGCGTACATTTGAGGCCTATTGCCCAATCGTAGTCGAATTGCGATGGAGCAATAAACCTCCGCATTAAAAATCACTTGCATTATAATCTCAATAAAATTTGATTATCGTTTAACTTTATTTACACAAAAAATAAAGTGTTTTCTGTTGTATTGTATTAAAAGGTGTTACAATAAGAAATATATATATATATTTATATGTTTCGTTATACCTCTTTTAATCCTTGCATTATATAAATAATGTTACATATAACATTATAAATATTTTACGAAAGATTAGTAATAGCATAATATATACTTTTTAAAAATTCGATATGTTATCGATCTTTAAATTATTAGTAGATTTGTAAATATGCCGGTCGTGACAGAAACAATTTTACAGTTGGTTTGTTTACCTGTTTAGCATAGTTCCTACGAGATGCTTCAAATATACTTGACAAACATACGTTTGGAAACGTAGTCGCGTTTAGTGGTTACCGAGGAATCGAAGAGAAATGAGAAACAATATTTTTACAAAAGTCTTTACCTACTGTTTCGTAACTGCAATTATCTGGTTTTTATATAAATTGTTTATTGATCTCAAATATACAAACGACATACCAAGAGTGGAAATTGTAATAGAAAATAGAGAAAATGTTGAAATTGTTACCGAAAGTGATACTAAATTGGAGCTAAAGTATATTTTGCAATGGACATCACCAACTAATGTTCCATTCGTGTACTTAGGTAAAGGACGACAAGGATTTATAGACAGGAACTGTTCTTTCACCAACTGTTTCGTAACAGATAATGAATCATATCTAGGTGATTATACAAAATTTGATGTAATTGCATTTGCTGGGCCGGAAGTTCGGTTTATGACGAAACAAGCTTTTTTTGATCGTTTACCCAAAAGAAGATCACCACATCAGAAATATGTTTTCGCTAGTATCGAATCGGCGGAAAATTATCCAGTATGTTCTGATTCATTTGATGGCTTTTTTAATTGGACGTGGACTTATAGATTGGATTCCGATGCGCAATGGGGATATATAGTAATACGTGATTCTACGAATAAAATTGTGGGACCTAAAAAAAATATGCATTGGATGAAATTAGAAGATATGGATCCTGTTAGTGAAAATTTAAGTATAATATTGAGAAATAAAACAAAAGCCGCTGCTTGGTTTATATCTAATTGTTATTCAAGAAGTGGACGAGAGATATTTGTTCAGAGATTACAAAAGCGACTCGCGAAATACGACCTAGGAATTGATATTTATGGTGAATGCGGCTCTATGAAGTGTCCTCGTGATAGAAATGATGAATGCAATAAACTAATTGAGAAAGATTATTATTTTTATCTCTCATTCGAAAATTCGTTTGCTGAAGATTATGTGACAGAAAAATTATTGCATCCATTAAAGAATAACGCCGTGCCAATTGTATATGGCGGAGCGAATTATACGAGGTATATTTATTTACAACACTTCAAATTATAATTTTATTTATTTGTAACTGTGTTATATGATTTTTTAGTTTATTACTTGAATATAAACTTTATTTTCATTCATATTAAGTTCTTTCTTAGAAGGTTCGAAATCATTTAATATAATTACTCTATTTTAGAACAATCTTAACTTATTTCTCTCGATTTATTTGAATAGTAATTTTTAGTTTTATTTTAAATAACCACGAATAGGTCTAAATTACTTAAACATAATTGCAGGTTTATGCCTAATGGAATATATCTAAATGCAAGAGAGTTGGGTCCAGAAAAACTAGCTCTTAAAATGTACGAATTAATAAAAGATCCGGAAATGTATGCTGGTTTTTTTAAATGGAAAAATCACTATTCTTATTACGGCAGACACGAGAGCATCGAAACGAATGACTATTGTAGATTCTGCTCTATGCTCAATGAAGAAGACTTGGTTAATAGAACATCGGTGTACGAGAAATTTCGAAGCTGGTGGGACCCACCGAGTCGTTGCTGAAGAAAAGTGCTGTCATAGACTGCTTTAATTTAATATGTTATAAATATATGGAAATATGTTTGGTGACGATAATTAAGTGAATATAATAAGTGTGTTTAATCGAGATTATTGGTGAATTATGAATTCACCTCAGGATATTAACAATATATAATCATAATAACTACCACAGCCGGTTATCATTTCCCATTACAGTAATAATACTAATGAACAATAATTTTATTCACAGTTACACAATAACCGCCTTCATTTTCATTATAAAGTTTGTTAACAATGTTACTTGATTCATCTCATCTCATCTCTCAGTCGACTCATCTCACCTGACTCCCGTTTTTTACATATGTAGTAAGATATTTTTTCACTTTGCAATGAGAACTGACACAATAAGAACTAAAGAATCAACTTCTGAACCGACTTGAATTTGCTTCATGTATCTGTTAGGTTAGTAATGACTTCACCGATTTTATCCCTCCTTAGAAATTATGCTTGTATGATAATATATTTTGGTTTTGGTTTTTGAGATGTATAAATTTAATATTTTTTATTTAGGCCTAGGAGGTTATACGTTCATATATAGTTTTATTATTCAATAATACTGTTGACGTAATTTCATTCTTATGTTACCGGATGAGAAAACGTTATATCGCACAACGGTTTGTGTTTTCGATGTATTGTCAAAGATTTATTACTGTAGAGTTATTCTGTAAGAACAAACTCGTAACTCACGATCGTGAAATGTCAGAATTTTATATGCAATATTGACTATAATTTACGAGATCACACATATCAAAATGGCGTAACACCGTAAGCCGACTGTCAATATCACGGATGAGATGCGAAGTGAATGTGATACATAATCTATTTAACCTAAACAGACTTTTTTGAAGTTTTTAATACATTTTTATTGTACTCTTTTTATATATTTTAAGTTTAATGAAAACAATTTTAGTTATGGGTTTTATTTCACGTATTTAAATTAGCAGAACGTTATTAATACGATAAGAAAATACTCTCTATGCGTTGTTCTGTGTTTACTTTTTTTTATAGTAAATATTTGTGATCTTTGGAAGTAAGAAACTTCAAACATCACGAATAATAATAATGACGTAAATTATTTCAGGATTTTGAAGGTTGTACATGTCGATAAATGTCGCATAAATATACCTAACTGATCTGTAGAATTTTAGCCTTGAAATATTTTTGTTTCAAGTACAGATTATAACTTAAAACGTAAGTAACGTTACCTACTATTTCAATTACTTCATGTATTAATATAGTTCAAAGACGAAAAGATTTAAATAAACACAAATAATTTTAAAATAAATACGATTTTTAAATCAAATCAAAAACTGTTTTATTTCCTACTTTAATTTATCTTGCAGTAGTTTATTATTAACCAGCCGCTTTCGATTGGATTCGTAGTTAATAGGAATTTAATTGAATTTATATCATATATGACGCTATATATACGCCTAGTGCTATTTATACTAATATTATAAGAGATAACGCGAATTATGTGAGTTTGTTTAGCTATATGGAAAGTAAGATCCAAAATACAGCATATTTAAAAAAAAAGTCTTTTACTCTTTGAAGGGTACATTAATCTAGATGGTCATACTTAATATTAAAAATAAAGAGCGCAAATCTAAACCTGTGGATAGCCACAGACGCAGAAAGTGAAGTGTGAAATCGCAGTACCTCGTTTTATCATATAGGTAGGCGGACGAGCGAATGGGTCACCTGATGTTTAGCGATCTCCACCGCACATGGACAATGGCGCTGTAAGAAATGTTGGTGGTACATTGCCATACACCAACCTTGGGAACTAAGATGTTATATGCCTTCAAGTTATTAATAGCTGAGACATCCTCATTTGTCTATAAGAATAAAAACTTTGACTTGGAAAATGATAAAGAAATTAATGTTACCGTATGATGGTAATAGCAGAGACAGATCTTTCGCATACAAAGAATAGCCAATAAAGACGACTGTAGAAAATATCATGAAATACTCTATAATAGCATATAATATCGTTGTTCATTTAGTATAAGATACGCAACAAGAAATATCTTTCGGATTTTCCTGGAACACTTTAGAATAATAATTTAAAATATTATGCAGCGCTCGTCACCAGAGTTTTTGTGCTTTTGCAGCTGCAAACTCAATTATACACACCATAAATAATACAAATGGTTTACTTTTGTTAAGAGTAAAGTATTAAAACAAATTGATTTCTTGTTTTCGTGTTTGTTTGATTATTTTACAATTTAACCAAATCGTGATGAGCTACATAAAATGTATAAAAATAAAATAACTTAAACCCTAAATCATCTTGATTAAAAAGTTTTAATTATATTAACTAAAACGTAAGTTAAACAGTTTGGTTTGAGTTTGGAAGAAATTATTATCTCGAAGATTAGACGTTCCAATGAATCTTGCCAGTGCTTATTGCGTGCTATGCAATTAGCTTATTGGATTATATGTCTGATCCATTAGATATGCGATAGAGGGCGCATTTTTATTAATATGCATTTTACTAATCTCTGTTGATAATGGTCACCTTGACTGAAATCAGTAGCAGAACCTCATTATCTCATAAATACTGAAAAAAAAAATTTTGCTCTTGTTATAGATTATATACATATATTCATATTTTTGTCAATCTAATTTCGGCAACACAGTGGTACGTGAAAATGGAAAATACAAATTTTTATTTTAAATTAACAAATTTTAACCCTATATTATTATTATTATTACAGACGATAACTTTCAAACCGTATTTTATATACATATTTGAAAAGTGTTTTCTTGCATTGCCATTCAAAATATAGTACATTGATGGATATGTTATGTTATAGTATGTATATTTCTGCATTTGCATATATTGTTCTTTTGCACTTACATGGCATACGTAATTAGCTATATTGTGTATTAAATACAATTGCTTCTGTTAAACCATAGTCATGTGCTACGTTGACGATGACTTGATGTGAAAATGAGGTGTAATTTGTTGGTAAAACCTTTTTTTTATTTAACAACGTCACTTATGTTAATCTTTCTATATATTACATATAATAACATACAGTAGAAGCAAAAAAGAAAAACGTGGATTTTTTTCTGTAGATGGCATATCTGAAATGAAATACATATTACAATGGACTTCACCTAATAATATTCCTTTCATATATATGGGGAAAGGTCAAAAAGTGTTCTTAGATAGGCACTGCATTTATAAGAATTGTTCTGTGACGATTGACAAGAATTACCTTGGCGATTATACAAAATTTGATGTAATTGCATTTGTAGGACCAGAAACAGTGCACCTTTCTAAAGAATCGTTACCAGATAAGAAATCACTGCATCAGAAATTTGTATTGGCAAGTTTAGAATAGCCAGATTATTACCCAGTTTCATGCAATGCAATTATAGGGCCAAATTCGGAAATGCATACCAATGCATTTCCGCATTTGGCCATTTTAACAATAAAATGTTCAGAAATAGATTATTTTTGCGACGATTTCAAAGAAAAGTTAAAGACTAAAACGAAAGCAGCGGCTTGGTCTGTGTCCAACTGTAATTCCAGAAGTGGGGGAGAACATTTTGTGAATAAATTAAATAAATATTTAAAAAATATGACCTAAACGTATATATTTATGGTCGCTTTGGGCCACTAAAGTGTCCTCGAAATAAAAACAGAGAATGTGTCAAAATGCTTGAAAAAGATTATTATTTTTATTTATCAGTTGAGAATTCGTTTGCCGAGGATTACGTGACTGAAAAATTATTAACCACCTTTAATAATAATGTTGTACCGATTGTATTCGGTGCTGCTAACTATACGAGGTAATTTAGTACCTTTATTATTCAATGATAAACTATCAAATATTTCTATACCGGTACTAAAAATTTGGTGATATACCAACTTTTAATAAAAATAATTCAGAAATTGATTGAGTTGGGTAGCAATCGGAAGATAACCTGAACAGGTTACAGGATTACAGAATTGGTACCAGGTTACCTTCCCACTCCAACATGCGTCCGAAGCCGGCAAAAATACGTGCGAAAACTATTTGACAATAATTCTATCATATTTTTACAGATTCATGCCAGATGGTATGTACCTCAATGCAAGAGAATTAGGCCCAGTAAAGTTGTCTGAGAAAATGTACGAGCTTATATTAAATCCAGACCTCTATGCGGATTACTTCAAATGGGGGGAACACTACTCGTATCATCATAAATCTGAAAGTATAGAAACTGACGAATATTGCAGATTTTGTTCAATGCTTAATGACAAATAATTGGTCCAGGAAATTACAACTTATCCTAACTTTAGGCAAAAGTGGGACCCTCCAGATCGTTGTTGATTAAATTCGTTGTACATCTTGTTTAGCTGTATAGAATATATAATATTATAGTCTATACAGCTAAGCAAGTGTCCGATATGTTTGTGTCCGTGTCTCAAGGCATCCGTGTGTTAATTGTCAACACGATCTGCTAAGGCATTGATGACGTATATTAAAGAAATGAATGATTTCACTTTCACATGTATGTCAGCTAAATAAATATAATTATTGACTTAATTTATAGATTTTTTAATAAAAAATATAAGTGTGTCATGTTCTATTTTATTAAGAAGTTTTTATATACGGTTATTATATAATTATATTATTACAAATTGAGCCGAGATGGCCCCGTGGTTAGAACGCGTGCATCTTAACCGATGATTTCGGGTTCAAACCCAGGCAGGCACCACTGAATTTACATGTGCTTAATTTGTTTATAATTCATCTCGTGCTCGGCGGTGAAGGAAAACATCGTGAGGAAACCTGCATGTGTCTAATTTCAACGAAATTCTGCCACATGTGTATTCCACCAACCCGCATTGGAGCAGCGTGGTGGAATATGCTCCATACCTTCTCCTCAACGGGAGAGGAGGCCTTAGCCCAGCAGTGGGAAATTTACAGGCTGATTATGTTATTATTACAAAAACAATGTTTAAATTAAAATTTTGAGAAACAATACACTGGAATAAAACAGAATAATTGTTATGAAGTCTTTTGACGTTTACTGTCCAAGTAAATGATTTATTGTAAATTTGTTATGTCGTGCATTAAACCTGTATTTTTGGATTAGTCGTGACTGTTTGAAATAGTTTCCCAGTTTGTTTGTTGTTGATTTCTAAGCATGGAATAGCGCGGAGCTATGAAATCCGTTACTTTCCATGAACTTCATGACCCAAAACATTTTTTCAAATAGGACTGATTGTACTTCAGACAAGCGTAAGCGTTCAAAATTCAATATCTTTAGCTTAAAATTATATCAAGTAAAGCTATTAAATAAATCTTAAAAAAATAAAATATATTAGAGGCCAGTCGTGATGGGTAGAATTGGACGTTTTATATGTTTGTCAGCTAGTTAGTATGTATCGTATGTATAAGGAAAACCACAAATGAATGTAGTCGCGTGGATTTGTTACAGTGTCATCACTCATTGATACAAGAATGAAAGAAAAAATCGAATAGCCTCTGGAATACCTTTACGTATATTCATTTAAAAAAAACAAATTGTTGGTAAAAGCCGAGATGGCCTAGTTAGGAGTTTCAGTGGGTAAGAATTCCACTTAATCTTAATGCCCTCTGGGTGCCGTGTATCTTACGAAGTTACGCTGTGAAATAAAGTGGTTATAAATCACTTTAATCTTTACCAAAGACTGCAAATTCAAACCCGGTCAATTACTACTGGTTTTTTCATTTGTTTGATTTGAGTTTATAATTCCAAAACATGACGAGTGTGCATGTGTCGTAAAGTTCTGTTACATGTATATGCTGATTATTTATACGTCGAAATAGTCTGGTAAAGTTGAGAATGCATCGAAATAAATAGTGACTAACAGTTGACCTTACCTTAGATATATAAATTATCTAAGATTTAACATTTGAACAGCGTGGTGGAATAATCTTCAAAACTTAATAGGAGACGCGATATGTGCAGTATCTATAACAATAGTATTAGAAGTATTTACGAGAACATTGAAACATGAAAAAAAACTTTTCCTTAAAATAATAATATGATTCTCGCTTCTTTAAATAAAAAAAAGTTTATATTATAATAGTTGCTTTGTACTGCTGTTTTTTTGTTGACTTCTTCTAAGCTTTAAATTTGAATTTTATGATGAACTGATTACTTTTGTTGTTTAGATTTTTGTTTATGAAAATAAATTAATCATAATTTTTTTATATAAAAAATTGATAAGATCAGAAAAACTTTGTTTTGTCGTTAGGAAGTCATTTTAGGATATTAACATGGTTTACACTGGCTATAAGGAATAAATCAAATTATCTATTTAACTTTCGAATGTTTACTAAAATAAATCAAAGACGAAATTAAATTATCTGTAATAGATAAGAAAGTGGGTAATTTCTAGGTAATAAACTGAAAAACATAAACGATAACTTCAGTTTGTCACGCAATATTAATCTTTATTTACACATAATTTCATACCCATTATCTGTAAATAAAAATAATGTTACATTTTGTAAATTTTAATCTGATCAGATTAAAAGACATTACCTAATGGGTATTTGAATAAAGGCGGATAGATTTAATATTGATTAGATAATAATATTTATATGTTAACTAAAAGTTATTTTATAATAAACTACTAATCATATACCTTTAGAAAATTAATGAACGGAAGATTGATTTTACAATGGAATGCATAAAATATCGATAGGTTATTGTATTTATTATTTAACTTAAATTCGCCTGTTATATTAAAACTATATGCGCCGTTCATTTTTTTAATAGTTTATAATTTCTAGCTGGCGATGAGCATACTACTATTTTACTGTACATTATGCTTTATACCTTGCAATTATCTTGTAAAATATACAATATTAGAAATGATGAAAACGTGACGTAATTCTAATCCATATTATTATTCATTTCATATTATAAATGCGAAAGTAACTCTGTCTGTCTGTCTCGCTTTCACACCAAAACCACTGGACCGATTTAAATGAAATTTGGTACACAAATAGTCTAGAGCCTGAGAACGGACATAGGCTACTTTTTATTTGGAAAAAAAGTGCTGTAAAGGGTTGAAACGGAGGATGAAAGGGTGTAAGTTGTTGAAAGTATTTTCATTTTTAGAATTTTTAGAACTAGAGGCTTAAAACTTACATTTTTGGCTGTACACTTATAAACTAACATATCATGACACCCACTAAGGAGGGAATTTCCATACTCTACCCCTAAAGGGGTGCAATAGGGGTTGAACGTTCGTATGGAAGTCCGTAATTTTTTAAGTTAGAAACATGTAACTTTATTTTTGGGATACTGATTAAAAAGGAGTATATACTTATTTAAGTGTTTCTGCATATTCTACCCCTACGGGGGTGAAATAAGGGTGAAAGAAGTCCGTTATTTTTAAGATAGAAACATGAAACTTTATTTTTGGGATACTGATCAAAAATGAGTAGATACGTATGTAAGCGTTTCTAGATAATCTACCACTAAGGGGTGAAATAAGGGTTGAAAGTTTTTATGGGAGTCAGTCATTTTTTAAGTTGCAAACATGAAACTTTATTTTTGGGATACTGATTAAAAATGAGTAAATGCGTATTTAAGTGTTTTTTGATATTCTACCACTAAGGGGGTGAAATAAGGGTTGAAAGTTTTTATGGAAGTCGTAATTTTTTAAGCTAAAAATATAAAACTTTATTTTAATATATAATATATAATAAAAATAATTAAATACATATTTAAGTGTTTCTAGATATTCTACCTCTAAGGGGTTTAATAGAGGTTGACATTTCTTATATAGGTTTGTCTGGAAGTCCGTCATTTTTGAAGTTAGAAGCATGAAACTTTATTTATGGGCTACTGATTAAAAATGAGTAGATACGTATTTAAGCTTTTCTTGATATTCTACCTCTGAGAGGGTGAAATAAGGGATAAAAGTTTTTATGGAAGTCTGTCATTTTTTAAATTAAAAACATGAAATCTTTTTTTGGGATACTGATTAAAAATGAGTTGATTCGCATTTAAGCGTTTTTGGATATTTTACGCCTAAGGAGAGAAATTGGGTTGACATTTCGTATATAGGATAGTCTGGAAATCCGTCAATTTTGAAGTTAGAAGCATGATATTTTATCTTTGGCTACTGATTAAAACTGAGTAGATACGTATTTAAGCGTTTCTTGATATTTTAGCCCTAAAGGGAAAAATAGGTGTTGACATTTCGTATTCAGGTTAGTCTGGAAGTCTGTCATTTTGGTATACAAGGAGGTCTTATATTATAACGTAATATTTGTAAATGTATTCATATTCTACGCGGGCCAAGCCGCGGGTAATAAATACGGAATATATTTATATAGATATATAGAATAAATATAAATACGGAAGTGTGGTTGTTGGTTTATCGTTCTAGAATGACTGATTTTATTCCGAAAAAAAATGCACGACATTCTGAAAAAAAATATTTAATAAATGAAATACCTTTAAAGATAAGAATATTACGTTATCTAAATATAATATTTAATTATATTAAATGAAGATATCGATTGATGTGTTATCAGGTGTTTCAAAAGATAAGGAAAGCCCTCGATTTCTATGATAAACATTTTACCTTGAATGTGTTTAAATTACAACAAACTTCCCGCCGCATAGGATAAGTTAAATTTTACTGTAAAATATTTTTTAAATACTATTATTTAAAAAATATTTTTATTGATGATATTATGAATGAAAACTTGATTACCCTAGAATTGACAAGTTTTTCAAGATTCTTTCTTAATATTGGCAGTAGTGACACCGGTTTGTAGTTTGACAAAGTTCTTTTATCTGCACTCTAAAATCCGCCATTTACTACACTAGTTGCGCCTCGCACCTCGCGATCGCTGACTTGTCCGTGAGCTACGAGTATAAAGCCGAGGTACAATTACTCGCGGATTTGTCCGCAGGTTTGTCGCCAGCGATAAATCCAGCGTATGGACACGAGTGTGTGGTTTTATATATTGGGATAACAATCACTTCCTAAAAAACATGACGGAAGAATGCCGATCGATAGTCTAAGGTTACATAAATGGTCTAAAGAATAACATAAAAGATCGCGACACGTTTTTAATATATTTGTAGAAATGTTGTCCTCTGCAGGAGTTCATTAATTTAGGCTGAATTGGCGATTGCTTGAACCATGTACCAGTTGATGTGCTATCGGGTCACCTACTAGATTAGTGTAGGGTAGGGTCTATTGTTAGTATAAAGTGGACAGCATACCAAACTTTTCCATGAAATGCTGAGTTGCTAAAGAACAATCTTTTGAGCCACAGTGCTATATTATTTATATTATTGCGAAGCCTGGCAGACTTTATCCTACCAATTTTTATTTAATAAGTTGCAAACGGGTAGGAATCTCGACTGCTGGAAAGTGACTGCCAGCGCCCAAGACCATCTGCAACACCGGGGGACTTATGTGTGCGCTTTTTTCTTGAAGGTTACCAAGTCGGATCGGTTAGGAAAAACTGCCGTCGAAAGCTGGTTCCACGAATGGCTTGCGAACCACGAAGAGTGGTTATGCGAGGCAGAAAATTACTTAGAAATCGCGCTGTTGTGGTTTATCGGACATCTAAGTGGGTACCAATTGTTCTGCCGAACAGTCCAACGGTATTGAGCTTGATAAACCGCAGCGCCATCAAGCGGCGAGTTACAACAAATTTAATAACACCTTCTCCATACAATAATTATTTAAGTGTATGTGCCTACATTGTAAATGCTCAAACGATGTCGAAGACTTATTATCCTTATAAATACATACCAACTTCTATCAGTACAGTACAGTTTTATATTAGTACTTAAAACAGTATTTCACTTGAATTGTGCTTCTTATCAGTTACACCATCAACCTTACAACCGTTTGGAGAGGTAGGTACTGTAAGTAGTATAATATATTCGTAAGTAAAATACAAGACAAATGTATAAATATAATACAAACATTTTATATTGAATTAAACTACTTATGTTATTTAGTTTATCAGGGAAAAGTGACTAATGAATTTTTCACCATTTATTTTCGGTAGAATCTCAAAATTCCGAACCAGTGGTTACTTTTAACTTAAATGAAACTTAATTCGAAAGTAAGTAATCATTATAGCCTCCTTGAAAAAAGTAGGTATATTTCGATTAAAAGCCATCGACTGTTTTGTGACTTATATCGTATCTCACTCAAGAAATGCTACAGTAAGACATCCATGAAAGATTATAGTATCAATAATTTATTATAACAGTCAATGTCACATATAACTCGATACTATTCTACAGTAAGTTTCGAGTTTGTTGTTACAAAATTTACAGATCAATATATTATGTGGCGCTTGAGTTACAAGGGTTCTAAAACTGTTAATTATTTAACACTGGCTCAAAAACTCGGATTCGGCGGCTGTTTATTACTGGCAAAAAGTTTTTGCTATATTTTGATCAAGTAGGAGGCCATAATTAAACGTAAAACACTAATTTTAGGAAATTTCGTTTGTATACAAATACTTAAGTTATTTTGATAAAAACTATCGCTGTTTATGTTTAGTTGAACAAGTTAGAACGCTCCATTTATATATCCATAATATTTATATTATAGTTTTAGTTTCAAGGAGATGTGCAACTGGCTATTCAAACTCGGCATGAAATGGACAAACAAAATATAACGTGTATATTATTATGGTATTAGTGTTCCCTTGTGCTGTTTTTTTACGCTACAATTTCTGGATTCAGTTATATAAAACGTTTAAAGTGAATTAGATTCTTTCATTGAAGTATAGTGTTTAGGTAAATTGTTGTTTTTTGTACAAACTAAATTGAAAATGAAAGTGTTGAAATTCTATTTGAATCTGATTTAATTTTACTTTAATTATTTTCATGATTTCCACCATTGCTTGAATTAATGCGCTTAACAAAAATTTCGAAGTCAACGTTTGCTATTCGAGCAAGGGCAAAATAAAGTGGTACTACACTCATTTGGCGGCAACTAAACAGCTGTATAATTGCGTTTTACAATTTTATCATCGAATAATGTACTTAAAATATATGTATATTAAGATATATGTATGTTTTACAAAAAGAATACAAGACCTAGTTATTTTTATCAACAACGATTTGGATGATTCCACCGTTTCATAAGAAGGTTTAAGTAGAATTTCTGAACGAATATCTGAAATTTTTTTTTAATATTTTCTATATGCGGCCATGTTTGACGTTTACGGGTGCGTTCAGAAAGTGTGTTCCAAATAATAATTTCGCGCAAGGGTACGGTAAACTCGGTAGAAACTTATCTACGGTAAATTATGAATCTTTAAAAATAATAATTCCGACTCAATAACAAACAAAGGCAAAATTCAGATTGTTTGATATTTCGTGAAACAAAATCAAGTTATGAACGTCACCTGGCAACTATGAGACGTTTTTCTATGCTACGTTACCAAATTTCATAAAATAACTCCTTAAAAAAACCGCGACGCAGTAGTCTGTGATGGAAAACTTGTAACTGCGCAACTACTGTGTATGACGTTAAAGAATTATTATTGTTAGTTTTATACCACTTAAATAGAAGATATTGATATATGATAATCACAACATTTATGAAAAGCTAAAAGTTATAATATGTTATATGAAAAGTGAATGATACCGTATGTTTTTGGTTTTATTTATTTTACTTAATTTGTGTTTATAATTCATCTCGTGCTCGGCGGTGAAGGAAAACATCGTGAGGAAACCTGCATGTGTCTAATTTCAAAGAAACTCTGCCACATGTGTATTCCACCAACCCGCATTGGAGCAGCGTGGTGGAATATGCTCCAAAACCTTCTCCTCAAAGGGAGAGGAGGCCTTTAGCCCAGCAGTGGGAGATTTACAGGCTGCTAATGTAAAAATGTAATGTATGTTATTTTACTCGAGTAAAGCCATTTTCATCTAGTATTGTTATAATTCTGGGTATCTACGTAGTAGTATTTACTTTAAAATTGTTAAATAATAGCCCCGACGCTTTTGCCATAGTTCCAGTATTGAATACGTTAATGCTCTAGGGTAAGCGTGCAACGTAGCATATTTAGTGGTGAGCGCTCCAAGCGATGGTGGTTTTTGTGCGAGCATAAAGCTGACTTTAAGTGTGTTCGTGGACGCGAACAAAGCGATACGTGTAGTGTATATATTTTCTGCAAAGCGCTCAGTACTGGGTCGATCAACACACCTGAGCGAATATTAAAAGGAATATAAGGTTTCCGGTTATAGATCTTCAAAGACCTTGAGAAATATAATGTGAAGTACCTTGTGCCTGTTGTTATACTGCTTATGAGAAAAATATGGGAAGAAAAACTGGCCATGACATGGCAAGTTCATGTGAAGTATGCGGTTCTTTTCTTCTAATGATGCGATTAACGAATGAAGACACATAGTATTCTAAGTTTAAAATATTTGTAGTGTTCGTTTTTAAATACGCTTTTTAAATATGGTGTTTGTAAAAAAAAAACATTCTCAAGTAATTTTTTCTTGTATACATAAAGATATAACGTTCTTTTTTACACTGATCGAATAAATGGTGACCACTAATCATTTGCCAGTCGGACAGCCTATTGTAAAACAAAAAAAAAAAAATAGTCGCATCATCCCACAATTATAGGTAATAAATAAGTTACGTTCCTCCCCACTCTTCTTCTTACTATTCTAAATCCTTTACTGTTGAAGCTTCTCGACTTTGGAATACATTACCTTTAGCTATAAGGCGCGCTCAATCTTTATCTATTTTTAAAAGAATGATTAAAGACTTATTTGTCCCTTTAATATCCATAAGCAATTGTTGTCGTTATTTCTTTGTCTTTTTATTTATTTTAGCTTATTACATTTTTGTATTATATTATATATATGTATTTATTTATTTATTTATATTTATAGTTATATGTGTATTATTATATTTTATATATAGTATATAATTTATCAAAATTATTGTACCCCTTCCCAAATTTGTTTTAAAATCACTCCTCTGCCCAAAGGTTGTCTGGAAGAGATCGTTGTTTTAGCGATGAGGCAACTTTTAAATGTTAATCCTTAGGTATAATGTAGTATTAAGTGTTGGTGCAATAAAGCATAAATAAATAAATAAGTTACCTGTATCTAATACGTACCTTAGTATGTATATGTATACAGTGTTAAATAATTCACTATTTTAGGATCATTGGAAACCAAATGTGTCGTAATTTATTAATCTTGTACTAACTAAACTAAAACTATTGTAGTTTGTTAGTTGTGACAATTGACTTGACTTGTATCTTAGTTAAATATTTGTAAAGAAGATACAACAGATAGTTTTAATAACTATGATTGTTTTGTTATACAAGGGTTTAAAACAAAATTGTTTTTTGTTAACCAACATTTTATTATGAAGACTAAATAAATTTTATTTCTGCTTATATAAAAAACAACGAAGTAACACTGGTATATAATGTAATACTATCCCAAATACATTTAGGTTAAATAGGTAAGTCATTTATGTATACGAAAAATAAATAAAACCTAAGTAAATAAATGAACCTAAATAAATTATCCCTGTAGAACGCTCCTTTTTGAAAAGCGACCAAGTACTACATTTCATTAAACTAAAAATTCAAAATTCAAAAAAAATGCAAAATTCACCAATCAATAACAATCTGTTTTTTTCCAAGCATCAAGCATCCACGTCGTGGAGCAATAATTATTGAAAAAATATGTATTTTACTCGAAAACCGATATGGAAATAGGCCTACTAGGAATAAATACTACGCTCGATATAGTTTCCGATTTTACAAAGTAGTTTAACTTTACTACATTTTATTAGCTATAAATGAGCCTCGTGAATACCACCCGTATTTATTTTGGACGTATTATTATGGACATTTTATAAAATAAATTTTAATATGGATATATTGTATATCAATTAAAATTGGATGGGATAGAAGACGTTTAATACCGAATCGGATTGATTTCGATAATTAACTCTGATTGTTATTTGTCTACGCTCAAAAAATTACAAACGTATATTATATCCACACATTTTAAATAATTTAAAGAAAACAAAAGTAAGTAGGTAATTATAGTTACAGATATTAATATAACTTAATTATATTAAACGCCTAAATATAGCCTTCTAGTTTCATCCACATTAGATAATATATTTACTAACATTTACCACAGATACCACAATAAAAAGGATAAAATAAACTTTCCAATTTTTTAAGCATCACAGATAAACCATAGACGATGTTTATTCACAAAGGATGAATAGAGAAATTTATATGAGATTAAATTCAATTTAAGACATAATGTGGAAAAGGAATGAACTTCGATTTTAGCTTAAATTCGGTAACATACATAACATATTTTTTTTACTATAATGTTCATTATCAAGTTGTTCATTATTATAGAGATAAAAATAGTTAGTGCATTAATTTTTTCGAAAAACCATGCTCTTTTTTATACCAAAAAGTAAGCACGATGGGTTTTTTTTATTGGAAAGTACTCGCAGGTATACATCGATTATCTTTTGTTCTAGCTAAGCTGGCTTAAACATAATGTATTAAAAAATCAGTTTTCGCTAGCAATCAAAATAACAATTGTTAGGCAGAATTTATATGCCTATATCTTATCTATACATATAATAAAATTGGAGTGTCTGTTTGTAATATTAAAATAGCCACTTTTTACTAAATGCATATGTATGTATACAAGGAACATAATATACCAAAATATTATTTTTTTACAATTTTTGTCTGTATGTTTCCGGCTAATTCCTGAAACGATTGGACCGATTTCGATGGAACTTTCATTGGAAGAAGCTGATGTAATAAGGCTACAACAGTTGTGTAGTTTTTCAATTTGTTGAATTCAAACGCACACAAAGTCGCGGGCGCAGCTAATTATATATAAGAATTATAAGCATTAAGGCTTGAACTATATACAAAAAAAAAGTTACTGTACGGTGGCAAGAATGCTAGCAGAATTTTCCTGTTGAATCGTAATTCCGATTCTCTGTGAAAAAAATTACCAGTTGATGCAGCGATGAGTAATAGGAGATAAGCAGTAATAGGAGATAAGGAGTAATAGGAGATAAGGAGTAATAGGAGATAAGGAGTAATAAGAGATAAGGAGTAATAGGAGATAAGGAGTAATAGGAGATGAATAACATGACGATTCAAAAGTGCTTTTATTGGTCTACTTGAATAATGATAAGTTTGATTTTAATTTATTTTATGTATGTACAGATTATTTAAAACAAATTTGAAGAATATTATACTGAAGATAATACGAGGGTTTAGTTTAATTTTAATTTTTTTGGACTCTTACTAATTTTTAGTTTTCGTAAATAGTTTTCGTAGGTCATTACCCACCGAAAGTAAAAGCGAGAACGTTTACTTTATAAACAAATAAAACACAAGAGAACTGTGAAAAAAACATTACGTTTTATTTATGTTTGTTTCAGTTTGAAATAAGCCCACGAATTCAAGATGGGACATAAAGAAAAGTTATTTAAAACTTTTTCATTACAACCCTACGTCTAAGAAGTTCAAATAAAGGATAAGTCGCGTCTTCAGAGACCGGACTGAAGATTACTATCGCAAAGGACGAATTTGCCGAATGATGTTCTTTGAAGTATTAACTTTTCTATTGAAAATTCAGGGCGAGCACATTTGTAGTGCTTCATTTCACGAAATCTTTTTGAAAGGAGTACTAAAGTTGTTTTTTTTTCAGTACATGTTTCGTTTTTAGAATATGATTCACTTATCGCTTATATCTTCTGCAATGTATTGCACAGGGTTCGTACCTAGGACCACAATTGTTTACAATTTTTATTAACGATATTGCGAATGCTTAAAACTCACAAATATATCTATTCGCAGATGATTTAAAAGCTACGACTAGGATTAAGGATACCTCTGACTCTATTTTGTTTCAAACTGATTTAGATAGTCTAGCAGAGTGGTGCAAAATAAAAATCAAAATGGTTTTTAAATGTAACAAAACGTAATCATATTAAATTCACAAAAAAATAAACGGGGAAGTACTTAAGGAGGAAATAGAAAATAATACAGCTGCTTTTAGATGTACTATTTTATGTGCAAATCACAACGAGATTTATCCATGTCGGGAACAGTAATCCACTGTATCTATGCCATTGATACCGTGATAGGCAGTGGTTATGTTTCATTATTAATTAATTAGTAATATTATCTGTGGTTCAATTATAATTACATTGAGTGTGTCGAAAATCACTTAATCGGAATTAATCCTTAACCTCTATATTTCTATATTAGCTAGTACCATATGTACATAAGCTTGACCGAAAAAACCCAATAAAAAAAACAAGATTGATATTAGAAATATTAAAATTATAACGAAGCCCTTTCACACAGCTTACAGTAGAGTGAACTGGTAGAAATCGTCACGTAAGAAAAAGCATTATACAACCTTCTTTCCCTCTCTTTCTTTCTTACTCTTTGTCTCTGTTTCTTATTATACGTTTTTATTAAATTAAATTACTTGAATTTATCTCAAACGTTGTTAATTTTTTTCACAGTGCTTGTCATTTAATACATCATATTTTACATTACATTACATTAACAGCCTGTAAATTTCCCACTGCTGGGGTAAGGCCTACTCTCCCTTTAAGGAGAATGTTTGGAGCATATTCCACCACGCTGCTCCAATGCGGGTTGGTGGAGTACACATGTGGCAGAATTTCGTTGAAATTAGACACATGCAGGTTTCCTCACGATGTTTTCCTTCACCGCCGAGCACGAGATGAATCATAAATACAAATAAAGCACTTGAAAATTCAGGGGTACTTGCCTGTCTTTGAACCCGAAGTCATCGGTTAAGATGCACGCGTTCTAAGCACTGGGCCATCTCGGCTCTTATACATAATATATAACGAGATTATTTAATTGACTTTTATTTAGTACCTAATATAATATAGCGAAACCAACTTCGTTTCTACTTCCAGTTGAAACGAAGTTGGTTTCGGTATATTAATTATCTATATATATATAAAATAACAAATCCTGACCGACTGATTCATCATCGCCGAGCGTAAACTATAACACTTAGGGCCTTGAAATTTGGTGAGTAAGATCGTTTTATTGACCCACTAAGAAAGGAATTTTGGAAATTCAACCCTAAGGGTGTGAAATAGAGGTTGAACATTTGTATGAAAGTCCGTCATTTTTTAAGTTAGAAACATGAACCTTCATTTTTGAGATGCTGATTAAGAATGAGTAGATACGTATTTAAGCGTTTCTGGATATTCTAGCCCTAAGGGGTGGATTAGGGGTAGCCATTTCGTATATAGGTGAGTCTGGAAGTCCGCCATTTTTGAAGTTATAAATATGAAACATTATTTTTGGGATACTGATTAGAAAATCATAGATATGTATTTAAGCGTTTCTGGATATTCTACCTCTAAGGGTTGAAACAGGGGTTGAAATTTCGTATATAGGTTAGTCTTGAAGCCCGTCATTTTTTATGTTAGGAGATTGGCGCGCCAATAATGTTACTGAGGAATTTAAGACCTCAAAAATTATGCCACGGCTCCAGTCTAATATTAAGGGTTCTCTATCGTAATGTCACAGGTTACAGTTATCACTCTACTAAAGGAGAAATAGTGTATATTCCACGAATATCTTTGATACCATCAGAACACCCCTTTAATTTCAAGTGAGTACACTTCGCGCTTAAAGTATGCTTCACCATGACAATTAATAAATTACAAGGTCAAATTTCTAAAATGGCCGGAATAGATATAAGAGAAGACTGTTTTTCGTATAGACATCTCTAAATAGCCTGTTCGAGAGTGAGCTCTATAAGCAGTCTGGTGTATCTAGCCCACGAAAGTCAAACCATAAATGAGGTCTTAAATTAATGTCATATTTTAAATTATTCTGTAATATAATCAATTTCCACGCGAGCAAAGCCGCGGGCAACGGCTAGTATAGTTATATAGTTTCGTCCTATTTTATTTCTACGACTAAAACAAAGTACAACTTTACAGCATTATGAACTCACCCTTGGTAAATATATATTGCGTTTATAATTAACACTCCTCCTTGTTGGGGTGAGATATTCCAGGGCAAGCCTACATTGACCTTCGAAGTGAACGTTCACAGATAAAAAAAAAAGTCTATCAAAAAAAGTTTATTACGCAGCCGATATCAATGTTTAAAGCTTTATCTTAATTAAGAATATACACATTCTAAAATAGTTAATTTTGTAAAGAAAATATGAAAACTTTTTAAAAAGTAACTATAAGATTTTAATAAAACGCAAAAACAAACAATTACAGGGAGCAAACCGTCTTAGCTTTTAAAGGCAAACAGGTCAAGAGCGAAACAAGAAACTTCAAGACTTTTCATTTTACTTCTGGTAAAGTTTAGCAAGAAATTTCCTTTAAATCTGTAATGCCTACACTATTTTGAGGTTGTTTATTTAATAAAATACTGTATTATTGTCATAGCAATAATGTTTTTAGAAAATTAAAAGGAATAATAAGTCTATATTATATTTTATGCAGTGCGTATTCTACTATATTTAAAGTCGGTGTATTTAGTTTGCCAAATTTTAGTCCCACCGCAAATAGTTATAAGTTATAAGGAGTAACGAGTGTGTACATGTCTGTTTGTGTAACGTAGTTCTTAAATGGATGAATCGATTTTGATTTAGTTCGTTTTTTGTTTCGAAGGTGACTCGATTGAGAATGTTCTCAGCTATTCAGCTGTTTGAAGATCGTTAGATCTTTTCTAAGTGTTGATAACAATTCTACTAATCTCATCGATTAAAAATTGTATTATATTATGATTTCAATTATATTTTATCAAATCCAAGCTAATGCTGCGGTATCGTCGTGGATTGAGGACACAACTGCTCCCCAACCTACAGCTGATGTTTTGTTTTTGTATTCATTGGACTGGTCTCAAAAAATGGGCGATTGATATACTTTCTAGAGGTTTTATTCAGTCGGGTATTATATGGCTTTTATTTGTGCAAAAGGAATTCCTTAGTACAACCAAGTGAGTTGTTGTGCTTGTAATATATATATATCAAACGAATTATTACTGTAACCATAAGTCAAGTGTATTTTGTGTACAGTGTGAAAGCGAGACAGACAGACAGACAGACAGAGTTACTTTCGCATTTATAATATTAGTATGGAAGTATGGATTATAATAGCTGTAGTTATCGTAATATTGTATCAATTAAGAGCATAGTTTGTCAGCGTGGGAATTTATTTTAGAACACACACATAGGTACTTTCCAATAATACACTTGCATTGTGCAGTGTATCGTACGCACCCCCTAGACAATTAGTTGCTTGTTTTCGTTGTAACGAATAAATTAAATTTTCATTGCGCGTTCATAACGTAGGATTTATAAAAATACATTTATTTATGAGTAATGTATTAGCTATAAGGATGTCACTCGCAAACACAATTATAAATTATTTGTTAGCATAGGGTGCGGTCAGAGTGCATTAAGATGCCTCATATACATTATGATTTTTATTGATTCTACTGCTCTCCTCTAACTAAATAATTATTTTCTGGATATTTTAAGGTTGGTAGGTATAACGAATTAGGGCGTTAAGACACATTAAATAATCACTTACTTAAATTTTATAAATAAAAATAATGGAGGTAAATATTAATCAGTTTTTTTTTAATTAACTAAAGACATAAATCTTCTTGGTTAAACAAGTCAATTAAAATTATTTTATATTACACAAAAATCAGGGGGGCGGCCCGCTGACGGTATCTGGTCATGAAAGGTACTAACTAAGTATAGCATCAGTACAAAATGGAATGTATATCAACCGTTTTTGCTTAGCACTATGCACTATTTTAATTAAGCATTTAAATAATTAGGAATTAAGCAGACGAACTAAACGACATGAGTTTGGGTATGAGTTGGCGTTTGTTTTAAATTTCGTATTAAGAGAAAAAAATAAGCAGGATAGTGCAAAAATTACATTACATTCAGGTTCATTCGGGTATTCACTATGTTCATCCTTATAATTTTGTACTTTTAATTCGACATTAGGGGAAAATAGTTACCCTTCGTACACTTTTCAGATTTTATTTTTTTAAGATGTGATTAATTGTCGTATTTACCTAGTTTATGTGCTTAAGTGTAACAAATATATTATAGTTTGTTACAAAAAAGTCCAAAATTCTTATGACAAAAGGTTAAAGGGTTATAGGCTTTTTTCTACAGAAAATAATTGTACGAATGTACCCCACGTATTGGTATGGTAGGGGTACGTTCGTACAGTAAATGCGGTAAATTCGTACGCCATGGGGTAGATTCATATAGGGTAATTAAAAAGCCAATTAAAATCGTTCAATTTTTATTAATTATTACAAAAATATTTATTTATCAAAGAACTAACTTAATAATATGTGACTTGACTAATAGTCGATAAATCTTGAAAAGTAAAAATTAACAATTGCATCCCACGACACTCGCGCCCCACCCTTATGCTAACTTGTCTATGTGTGCGTAGACGATTCGCGAAATTATAAGACTCGGCTCGAAATAAAAACTGACGTGCTCCCACCTTGAGATCTGGGGAGGGACTGAAAATTTATTGACAGCGATGTCGAATAATAAGTCAAAACCGTCAAATGATTTTCTCCATACTAAAAAGTATGGACGACGAATGCCAAAAAGTAAGCAATATTTAAATAAAAATTACTATAATATTATGTGATATAATAGAAATTTAACACGGTGAACTTATTATTTACACTTTTGTGTCCCCATTTAACCAAAAATACATGTATAAACTAGCAGCTAAATAGCTTAAAAAACGTTAATAGAAAAGGTCGATTTCAGTGTTTGGAGTGATGTTGACGATGAATTTACTGAGTTATTTATACAAATTTTATAAATATCATGCGGTGAAACTTGAGATCTATCTATTAAGATACTGAATGTTTTTTTTCATCCATAATCAATGCTCCAGTTTTAAGATATTTCGAAAACAGTAAGCGCTATTTAGGCGTTCCGCAAGGACTGTCCTCTTAATGTTTACGTTAAAACCAATTACCTTAATATTAACTTTGTATATTGATAATTGCAAAAACACAATTCATATATTCATCAATAATTTAACAAGCAATAACAATTATATCATATCACAAAATTATATCGTACCTTATAATGTTAGCACTTTGCTGGTCCAGGATCAAAGTGAAAAGTAAAAATGTTCTGTACCGAGCTTCCATCACTTATATAGGCCTCACTACAAATCACGTGACTCACAATACTGAACAGAAAATTCAAAGTACCCTCTTAATTAATATCAATGTTATCAACATAATTCAAAAATAACTTAAATTTAATTTATTAAAACATTCAATAAATAATGTAAGCGTTTTTTTAATCATTTAATTATTTAATAATTTCTTACTTAATCTGACACGTGCATCTTAAGCGATAATTGCGGGTTCAAATCCAGGTAAGTGTCTCTGAATTTTTATGTGCTTAATTTGTGTTTATAATTCATCTCGTGATCGGTGGGGATGGAGGATTAAGGAATCTTGATGTATCTAATTTCAATGAAATTTAGCCACATGTGTTCTTCCTTCTCCTCTTAAGCCTGAGCCCAGCTGTGGAACATATACAGGCTGTTACTTTACTTTACTTTTATATAATTATTGATACATGGTACTCATGTCGTGTAAAGGCCATTTTTTCTTACATAGATGTATTAAAATATTATGTAAAGAAAAATACTGATCTCTATATAATTATATTAACATGTTGTTGTATTCAATGAGATTAATGTAAGGAAGATTAACTAATAGACATAAACGATATAATTGAATTGCTCAAATCCTAAAAATGTCACGTTATTTAAAAATGGAATTAAGTCAAATGACAGTCTAATTACACTTTTTTTTAGATTTAGCTGTACTGTGAAGTAGCTGGAAGCTGTGATAAGCTGTTTCTCATACACATAAAAATATATACTATGATTAAAAAGTATTGTATTTATTGCTTAGAGAAACAAACATAGTAAATTATTTGGTCTTACATTTGACTTCAGACAGTTTCGTAGTACCTACATATTTAAGTTGAATAATATTATTGTCAATATTTAAACATGTCTTTTAAAAGTTGAATTGAACCTAAAAAATACAGGTGATCTTTTATTTTCATAACCCGAATTAAAGCCTACTAAATAAAAAAAATTAAATCTAAGTTATTTAATGTCGCCTAATATAAAACTGGAGCAATATTAAAAATATTGCTTTAGTTCCCCTAATATAAAAGGCGATACCGCATTTAAAAGAAAGTTGAATTTAAAATAAGTCGAAGTAAAGAAACTAAATAAAAAGTATTTTCAACACGCTTTTAGTGTTCCGTGGTAATATTTCTTATTCGGTTGTCTGCTGGTAATACATTATTTTTTTAAGATGAATTGGTTTTAAGTATTGATATAACTCGTCGCGATCGGTTGCTTTGCAATGCTACATTAAGATTTATGATCATTCTAGAAGTCAATTTCAAGGATGGAGTTAATGGATGACAATATTTTTTTTTGAGGGTTTACTATTAAGTTTTGGGCGAGTAAGTTTCGAGTTAGTTTTATTAATACCGATGATCAGAAAAATCTTTCTTTTATATACTAAATGACATTGGCATCTCGAGAAATGCTTAAAGTTCTATTTATAATATCTATAGCTATGCCACGGACGAATGTACAATTTCTTACAAAACTGTACAAAGCGCAAATTCGGCCTCATATAGAAACTGCTGTCACCTCTGAGCGGGAGCTCTCAGTTCCAGCTTCTTCAATTTGACCGTATTAAATGCAAAGCGGTTCGAATTATCAACGATCAAGCCATTTCCAACCTGCTTGATCCTCTGACTTTGCGTAGATATGTTCGATCACTCTGCTTCTTCTACCCATACGATTTGGGAATCCTCAATAAAAGAGCCTACAGATACGTTCAAGGCTGGCAACGCATCTACAAACCCCCTAGTGTTGGAGACGCCATGGGCGATGGTAGCCGCTTTCAATCAGGCTCCTGCTCCTCCTGTTCCTCCTGCTCCTTCTACTGGTATGTTAATTATGACATAAAAAAATAATTGGCTAGGTAGTGAGGATAGCACGCGTAGACACAACATCAATTTTTAAATTCAACTTTTATTAACTCTTATAAAATAAAAAAAAAGTGTTTGCTTATTTTCATATTCCAAATGTTCGCTTAGAGTTCATCTGGTTTAATTTAGTCGGTACATCTTGGTACGCATACTTGGTACACAAGGGATTTCTTATTTCTAATTTTATCGTGCCATATTCGTACCAATAGGCACTACTCGAGTTGTATATATGTTATTTATTAACAAACAAATTAAAATTGCAGGGCAGGCATTGCATTTGTAACGACAGACGACCATAAGCTTGTTTGTATTAAAAAAAAAATGACACGATGATTACGGATGGTTGGAAAAATGTTACGAGTTATTTTGCACTTTATATGAACGTACATAAAATAAATGGTTACAGATATCCTTTTTGTCATTATTTGTCTAATCAATTTTCTATTGATTTTTCGTAATTTCCGATTTAAAAACGTGTTTCGACTCAGCTCCACTGAGCTCGTTCGTTTTGCCACACAAAATTGAACGTGAAATTTAAACTGACACAAATTGGTTCAATAATGATTAATAAAAAAAAAAATTCAAACAGCGGGACTCGGAGCCTAGATATTATTAAAATTAGTCCAATTACAATAATATATAATAAATGATAAAGTTTGGATAAGCCTATACAAGTGATTTTTGTGAATAAAGTAGAAATCTTTAGGTTTCGAGATGTTTAAAAATCAATGTGAAATATTGTAGCGCGGTGGAAGGTCGGCGAAAGATTGAGAGGCTGAAGTGTAGCTCGAATACCCGTTATGAATTCAACAAGTTTCATTCAGAATACTGAATGTATTGAAAAGATGACTGAGTAGGTTACGGACTTTGGTAAGCCGTGTACTTTACTATTGTTATATCGTACTTAAACGTCTAAAAAGCTGACGGTCCAGTGGTTAGAAGATATGATTATTTGCGGAAGATTTTAAGTTCAAACCCGGGCAAAGTGAAAACACAACTAAATTTACGTTACACTGACATTTAATCCATGCTTATGTTTGCTTGCGTAAGACATGAATCCGCCACGTGTGTATCTAACCTGTTTTGGG